>NC_134576.1:5904925-6541175 GCF_050947875.1 Dermacentor variabilis | reverse complement strand
TCTCGGCAGTTTGGCAGTGGCAGTGGCGAGCGACGGACACACGCTTCCACGGCTTACACGATTTCTGCACTTTTTTCTGGACACATCCGCCGTCGCCAAGTCGATCCAACAACCATGCGCTGCTTTTATCATCTACGAAACCGGCCACGCCCCCGCTCTCGGCAGTTTGGCAGTGGCAGTGGCGAGCGACGGACACACGCTTCCACGGCTTACACGATTTCTGCACTTTTTCAGGACACATCCGCCGTCGCCAAGTCGATCCAACAACCATGCGCTGCTTTTATCATCTACGAAACCAGCCACGCCCCCGCTCTCGGCAGTTTGGCAGTGGCAGTGGCGAGCGACGGACAGACGCTTCCACGGTGTACACGATTTCTGCACTTTTTTCAGGACACATCGGCCGTTGCCAAGTTGATCCAACAACCATACGCTGTTTTCATCATCTACGAAACCGGCCACGCCCCCGCTCTCGGTAGTTTGGCAGTGGCAGTGGTGAGCGACGGACGCACGCTTTCACAGCTTACACGATTTCTGCACTCTTCTCAGGTCCGCTCCTGCTTTGGCCGTCTGGTTGTCATCCAGCTTTGTTCCTGGAATTTATTGCAGGCTAAGCGGGCTGAACAACTTGGTTAAAGCAGTTATCTTTCTTCGACACCCAGGATGCATCGGCCGTCGCCAAGTTGATCTAACAACCATGCGCTGCTTTTAGCATCTACGATAACCGGCCACGCCCTCGCTCTCGGCAGTTTGGAAGTGGCAGTGGCGAGCGACGGACGCACGCTTCCACGGCTTCCACGATTTCTGCAGCTTTTTCAGGTTGGTGCACTTTTTTCTTTTAATTTTGCCCTGTGGGTCTATTCTAGCGCCACTGCTGCTGCCAAACCTGTCGCAACGTGGGTGTTGTACATAACTGTTTTCGATGACGGATGCAGAGGAAGAAGTTTGCATAGCTGGCAACAGAACAATTGATGCTCCTGAAAGCTTGGTCAAATGCAAAGACTGTCAGTACCCATATCATGTACAAGGCGGCTCCGGAGTTCCTGAGCCGGGTAAACCATTGATTGCTCGTTCTCGTAAAGCGGTCATCTGCCCTACATGCAAAACAGGGACTTCTCGTAGCGGAAAAATGCCCTCCACAGCCCAGGCTCCTGCTTTTGACATGGCTTCTGCTTTTCTGGAACTGAATCAAAAACTAGACAGCGTAATGCCGTTGAAAGATAAGGTCGATAACATTGAACAGTCCGTTCAGACAATGTCTGACCAGTTCGATGAAATTATGAAGCGTCTTGATAATTACGAAAAAGAAATCGCGCACCTGCGAAAAACAGTGGCACGGCTCGAGTGCCACGGCACGCTATGCGACGAACAACTCTCTCAGCTTAACAACGGTTTGGACGAGTTGGAATTCGGAAGCAGCAAAAAGAACATAGAAATTGGTGGTGTTGCTAAAACTGAGAATGAGAACCTCCTAGCAAAAGTGAAAGAAGTGACTCAGCAAATCAGTGTTGCAGAAATTAATGAGAGTGACACTGAGGCCTGCCACCACCTTCCCGCAAAAGCGAACAAGATACCACCCATTATTGTGCGGTTTCAACGACAACCATAAAGAGACCAATGGCTTCAAAACAGAAAGCCTTTGGCGGGGAATGGAAAAAAACACCTACCTATGTGAGAACCATACGCGAAGAACTAAACCATTACTTCTGCAAACAAAAGGTTCGGCCAAGAAAAACAATTGCCGATTTCTTTGGTGCTCAAACGGCAAGGTGCTTGTTCGCCAAAAGGAAGGTGATTCTGCTCAAATCATTCTATATGAGAGTGACCTTGTGGATGTAACATCGTAAAAAGGTTCCATTCATGTCTGTTGCACTTAATGCCCTTACAGCATAATGACAGCGAATGCATATCCTCTCCCGTACGAAATCAGTAACGGTGTTAGCTTCGAATTGAAAAGCCCGTCAGTATTTAAATGTTTTCACGTTAACGCTAGGTCAGTTAGGAATAAGCTAGATGAATTTTCTATTTTGTTAGACAGTTTCAGTTTCCCTTTTGATGTTATGACCTCTGAGACTTGGCTGACCGACAGTGACAACTTTGAATTGCCATCATTTTCAACTTTTTCCTTAAATCGAAACACCTCCCGTGGAGGCGGTGTATGCATACTTGTTAATGACCATTTTGAGTGTGAAATTTTGGACCAATTGCGTTACCTGAAGGATGATGTTGAAATCCTTTCAGTTATATCAGAAAACATTGTAATGTCCGTGGTCTACGGGCCGCCGCCTGATAACATGGACGCATTTCTTGAAACCATGGAACCTTATCTAAGTTTGGCAATGAGGAACAAGTACGATTTGATCATTGGTGGTGACTTCAACATAGATATGTTATGCACAGCAGTGAACAGCTTGAATTTTGATGTGTTACTTAGATGTTACTGTGTCACAAATTTGATTACCACAGCCCCCCCAACCCGCCATAACCCCTACTTCCCAAGTATGCATCGATCTATTTTTAACAAATGTAATTCTCGACTCATTCACTCAGGAGTTACATGCTGTGATATAAGTGATCATATGGGCATATATTTATTTGGCCAGAAGGAGGTCCCGAAACGTTACCTTGGTGTAAAAGCTATGTATCAATGTGTAACGGAAGGTTCCCTAGAAAGCTTTTGCACGGATCTTCTAGGTGTAGGCTTTTCTGACATATATAGCGAAGCTAGTGCGGACAGCGCTGATGAGTTATTCCTTGACGCCTTCACTCATGTCTGTAACGAGCACTTCATTCCAAAATTAAAGAGGTTACCTAAAATAATAAGAAAACCGTGGATATCACGTGAACTCTACACGCGTATTAAAGAAAAGCCCAAATTATATAAACTATTTCTTCTTACAAAAGGTACTCTTGTTCTTTAGCGCTTTCAGAAATGCAGAAATAAATTAAATGCTGATATGCGACACGCAAAGCACAGACATTGCGAAAACTACTTTGCAGCTGCATTAATTCCTCCTGATAAGATCTGGCGTAAGATCCGGTTACTCGGCTCTGGCGTCTCGCAGGTTACAACTCCAGATAAAATTACAAGCGATGGCATAGAATACGCGGGTAATTCTCTCGCAGAAAAAAATTTAAATCTTTTTTACGGCCGCACCGAACTCCTCAGCAGACACAACTCACATAACTATTGATGGATGCCCCTCGTCTTTGTTTGTGGAACCGGTTTGTACAAGTGAAATTTTGTCTACGTTCAGAGACCTAAAGAACAGTGCATCGTGTGATGCGGAAAATATACAGATACGTCCAGTGAAACACGTCATTGACATCATCGCTGCGCCATTGGAGCACATATCAAACTTATTTAGAAACCGCCACTTTTCCCCCGAGAATGCAGATTGCTAGAGTAGCAGTCATATATAAAAAAGGTAGCAAAATGACTTTGGGAACTATAGACATATCAATATTCTGCCCGTCTTCTCAAAAGTGTTCGAGAAGCTCATTTCTAAGCGAGTTGAAAGTTTTTTTTAAATAAACACAGTATACTTTCTGACTGCTAGTGTCATTTCAGAAAAAACCGATCAACGGAACTTTGTCTTTTACACCAGAAAGAATATATACTAAGGAACTTTGAACAAAGGAGCCACGTCCTGGGAATTTTCTTAGATTATAACAAAACCTTTGATTGCATAAATCATAGCATCTTGATTCAGAAGCTTGAATGTTATGGAATTAGAGGCGCAGCATTACTCTTAATTAAATCTTACTTCGCGCATAGAAAACAGTACGTCCAGATAAACGAATTTAAGTCAACTTTACGAACAGTTTCGTGCGGGGTACCCCAAGGGAGTATCTTAGGACCATTGCTTTTTAACCTGTACATTAATGTTATCATCTGTGTGGATAATAATGTTCGTTTCATAATCTACGCCGATGATACTAGTTTGTTTTTATTTGACGATAGCACTAGTACGTTAAGGACAAATGCAAATGTTCTCCTGGAAAAAATACATATATGGTCCGATAAAAATCTTTTGTGTGTTATTACTGCAAAGTCAAAGGCAGTACGTTTTCGTCCCAAAAATAAAAAAGCGGTGATTACGGTGAGTTATCTTATAACAGAGATCAGATTGAGTTAGTAAGGTCATTCAAATCTGTGATGTTATTGGGTGCAGGATCACTCCAGAAAGAGGCAGAAGCAGTGCGCAGAAGCACAAACATACATCAGAGTTGAGTTGAGTGGTTGTAGGCTACTGGTGGGATTATCCTTGCAGTTGCTGCCGGCAATTGCTCCCCGTAGCGACACTTAAAATGGATAAATCATATAAATCAGACACATACCTCACAACAACACATAGTCACTCCTAAGGTCACCATGTGGAGGCCAAATCCGTGTCCTGCAGGTAATTTAAAAGAAGGCGAGAAACCTCCTTCCTATCTAACTGGTTCCCGCGCGGGAAAACAATGTCCTGAAGCGAGGTATGAGGAATTCCTGTCTTCTTGAGGGACCCGAATAATACACTCCTTTCCGCGTTATACAGACTACAGCACATAAGGAAATGTTCTATGTCACCGCACACGCCACACCTTGAACATAATGGAGACAACGCCAGGCCAGTCTTCTACATCCACGCAGGGGTACGAGCAGAGCCCGTGCACAAGCGGAGCACTAAAGTTGCTTGGTTTCTTTTGAGACCCTTGGTCACACATGGCTTGTGAGGTGAGCTCCACAAGGAACTGAAGTGGCACGACACCGCTTCTCTGAAGAGTCTCCTGTCCTCTTGAGGCACTTTTCTCAATGGATTCCCAGACAGCGCTCTATGGGCGAGGCTGTCCGCCATCTCGTTGCCTATGATACCTATGTGCGAGGGCACTCATCGGAATCGTATGGAGAAGCCTTTGATATTGAGATTGGGCACAGAGCGTAGGGAGCTTAGACATAAGGCATCAGTAGGGAACCCGTGCTCTAACCTTTGAAGCGCGGATGTTGAATCTGTAAAAATGACAACAGGTTGAGGGGTACAAAATCTTAGCTTCTTTAGAGCGGCCTCAATGCCAACGCTGTCGGCCGTTATGGAGGACACGACTGCAGTGAAGCGAACCGACCAATCATACTTGAAAGAGGGAATGTGAAAAGCAGCTGCACTAGATCCTCTGACCTTGTTCACAGAGCCATCAGTAAAAATTTGAAGATGACGTACATATTCAGTCTCAAAATATTCCAGTGCGTGCGAACGCGTTGCCACCAAAGGAGAACTCCGCTTAGCACGAGCGTGAGGAATTGTCAACGAACAATCGAGGCTCGCGAAAGACAAAGGTGGTTTCAACCTCTTAGTTCGACCTCTAGCGTCAAGACCCAGATAACCAAGAGTATTAAGGGCCAAGTACGCTCGGGACTCAGCTCTCTTTCGAAGGCTCTGTAGAAGGGCTCGCCCGGCTATCGTCTGTTTGAGGCGGCCAATTTGCATCAATAACCTTTGTGAAGTGACTAGGCTAAGAGGTCTCGATACAAGCTCATAAAGTACTGCATTGTTAGGAGCAGTCTGCGGAACGCCAAGAGCCCTCCTTAGGCCCTTTCTGCACAAAACCTCAAGTCGTTCCAGCTGTGAGAGCGAGGGGGAAATTAAAGGGAGCAGGTACTTATTCGACTCGTCACTAGTGCATCATGTAGCCTGGTCATTGAAGAAGGGTGAGTTTCCCATTGCTCACTTGCAACTCGACGGATCACACTGAGACGCGGAGATAGGGATGTCACAATAGAGACCACAGCTCGTCGCCACTGTAGACGGTAGTCAATAATGACGCCGAAAAAGCGCTTGTGCTTCAATTGACGAAGGCAAGATTAATCAACGTCTAGCTTCAGCCGCGCGTACCGTCTTCCTCTACTTGGAAACATGATGAAGCCAGATTTTTCCACCGAGAGAGTCAACCCAACACGCTGAAGGTGATTTTGAACTGGAAGCAATGCCTGTCGAGCTATCAGAGCTAAACGCTTGTGTTGATATCCGCTTAATTAAATACAAATGTCGTTCGCATACATCGCCATATGATATGGATATGCCTGCAATGTTTTCGCACTGCAGCAGGAAGACCAGCCATCACAACATTAAACAGCGTCGGGGAAAGAACACTTCCTTGAGGTATACCTCGCGATACCACCCTTTCGGTGCTTATGGTACTTCCTAACCGCACTTGAATTTTACGATCACTGACAAGTGAGTGAATGAGTTGCAGAAGATAGCCCTGTACGCCTATGGCCTACAAGCTATTTAGTATTGAGCTCTGAAGGACGCTATCATAAGCCTTTGATACATCTAGGAAAATAGCTAGTTTTGAGAGGCTGAAAGGTCTTTGATGTTCATGTGGCTTATCAAGTCCAAGACGCTATCTTGCGCCCTTAAATCTGTGCGGAATCCAGTCATGCATGTTGGCAGAGCCCTTCTATCTTCGAGCCACCATGATAAATGCTTACTTGCCGGCTTCTCCATGAGCTTAGCCACACACGACGTCAGTGATACAGGACGATACGAGGCCAAGTCTGTCATTTCTTTGCCGGGCTTCAGCACTGGGACAACACAAGCCACCTTCCATGATGCAGGAATGTCGCCAGTCTCCAATACTTGGTTGAGATAGCTTAGGAGCATCTTCCGGTATTCTAGAGGTAGGTTCTGCATCATCTGGTTAGTAATGCCGTCAGGAGCTGGTGCACATCGACGCCGCGGGCAGCAGAGTGCTGCCTGTAGCTCTCGAAGTGTGAATGGGGCGTCCATAACAAATACAGGGACAAATACAGGGAGCAACTTGAAAGTGTTTCTGGTGATGTGATAGACAAAATGATTTGTGGGAAGATGGATGCTACCACGGCGGTTAAGTTGCGTAGTCATTTTCCGACTCCAGATTTAAATATCAGGAACTTTTGCGTAGCGCGCAAAAGGGCGGAGCGACAACTGTGCGGAAGAAGGACGACATATCCTTGAAGACGACCTTCAACAGGCTTAATTCTGCCATTCGACGCCATAGGAACAAGCTCTGTAGGTCGCAGTGGGCGTCCTTCTGCACTAGCTTGACTGTTTTTTCGCCGATGACGAGAATTTGGCGAGTCACTGGTAGCCTTGCTGGTGATTCTCGTCCTAGTGAGCCTTTCCAAGCGCTTGCACTGCGCAAGTAGAAACCTCTCGCATGCTTGGCAGAGGAATTTGCAGATGCATTTGTACGTGCAAGTTCAGGAATTCATCCATGTGCTCTGCCTGTAATCAGACTTGTATTGACGCACATAACATATAGAAAACGGCACACACACACGTGACAGTTCCCCGAAATACCTCATAGACGACATGCAGCTATATCTATAGATCGGTTGATTATAATTGGCCTACAGTTCAGGCGGAAGCGCGTGTCGCCACGTCGGAGACCTCGTGGAATCGATGTCGGCCAGCATGGTCGGACAGCAGTGTCGGCCAGCAGGGTCGGACAGCCATGTCGGTCAGCCGTGTCGGATGGCCGGGTCGGACAGCCGGGTCGGACAGCCGTGTCGGGCTTCCGGGCCAGACATCCGGGTGGGACCGCCTCGCGGGGCTCAAGTGGCCCTGCGCAACCGTCGATATACGAGAGCCTCCACGTGCCCGGTTTCCCTCCGGCGGGGACTGCGCTCGGGAGCCCACGGCCGCAGTCACCGGGTCGCGTCCACAGCTGGCGGCGTAGCCTTGTGGCCGCTCACCCAAACGCTCGATCGCCCCGGTTCAGGACCGCCAGCCCTCCTGTACCAGTTGTCCAGCGGAAGAGCGGGGCGAGGTAACCTCTCAGCGGGCGACAGCGTTGACTCGGGCGTGGTGGCGCGGTCGGCGATAGCTCCTATGGGCCAGACGCCCAGCGAGGAAGCTGTTTTCCGTCGAACCGCGATCCTCGCGCACTGCTCGCGCCACGGGGCCACGGGCCACACTCTCTCGCGCCACGCTTTTTGAGGCGCCACTGTCGACGCGCCCAAATCGGTGTCGATGATGATGATGGCTCTCTCGCGGGTATTTGCAAAGAGTTGGCGTCATGTTCGCCACCG
Organism: Dermacentor variabilis; assembly: GCF_050947875.1. Lineage (NCBI taxonomy): Eukaryota > Metazoa > Arthropoda > Arachnida > Ixodida > Ixodidae > Dermacentor > Dermacentor variabilis. The sequence goes on along the minus strand of NC_134576.1, from coordinate 6,533,125 downwards.
CACGGCGCACTAACTTCATATGCTTATGCTGCCCACTCCCGCGTGCCATATAATATCACAAAATCACTTGGCGTAACATTCACCGAAAACATGCTGTGGGACGACCACATAGACAATGTAGCATTAAAGGCATCTAGAGCCAGAGGATATATAACGCGTTCCAAAAATTATCTCCGACAAAAGGTAAAACTCTCTCTAATCATGCATTATTTCGCTCACATCTGAACTACTGCTCATTAGTATGGGGTACTGCTGCATAAACCGGTCTGAAAAAACTAGGAACACTCGAATAACGGGCCCTCAGATTAGTTCGTAACCTGCCAAGTAGACACTCAACAAAAAACTTATGTTTCAAGAACAACATTATTAACGTTTTCAGCCTCTATGCTTATAGACTACTACGCACCTACAAACTAGAACAAAGAAGATGCATAAGTAATAGACTTAGCCTCGATTGAATTATTTCATTGCACATATCCACGCCGGCATAAACCACATTGGGTATTACCAAAAGTAGGAACAAACTACGGGCGCCAAATGGTAGCATTTCAACTTCCATCTTTACTTAACAAATTAAGTGATGAAAATATAGACGTAGGTAGCATTAGCTGCTCTAACCTTCGCAACTACTTTCTCCTTAATGCGTCCCTTTGATTGTCCAACATTTAGGCATCTGTTAACGTTTCTGCGTCTAATTGTTGTATAGGCGTATTTTGGTTGCTGTTATTGTTATTTCGCTGTTTCGTAAGCGTTTTTTGTTCTCAGTTGCTGTACTTGCCTTTCTTTTCGATCCTTTTATTTTTTTTCACACACGCAGGTGATTGTGTATTTTGCATACTTGTTTTTGTACTAATGCTTTGTTTTACTTTGTATTTGTTGTGGGGACAGAAGTGCCGTCGCATGCCACTGCTCACCTGCTTTACGGGGGGTGGGAACTTAGTCAAGCGTCAATCGCCTTTATTCCCAGCCCCTGCATCAACGTAATGTTCATGTACATATATTGTTAGTATATATATAAAATTAGAAAATATAGTATTTGAAGAGCACTCCTGACTGAAAAAACCAAAACTAAAACCAAATCGCGAGTTCTGCGTTTGGGCCATCTGGTGGAAGTCTGTCGAACTCAGTCCTACTCGGCGTTAAAAAAAATGGGATCACGGCATCGAACCGCTGCCAGCATTTCGCGGAACGATAGGTGCCAGCGGTTAAACGACTCGGCCACGGCGTGCAAATTTCCGATAAAGATACGCTCAGGTTTTTATAGATACCACGTGAACTTGCTCGACTGTGTGTAAAAAATTGCTTTTCGGAAAGTGTTACAACATGTGTAGAGAGTCGAGATAGGCATCAATCGAAAGCTGAGTCTCCGGACTACACACGCTGCCGGACGTTTACAATAGACGCCGTAGTTTTATCACAGGTGCCGTTTTGTGTCTAAAATTGAGCATAAATTTTCGTCGTTTGCATATGCTTCCATTGCTGAATCTTTAACCGCTCTGGGAACAATATTCTTGCTTGCCACAGCGTGATAACTGCATTTGGCTCATGTGGATTGTCTACCAGAACATGTCTGTCACCTGCATTGATCAATAATTGACCTGCACGTATTGTTATTCGCGAAAACCCGATCGTTCCATAGAAAACGCGCTAGCTTCGCGCCGGGGCCGCTTGGGGCGATAGTTGGTACGTGTCCAGAAAAGCTGGATATGGAGCAAGTGACGCGGCTGAGGAAGCGACATTAAGTGTGCAATGATGCACACAATAGGCACGCCTCATTTTATGCACTCATAACTTGGCGTCCAGAGTTCATCCCTGTATACACAGCACCGATGAAATTCGAAGAGCAAGTGAAAAGCGGGAGACAGTGACGTCACGTGTACAGGGAAGCACAAACTAGGCGCACCTCCATTTATACAGTGAAAATTTAGCATCCAGAGTGCATTGCAGTAGAAATTCACTATGGAATCCGAAGACTAAGTGACGCGCGGGAGGAAGGGACGTGACGTGTGCAATGACACACACACGAGGCACGCTTCGTCTCGTACATTTGGCGCCCAGAGTGCACCGCAGTAGGCACATCACCGGTGAAATCTTAAGGGCGAGGGAAGCGAGGGAGGCATTGACGAGACGTGTGCGATGAAGCGCACGCTCGGCATGCCTCATTTTGTACACTCATAAGTTGGCGCCCAGAGTGCATTGCAGTAGGCACAGCACCGATGAAATCGGAAGTGAAACACGGGAGGCAGCGACGTGACGTTTGCAATGAGGCGCACATTAGGCACAGCTCATTTTATCCCCACTCTTAGCTTGGCGTCCAGAGTGAATCGCACAAGATACAGCACCGATGAAATTCGAAGAGCAAGCGACGCGAGGGAGGCAGCGATGTTAAGTGTGCAATGACGCACACAATATGCACACCTACTTTCATGCACTAATAATTTGCCGTCCAGAGAGCGTCGCAGTAGACACATCCCCGATGAAATCCGGAGTGCAAGTGACGCGCGGCAGGCAGTGACGTGACGTCTGCAATGACGCACACAATAGCAAACGTAATTTTAAACACTCATGATTTCGCGTCCAGAGTGGAGACAGCACCGATGAATTCCGAAGAGCATGTGACGCGCGGATTGCAGCCGCGTGACGTGTGCAATCACGCACACAATAGGCAAGCCTGATATTACGCACTCATAATTTGGCGTCCAGAGTGCATCGCCGTAGATATAGCACCAATGAAATCTGAAGAGCAAGAGAGGTGCGGGAGGCAGTGAACGTGATGGTGTGATATGGCACACACAATAGGCAAGCCGCATTTTAAACACTGATGATCTCACGGCCAGCGTGTATCGCAGTAGGCACAGCATCGCTGATATCAGAAGAGAAGGTGAAACGCAGGAGGCAGCGACATGACGTGTGCAATGAACCACACAATAGGCACGCCTCATTTTATACACTCATAAGTTGGCGTCCAGAGTGCATAGTAACAGACAGCAGAACCGACGAAATCTGAAGATCAAGTGAAACGCGGGAGATAGCGATGTGAAGTGGGCAATGGCGCACAAACTAGGCACGCCTCAATTTATACACTCATAACTTCATCCCAGTAGACACAGCACCAATAAAATCCGAAGAGGAAGTGACGCTGGAAGGAACCGACGTAACGTGTGTAATGACGCACACTAGGCACGCCTCCATTTATCCACTCAAAATTTGGCATCCAGAGTGCATCGCAGTAGAATTGCACTGATCAAATCCGAAGGCCAAGTGACGCGCGGGAGGAAGTAACGTGACGTTTGCAATGACGCACCCACTTGGCACGCCTCATTTTATACACTCATAATTTGGCGTCCAAAGTGCATCGCAGTAGACACAGCACCGACAAAATCCCACGAGCAAGTGACGCGGGGGAGGCAGCGACGTTAAGCGTGGAATGACGCGCACACTAGGAACGCTTCATTTTATGCACATAATTGGTATCGAGGGTGCATCGCAGAAGACACAGCACCCATAAAATTCGAAAAGCAAGTGACGCGTGAGAGGCAGTGACGTGACGTGTGCAATGAGACACACACTAGTCACGCCTCATTTATACACTCATAATGTGGCGTCCAAAGTGCATCGCAGTAGACATTGCACCGACGAAGTACGAAGAGCAAGTGACGCGAAGGATGCGACGTTAAGTGTGCATGACGCACACAATAGGGACGCCTCATTTTATACACTCATTATTTTCGTCAAGAGTGCATCCTAGTGTATACAGCACCGATGAAATTCGAAAAGGAACTGAAACGCGGCAGGTAGCAACGTGAGGTCTGCAATGACGTGCACAATAGGGAAGCCTCAGTTTAAACTCTAATAATTTCGCGTCGAGAGGTCACTGCAGTAGCTACAGCACCCATGAAATCCGAGAAGCAAGTGACGCATGGGAAGCAGTGACGTTAAGTGTGCAATGACGTGCACAATAAGCACACCTCATTTTATTCACACATAGTTTGGCGTCCGCAGTGCATCGCAGTAGAAACGCACCGTTGAAATCCGAAGAGCAAGTGACGCGCGGTAGGCAATTACGTGAGGTGTGCAATGACGCACACATTCTCGCGCTTCGTTTTCTACACTCATAATTTGGCGCTCACAGTGCATCGCAGTACCGATGAAATCTAATGAGCAAGTGAAGAGGGGGAGGTGGCGACGTTACTGTGCAATGAAGAACACAATAGGCACCCCTCATTTTATACAATCCAAGTTTGCCGTCCAGAGTGTATTGCAGTAGACAAAGCACCGATAAAATTGAAAGAGCAAGTGACGCGCGGAAGGTAAGGGCGTGGCGTGTGCAATGACATACAAACCACGCACTACCGCACACACACTCATAATTTGGCGTCCGGAATGCAAATCAGTAGGCACAGCACACCTAAAATCCAAAGTGCAAGTTACGCGCGGGTCGAAAGCGACGTGGCGTGTCTAATGACGAACAAACGAGGAACGCCTCATTTTAAACACTCATGATTTCGCGTCCAGGGTGCATTGTAGTAGGTAAAGCACCTATGAAATCCTAAGACCAAGTGATGCGCGGAAGGCAGCGACGTGACGTGTGCAGTAACGCGCACATGTCAGACAACTGATTTTATACACTCCTAATCTGGCGTCCAGAGTGCATTTCAGCAGACACAGCACCAACGAAATCCGAAGAGCAGGGGAAACGTGCTAGTTACCGACGTGACGTCTGCAATGACGCGCACAACCGCAAGCATTATTTTATACACTCATAATTTATATCAGAGTTCATTACCGCACCGATGAAATCAGACGGGCAAGTGACGCGAGGGAGGTACCGACCTTTAAGTGTGCAATGACGCGCACAATAGGCACGCCTCATTTTATGCCTGCTTAACTTGGCATCCACAGTGCATCACAATAGAAATGCACCGAGGAAATCCGAAGAGCAAGTGAGGCGGGAGAGGCAATGAGGTCACGTGTGCAATGACACTCATGATTCCGCATCCACAGCACATTGGTGTAGACAAAGCACCGATGAAATCAGAAGAGCAAGTGACGCGCGGGTGGCGGCCACGAGAAGTGTGCAGTTACACACACACTAGGCATACCTCATTAGTACATTAATGGTTTTGCGTCCGCCGTAAATTGCACTAGACACAGCACCGATGAAATCCGAAGGAGCAGGAGGAACTTTATTAGTGCAGAAACCATTCCGCGGTTTATTCCTGGGTGGTTCTCTCTGATAGGGCTCCACTGGCGATCGCGACTTGCCGGGCCTGGTCGAGGGTCGCCAGTTCACTTCCAAGGTCCAGTTTGGAGAGTCTCGCCTCCCAAGACCACGTAGTGAGTTTGTGTGTTTTGACTCGTGTCGAAATTGCGTCGCCCGGACGGTCGGTACATTCGTGTGTTATGTGCGCGAGTGTCGCTGTGTGTTTGCTACACCGGGGGCATGTCCGGGACGTATAACTGTCTGGGGAGATTGCGTGTAGACGAGACAAGTGTGGATATGTGTTAGTTTGCAAGCGGCGCCAGTCCGTTCATCATCATCACCATCATCATCAGCCTGGTTACGCCCACTGCAGGGCAAAGGCCTCTCCCATACTTCTCCAGCAATCCCGGTCGTGTACTAATTGTGGCCATGTCGTTCCTGCAAACTTCTTAATCTCATCCGCCCACATAACTTTCTGCCGCGCCCTGCTACGCTTTCCTTCCCTTGGAATCCAGTCCGTAACCCTTAAGGACCATCGGTTATTTTCCCTCCTCATTACATGTCCTGCCCATGCCCCCCCTCATTTCCTTTTCTTGATTTCAACTAAGATGTCATTCACTCGCGTTATTTCCCTCACACAATCTGCTCTTTTCTTATCCCTTAACGTTACACCTATCATTCTTCTTTCCATGGCTCGTTGCGTCGTCCTCAATTTAAGTAGAACCCTTTTCGTAAGCCTCCAGGTTTCTGACCCATAGGTGAGTACGGGTAAGACACAGCTATTCCCATAGGTGAGTACGGGTAAGACACAGCTATTATACACTTTTCGTTTGAGGGATAACGGCAACCTGCTGTTCATGATCTGAGAATGCCTGGCAAACGCAACCCAGCCCATTCTTATTCTTCTGATTATTTCCGTCTCATGATCCAGATCCGCCGTCACTACCTGCCCTGCCAGTCCCTTGCCTGGGGTTTGAGAGCTTTGTATGGGGGCGCGTATTGCGTTCTTCCGAGACGTTGGTCCTGGAGTATTTGTTGACCTGTCATTAATAACTGGTGGGTGGCTCGTCGGTATTTCGGAGGCTGAAGAACGGTGGGGTCTGCCGCTCGGCTAGTGAGACCTCGAGCTGCGCAGTCCGCCTCTTCGTTGCCCCGTAGGCTTTCGTGCCCGGGGCACCAGACGCGGGCGGACCTTCCCTTGCTCTCGGCGTCTCGAAGTGCGAGAGCGATCGCTGCTGCTTCTGCGGCTGCGCTTCATGTGGCGCGGATGGAGGCAGAGGCTACCAGGTTCCCCTGATTGACAACGGCGAGTGTGTATTTGGGCCCCCAAGGTGGCGACGAGGGATACGGGTTAGCGTCCGTGTAGTATGTATCTGGGTCTTTGAAACAGCGTTTGTGCAACATGCGGGCACGCGCTGCTCTTCTCTCTCGATTGTGGGTGGGGTGCATGTTCTTGGGGATAGGGTCTACTACAATGTTCTCTGTAATGTGATTAGGCAAGAGTTGTGTTTCTTCTTTGCAGTACTAAGGTGTCAGCGGGTACCGTAGCCGTTGAAGAAGGTGTCTTCCCTGTTGAGTCTTGTTGAGGCGCTCCCTCTGCGCTGTGAGACCTCGAACTTGGCACTTGCTAGCTCCTCAAATGTGTTGTATACTCCTAGCGCTAGTAATTTTCTTGCGCTTTTGCTTGACGTTAGCTGTAAGGCCGTTTTGCACGCCTTTCTTATGAGAGTATCCATGCGCTCTGTCTCACTTTTGCACTTGACTTGATACGGGAGTGCGTGCGTGACACGGCTGATGACGAGGGCTTGTATCAGTCTTAAGATACCGACCTCTGTGAAACCATCTTCGCTGCGTGCTACTCTGGCGATGAGTGATTCGGTGCTTCTTATTACGTGATTTAATTTCTCTGGGGCTACCTTTATGCCGTTGTTCTCCTGGACGTGCAAACCTAGTAAGCGTGCGATCGGGACGCGCTTTATAGGTTGCCCGAAAATATCGATACGTATTGGCGGGGCTCGATGTTCCTTAGTTTGCTTGGGCCGCACATGAAAGTACTGAAACTTGTGTGGGGCACAGCTCATTGCTGCTGTGGTTAGGTATGACTGAATGTGTCCGATAGCTGTGAGTAATGTGTTTTGTCTGTCGCCGTATGAACACTTGTTTGCCCATAGGTTGATATCGTCGGCATAGAAGGCACATCCGAGTTTTGGGATGTTTTCCAGTTGTAAAGCAAGTTTTCTAAGTCCGATGTTGAAGAAAAAAGGAGATATTATTGATCCTTGTGGAGTACCCTTCTGCGGTAGATCGCATATGTCTGATTGCAGGCCTGCTATGCCGATGCGGGCTTTGCGGTGGCTGAGAAAAGCCACGGTATAATGGTATACTCGCTCACGGCATCCTATGGCGGCGAGGCCATCTAGGATGGTTTCGTGTGCTATATTATCAAATGCTTTTTCCACGTCGAGGGCTATTAGTACGTTGTTATTGCTGCCCGGGTGTCGGTTGAGGACATCTTCCTTAAGCAGGAGGAAGACAGCCTGTGCTGACATGCCTTTCCGAAATCCGTACATGGAATTCGGGTCTAGTCCATGTTCTTCCATGTGTTGTTCCATTCGAGTGAGTACAATTCGTTCAAGAAGCTTGCCCAGGTAAGACGTGAGCGAGATCGGTCGTAATGAATCGAGCCTGCGCGTTTTTCCAGGTTTGGATATAAGGACTATGTGAGCTGTAGTCCATTCCTCGGGTAATGTTCCGCCCGGTTTCCATGTTTCTTCTTTCAGCTGCTTTGTAAAGGCTCGCAAGGTTTCATCACTTAGGTTTCTCAAGATGGCGTTGGTGATCCCGTCGGGACCCGGTGCCGTGTTTTTCTTGAAGCTCTGTGCTGCCGCCTGTACCTCCGCATACGTGATGGGTGCGTCAAGTATCTCGTTCTGAGGTCCCGGATATTGAGGGTATGGTTTCGGATGCCCGGTACGGATTCCCGTGTATGTTTGCTGTAGTTCCCGTAAGAGTTCATCCTGGGTTCCCGGATATTCGCCAACGAGTTTTTGTAGGGTTGTGTTTGTTTCTGTTTTCGTATTTGAAGTATCGATGATGCTGCTGAGTATGTTCCACGTCTTTTTGGTGCTTAGCGTGCCTTTAAGCGCATCACAGAACGTACGCCAATTGTCCCTGTGAACCTTCAGGGCATAATTGCTGCCTGTTTGTTGACGTTTGATATCCTAAGTCTAAGTTTGCGATTTAGCTTCTTGAATTAAGAAGGAACAGCGCCAACTAAGACGATCACAAGTGGGGAGAACGACACAGGACAAGCGCCATCCTGCGTCGTTCTCCCCACTTGTGATCGTCTTAGTTGGCGCTGTTCCTTCCAAATTCAAGTATGCACCATCTAGCCCAAATGAATGTTGTCCAGATTTAGCTTCTGTTTGCGCCTTCTTTTTGTGATGCCTCTGCATGCTTCTCAAAGTGTATTAGATGGTTGTCGATTGCCGGCATGTCGGTATCAGTTTGGTACACTTTAGTGTTGACGTCATATAGTTCTTTGACGCGTTGGGCCCACTCCTTGATCGTGGTTAAGCAGCCTTGATGTTCCGAGAAGGGCGGACTTGTATGCAAATCGAGCTGTTGCCTCTCGCTAAACTTAGGGCAATTTGTAATTTTGGCCTTCCCTAGGGGTAGGCGTAGTTTGGCCGAGGCACTGGTGATTTTGATACTGTAGTGATCACTGCCTAGCGAGTCGTCTAGGACCCTTCAGCTTGTTCCCACGGTATCGTTGGTGATGGTGAGGTCAGGGGTCGTGGCCCTGCTTGCGCTGTTTCCTATTCGAGTAGGCGTACCTGGTACAGTAATTAGTGTATATTCGTGGCGCTCTATGGTTTCTAGGAGCTTGGTGCCCTTGGCGTCTGCTTTCGAGTAGCCCCACGTGTTGTGCTTTGCATTGAAATCTCCAGTTATAATTAGGTGATCGCGGTGTTCCAGCATTCCCTGTAGGTGACGGAACAATGACGCGATGTCAGCCTTTCTGTCGCGGGGGGGAGGGCGGAAAGTATACGTAGCATACAACGTCTTTAGGTCTCCCCTTCTTGACAGGCCATATCGTGGTGATGAGATGTGGGATTTCCTCACAGGGGAGCACTGTAAAGGTTGTTGCCAAATCTTTGCGGACGAGCGTGGCCACCCTACGGTAGCTGGGGTCGTACTGTACTTTATACCCATAATTGGCTTCGGTTGCTATCTCGCCTCTTGCAGGCGTATAATATCCGGGGGTACTAGCGCCGCCTGTACGTATAGCGAAAGGGATGCGTGCTTGCTTTTAATGTACCTACAGTTCAAAGATCAGATCGTGATGCTTTCGGTTTCCATTTGAGGATTACGGGTCATGATAGGACATAGACGGGATTGTGCTGTCTGTGTCGGAAGTTAGCATGCTACCGTCATCTGTCTGAGAGCGTATTTTACTACTTTTTCGTTTACGCTTGGGTTCCTTGGTTAGGGATTCGTTAACGTATTTCTTTAATTCTTGGAATTCCGCAAAATACTGTTGAAATTATTGCTGTATTTGTTGTATGATTTGCTGTTGTGATGGTTACAGTGCTTGTTGCAATCGGTCCTGGGTTACCAGGTTGCTCTCAGACGATGAGTGCGCCTGAGGCTGCTTTGGCTGTGTCGTTTGGGGGGAGGGGGGCCGCTGTGTGCCGGATGTCCGGTGAGAGTGCTTAGCTGTGGTAATTTAGATTGAGGCGATCGCTCACAAGTCACAGCGTGTGCCGATTCAAGCATGACCATTCTTTTCATGAAAGTTTCGATCTTGAGCTCGTAGTCGGTTAGACGCTGTTTTTGCTGTCTATTTTCCTCAATGACTCTCTGGTATTCTGGACTCTGTGTGATCGGTGTGGATGTGTTTCGTGGCTAGGAAGAGACGACTTCCGCAAGCTTACCTCGTGTGAAGGCTTCTGCTCTCTTGCCGGAGGCGACGGGTTTCTTTTGGGTGTCGGTGGTGCCCGATGCTCGCGGCTCGCTGACCGGGAGCGGCATTGGGAGCGGCAGCGTTGCTCGGTATTGACCGGCCAGCCGCGAGTGTCCGCCCTGTAGGTCCCTTCTTCGTCTTCCGAGGCGAACCATTGTGAGGCTTTCGAATTCATCCAGGCGCTGACGATGGTGTGGGTGGGGATCAAACCGGTTTGAGTCGCTTCTTGCACGAGTGGTCACCGGTTTGGCGAGCCTCCCAGCACGAGGCGCTGTTCATCTCGCATTTGTGTCCGTCGGTTGGATTAAGCAGTCCGCACAGTCTACAGATGGGTCTGTCTGGGTTTGGGCACACGCCGGTGCAGATCTTGCAGACTTGGAGCGTCGGTTTAAATGGATAGCAACGGAGTTCACTTCCGTAGTAAGACACAAATAATGGTAGATGGGGACCAATAAAGTCCAGCGCTGCACTTTGAGTGACACCGATCATCCTGGCTGTACGGATTTCCACGCCATGTGTTCTCACTCTGAGGTGGGCCAGGAGGGTTTCGGTGGCTGTGTGCAGCGGTATTCCACGTACCACTACTCTGAGGGTGCCTTCTCCTTGGGAGGTGTATGCGCGCACTGCGCGACTTCTGCCGCTAAGTGTTAAGGTGTGGATGTGTCTAGCTTTTTCGGCGACCTCTTCGTACTGGGTCGGTAGGATGGCTATGTTGGATCCCAGGTTGATTCTCAGTATGCATTTGTCATCCGTGAACTCGTTGTGGCACGCGTCGTTGATCGCTCGTGCAAGTGTATGGTGGACCTTGATTTGGACGGATGATTATTTTGTAGTCATTTTTCAGAAGCGGAGGAGGTCTAGCGACTCTCCGTGTTGTTGATGTCTTAGTGGTAGTTGCGGGGTCTTGAGGCTTTACACTACAGCGTCGCCTCTCCAAGGCTTCTTGCTTGCGTTGCTTTTGTGTTCGCACTGATTGCCAATGGAGATCTTCTCTTACGGTGTTATGGTCCAGAGTTTCTTGGCTCACCGGTTCGGTAGTCTGGTCTATGAGTTCTTCTGCATGTCCTGCGGTAGTTGTATGGAGGGGGTCAACGATCGTAGTCGCTTCGTTCACCATGGTTAGGCCAAGTGCCGTCGCAGGAATCCCCGTCGGCGAAGCGAGCGGCTGCCGCCGCCAGTTAGGGTTAGCGGCCCACCCGGGTAGACGAAACTTTCAAGAATCCTCCTGGGGCGCTCGCTGGTCGGCTTTAGACGGGGGTGGCGTGGATGCGGTCCTTATAACGTTAGGAAGCTGGTGTAAGCGTTTCGGGGCGTTTTCTATAAAAAACACCATCAAAAACTCACGAAACTACGCAGCCCGACGCGAGCCGGTGTTGACACTGTGGTCTTCTTCTTCGGAAGAGAAAGCGAAACGCGGTAGCCAGCGACGTGACCTGTGCAATGACGAACACATTAGGCACACCTCATTTTATACACACATAATTTGGCGTCCAGACAGCATTGTAGTAGAAATTCACCGACGAAATCCGAAGAGCAAGTGAGGAGTGGAAGGCAGTGACGTGACGTTTGCAATGACGCACACACTAGGCACGCCCCCTTTTATGCCCTCGTAATTTGGCATCTTCAAGGGGTGTGCGGTAGCGCGACTGCGTGTGTCCCTGTGTGTCTTCTTTTGTCCCGTCTTTTAATCACGCTACCGTACACCCCTTCAACATGCATTACCAACAAGCCCAGATTGCAACCCTCGTAATTTGGCGTCCGGAGTGCATCGCAGTAGACATCGACCTGCATCGCAGTAGACAAACCACCGAAGAAATCTGAAGAGCAAGCGACGCGGGAGAGGCAGCAGCTGAAGTGTGCAATGAAGCACATACTAGGCACGCCCCATTTTATACACTCGTAATTTGGCGTCCAGACTGCATCGGTGCCCTTTCTTCTGCGAAGCACTCGGCACGCCAAATTATGAGAGTATAAAATGAGACATACCGAATGTGTGCGTCATCACACACACCACGTCGCTGCCCCCCGCGCGTCACTTACTCTTCGGATTTCATCGCTGCTCTTTCTACTGCGGCGCACTCTGTACGCTAAATTATGAGTGCATAAAATGAGGCAGTGAGTGCGTCATTGCGCACGTCACGTCGCGGCCTCCCGCGTTTCCCTTACCCGTCGGATTTCGTCGGTGCGTTGTCTACAGCGATGCACCCTGGACACAAAATCACAAGTACATAAAATTGGTTGTGCATACTGTGCGACCGACAAGTATATAAATTGGTTGTGCACGTCACGTCGTTGCCTTCCGTGCGTCCTTGCTATCCGTATTTCATCGGTGCTAATTCTACTGCGTCGCACTCTTCTCGCCAAATTGTGAGAGTATATATTGAGGCATGCCGAGTGTGTGAGTCATGGCACAGATCACGGCACTACCTCCCACTCGTCAGTTGCTCTTCAGATTTTGTCGGTGCATTGTCTACAGCGATGGACCCTGGAAGCGAAACAACAAGTATACGAAATTGGTTGTGAAGGTGTGTGACTCATTGCACACGCCACATCGCTGCCTCCCATGCGTCCTTGCGCTTCGTATTTCATCGGTGCTAGTTCTACTGCGCCGACTCTGCACGCCAAATTATGAGAGTATAAATTGAGGCGTCCCAAGTGAGTGCGTCCTTGCACAGGTCTAGTCACTGCCTCCCGCGCATCAGTTGCTCTTCGGATTACGTCGGTGCATTGTCTACCTGATGCACTCTGGAAGCGAAATCACAAGTATACAAAATTGGTTGTGCATAATGTGTGACTCATTGGACACGTCACGTCACTGCCTCCCACGTGTGCTTGCTCTTCGGAGTTCATCAGTGTCCTTTCGACTGCGCCGACTCTGCACGCCAAATTATGAGAGTATAAATTGAGGCGTCCCGAGTGAGTGCGTCATTTCACATGTCTAGTCACTGCCTCCCGCGCATCAGTTGCTCTTCGGGTTTTGTCGGTGTATTGTCTACAGCGATGCACACTGGAAGCGAAATCACACGTATTCACACGTATTCACACGTAATCACACGAAATTGGTTGTGTATAGTGTATGACTCATTGGACACGAAACGTCGCTGCATCCCACGTGTGCTAACTCTTCGGAGTTCATCGGTGTTCTTTCTATTTCGCCGCACTCTGCACGCCAAATTAAGAGAGTATAAATTGTGGCATACCGAGTGTGTGCGTCATTGCACAGTTCTAGTCACTGCCTCCCGCGCATCAGCTGCTCTTCGGATTTCGTCGGTGAATTGTCTACAGCAATGCACTCTGGAAGTGAAGTCGCAAGTATACGAAATTGGTTGCGCATAGTGTGTGACTCATTGCACACGTCTCGTCGCTGCCTCCCGCATGTCCTTGCTCTTCGGTGTTCATCGGTGCGCTTTCTACTGCGCCGCACTCTCCACACCAAAATATGAAGGTATAAATTGAGGCATACCAAGTGTTTGCGTCATTACACAGATATAGTCACTGCCTCCAGCGCAGCAGTTGCTCTTCGGATTTCGTCGGTGAATTGTCTACAGCAATGTACTCTGGAAGCGAAATCACGCGCGTAATAAATTGGTTGTGAATTGTGTCTGATTCCGTGGACACGTCACGCCGCTGCCTCACGCGCGTCCTTGTTCTTCGGTGTTCATCGGTGCCCTTTCTACTGCGACGCACTCTGCACGCCAAATTATGAGAGTATAAATGGAGGCATACCGAGTGTGGGCGTCATTTCACAGGTCACGTCACTGCCTCCCGCGCGTCACTTGCTGTTCGGATTTTGTCGGTGAATTGCCTACAGCGATGCACTCTGGAAGCGAAATCACAAGTATACGAAATTCGTTGTCCATTGTGTGCGACTCATTGCCCACGTCACGTCCTGGCATCCCGCGTGTCCTTGCTCTTCGGCGTTCATCGGGGCTGTTTCTACTGCGCCGCACTCTCCACTCCAAATTATGAGAGTATGAATTGTGGCATATCCAGGGTGTGCGTCATTGCACTGGTCTATTCACTGCCTCCCGCGCATCAGTTGCTCTTCGGATTTCGTCGGTGAATTGTCTACAGCGATGAACTCTGGAAGCGAAATCACAAGTATACGAAACTGGTTGTGCATTGTGTGTGACTCATTGCCTACGTCACGTGGCTGCCTCCCGCGTGTCCTTTTTCTTCGGTGTTCATCGGTGCCCTTTCTAGTGCGCCGCACACTGCACGAAAAAAATTATTAGAGTATGAATTGTGGCATACCAAGTGCGTGCGTCATTGCACAGGTATAGTCACTGCCTTCCGCGCATCAGTTGCTCTTCGGATTATTTCCGTGCATTGTCTACAACGATGCACTCTGGAAGCGAAGTCACAAGGATACAAAATTGGTTGTGCATAGTGTGTGACTCTTTGTACACGTCACGTCGCCGCCTCCCGCGTGTCCTTGCTCTTCGGATTTCATAGGTGCCCTTTCTACTGCGACGCACTCTGCACGCCAAATTATGAGAGTATAAATTGAGGCATACCGAGTGTGTCCGTCATTGCACAAGTCACGCCACTGCCTCCCGCGCGACACTTGCTCTTCGGATGTTGTCGGTGAATTGTCTACAGCGATGCACTCTGGAAGCGAAATCACAAGTATACGAAATTGGTTGTGCATTGTGTGCGCCTCATTGCCCACGTCACGTCGAGGCCTCCCGTGTGTCCTTTCTCTTCCGTGTTCATCGGTGCCCTTTCTACTGCGCGGCACTGTGCACGCCAAATTATGAGAGTATAAATTGAAGCATATCAAGTGTGTGCGTCACAGCACAGGCATAGTCACTGCCTCCCGCGCATCAGTTGCTCTTCGGATTTCGTCGGCAAATTGTCTACAGCAATGTACTCTGGAAGCGAAATCACACGCATATTAAATTGGCTGTGAATAGTGTGTGACACATTGCACATGTCACGTCGCTGCCTCCCGCGTGTCCTTGCTCTTCGGAGTTCATCGGTGCCCTTTCTACTGCGACGCACTCTGCACTCCAAATTACGAGAGTATACATTGAGGCATAGCGAGTGTCGGCGTCATTGCGCAGGTCACATCACTGCCTCCCGCGCGTCACTTGCTCTTCGGATTTTGTCAGTGCATTGTCTACAGCGATGCACTCTGGAAGCGAAATCACAAGTATACGAAACTGGTTCTGAATAGTGTCTGACTCATTGCACACATCACGTCGCTGCCTCCCGCGCGTCCTTGCTATTCGGTGTTTGTAAGGTCGCTCTGATTGTTCGGGTTCTTAAGTGTCACGAATCGGCCACGTGCGTTGTGCATAGAGAGGGGGTTCACTTGCCCCCGTGTCAGCCGGGCGACAGTTGCTGTGTTATGTGGGGTCACAGGCACCGTGCGGTGTTGGGTGACGCGTCGCGGCAGGTGCCAGGTGGGCGAGTGCCGATTCCGGGAAGTCGGCATTGTGCGCACGGTGTTGGCAGTCCGCCGACGGTCACACGAGTCCACACAGACCAGCCTTGAAAGGGACCGCTGTACAAGGTATTGTGAGTGTGGCTCCCGAGTGCCTGACTAATTGGAGGCGCCGCCGAGGTTAAGAAGGGCTTAGCAACTCTGACCCCGTTCCGCAGCAGTGAGCATGGCCTAATCTTCTACGCGTCCGGAACGCAATCGCCAGCCTTGTTGTTGGGTGCGACTGCCTGTGTGGTGTCGAAGGCCAGCTTACAGTGCACGCTGCAGGAATGCGGGGCACACGTAAAGAGTGTGTTCGGACGACGGCGTCTTGGAAACACGCACTCGAAGAACTTTGTCTTGTAGACAATAACTCTGAAGTACAAGGAGGGCCATCAGTCTCCCACGCGGACAAACTTTGAGTACGGCCGCACTACGTGGTATCGATGCCCCTGCTTCCGAGACATTTGCGGCCTAGACGCCGTTGGGATTTGAAACGGTCTAGCGATAACTTGTTCGGGCCTGGCGTGTTTTGCTGACCCCGTCACTAACTACGGAGAAATGAGAGGGCTTCGGAGTTTTAGGGAAGAAGGAAAATAGCTTTGTTTTCCAATATGTTTATTTTGAAGAGTAAGCCCATCCCTGTGGGTTGTGGCTTAACAAACGGTTGACTCTGATTGGCAACTGAACCTGTGGGACGGGCCAACGGCCCTACCGCCTTTTTTTTTCTTTGTGTAATTGGGCTATAAAAATCGGGACGACATGCTGTCCCTCAGACTTGGCTGAAATCAGGATTGCTGATAGATCAGTGAGCCTCCGTACTATGTACGTTAAAACGAGTCTGGGCTCTAACAGTCATTGAGACAGTCGAAGAGTGAGACTTTGTTTCTAA
Source organism: Dermacentor variabilis (assembly GCF_050947875.1). NCBI lineage: Eukaryota > Metazoa > Arthropoda > Arachnida > Ixodida > Ixodidae > Dermacentor > Dermacentor variabilis. The sequence goes on along the minus strand of NC_134576.1, from coordinate 6,516,636 downwards.
GTTGTTCAAGTTTGTAATGTATTTGTTTTACCTACAATGTATATAGAAAAGTTTACGTATAAATATTTCTTGTACATCTGATCTGCATCGCTTCCTGTCTGCGTTTGATCAACAACTGCCGATCATCGTCCGAGAAGCTTCAAGTTCCAGCGGTGAAGCGAGGACGGAGAACGAACGAAACTTTACTGTGTTCATCGGTGCCCTTTCTACTGCGTCGCACTCCGCACGCCAAATTATGAGAGTATAAATTGAGGCATACCAAGTGTGTCCGTTATTACACAGGTCTAGTCACTGCCTGCCGCGAATCAGTGCCCCTTCGGATTTCGTCGGTGAATTGTCTACAGCCATGTACTCTGGAAACGAAATCACAAGGACACGAAATTGGTTGTGCATAGTGTGCGACTCACTGCACACGTCACGTCGCTGCCTCCGGCGTGTCCTTGCTCTTCGGAGTTCATCGGTGCCCTTTCTACTGCGACGCACTCTGCACGCCAATTTATGAGAGTATAAATTGAGGTATGCCGAGTGTGTGCGTCATTGCACAGGTAACGTCACTGCTTCCCGGCGTCACTTGCTCTTCGGATTTTGTCGGTGAATTGTCTATAGCGATGCACTCTGGAAGCGAAATCACAAGTATACGAAATTGGTGGTGCATTGTGTGCGACTCATTGACCACGTCATGTCGCTGCCTCTCGCGTGTCCTTGCTCTTCGGTGTTCATCGGTGCCCTTTCTAATGCGCCGCACTCTGCACGTCAAATTATGAGAGTATAAATTGAGGCATACCGAGTGTGTGCGTCATTACACAGGTCTAGTCACTGCCCCCCGCGCATCAGTTGCTCTTCGGATTTCGTCGGTAAATTGTCTACAGCAATGTACTCTGGAAGCGAAATCACACGCATATTAAATTGGCTGTGAATAGTTTGTGACACATTGCACATGTCACGTCGCTGCCTGCCGCGTGTCCTTGCTCTTCGGTGTTCATCGGTGCCCTTTTACTTCGCCGCACTCTGTACGCCAAATTATGAGAGTATAAATTGAGGCATAACGAGTGTGTGCGTCATTGCACAGGTCATGTCACTGCCTCCCGCGCATCAGTTGCTCTTTGGATCATGTCGGTCAATTGTCTACAGCGATGCACTCTAGAAGCGAAATTACACCTGTATAAAATTGGTTGTGCATAGTGTGTGACTCATTTCACACGTCACGTCGCTGGCTCCCGCGCGTCCTTGCTCTTCGGTGTTCATCCGTGCCCTTTCTACTGCGACGCACTCTGCACGCCAAATTATGAGACTATAAATTGAGGAATACTGAATGTGTGCCTCATTACACATGTCTAATCACTACCTGCCGCGCATCAGCTGCTCTTCGGATTTTGTCGGTGCGTTGTCGACAGCGATGCACTCTCTACGCGAAGTCACAAGCATACAAAATTTGTTGTGCATAGTGTGTGACTTTGCACACGTCACGTCGCCGCCTCCCGCGTGTCCTTGCTCTTCGGAGTTCATCGGTGCCCTTTCTACTGCGACGCACTCTGCACGCCAAATTATGAGAGTATATACTGTGGCATACCGAGTGTGTGCGTCATTGCACAGGTCTAGTCACTGCCTCCCGTGCATCAGTTGCTCTTCGGATTATGTCGGTGCATTGCGACAGCGATGCACTCTGGAAGCGATAGCTGCCTTGGCGTGTTTTCTACACCATGAACCAAGAGCGCCAAGGGACCAGCTCTTCTGAGGCCCATGTTCTAAACGGGCGTGCAAAGTGCCTTGGACCAATTAACCGCTCTGTTTGGATGGAGCATTTATCTACCGAAACGTCATTTTCCAACGAGCAGAAGTCTCAATCGGCGACGCAGAACGCCGACGCACGTTCCTCGACAACAACGAAGACGCCCGAGGTGGATACCGCGGGAGTGGCCGCCGATCCCATCGTCGCCGTTTTCCCTCCCAACAACGAGAGGTAGACACTCCGACCGGGGAAAGGATGGAGGAAGTTGCTGCCCCGAACATTTACGACGGCAAAACTGACGACGACACAGGTGGCTTTTGGAAGACAGTCATACATAAGCGACGCAACCGTCAAACGCGCGCTAAGACACAACCCTCCGAGAACATCTTGGGCATTCCGCACGCCTCCCAGCCTACCGTACGCAAGCGCATTCGGAATCAGATCCTGCCTCAACTTCCTTTGCACGATGAAAAGATAATTCTGCGGCCTCACGGCGGACTTTGTCTCGATAAGTGGACGCGCCCAGAACTCGCCAGTGCTCTATGGAGTGCTGCCGGCTTGACGACCGAGGATCGTCAGGACATCATATTCCGACTGCGAGCTCAGCAGAGCTTGGCAATCATCAGCACACGCCAGTCACACGTAGCCGACGCATTGTACAATGTGAGGAAGCTGAACCTTGGTCAGTGGGTCTATCCCATCACGACATATTTTGCGGCCCCACACAACTCATGCAAGGGAATTGTTCCTGGCCTTTTGCCCGCTATATCGTCATACAAGCTAGTGTATGAGCTTGTGGCTCCTGGAACTCAAATACTTCAAGCACGAATGATGGGTCAAACCAACGTTGCGTTGGTAACATTTGAAGGACTTAAAGTGCCTCGCTACGTGCGTTTCTATGCTGCTGAACTCCGCTTCTAGCCCCATCGACCCGGCCAACTGGTTTGCAAGATATGTCACAAGCTCCGCCATTGGGCTGATTACTGTCCTACGCCGCACGTGGACATTTGCGCGACGTGCGGGACTGACAACCCCACCCCGTCACATCCGTGCACCCCACACTGCAGATCCTGTGACGGCACCCACCCTACAGCGGATCCAAACTGCTCGCGGCGTGCTAGGCAGACACTGAACAAAGCTTGGGTGCGGAAAGCTCTCGAGAAAGAGCAGCGTGAACTCCAACCCTCCAGCGACCCGACCACTACCACAGATACGGCGGAGACCCGAACGTCGCGCGCTCCAACGAAGGAGACCAGAAAAGTCCGGTCGGAGACCCGTTCGAGCTCCCGTCGCAAGTTCCGGACCCGCTCCAAGTCTCAGTCCCGATCCCGCGAGGCGTCGGTGCGCCTCCCAGAGAAGCGCCCTCCTCCCCCATCTGCCCGACAACCCTACAAGAAGGCCCTGCAGACCAACGCCCCAGCCAGGGCAACCCTGGTCCCTTCAGGGGTGCAGCGGACCCCGGAGAAGAAAACAGCAATGGAGGCGCCTCGGGAGATATGTCGGGCGAAGTTTACCCCACAGCTCGCTCCGCCCAGTAAATCTCTCTCTACCCCTTCCCCTATAACCAATTCGTTACCAAATCTCGATCCTCTAATAGAAATAGCCCGCCTACGTCGTGAGATGGAGGCGCGCTGTGAGCGCATACAAAAACAAATGGACGCGCTGGTGGCAGACATGCGCACTAGTATGCAGGCGGCTCTGGACAGGATAGAACGCCAAATGGAGGCCCTTCAAATAGGGATTACGGAGCAAGTAAAATCATGTACAGAGTTCACTTTCGCACGCATGCAAGTTCCTGAGCTTAGCGGTAACAACGAAAGCGCGCTTTCCGACCAAGGCTCTCGGCCGCAACCTTCAAATGTGGGCACCCGGCGCCCGCGTCCCTATGCACGACCGCCTGCTTCCTCTCGCGATGATGATGGCGCCGCGTAACACGGAGCAACTAGTGGTGTGGCAGTGGAATTGTAGGGGATTCCGCCGTAAACGAGGTTCCCTACCGCAGTATATCGCCACATCCACGAACCCTCCCGATGTCATCCTCTTACAGGAAGTCAATTGCACCCCTTCTTTATCCGGCTACAGCACGCTCTCGGGTGTCTCTCCTTTTGTGGGAGCCTTAGTTTCGAAACATGTTACATCACGCATGCATACCACTGACATTGAGATTCCTCAACAAACATTAGAAATAATTGCGCAAGGTAAACGGAGCGAGAGTCTGTTTATACTCAATGCATACAGTTCCCCCCGTTCGCGAACGCACTGTTTTCAGCACTTACTAGCAGAATTTGGTAGGTTTGGACGGGTTTGTGTGGTGGCCGGCGACTTTAACGTTCCGCATACTGCATGGGGTTACGTTAAATCGCAGGCTAAAGGGACCCGCTTATGGAATGCCATCTGTAACAAGAGATACACGCTCCTTACCGACCCAGAGCACCCCACTCGGATAGGCAACAGCGTATCTCGTGACAGCTGCCCTGACCTTACCTTCGTGCGAAATACTGGCCCAGTCGTTGCGCACGGGGCTTTAGAGGAGCACCTTGGTAGTGACCACTACATTGTGGCGACCACCTTGTCATTACGGGGTGCGCGCAGGCCCGAGCGAAATGTGCGTATAACGGACTGGGCGAAATTCAGGGAACGTCGCCAGGACCCACCTGAGCGCCAAGGGTACGAACGCTGGCTTGACTCTCTCGCACAAGATATAGAGGCAACCACGAGCACACTGCGCACCACAACCAGTGCACAAGACATAGACCCGCATTTACTGCATCTTTGGAACGCCCGCAGAGGGTTGACACGACGATGGAAACGACAACGCCTCAACCGCAAACTTCCGAGACGTATGGATCAAATTCCACGGGAATCTCAGGAGTATGCAGAGATCCTTACGAGAAACAACTGGCGAGGATTTTGCGATCGCCTCTCAGGCACATTGAGCACAGCAAAAACGTAGTCGATTCTTCGCTCACTCACATATGGGAAAAACATTTCAACAGCTGCACATCCTAATGCACGAGTACAGGGACGATGTCTCGACACTCCTCAGAGAGCTAGAGAAGCATTTCATACCCACAGGCTCGCCGCCGCAGTACCCTGATTATCCTTATGTAGGCGAGGCGAACGAATTGCTAGATGCGGACATCACATCTGACGAAGTGCGGGTGGTCCTACAAGACCTACGCCGCAACACGGCACCGGAAGCCGACCACATCCGATTCGCCACCCTTCGTAACCTCAGTGACGCGGATATTAACCACCTCACCCATATCTTCAATGATTGCTGGCGCAAGGGCATGCTTCCCCAAGCATTGCGACACGCCGACATCACACTGATCCCCAAACCGGGCAAGCCTGTTAAGGTTGAAAACTTACGACCCATCTCCCTAACATCCTGCATTAGTAAGCTCACGGAGCATGTACTCTTGCGGCGTCTGCAGCCCTTCCTCGAAGAAAAATCATTCTTTTCTAACTCTCAATTCGGATATCGGGCTCATCTGTCTGCGAAAGATGTGCTTTACATTTGCGGGAGGAAGTCATAGGACCTCCGTCGTCCGCCCAAACGAGAGCACTCATAGCCTTAGACCTGAAAGGGGCATTCGATAATGTTGAACATGACCTCATCCTTCGCAATGTTGCACATTCACACTGTGGAATTCGTATGTACGATTACGTGGCGATAACTATATGCGCGCATTTCTTCGAGATCGCACAGCCAGCGTAGGAATGGGACCGCATCGATCAGGTACGATTCGCCTTGTAGGACGTGGGACACCCCAGGGCTCAGTTCTTTCCACTACTTTATTCAATATCGCGCTCGCAGGGCTCCCCCGACTACTCGACCAGATCCCTCATGTCGCCCACGCTATTTATGCGGACGACATTACTATCTGGTTGACACGGGGTTCCGACAGAGCCACCCAGGACCGACTGCAGCAAGCAGTCGATACAGTTTCCGAGTACGCGAGAAAATGCGGCTTAAGATGTGCTCCGGAAAAGTCAGAGCTCATAATCATTCGCCCCCGGAGCCGTTCCTCTACACCCCCTATCACTGTGCACGTGGATGGCACACCGATACCACAGGTTAATCGTGCTCGTATCCTCGGCCTACACATTCAAGCGGATGGCAGGTCAAACTACACTGTTTCCCTTCTATCCAGACAGAATGAGCAAATTCTGGCCATGATCCGGAGGGTCTCCAACAGGCGCTCGGGCCTTCGAGAAGAGGACCTGCTGCGCTTGGTGGAGGCATGCGTGATCAGCCGCCTTACATACCATCTCCCATTTCAGCGGTTGACCCAAGCGCAACAACTTCGCATAGACGCAATGATTCGCAAAGCGACGAAGCTGGCCCACGGCCTCCCGAACTATACTTCCACACACCGTCTCCTTAACTTAGGGACACATAACACACTAGGAGAGCTGCTAGAGGCACATTGGGTCAGCCATCGCCAGCGCCTCCTACTCACTCCTACTGGCCGCCATATTCTCACACGGCTAGGATACTCTGTGCCACCCCTTGAGTCTGAAACCCGTCCAGCGATCTTGTCGTCAGCGATACGCCAAGCACTAAGTATTCATCCATTGCCACGTAATATGCACCCCGAGCATGACGAAGGGCGGTGCAAAGCCCGTGTACGATACATTGGCCGCATGCTTGCAAACATCCCGGAAACACACACTTTATACACAGACACATCGCGTACTCAAGAGGGCTATACCTCGGTAGTTTTGGATGGCACCGAATCCCTGAGAGACTCTGCTGCAATGGGCGTAACAAATGCCGCTTACAGAGAAATTCTCGGTGTTGCTCTTGCAATTCGATACGCCATCCGTGTTCCTGAGGAAGTGTATATATTGACGGACTCGCAACAGGCATGCCCAGCGTTCTTATCAGGACATGGCATCCCGAGAGCGGCGCACCAAATTTTCAAACAGATCCCGCAAAATACACTAACCATACCTCCCCGCATCCATTTACTCTGGACCCCTGGTCATACCTCGCTGCCGGGTAACGAACGCGCACATGCGGTTGCCCGAGAAATTTCCCTACGGGCGACTCGGCGTGCTGAGGCGACTAGTTCAGAGTGGGGGGATCCCTTGCTCTGTTATAAAGACATACTCCGTCATTATACACGCATTCGTCACACCCACGCCACACCACCGCCGTCCAACTCGCGGGAGGAAGCAGTGGCATTACGCCAGTTACAAACCGGTACTTTCCCTAATCTTGTCTCTCTCAATAAATTCTACCCACACTGTTATGCAGATCGTTGCCCCGGCTGTGGCAGCTCGCCCACAATCTTCCACGTCACGATTGAGTTCACTGCAAACCTCTTTCCTCCCTTGCCAACTCTCCTTTACCCCCTACGCAACAAAGAGCTGTGGGACGATGCCCTCCGCGATGGACCTCCCGAGGTCCTTCGAGCAGTGATACAACGGGCTCGAAATATCGCCGGAATCATCTTAGGGACCCTGGACTGAGGGTTCCTCCCACACTGCTCTCGCCATTCAGATATTATTAATAAAGATGTTTTACTCTCTCTCTCTCTCGCTCTCTCTCTGGAAGCGAAATCACAAGTATATTAAATTGGTTGCGCATAGTGTGTGACTCATTGCACACGTCACGTCGCTGCCTCCCGCGTGTCCTTGCTCTTCGGATTTCGTCGGTGAATTGTCTACAGCGATATACTCTGGAAGCGAAATCACAAGGATACGAAATTGGTTGTGCATAGTTTGTGACTCACTGCACACGTCACGTCGCTGCCTCCCGCGTCTCCTTGCTCTTCGGAGTTCATCGGTGCCCTTTCTACTGCGACGCACTCTGCACGCCAAATTATGAGAGTATAAATTGAGGCATACCGAGTGTGTGCGTCACTGCACAGGTCACGTTACTGCCTCGCGCGCGTCACTTGCTCTTCGTATTTTGTCGGTGAATTGTCTACAGCGATGCACTCTGGAAGCGAAATCACGAGTATACGAAATTAGTTGTGCATTGTGTGTGACTCATTGCCCAAGTCACGTCGCTGCCTCCCGTGTGTCCTTGCTCTTTGGTGTTCATCGGTGTCCTTTCTACTGCGCCGCACTCTTCACGTCAAATTATGAGAGTACAAATTGGGGCATACCGAGTGTGTGCGTCATTGCACAGGTCATGTCACTGCCTCCCGCGCATCAGTTGCTCTTCGGATTAGGTCGGTGAATTGTCTACTGCGATGCACTCTGGAAGCGAAATCACACGTATATTATATTGGTTGTGAATAGTGTGTGACACATTGCACATGTCACGTCGCTGCCTCCCGCGGGTCCTTGCTCTTCGGAGTTCATCGGTGCCCTTTCTACTGCGACGCACACTGCACGCCAAATTATGAAAGTATAAATTGAGGCATACCGAATGTGTGCGTCATTGCACAGGTCACGTTACTGCCTCCCGCGCGTCACTTGCTCTTCGTATTTTGTCGGTGAATTGTCTACAGCGATGCACTCTGGAAGCGAAATCACAAGTATACGAAATTAGTTGTGTATTGTGTGTGACTCATTGCCCACGTCACGTCGCTGCCTCCCGCGTGTCCTTGCTCTTTGGTGTTCATCGGTGTCCTTTCTACTGCGCCGCACTCTGCACGCCAAATTATGAGAGTATAAATTGAGGCATACCGAGTGTGTGCGTCATTGCACTGGTCATGTCACTGCCTCCCGCGCATCAGTTGCTCTTCGGATTAGGTCGGTGAATTGTCTACTGCGATGCACTCTGGAAGCGAAATCACACGTATATTAAATTGGTTGTGAATAGTGTGTGACACATTGCACATGTCACGTCGCTGCCTCCCGCGGGTCCTTGCTCTTTGGTGTTCATCGGTGCCCTTTCTACTGCGACGCACTCTGCACGCCAAATTATGACAGTATAAATTGAGGCATACCAAGTGTGTGCGTTATTACACAGGTCTAGTCACTGCCTCCCGCGCATCAGTCGCTCTTCGGATTTCGTCGGTGAATAGTCTACAGCGATGTACTCTGGAAGCGAAATCACAAGGATACGAAATTGGTTGTGCATTGTGTGTGACTCATTGCCCACGTCACGTCGCTGCCTCCCGCATGTCCTTGCTCTTCGGAGTTCATCGGTGCCCTTTCTACTGCGACGCACTCTGCACGCCAAATTATGAGAGTATAAATTGAGGCATACCGAGTGTGTCCGTCATTGCACAGGTATAGTCACTCCCTCCCGCGCATCAGTTGCTCTTCGGATTATGTCGGTGCATTGCGACAGCGATGCACTCTGGAAGCGAAATCACAAGTATACAAAATTGGTTGTGCATTGTGTGTGACTCATTGCACACGTCACGTCACTGCCTCCCGCGTGTCCTAGCTCTTCGGTGTTGATCGGTGCCCTTTCAACTGCACGGCACTCTGCACGCCAAATTCATAATCATCATCATCATCAGCAGCAGCAGCAGCAGCCTGGTTACGCCCACTGCAGGACAAAGGCCTCTCCCATACTTCTCTAACAACCCCGGTCATGTACTCATTGTTGCCATGTCGTCCCTTCAAACTTCTTAATCTCATCCGCCTACCTAACCTTCTGCCGCCCCTTGCTACGCTTCCCTTCCCTTCGAATCCACTGCGTAACATTTAATGACCATCGGTTATCTTCTCTCCTCATTACATGTCCTGCCCGTGCCCATTTCTTTTTCTTGATTTCATCTAAGATGTCATTAACTCGCGTTTGTTCCCTCACCCAATCTGCTCTATTCTTATCCCTGAACGTTACACCCACCATTCTTCTTACCATATCTCGTTGCGTCGTCCTCAATTTGGGTAGAACCCTTTTCGTAAGCCTCCAGGTTTCTGCCCCGTAGGTGAGTAGTGGTAAGACACAGCTATTATACACTTTTCTCTTGAGGGATAATGGCAACCTGCTGTTCATGATCTGAGAATGCCTGCCAAACGCACCCCAGCGCATTCTTATTCTTCTGACTATTTCCGTCTCATGATACGGATCCGCCGTTTCTACCTGCCCTAAGTAGATGTATTCCCTTACCACTTCCAGTGCCTCGCTACCTATTGTAAATTGCTGTTCTCTTCGGAGACTGTGAAACATTACTTAATTTTCTGCAAATTAATTTTTAGACTCACTCTTCTGCTTTGCCTCTCCAGGTCAGTGAGCATGCATTGCAATTGGTCCCCTGAGTTACTAAGCAAGGGAATATCATCAGCGAATCGCAAGTTACTAAGGTATTCTCCATTAACTTTTACCCCCAATTCTTCCCAATCCAGGTCTCTGAATACCTCCTCTAAACACGCTGTGTATAGCATTGGAGAGATCGTATATCCCTGCCTGACGCCTTTCTTTATTGGGATTTTGTTGCTTTGCTTATGGAGGACTATGGTGGCTGTGGAGCCGCTCTATATATTGACACAGGCACTTTATCGGGCGACCAGGTTTCGCCGCCTAACAAATGTTAACGCACAGCGCAAGACGCGAGAGAGGAAAATCCTGGTGATTGTACAGCTTTTAGTATGTATATCGAAGACCTGTATTATTCTTTGCCGCATGAGAGGTTGCGAAATTCCGTAAATCAGTGCATTAAAGAACAAGTGCAAGAGTCGGCTTTTATTGACAGATGCGGTGTTTCCACGGGAGCTTTTCTCGAAACTCTTTCAATGTACTTGAAGTTGACGTTGATTGGGTGGAGAGATGGCGTTTTTCTGCAGAAATCAGGCATTTGTTTTGGCTCAAAGGTCGCCCCTATTCTTTGCAATATTTACCTGACTAAGGCTGACAACTGCTTAGAGAAAGCCTTAGGTGATAGCGTTATGAAGATATTTCGTTACGTTTACGATTACCTGATTTTCTGCAATAGGGAAGAATTCAATCCTGCTGCTACCTCAGTAAGTGAGAAATATAAACTTTATGGGGACGGAATAAAGTTTACCAAGGAATAAAGTTTACCAAGGAACCAACGCGTAATTCAGTTTTTTGACATTTCCTTGATCTTCGACGAAGTAGTTCTGCGGAAACCAGCAAGGAGGAGAGAAGTAATGAAAAAAGGGAAAATCAGACATCCACCCATTCGTAGCAATTGCTACAAAGGAAACTTTGTAGCAATTCCTTTGTAGCAATTGCTACGAATGGGTGGATGTCTGATTTTCCCTTTATTCATTACTTCTCTCCACCTTGCGGGTTTCCGCAGAACTACTTCGTCAAACTCTTGCCTTTGCTTCGTGTTGTCGACAAATTCGACTTCGCCCTGCCATCTGCTAGCCGCCTGGTTAGCTCAGATGGTAGAGCGGCTGCCCCAGACAGGCGGTGGTCCTGGGTTCGAGTCCCGGATCAGGACGAATTTTTCTTCAACTATGAGGCCTTTCTTTTGAGGAACCCGTTGGGTTTCCTTTGTAGCAATTGCTACGAAGAGGTGGATGTCTGATTTTCAGTTTATTCATTACTTCTGTCCACCTTGCGGGTTTCCGCAGAACTACTTCGTCAAACTCTTGCCTTTGCTTCGTGTTGTCGACAAATTCGACTTCGCCCTGCCATCTGCTAGCCGCCTCGTTAGCTCAGATGGTAGAGCGGCTGCCCCGGAAAGGCGCTGGTCCTGGGTTCGAGTCCCGGGCCAGGACGAATTTTCCTTCAACTATGAGGCCTTTCTTTCGAAGAACCCGTTTGGGTTTCCTTTGTAGCAATTGCTACGAATGGGTGGATGTCTGATTTTCCCTTTATTCATTCCTTGATCTTCGAACAAAATCATGTTTGTTGGCAGTACTCCCCAAGATCTTCGAAGCCGTTGCTAAACGTTCAATCCAAGCATTCCAAAGTAGTAAAAAACGGAATTGCTATGTCGTGCCTTTAGTCTTCCCTCACCAGATCCTGCATGCACAAAATGAGCGCCAGTTTTAATGCGCAGGTCCGGCGCCTATTAGAAGCAGGTTAGCCTAGTGTAGCAGTGGCCACTGTGGCTGAGCACCTAAAGAAGTCGGTTTGGAGAGGGACGGAGATGATTACAAAAAGCCGTAATAGCAAAAGAAGAGTAGTTGCTATTCCGTATATTCATTCAGTGTCGCACAGGCTTAAAAAAGTTGCAAGTAGATATGATGTTCATGTTGGTTTCACTGCTCCGAATAAGCTAGGTAAGATATGCGCTGCCGTACAGAGAAAAAAGGAGCGGGAAAAGGGCAAAAACAACGAACAGATATTTGTACAGTAAAGCACAATAAGCACAACAGTTTTACTGACTGTCGTATGGGTGTGGTTTATAAAATTCCTCTTAGCTGAGGCCAGTTCTACGTAGGCCAAACGGGACGGTGTATCAATCAGAGGCTAATGGAACATAAAAGGTCGTTAACCGGTGGATCGCCTTCTAATCTTTCGCTACATTGCCGATATTGTAACTGCACGCTAGAGTTAGAATAATGCGCGATATTGTACAGGCATAAGAATGAGGATACGCGACTTATGGTAGAGGCATGGCATATCTATAATGGTGGAGGTGCGTTAGTAAGCCTTCGATTACTTTACATAAGGAAAAGATTTAGTGCCTTAAGAGCAATCTCTCACGTAGACCGGCACGGGTACCCGACTGACACCTGGTGTTACTACTCCTGAGCATGCGCAGATGAGCTTTGTGTCTTCTTTCTTTTTTCGCCTCAGTGCTGCCTTCAGTTGATAGTCGGCGCTCGTGTTGTCCACTTCTCTACTCTTGTGTCCTGCCTGCACGCCTCACTTCTTTTTTGCATAATGAGACCTTGGGAGAGTTCAGTGCAGAGCATGGCAGGATCATGCAGACGACAGCGACGAGAGTGTTGAGAAGTTGACAATTGTTAGCTTGGGCGTGGCGTGAGGAGTTGCTGTCGCGAGAGGTTGCGTTCCCTGTAGAAAGGCAAGAAATGGGAGGCAAGTGTTGTTACGTTGTTGGCGGCACGAACTTCAGCCCTCGTCATCCGCACGCACAGTTGAGCCGATGCCGATCGTGCTCAGATGAGGTTAAGCCTATATATCATAGTCGCGTAGTTCATTCGTCTACTGCTGGCGTACCTGAGGGACTTACCTGAAGGTAATTAAGCCATCACGATGACGGAAACTCCGTCTGTGGTTCAATTTTGACACTATGGATTTGAAATAAATCATTCGTCATTTTATACAGTACACACACAAAAAGTGAGAAGTGACGACACAGAGCAGTACGGACATTGGTACATCCCCATTTTCGACAGAAATCTGCGCGCGGCACTAACTGCCACTTTCCTAAATTAAATGTGACCACGAACATGAGTGTATTTTTACGTATTGTCATGCAGACTCATTATTTAGCTTCATAGGTGCACAGCTTGCTTCGTATCCCAAATGGGCAGCAGCTTAAACAACCGCCTCGTTCAGCTGCCAACGTTGTCTCATCGGCGTTCCTGCGAGAAGACTACACGTTTTCTAAATGAACAATGACACGCGCAATGTCCTCAATTATGTCCACTTTACCGAACATAATTCTGTGTATGAAGAGAATATGAAGAATGATATGTAAGAACGCTCGCGTACTACGGCCTCCCGCTCGCTGTTTTCGAAGATGTGCGGTCGCTCATATCGGCGCGATTCAAAGTGATGCAACGGTGCTTACATGCACAATCTCTGCCTGTTTTGATATGTTCTGGCAATAATAGATGCTACTGATGAGTGGCTAGCGTTATATCTCAAGCCAATGACGAGTGGTAAATGTACCAGCCGATGTAAACAAATGCACCGTTCGGTGCTTTCGACTGTCAGTGGGGTTCTTGCGGGATGCAAATGCGGAAAGTCTTGCCCCACACTTTACAGTGAGCATGCGAAACGCTTCCCTGGGAAAGGTTAAAACGCCTGAAATGGCAAGGAGAAAGTATAAAATCAGTGCCTAGGGGCTACCCTTGGTCTTCATGTTGCAGCACGATATGTAGCGCATGGGCGCTGGCTCTCGTGGTTGCGGGTCGAATGCGAACGGCTATTCGTGGCTATTGAATTCGACAGAATCATAACTGGCAATATTGGACAAGTAGGAAGATCTGGAGCTGCTGACAGTGTCACCCGAAGGTCCGCTGCGGTCACGATTCAACCGAGCGTCTGCTATTCGCTGCCAGCGGGAGAGACCGGCATGCGTTGGTCGCCTTTCCCGGTGGGTACATGCGTGACGTCACACGTAGTGGTTCGTGTGGCTGCTTGGTAAGGTTTGGGTTTCGTTCTCGCGCTTTTTTGCTTATTTAAAATTATTTTCAAATTTGCGCAGCAATTCTATATCAGACGCTTGGTCGGGGAGTCTCGGGACCGTAAATGTTCCATTCAGAATCAGAATCAGTTTTATTCATGAGAACAATGGGAATAATTACAGAATTTACGCAAATAATTACGCAAAAGTTTTGGAACACATCATATTCAAACACTTGTCACCTTTTTTTGAGCAACATAACCTAATCAACTACCGACAGCACGGCTTTCGTAGGGGACTCTCAACTATCACACAACTGCTGGAAACTGTTCATGATAAGATCTTGATGAGGGCTAGTTGGTACATACTTAGAACTGAGGTGAAAAAGCGCGAAAAAGACGAGGACACAAGGAAACAAATGCCACAGACAGCGCTTGTCTGTGGTATTTGTTTCAAAAAAAAAAAGAAAGGGAACCCGAGGTTCCTTTCGAGGAACCCGTATGGGTTTCCTTTGCAGCAATTGCTACGAACGGGTGGATGTCTGATTTTCCCTTTATCAGTATCAAAGATTGAATAATATCAAAATCAGGGGATTCCAAAAACCGAGAAAACAATTGACGCCATGAAAATGGTTGAAAAAGTTGGCGCTGCCCTTGAAGAAGTCATCCGGGAAAGTGACATTGACACATGCCACTGGGTCCCGACACCGAAACACGATGTGAACAACATTGTTGTCCGCTTCGTCCAACGAAGGAAGCGCAATGAATTGCTCGCCAAGGACAGAAAGAAGTGGCTGACATGTAAAGAACTAGATCTAGATTCGAAAACCGCGGTGTATGTAAATGAGTACCTGACACAAACAAGAAACTGCTCGCAGCCGCGCGCAAGAAGAAATCCGAGGTAAACTGGCAGTTCGTTTGGACATCAAAAGGACGGGTGTTGGCACGCAAAACAGAAACTTCAAGGGTGATCCGCATAACTTCCCTAAATAACCTAGAAAAAATGGCTTAGAGAGCGAAAAGGCTACCAGGAACGCATACACTACATCTAAAATTATTTTAAGATGGGATTTGAATTAGTCAACGACACTTATTGCGATATCCTTCGTCTCAACAGAGGAACCCCAGGTTTAAACAGCTTTCCCACTATGCATATAAATGCCAGAAGTATAAGGAACAAAGTAGACGAAATTCAGAATATGATGTCTACAACAGAAAATAAATTTGATGTTATATGTCTCACCGAAACATTGTTATCACAAAAACACTACATACCCATTCTTGATGAATATCGCTCGCAGCACATAACTTGAATCAATCAAAGAGGACGTGGTGTAGCTATGTACATAAAAGATTACATTTTACCGTAGTGTAGGAATTCTCTGTAATTACTGAACACGTAGAATGCCTTACTATATATATAGGAAGGACCATGACATTGGTAATATTCCAAAGGTGTTTATTAGGCAGAGCTCGGAGCAGCGCAACGTCGACGGGCAGGGCAGTCACAGCTTCCAAGCACGAGAGCCGTTGCTGAGCAGAAGCGCTCGACCCACTACCGTTTAGAGCCAGTAGCGCTGAACCCACTAGCGTCTCTCTTCGCTACAATCACCCCCCGGGAGCGAGAAGGGAGCCGTCCGGCGACCTAACAGTCCGTCACGATGAGCGGGTCGTAGTAAGGCTTTAAACGGTCGACATGGACAATGTCTCGTCCACGGCGGCGCATGTCTGAAGATGGCTCAACTGGTTCGATGACATAGTTCACAGGAGATGCACGTGCGAGAACACGATAAGCGCCTCATACTTAGGGACCAGTTTGAGGAAAGGCCAGGGGCAGTGAGAGGAACTGAGAGCCACACGAGCGCTCCCGGATCGAAGGTGACCGTGGCAGTGGCGTCACTGCGAGTGCTCCTCTGGCGCTCTTGATCGGCGGAAGTAAAGGCCCGTGCGAGGTCGCGGCACTCTTCTGCATGTCTGACCGTTGCAGAAATAGGCACGCACTCGGATGCATCCGGCCGGTACGGCATAATAGTGTCAATGGTGTGCGAAGGGTGTCGACCATACAGCAAGAAATAAGGTGAAAATCCAGTGGTGCTCTGCGTAGCGGTATTATACGCGTAGGTGACGAATGGCAGAACGGCGTCCCAGTTCGTGTGGCCGGAGGCAACGTACATTGAAAGCATGTCGCCGAGCGTACGGTTGAAGCGTTGTGTGAGGCCATTCGTTTGAGGGTGGTACGCCGTAGTCGTACGATGAACAACGTGGCACTCTTTGAGAATCGCTTCAACGACTTCCGACAGGAAGACGCGTCCGCGATCGCTGAGCAGTTCCTGAGGTGGACCGTGCCGCAGGATGAATCGGCGTAGCAGGAATGATGCAACAACGCGCGCTGTAGCTGCTGGCAGAGCGGCGGTTTCGGCGTATCGTGTAAGGTGATCTAATGCCACAATGGCCCAGTGGTTACCAGACGACGTCAGGGGAAGTGGCCCATACAAATCGATGCCAACGCGCCCGAACGGCCGGATAGGGCAGGGTAGAGGCTGCAGACCAGCTGGCGAGTGGTGGGGCGAAGATTTTCGGCGCTGGCAGTCGGGGCATGAGCAAACGAACTTTTGAATGCAGTTGTACATTCCCCGCCAGTAGTAGCGTCGTCGGAGGCGCTGGTAGGTTTTGAAAAGTCCCGAGTGAGCACACTGTGGATCAGAGTGGAACGATGCGCAGATGTCAGAACGGAGGCTTCGAGGTACAACTAATAACCACTGGCGGCCGTCAGAGGTGTAAATGCGTCGGTGAAGCAGGTCGTCTCGAATGGCGAAATGACGAGCTTGACGGCGCAATGCACGAGTGGTTGGCTGCGATGACGGATCAGCAAGGCTGTCTATGATGGAGGCAATCCAGGGGTCCTTGCGCTGCTCAGAAGCGATGGTCCCAATGTCGACGGAAGAAACGTCAAGCTGGGATATTGCGCAGCAGGGATTGTCGACTGGCAAGAGAGAACGTGACAGGGCGTAAGAGATGAAAAGAATTCTTCTCCGTGTAGGCTATCGATGGCGTCATCGATTCGCGGCAGCGGGTAGAAATCTGTGCGAGTGATCTTGTTCAGGCGCCCATAGGCTACACAGAACCGTACCGAGCCGTCTTTTTTCGTAACAAGGACTACAGGAGATGCCCATGGACTGTTCGAGGGTCGGATCACTTCGCGGTGAAGCATATCGGCCACTTGCTCATTAAGCACACGACGTTCTGTGGCAGAGACGCGATATGGTCGTTGCCGCAATGGCGGGTGGGAGCCAGTGTCAATATGGTGCGGGACAGCAGACGCCCGGCCAAGGGAAGGTTGCCCGACATCAAAAGAAGAACGAAATTCTTCTAAGATGCGCAGAAGCTGTGAACGCTGAGGTGGGGCGAGGCCATCGGCAATAGATGAATCGAACACACCTGTGGGCAAAGGGTCCGACGTAGAAAGAGAACCGAGCGTGTTGTAACTGGCGCAGGACGTGTCTTCGGGAACATCCGTAATTTGGACGGCGTCGATCACTTCCACGTGGCCAAGACATTCGCCTTGAAGCAGCATCACAGGGTATGGGAAGGGGTTACAGACAAAAATAGCTGTGGAGCCCTGTTTGACGCTCACAGTCGCAAAAGGCAGCAGCAGACCTTTTCGAGTATAAAGTTGCCCGACGGAGAAAGTAGTGCGATGGCGTCAGAGAAGCTGCTGCACTGCATTGATACAATCAGTGACGAGTTGGCAGGAACGTTTGTGTCGTGTCTGACGAGTAGTTTGTTCGCAAAAGAAGCATTATCGGCAAGCGTCATATCTGAGAATGGCGACAGTTCTAGTTCGGCCCGTGCGCAATGAATGACGGCATCGTGGCGGGCGAGAAAGTCCCATCCCAGAATAACTTCGTGGGAGCACGAGATAATCACAATAAATTCGACGGCGTATACAACGTCCTCGATGAGAACACGAGCGGTGCTCGCCGCAATCGGGTGAATAGGCTGTGCGCCTGCTGTTCGGAGGGCGAGTCCAGCAATGGGCGTCGTAACCTTTCTAAGGAAGCGACAAAGCTTTGCCTCCATAACTGATACAGCGGCTCCGGTATCCACGAGGGCATATGTGCGCACACCGTCAACTAACACGTCTATCACATTGGTCGGGCTACGTTGAGGACTTCCGTGTTTCGATGGGGTCGCAGTCCTTGCCTCATGGACTGCGACGATTAGTTTTCCTCATCCCGAGCTTCGGGCCGAGGCCGCATCGGTGATGGGGAGCGTCGGCGTGGAGAAGTTGAGCGGCGGATGTTGGCGGACCGGCGGAATGGTGGTGACGCAGCCCGAGGTTCGTCGTCGTAATAAGGGCGCGGAGAACCCACCATAGAACTTGGCCCATATGGTGTAGCGCTAGGCGACTGCACGCGACTACAGTAGCGTGCGACGTGGCCTGCGTAGCCGCACGCAAAACATATCGGTCGATTGTCCGCTGTACGCCACCGAGTCGTTGCCGCAGGTCCTATCCATGTGGAAGGACGCGTTGGACGTGGCGGCTGGTGAATTGATTGCATAGCAGGCTGTTGTCGGGGCATAGCGAGGACTTCGGCGTACGTGAGAGGTCCCCGTTGAGGGAGTTGTTGAGGCTGGGTGACGACTTCCGCGTAGCTGAGTGGCACAGCTGTCGGGATCTGTTGGGGCCTGGCAATGACTTCGGCGTAGCTGTGAGGCGCAGCCGCAGGAACACGCTGGTGGTGCTCAGGCAAGACCTCGTGCAGTTCTTGCGCTATGACACGGCGAAGCGGAGGCGCAAAACTTGGCATCGGCGCGTGTACCGACTGCGGCTGTGCAAAATCCATCAACGAGAGTTGCCGGGCAACTTCCTCGCGGACGAACGCCTTCATTTCTGCGAGCAACGCTGCCTGGTTGGACATGGCAGCCAAACCAGCGAGGTGTTCGTCACGCGGTAGAGATCGACGGGTCAGTGACCGCTGCTTGCGGAGTTCTTATGTATGTAGACCTCCTTATGGCGAGAAAGAAATAGTTTGTAATTTTTTAGACGCGTTGCTATTGTACGCCTGTTCTAGCAATGAACCTGTGATAATCATGGGACATATAAACATAGACATGAGCTCACATGACACGTGGGCTTGGCATCTGAAATCAATTCTAGCTTGCCACGCCTGCACAAACCACAGTAAGTTACCAACCATAGTTACAGAGAATAGTGTCACATTGATTGACATCTGTGTTACAAACTTAAATGAAGATGAAGTACTTGCTGATGTTTTTACAAGTGATGTAAGTGACCATTTATCCCTATTTTCTTTTACCAATTCCACTAACATTCGCGGTAGCCGGACACCTTGTCATCGTCGAATAATAAATAATTTTTTTACAACACTTTCGGGAATTAATTGTAGCTCTAGACTGGCAGGCGGTCTGCAGTGATAGTGATCTTAACGCAGCTTTCAACATTTTTCTTTCCAGCATACAAACTTCTTATGAATCTGCTTTCCCGCTTTCCATACAAATGATGGTTTATCCAAGGTTTTCGTACTTTCTTATTTCTGCTACGTTCATATCGTAGCGGAAATAAGAAAGTACGAAAACCTTGGATAAACCGTCATTTGTATCAAGACATAAAAAGGAAAAATGCGATGTACCACCTTTTCATACAAGCACGTGATCAAGAACAGTTGGTGACATTCAAAAAGTTCAGAAATCACCTACAATGCAAACTGAAGAAAGCTAAACAAGATTACTATCTACAACTGTTTTCTAGCATACGTAACGAACCAAAACTGATAGGGAACACAGTGAATAATATAACAAGTAGAAAGTCGAGTATCGCGTCCCAGACACCATTACTGCACAAAAGTCAAATGACGAGCATGAACGAACATTTCGTTCAGGCTGGTTCATGTACATCGAGGGGAGGCGAAAGAAGAGTGGTTCACGCAATCGACATCCCACTGATGACCAGCTCCATTTTTCTACAACCCACAGATAGCGTTGAGATGCAAAATCTGATACACAAGATGAAGAGCACAGCCTCGGCCGGACCCGACGGAATTCAACCGGAGCCGATCAAATATGTCTCAAGCGAAATAAGTGTCGTTCTAGCTTATATTGTTAATTTGTCAATATCTTCAGGAATATTTCCAGATGCGCTAAAAACCGCTCGCATAACACCAACCCATAAAGGTGGTGCGAAAGATCAAGTCTCAAATTGCAGACTAATTTCGGTCCTAAATCTATTTTCAAAGCTGTTCGAAAGCGTCGTGGTTGACAGGCTGTGGCCTTTCTTGGCTAAACACAGTGTAATCTCAATGTACCAATATGGTTTCCAAAAGAATAAGTCAGCAGAGCAAGCCCTTCTAGATATCAAGGATAAAATAATCGAGAACATCGAAAAACAGAAGGTTACACTTGGCCTATTTTTAGATTTGCGGAAGGCTTTCGACTCGATCGATCATAAAATATTATTCCATAAACTAGAAATCTACGGAATACGCGGCTTCGCTAGTGATTTATTAAGAAGTTACCTAATGAATCGAAGCCAATTTGTTCAGATAAATTCTATTACCTCTGACATGTTGCCTATAAAACTGGGTCTACCTCAGGGCTCAAAACTTGGCCCAGTATTGTTCTTAATTTATGTAACTGATATTGTACGAACACCCGAATCCCCTGACCTGGCAATGTATGACGATGATACCAACGTGTTTTTTTACTTCCAGTGACACTTCTGAACTTTCTGTCAGCGTTAATGCGCACTAAATCGCTTATGAGTGTGGTTGAGTGCAAATAGTTTTGAATTAAATACTGCAAAAACAACATGCATTTTATTCAAGGCTGGTAACAAGACCATACCTAATGACATTAGCATTATTTGCAATGGGATAACAATTAACAATGTCGAAGAACAAACATTTTTAGGCGCTTGGTTTGACGAACTTATATCTTGGAGTTCGCATATAAGGATGCTATGCAATGACCTTTCTAAATCTGTCGGTATAATTACCAGGATAACCCAGCTGATTCCGCTTTGGCTCAAACAACAGTTATACAATACTCTCCTTTACTCTAAACTTTGCTACGGGATCCTGGTTTGGGGTACAACTTCAAAACCAAACTACAACAAATTAACTCTTCTGCAGAAACGAATCCTTCGTATATACTGCAATTACCATGGCCGTTTTGTAGACCTTGAAACAGCTCCATTACTTCGACGCTATTCCCTTCTTCGAGCAGACAGAATATATTATAAGAAACTTCTGATAACCATACATAAACAAAAATTATTCACCAAAATAGACAACGCTGAAATACCTCGTTATTCACTGCGCCGCAATACCTGACACTTACCGAAAACAAGAACAAATTATGGTAAACAAACTTTCATATATCAGTCGACAGAAATAGTAAACAAGGTAGGAGAACTGTTAAACTTTAGTGCTTCAGAAAGCACTTACAAAAGACAGTGTAATGTATTATTACTCGCCGATGACATTGATTTCACTAATTATTAACATTTTCATTTTATTGCATCCTTGTGTAGACATGTATGACCTAATAAAGAGTACATACTGATAGAATTTGTGCTAATGTTTATGCGGCTTACTGGTACTAACGAACAGATATTGTAATCATTTTTTTACTGAAATTATGATCTCTTGTGTGAAATATATATGTACGGTAAATGTGTATTCATTTGTACTGATTTTATCCGCTGTTGTAACCGTGGGGTCTGGGACCTCTGCCAGGCCTTCGTGCCTTTAGTCCCAGTCTCCCCTCGCTCTGACGAGAAATAAAGTACATATGATGATGTTGGTGACGATGATGATGATGAACATTAGAGGCGATGATTTTAGTGCCTGCACAATCATTTATACAGCCATTTTATTTTGGCACTCCACCATTCTCATAATTTTGCTACCTCAATTCACCATTCTTCGTAGGTGTACAAGAAACAGCGTCATATCCGATCCCATTCTGAGTAAATTATTTGCTGGCTTCTTTTTCTAGTATTATTTTCATCACCTGAAACTTGTAACATTACTTGTGTGTGTTGTTGTGCTTGTGTAAATAGTATTGGCATCACGTCATTGCCTTCCGAGTATACTCCATTACCTGCATTTCGCGGTTTCTTCCCGTTCTCATGTGTTTGCCACTTTTCACAAATCTTGATACAGCATATTCTTGTCTACTAAATTCATGTTCTTGGCTGTCCAGCAAGCTGATTGGTATAGAAGGAACATTACACATTTCTTTATGATAGTCCTTTTGGCATGAATTATTAGAAGTACCATATCGCAAACGATAAAGCTCCACTTCCTCATTAACAGTTGGCATGATTGTCGGGCTAAGTTACAACTCGAAACATAATGAGTGTGAATTTTAATAAAACTAACTAAATAAACTAAAACAGCATTGTGGGCTCGTCATCGCAGCATCGAAACAGCGTGCAAGCGCCTGCATGAAATGACTCGGTGATGCATGCATTGACTGGCCAAAAAAAAAAAACTAAAATGAAATCATGGTTTTCGAGGCTCGCGGTGTACGCCGGCCATTTAGAAGCTGGCGCGTTTTGCCGATTCGCCAATGTGCGCTAGTCGACATTAAGGGTGTACGGGACTGTCCACTCTTTAAGGTAACTATTTTACTCTATGGCCCGGCATAACTCGGCGCTCGGAGGCGCACGTTATCAGTTCTGTATCAGCGCAGACAAGAATAGCCGGTGCTGCATCGCTGTGAACTAGTAAGGGCAGAGCGGGTCCTTCTTGTTCTCTTTGAGTTGAACGGTGACCTAAAAAGATGGTAATCAGAGAAACAACGATGGTAACTGGACAAACAATGACGACAGAAGTGAGAGAAATTAAGCTCATCCGAAGTACGGGTTGACTTCGTGGAACCAGGGTTGCGTTTTGTGTTTCGCCCTCGCCGAAATGTGGCTGCTGCAGTAGGGGCCATACAGGCGACATCAAGTAGTAACGCCATAGTCGTAAAGCTATCGCCGCGGGCATAGGAGTGTCGATTAGAGCTGTGGCCCCTTCCGTAGTGTCCCCTAGACGTTACGGTGCTTTAACGCGGTTTTGTGCCTCCACGCCCTGCGTGAATTGCCCGCTGGACAAATATACACATGGTTTATGTTTCAGACCGAGCATGAACGTACCATACCATACCTTAAGCCTAAATTTATCCAGTTTGTCCGTATTGTGTATTTATCTTCTTATGACGCCCTTTCCCTCTACCGCCCTCCCCCAATGCATGGGAGCTGTGAACGAAGAGTGGCAACGCTGTGATTCATTTATTTCATGGCTGCGTCAGTCGTTCTCTGCCTCCTACCTCCTAATCTTTGCCATTCTATCTGCCTCCCTCCCGGACTGTTGCAGGTTAGTGCAAACGTAAGCGGTGCAGTTTTTTCAACGATGTTGCAGAAGGTTACGGATAATTAGAGCCGTCAAGAGAGTATCGTGGCGACGTCCAGGGAACTCACGAGGGCATGTACCGACGCGATGATCGCGTCGCCCCGCTCCTGTGAGGTATATGCGCTCTCTGAACCACTTCCCGAGGCGGCGTGAAATACAGCAGCAGCAGCAGTGAAAAAGCAGAAGAAAGATGCAAAGAAGGCTTTGCCTCAAGAAGAGAAACGACCCCAAGATGCCATCATGCAACGAGACGCATTCGGGTGCGTCATAGGCGCTTGCGTGCAAGACGAGCCATTTCGATAAATGCCTACCTGGCAAGTCCCGCTAGGAAGCTTCTACAGTAAACTTCCTTCTATTGGCACGCTCCTCGTACAATGTACAAGAATATACATTGCGCTGTGGCCACGCAGAAACGTCAGTTGAAAGACAGCGCTGTCTTTCTTCGTGTACTCTAACGTCGTTTTCCTCTATTTTTATACATATCTGTCCCACTTTGTTCACTGCTTCGTGAACATGGTTTTCAGCATCCTTAGATAATATTTTAGCGCTGGCGATCAACGTCAGACGACAGCGTGTAGCGCTAGCTTCAGCATTTTATTCAAAGGAATATTCTTACTTTTATATACCATACACAAGAGCGCCTGTCCTGGTCACCATGTTAAACTGCTCTTTCCAAAACGGCCATCTCTTTAACAAGATGGTCCATAGACACAGTGCGCACACAGCTCCGCCCTTATTCCGCGCCTCTATATTATCACGAACACAGTTACCTTTGAGCCTTTAAGAATCACAAAAAAACGGTAAACAAGCGAGCGCAGCCGCACCCGTGACAAGACAGATGACCATCACGGCAGACGTTTGCATTTAGAGACGTCCTCTCAGACGGCCATTAAGACAACGACCCATTTTTTGTGTATATTTCCTACCGCAGGACCATGGCAGTTCGTACACCAATGCCTTTTCAAAATCAAGAAAATGGTTTCCACAAATCTTGGTACAAGCAGGCGCTGTTTTACGGCACGGATATGTCAACCGACATACTTAGCCAAGTTTATCAGGTGCAGAAAAAGGATTGCGTTCACCTGGCTTGCAATATTTTTGAGACAGTATGGATATAAACTTTACCGGGTAAGGTGGGTTTTCACCGCAAGAATCGGGAAACCGTGACGAAGCGGGGCATTGTGATGATGAAAAAAAAGTAAAAAAAGTTGTATGGTTTTCATTGCTGCATGGATGTGACTTTCATCTGAACATGGAGCAGTTTGTATTACCACGGGGGCCATCAGGGTCTTAAATAACCTCTGGTGGGCCTGTGGTCGTCGCGATCTTCTTCCGGAGCCTGTCTTTCCCTTTATCCATCCTTGGTGTCAGCTCTATCCTTTTTTTGTCAGCTTGTGGAGAACGAGGTGGCGTCAATTCGGAGAAGAGGGCAATTTCGTTGACGTGGGGAAGCCCATTTGAACGCTTCTCACATGTGACAGGTCGATCATAGCAGTATGCCGTCCTATGTACTGGGGGCACACGCGTAATTTTTTGTTTAGTTGACACCTCTCATTTTGAGTATTGCTTTCCGTACGACACCTATTCAGCAAACTCTGCTACAGGAACCTGCAAGGGAATCGTGCTGCAGGTAAACGTTGAGACTCGTTCATTAGGCTCGTGGAAACCTTTATATGGCAAGAATTTTTGATGGCGTTGCCTAGACGCAAGCTGGCAATGCTCGTTTTAACTAGTTTTGAATTGGTGTAGGATAACAAGGGCGTACTTGCGCTACGCTTACACAGAGTGTCACACGAAAGAAGCTCACTAATGCACGCAAAATTGCTGCGCCACTGGCCACTCGAGGCACTTAACCGGTACTCGAGGACTTCGATCCCGTATTGAGCAACAGAAAGCTGTATCGGCGGTTTTTCATGTTGCTCTGCAATTTCCCCTTGACACTTCTATAGTTATAATATAGTTAGTGTAATGAAGCACACGCACCCCTGTGTATGTGTCGACTGACGAGGAAGGCGAAGGACCGTGCCGTGATCGCGAGCGAGCCCCGTGCTACGTACAGCCCTTGCAGTGCCTTTACCTAGCGTTCCACAACGTTGTGAACAACAATACGCCTCGTCGCATTTGGTGGAGGTTGCTGAGATCCTTCGCCTCATCCTGGAGCTGCGCACACGAACCCTGCCTACAAGATCGCCCTGCACTATGCCTGATCCCGCCACCTCGTTGCCTGCACCACCGGCTACCACTGTCATCTGCGCCGGCGTAAGAATATATATGAGAATTCCGTTAAATAATTCAGAATAATTACGTAAACACGCGGAATGCAAAAAATAACCTGAGTATCTCCAAGCGACCACACACACCATTAGCTTGGTTCTGTTCAGCTGCGTGGCATTTGCATATTTTTAATGTTTGGCTAAAGTTACGTGGGACATCCTTTATTTCCAACATGCGTGTTGATAAGATAACTCAAGCAGTGTGTTTGAGAACTACGTGGTTCCTTGGGCGTTTGATTGAACCGTCAATGTTAGTGGATTAAGGGCTTCAGTGAATACTGGTAAAATATTGACACGTGTACTTGTTTAACCATATCGGGCGACACATTTCACCGCCTAACAAACGTAATCGCACAGCGCAGGACGCGCCTGTATGTATCCGAAATTTATGGAACGTTATCGATGGTTCCATCCACTGTCGGTCACCGAACCTTGTGCATTTCATCTCATTGCATGTATGCGCGACGCCAATAGTGCAGAACTTTGTGAAATACACACCGGTCCCAGCGATTACTCTCGAATATTGGACGAC
The DNA here is from genome assembly GCF_050947875.1 of Dermacentor variabilis. NCBI lineage: Eukaryota > Metazoa > Arthropoda > Arachnida > Ixodida > Ixodidae > Dermacentor > Dermacentor variabilis. The sequence goes on along the minus strand of NC_134576.1, from coordinate 6,490,526 downwards.
TGATGTATAAAAGCCAACCCGCTTGACCCGCTGATAAGATTTTGACGATCGCCTGACTGTATTCGCCGCTGTCGCCGTTGTTTAAGTGTAGCCTGTCGTTGTGCGCACAAGTTCGCCCAATAAACGTTAGTTTCGTATTCCACAGTATTGCTACTGCGTTCTTTATACGTAACTACCGCTTGATAATATTATGCACCTTAGTGTGTGGGTACTTAACAGAACTGAAAAGTCACGGGCATATCTGAACACTGTCAAAGCGATAATACCACAGAACAGTGAACTGCTGGGCTAGTTGGTTATCCGAAATAATAAAGACGTTTTGCGCCAAAACCACACACACAAGAAAGGAGGCAACACGGGCGCTTCAATAAGAGAATAATACCAATCAATGTGCCTGACGAGCACCTATCGTGAAGGCTAAAAATATATTAGTAAGGTTAGGCGCTAAGAACGAGTGAATACACACGTCTTGTTTTCGAATAGAAATACCACAATTGATTCTACACATGTACAGTTAAGATCAAAGAGGTGCACATTGTTGTTAACCAGCGCTAAAATTTTATCCAAGTTCGAATACCGAACACGCCTGACATGCATGGTTACTGCATCCCGTTGACACGAGGAAAGTTTACGCCAGCCAAACAGACTATTTCCTTGATCGAGGGGTTCTGCGAGTAAAAGCGTGTCAAGAGAAAGAGAGAGAGAGAGAGAGAGAGACAAAAGGAATAACGTGTTAAAAGCAGTGCGTGGCCATCACGGTGTTAAGTATAAGCAGTGCAGTTGATTCTTTATAAGCAGTGGATTAGCTGTACAAGCAGTGTGGTTGACTCTGTCAGGTGTTAATTGTGAGCAACTAAAAGAAACCAAATGACCCGGGAAATACAGGAAGCCCAAAAACTATGAATATTGAATAAGAAATCAGTCAGCAGCCAACCTCTTTCCCTGCGTTAAAAGGAAATTACATTGTTCGCTGGAAACCTATGACCAAGCAAGTGCATCTAGGTATAACCAACCAATTTTATTTTTCATGCTTCCTTTTAATCTTTTTTGCATCATATTTTGAATGCCCATAGCCTCGATACATCGCTTCTAAATGAGCGCAACCATTCGGTTTATATGTGCCTATATATTCGTTCGCGTTCGTAGCGCTCTTCTGCGCCTGAATATGACAAACTAGCCGATACTATCATGTTAATTTAGGAATTCTACTTCACATGCTGACTTCTCACAGTAGTGAGCCTCTGTACTTGAATTTCAGGGGTTTACAAGAAGCATCACCTTTCGTATGAGCATGCCGATCATGCCGTTCCAATTTCCGTTTTGAAAACTTCCCCACTTGGCGTCCTTTGGTTGCACGAAGCGTAGCCTGAAAAAAGAGCGGAGAGGTAAATGGGTGGCTTACGGAAGGCAGTACATTAAAGAAGACAGAATGCCTTACTTTAGTGTTCACTGTTTGTTTCCACTGCATAAGAAAAACTATAATTCAACGGTGATTTGTCGGTAAATGCGAGAGAAATGCTACGTCGCACCTCTTCGAGGAGCAAGGTCCATTATTTAAATCGCGTTCACCATTTTGTAGAGTGTTAAGGGGCACACTCGACACACCTGCTGTCTCTTTGGGGAGTGAAGTGGAACTAACGGTCGTCCTGCGCAGACCATCGCCAGTTGCACTGTGCATATATATATATATATATATATATATATATATATATATATATACATATATATATATTACATGACCGGCGTCGCACACTTCAAGTGCACGTTTTTCACTGACACACCTACCACTGACGCATTAAAAGATTCGACTGTGAAAACACTCTCACCACGAACAGAATTCTGTGGTTTACAGCACAATTGGTAAATCATAAAAGTGCGCTGCGCACAACCACGACGTGCCAGTGGTAAACTTGTGTAAATATCTGCAAACTCTGCTCCGAGTTCCAATCAAGTAATATGTAGAATTTAGCTACCGAAATCATCTTTATGTACATTTAATTCTCTCCGACCAAGCAAGGTAGACATAAAAATAGAGTGATATAATGACGACACACTTGCAAGTTGTGCTTGAAGTAGAAAAATGTAGTTGAATGTTTAAACCTAATAGAAAAAGTGCACCTCTGTATATATATAAAACCGACACTAATTAGTTAAATGATCGAAGAATTTCTTATTAGCAATTCACCTTCAATGGAGTCAGCATGTTGATATTCCTGAAACATGAAGATCCACATACACTATTATAAAACGCTCCTCCGTGATTCTTTGAGCGGCACCTAGCTCTGCAGTGTGGCATATTATTAGGACCCATTTACCGCCGTTATGCTTCAAAATCTTGACATGAGTAAAAATAAGGTTCCACAAAAGTGCTGAAAGCTGGGCACGATAATAACCCGTGTACTTATTTATCATTTTTCCGGGGACTGCACCTCACCCACTAGAAATGTGAAGTTATCACTATGCTTAACACGCAATCACATAATTTGGGACCTATTCGAATGTTGTCGTGAATTCTGTACGTTCATGTTCTCACCAAACCTTGCGTAATCACATTCTATGCGTGACGCGAATACTGCTGTACTTTCTGAAAGTATGCAAGTGCCACCGACTACGCTGGAACGATTGACGAATTATGAATAAAAGCCGACGCGCTGGACCCGAAGATCATATTTTCAACGATAGTGAACTGTGCTCACGGATATCCCTCTGCTTTTAGTCTCACTTCCTTTTAGTGGCACAAGTTTCCCCCAGAAATAGTTGGTCTCGTAGTACACAAGTTTTGCTACTCTGTTCTTCCCCGTCACTTCGTCATAACGATATAGAAGAAAAGTTCCAAGCGCGAAAAGATGCAGATAAATGACAGAGGGGACAGACCGGACAAGCGGTGCACTGTCAACTGAAGTTTGTTGTGGAACACTTAATATACGTATAAAAAAGGAGCAGAGGCTGATACCATATTCGTGCGCTGCACATATTTCCTGGAAATTTAGTGAATAAAAGATGAATACACAAGGCAACAAATATTTTTTGAAAGTGAATGCATGCCATTGCGGCCCAAGTTTCGGAACTCCTAAACACAAAGTCCAGTTCATTCGGCTAATTTCACGGTTATAACCAACCCTCTATCTTAATGTCGCTTATTGCGACAACTGTGTGTAAGGCTCGCGTGACTTCGTGACACATGAAAGTAGGCTCCTGTGCATGAAGAGTTCCGGCACTGTGTGGGCATTTGGAACCTTCCAGGGGGCATTGAGGAAGGATCAACCGCATCCTGTGTGCCGAGTTATGGAGGCAAGTTTACCTATATACGGATTCTTGCGTAATCGCCTGCGACGCGGACGTGGAGCGGCATTTTGCAGCGTGTAGTATGCCTATGGAGAATGGTGAAAGTATTCGGACAAACCGGCCGAGTTCTTTTGGGAATGCCTTTCCCCATCCTCAAAAGAAAGAAGCGGCGGAACCCATCTGACGATGACTGTCGACGGTAATGCGTTAGCATCGAATCGATATAGCGACGCAATGTGTTCCCATTATCGAATCGAGTACGAGAGGCGTGCGCTGTAGCAGGGCTCCCCTCCCCGCTAGAAAATCCTATTTGTTTTCAAACGGGTCTCATCAAACAAGATTATGAAACGGGACCTCTTTTGTATCAGGTGCATTTTGTCCCCGTTTGAACCTGTTCAGTGCAGTCTCGTTTGAACCTGTTCAGTCATATGCTGTTTAACCATGTTTAACCAAGTTCTGTTAGAGCCCGTTTCGAGTCATCGTGATTACAACTGTTCGGACCTATTTATTTCACCATTCGGAGCAGGTTCCATTCGTATGTTCATACACTCTCATTCTTTCACTAAATCATTCACTCTCTAAACCTAATTGGTGCACTTATGGATTTGACACCAGCCTTGAAGACAAGTGGATGTGTATGATGTTTGCTTCAAGAATGCCACTGCCACCTATAAGTCTGCTTGGTACGTTGCTTGATACAAAGGTGAACACAATTCTCGACATAAATTGATTAGCTACGTCCGCTACAAAAAATTATTGAGAAGGCATTGAAATATTGTTGGTCAATGTTGAGTTTGTTATTTAAGAATTATTGAGAGTTTGTAGGAGAATTGTTGGGTTGAGTGTTGAGCGCTCTTGAATATTGGTCACTGAAATTTAATTGGAACACCATTGGGCATGTCAATGTTGAATGTTAAGTTACCATTGAAAGTCCATTGTGCTTAGACGGCCCATTGTGTTCATTTTGATGAATGGCCGTTGGGTTACCATTGATTCTGCATTGAAATGACGTTGTGGTATTTCTGTTGACCTGTTGTTTAGTTATTATTGCCACAGCAGTGAAAAGTACATTGTGGCCCATTTGAGATGACATTGAGATTTCAGAAGTCGTCATCGAAATATGATTGATGTTTCGTTCGGCTAGTGTATTTTGATTCATATATTGAAATTGCTTTGCTGTTCACACTTGCATGCCCCGGCGCGTGCTCATAACTTTCCCAAACGCAGACAAAGCAAAGGAGAGACTGATCAATTTAAAGTACCTTTATTTACACTAAAGATGCGTACACATGAGACATTATTATAGTACATAAGGCACCACGAACCTGGAGGCATAGGCTAGTACCCACAGCACTCTAGCAGTGTAAATACATCTGAATAAAACCTATACATATGAATTCAATCAAAACAATCATTGTGGTCTTCACTTTCGACTTAAGTTTATGACTAGAAGGCAAAGCGACTCAAAAGGCAGGGCTTAAGCATAACCTTGTAACAACCAACTTTGAACACATGAACACTTGAAGCTGCTTGCGTGTGAATAAACAAGACATCTGAATATGTTACAGTAAAATGTTTCGCACACTAACACATCACAGGAAGAGCTACGGCTTACTGTGAGAAGGCAAAATAAGATTTGAAACAAATGACTTCACGTAAATATCTACAAGGTTGAGCACACGTCTTCCACCGCAATTAAAATTTATCGAACTACTAAAGTCGACTTGCCTGTGCTTTTTGTCTTCGAGATGTATATATTTTCATGTTGCCCAATTATTTTATAAAATACCATCACTCAACTTAGTTATTAATTGACGAGGCATCATTTAGAAAGTTGTCGGGCATGGTGAACAACTGAATCATGTTTCTGACGAGCCCCCAGGTTTGCTTTCTTCAGAAATAAACTTGTAAAGCTTTTGTGTACTGAATGCAGCTTATCTCCCTGACACAAGTGAAGAACAAACAGTACACCATTATGATAATTTGGGGTACAGAAGAATTTGCTGGTGGCATTTCCTGAATTCAGTGAGCTCATTTTCAGTTAATTTTTATGGACTAACACAAAGCTAATGAGAGCACTTTTGGTGGCCTTTTTCACGATACCCAGCAACTAAGTGATACCTCAGTCAGTAAAGAGACAAGGCAAGGCTAATACATTGAGTGATAAGAGAAAAAATGATTTAGCAAAGAAAATTCGTAGTAACACACTGCTAACACAATTCCAAACAGCCAAATAAATGGTCACCTGCACTTGCAGTATCAAGTACTCCAGAAATAGTCATAAATGATTACGAAAGGTTTCAATGACTGGACATCCAGATTGGTGAGACCGTGAAAAACGCAAATAAATGCGTATACGAAACACCAATGACCTCAATTGCGCAGGTAAATAGTTATTAAAGTGCTACCAGAATTTTATTGCTTAAAACACCTAAAGTTGCCTAAAAATTGGGAAAAAGCAGCAACAAAGACAGAGGGAAATACAGCACCCGTGTTGAAAAAAAATTACAAGTGATGTACATTCATATATAAGCTCACGGCAAATTTTGCTCCAATATATGTGAAAAGAACACATGCACTCACCGCATAAAAAAAGGTTGCTGCGCCTGGAGAATGCAGCACAGTACAAAGCAGTGTCATGAGAACCGAAAAGTAGAGCTTAGTATGTTTAGAAACAACGAATGCGTGCATACCTGCAAACAGGCATGTGACATGTCATGCCTTGAATGGATGAAATCCACAAATCTTACACACAAAGTTACCATCACTCTTATTGGCTTCCTCAAGGCACTCCTTGAAGTTGAACTAGAAAATGTACATCAGTGTTAAAAGAAAGAGAAGATAACACCCTATCGCGTTCTTCTTGAAATAAACCGCGAAAATAACTTCATGTATCAATTCTATGGACAGTTCGCCAATTCGGTGTACATTTATATTTGACAACCACCCAAACAGAGAAGAGAAGCGTGAATTAAGGTAGGAACACACATGAGCGCTTACTCAACTAGAAGTTTATTCGTGAAGACGAAGATTTTAAACACACTGGCCAACTTCACAAGGAAAAAGCCATGGATGCGCAGCAGAAACAGCCCGGCACAACAAAAAAGGACCGAAAGACGTCCTGTAGAATAAACACGTGCGTCAAACAGAAACAAAAACATGAAAACTGAAAGGTTTGTCCTGTAAGTGACATTAACGAGAAATACTGCAGCAACACTTCCCCACTTAGGGTCACAGAAATCTTGCTTATGAATTTTTCTTCGTGATCAATAAATAATGCTTCAATAAGTCTTCTTGTGTTCTGGTCTCTGTGATGAAACAGTCGTTCTTTCTGCTCTAAACCGCACACCAGAGGAGTTCCAGAAGCAATATTTATTGATAACAAACGAAACAAATGCATAACCAAGTTATCTGTTGCCTTTAGTGGGAAAACGTTGCATTTCTCAAAAGAGTATTTCTCGTTGGGTAGTGTCACTTATCGGACAAATCTTTCGCTTTTTCGAAAGACTTCTCCGATAGTTCTCGTTTTTCACGCACGTTTATTCTACATGGCATGGCTTTTTCATATTTCTTTCTTGTCGCACGTGGCTGTTTCTGCCACGGATGCACGGCTTTTTACCTTTGTCAAGTTGACCAGCATCTTTAATACCTCTGTCATCAAAAGTAGACTTTCAGTTGAGCTTGCGCTCGTGTGTGCTCCTACCTATTTCGTCGTCCGTCGGCCGCCTCTGTTCGTGCTGCTGTTTAGAGTGCGCACGTATCACCTGGTTAGGCTGGTAAACATTCTCACAAACAAAAGTAAATGCCTCCCCTCAAAAGGTAGCCCATCCTTTACTACTAAACAACAGAGCAAATCGAAAGTAAGCCTTCACAGCGTCCATGCGGCAGCTAATACACCACAGAGCAGCACAATAAATTGTTGAAAATCCCACTTGATGAAGAGTGGCAACAGAGATGCGAGCTTGCTAGTGAATTAGCCACATATAAACAGGTGTCTCCTGCACGACGCCAAGGTGCTCTTGACGTTGAACACTTTAGCACCTGGGAATTTGCTTCATGCGTAACCTGTGAGAAGAGAATGCGGGCAGAAAATGAGATTACGCGGATTAAGAATCGGCCACATACTGCATATAACTACGCACGAAGTAGAAGTACACACTACACTGGCAAGTAAAAATTTGCGACTCTTTACGAGTGCCGTGGAGAAAAGGAAGAAATGGGTTGCTACGGTAAATGTTAGCTAAACACGCGCAGCGATGTTTCACAGCGGGGAAAAATGTTCCCGGCTCTCTCGCAAAACCAAAGATCACGCCACAGTGCATAGCCGATACCAAGCAGATAACGAATCTTTGGGTAGAAGTCCAGCAGAAGGAATGACCTAAAAATACGCCGAGGGCGATGCGAGCGTGAGCGTGCCTGTACGAGTGAGAACACGTACCGCTTTTTTGAAGCTAGCCGCACCGGTGTGGCTCCGATCATCCCACGCGATTCCTGCGCAGAACGTCGCGTACATGCCCTTGCGCGTTTTGCGCGGTAGCGTAGCAGTGAGCTAGCTTCATGCACGCGTCATTCTTCGCCGCGCAAATGGTGCTCGAGTGCGACGCTTAGCTCGACGTGACAACGCGCCGATTGGCGCTCCTTTCGCTTCTGCAAGCAACGCACATTCGGATCGGTCCAACTCAAAGAGACAGCAGAGAACGGTGGCATGTTTCGGTTATCGCCCATTAAAATTGTACAGTACGCCTTCAACGGCAACCCACCGCGCTAGATAAAGGTGCTTGCTGCGGTAGTTTTGGCGGTGATAGGCGATAAGGCGAGCCAGTCGGCGGCTGTGTTCTTTGGCTACGTCGTCACCACCCCTCTGTTCATTTGCGCTGTGTATCCAAGTGCAGTCACCGCGCGGAACCTGTGACTAATCGGTTGGCCGTTCTCCGCAAATCCCAAAGAGGCGAAATATATCTTGGGGTGCGCCGCATCATTAGCCGCAACAAAAATTGACGCGCGCTTAACCACTACGCCATAAAAGGTGATCACACTAACCGTACGGTATACGATGAGCCACTACGGATTAAAAAAAAATAATTCTGATGTCCTACGTGCCAAACCGACGATCTTATTATGAGGCAGGTCGTAGTTGGGGACTCCGTAATAATTTTGACTTCCTGGAAATTTTTACGTGCATACAATGCAAATTGCACGAGTGGTTTTGCATTCCGCTCCTTTGAAATGCGGCCGCTGCAGGGATCGTATCCACGAACTCGAGCCCCAAATTGCCACGGCGGCCGCCATAGTTACGAAATGCGTAAGCGTGAAGTGCAACACTGCCTTCCCGTGCGAGTGTGGTACAAGCGTCGCAGAGCTGCACACCTGCTGCACAATTATTTGTCGCGGTTCTCCTAAGCTCGTAGTGCCTGCCTAAATACCTTGAAAGGCATCGCGCCTCTCACGTGTCGAGACGCGATGACAAGCGCTTAGATGGTCCACGTGAGCCCCTATGAAAGATGACGGGCCACTGTACAAAATTATCACTGCGCAGAGAAGCCGATCCTTATGTTCCGATTGTGCTCTCTCATACAAATTAAGGAAACGTTATTAGACAGGAACAAATGAAGCAGTGCAATTTTACGCACGCGGGGCGCCGCGGCCTCTTCCCCTATACCATTGTTTCAAACGAAGTGACGGCGGCAGCGAGAGTTGCTATCGCGCGCTTTTGCTCCGGGGCATGCGGTTTGCTTTGAAGAAATTGAACGGTGTGCTTAACATCTCACGCTTGTCAATGTCAAAACAGAAAGAAAGGCTACGCGCTCAAGAAAACGAGTTTACTTACCTGTCTGTAGAAGTTCGGCTGCGACTGTTTCGGGGTGCCTTCTCTCCAACAGGCATCATGACCTCTGCCGCGCAACTCATCAAAACAACCAGGCTCGCACATCATTCGAAGACTAATAGCTGGGTGAGCCAACGACTTCAAGAGAGAAACGTCCCACTTATTGTCCTTAAAGCATTTCAGTAAAATGTGCATCATGATGTCCGAAAAGAAAAAAATACTGTCATCAAAAAGCACGACGCATGAAGCACCACACGAGGCGTGAGGCACCGCACACATGGAGGAAGGAAACTGAGGAGAGGCCCCACCCCCTCCGCGCTCTAGGAGTAAAGTGTGGAGGAAGTGACGTAGTACGCTCTCCTCTTTTTGCTGATTTTTTATTTCTTTGCCGTAGCGGCCACGCTTTTCGGGCCACAATGGCGGCTTTGTTTTGGCTCTGTGCGCTCACACGTGTTGCTCCGTAGGTTTCGTCGTGGCAAAGGCGCCGTACGGGCACGTTTGCGTTTGTCATCGTGTTTTGTTGCGCTGCGTTATCTGGACCGTGCTCTCCCGGATGTTGCTGCGGCCAGGTGGGACAGCAGGAACTAAAATTCGTGAAATGAACGCGCATGCAATGCTGTACGCAATGTACCGCACCACAGCAATCGCTACGGACGAAGGAATATCCGCGGGAAATTTTGCCCTTTTTCGCGCAATCATGCTAACGTGCTAACGATTGCTTAGCAATGCTGCGGAGCGCGCGGGCCCGAGCAGCACGGTTGCGCGCAGCGCGGTATGGTTTCGCGAGAAGTGTGAACAAGAGAGGAGAGCTTGCCCGATAGGCGGAGCAACGCCATGAGCAACGCCAACTTCCGGCTTCACTTCAGCTTCACAAAGAGTGACGTCAGGGCCTCTCCTTAGTTTCCTTCCTCCGCGACCGCACAAGTGCAACCAAGTAACTGAGTCCGAAAGCCGTTCACAGCTTCACTATCGTATTGAGTTATAAAAACCTTTCAAACACAAAATAATGGCACTGAAAAACCGCTAAATAATTAGTAATAATTTTTCATTCACTAACCTTCATAAATCTTTAAGAACAACCTAATTTGTTGCGTAAACAATAAATACTACGACCAAAAAATGAGACTACGAAACTAGCGGTGACCATGTCTACTGTTGCAAAAGTGTGCGCAAAACGGAGCTACAACGGCTGGAACCGCGTGCGCGCGCGCACACACACACACACACACACACACACACACACACACACACACACACACACACACACACACACACACACACACACACACACACACACACACACACACACACACACACACACACACACGCGCGCGAACACACACACGCACACACACACACGCACACGCACACACACACACACCCGAACGCTACCTTGACGTTTGTAGCGCCACCTAGAAATAAAATTACTACTAATTTTGCTATTTTTACAAATGTAACGTTTCTAAATTAGTTTGTAGAGCCTTAGCAGATGGCATAGTGATAATTAAGGTATGATAAGAGTCTGTTACCTGTACTTCTTTCATTTACGTTTGGTGTTCTTCCATAGAGTTTCTAAATAAATACCCTAGAGGGAAATGTGGCGCTAGTGTTTACGGGGGTTCTCATGAGCGTTGCCTCAACCTACATGGGAATGATGGGAAGTACAGGCTTCGGATTGACTTCGGTCTTTAGACTAGCGGCGTTTGCTTGTGGCGCAGTAAACAAAGCAATACTCAAATATTATCGCGTAAAATTTAATTCTATTTCTGCAGTATAGTATATAATGTACAAGACGCTACATAATCTTTGTATGACTTTGAGATGGAACCATGGTTTACTATGGTTTGTCACCAGGACACACCAGGGTATGCTTACTTGTGCGATTCTGTTCTCGATTTAACGCCAAAGAATAATTATTTATTCATTTTTGCAACAGCAAAACAACCGTGCACGTACCTATATAAAAGTACTCATGAAGTATTTCTGGAAATAAAAATGTATTGTGACAGAGCGTTGCGCCCTTGAGCGGAATGCTACAAGTGTCGTCTGCTACGACGCCTGCTCGCTACAAACGCGAGACTTTTCTCGCAGACGACAGGCACTTGTGAACTCTCTCACTCTTTCGAAAGGCTGCGTCGTCTGTCACGATTGCTGAACGTCTTCAAGTACTTTTTAGCACATCTGATGCAGTGCTACCTAGGACGCTAGTGGCCTCCTACGAGTATTTCGTCATCATATTTTGCGTGCGTCCATCAAGCTTTTTCTTGGCGACCTCAGAGCGGACGTTAGGAGCGCCAAAAATGTGCCGAAGCTGATGTCTGAATGCCGCCCAGTCAGTCAAGTTGTTCTCGTGATTGAGAAACCAAGTCCTGGCAACGTCAGTGAGGTAGAATGCGACGTTGCGAAGCTTGTGCATGTCATCCCACCGGTTAGACTCACTCACACGGTCATAATGGTCCAGCCAGTCATCAACGTCGTCATTACGAAGGCCAGCGAATATGGTGGGATCGCTTTGCCGCGTGCTGACGGTCCGTGAAAGAACGACCGGTGGGGCAGAGACGGTGACGCCGGAGGCTCCTGGAGGATCTTCTTGGAAGAAGGTCCTCCTCGTGGAGCGAGCGGCGGCCTTAACGAAGCTCCAGGGAAACTCGAAGGCGTAGAAGACCAAGGAATAGAAAGCAGCCTCCACCACTTGCGAGACAGCTGTTAAGCCTCAACGGTTTATTTCGCAGGTTGCGCGCTGAAGACGATGACGCTGGCCATGATGATGAATATATACAGATGAAGAACATGAAGGGGTAATATAATGCCCACAATATTGACGTACCGCTTCCGAAGCGTTATGGCGTGGCTTTGCACTTACCCATTTTGCGACACTAGACTACAGCCAGGAAGCAGCAACCTTTCCTGCCACCAATTTGTGTTCTCAAAGTCCTAAAACACGCATTTCAGTGAGCATATAAACGAGCAATGCATAATGAAGCTCTCAATAACATTTGATTGTCAAGTCACTAGAAGCTTGGATATGTCTTGTATCAGTAGTGCCTTCTTTGTCCTATTCTGAAGTTTCATAAGCACATAACGCTACAGTGCCAACCTAACACACTTAACAAACTAAGGTCCAAACGCTCAAACATGTTCTTTTAACGTTTACGCTGCCGCCGCTTTCTCGTCAGGGCTTCGATGCCACACTGCGACACAAGCATCGTCCCAGTCGCTGGCCCAGCGCGCTATCGCCACTCCGAGCAACATAACCCAAGGCAGAGAGCTTTGCGTTGCACTGTACCACTGCAGGTTATAGCAATTGCGCTTGGAGCGAAACCAAAACTGCCAAAAAATATTTGTAGACTAGTTCGATCGCCAGTCAATGGAATGCCAATCCGAAGCCTGTACTTCCCATCATTCCCATGATGGTTGAACGATCACTGCACCAGATTTGCCTCTAGGTATACTAATATGAGACTCGATGGTGTTCTTCTATTTCATTGAACATACGAAACCTGAAGACATGGGAAACGACAGGACGACAGTTCGGCGAGCCTCAAATAAATCGCGTGCTTCTTGCAAGGCGAGAGTCGGGAGGAGCCGCAGATACAGCGATTAGCTGTGATACTGTTGCGGGTGTTGCTGAATCCGAAGCTCTTTGAAGTCAATGGTATATAGAGGCTGCGCGCTGCGATCTCAAAGCGCGTTCGTTCTTTGATCTCTAGTACCACGGACATTGGATAAAAAAACTATATTTGCTTTACGGACAGAGGGTAGGTCGCAGGAAATTAGACCTCAAACGTGTATGTGTGTAGCGTCTGCGCGCTTGCATCCTACGGTTCCCCGAGTGCGTTCGATGCTCCAAGGTAGCGTCGTCGCGTGTCCGCGCCTGTCTTATCGCCGGCCGCGCTGCCGCCGTGTCCACTTTTAGAGACTCCACATGCGCGTAGTCCCCGTGTTTGCAATTGAACTTCGCATTCTTCTGCTCCACAAAACGTGCTCATTTTAGATCGTACCAATGGCTATCTCGTGTATGTTAAAACATATCTCGGTATGTCGTGCATCTCGTGTATGTTAAAACGACGATGGCATTTGTATACCGGCGAATAAATAAATCGTTATGAACTTGGGCGGTCATAAATCTAGTCTAACGTTGAAGTTTTTACGTAGCGAAAACGGCTACGAAAGTGGGGCGGTCCCGGAGATAGGGGCTTCAAAGCGCCGGCTGTAGCGACAGCACGAGGAAGTGCCACGCGGCGCACGCGTCAAGAATTTCAGAGCTTACTGGTTTTCGAAGGAGAGGAGTATGCGCGCGCTCATGGCATGTTGGTTAGAGAACCGGGCTCGACGGCCGATGTTCGATTCCACCCCATCGGTCACACATTATTTTCTTTTAATGAAAGGGAGACGAAAGAAGAACCTGCCTGCCGCTAAGTAAGAGGAATGAGGTTGGAACGCTTCCCAATACATTTTTGGAATGTCTTCATATGCGAGTCATAATCATTATATACTGGACTCGACTGCTACACAACAAACAACTAGAAAAATCAACACAAATTACCCAATAAATTGTTTCTTGAGGACACTCAAAGGTAATATTATTGTGCAAGGGTTGAGTGAACTCAATTGCTCTTAAAAATTTGTTGAAGTCCGTTGTTTCAACAATTCCCCAACAATATATCAATGGTTAATCAACAGTCATTTTTGTACGGGGTGATGCATCACGTACAAGTTTTGTATGAGCCATGAGTACGTTTACCGTGTAATACCTACGAGAGTATTCACCCTGAAGAAGATTGGTACCTCACTTTTATATTTACTACAAGTATGGAAATGTAATTCTTGTAAGTATACTACACTGAAAATCACTTGTTCTGATCTCACGGCAGTGCGGTGTTACTGTAATTGCTGGTTCACAGATACATTGAAGCGTAATTTTGACGTAGGAAAATGGCAGCCGAATTAATTAATGGCTTGCTCTTGTAAATGGAACAGATAAGTATATTTTTCGCAGATTTTTCTCCGCAGCCGTTTCAGCTTTGAAGAACGCTGAAGTCTTCCGGTTTTAAGCAAGATCATGTCATACATCTCATAAACAATGTTTATTGGACCTTACGTTTCTTCGATATACCCGTATTACTCGCAGATAACCATTCGAATGCGTTGCTTGTGTGAGAGCTTGCTGGTTCGCTGAAAAAGTAAAGAAAAGCGAACAATTCCTACTCACTCAAGCAATGGGTTAGCACATAGGCAAAAGCAGTTCAGCCTATGTTCACGCAGTTCATGGTTCAGCATTCAGAACATGGGAGGTACTGAACAAATCTGATTAAAATATAATTGGTTTCCTGCAATGATTATGATTCCTAGAGGAACATGGATTAGTGCCGTAAACAAGTGTTATAAAAAATATGACACATTATTTGATTAAGAAAAACTGTCATTGTAGTTATCCCTGCGTGGATGAATGCGAAAGCATTGCGATTACCGCGTGATCCGATGCTTTTTCAGTCCTTGAGTAACTACATGAGCGAGACCTTTCTACGCGTATGTGGCATCTTCTTTTACGCTCTTGGCTTAGAAGTCATATGACGCATTCACATACATTCAGTCACATACCACAAACGATTGTTCATGCAAGTAATAGAATTTCTTTGTTTTGCTATCGAGAGTTTCACTGATGTACTTGAAGCGCACCCCTGTTTTCTAAGTCCCTCGGTTCATCACACTCAAACGGACAAAGTGCTGCCGCAAGATCATCCAGGATACATGTGTCGTCGGACAGGTAGTATATGTCGGATGTGCAGACACAATAACCAGACATGCGTGTTGGAGGCAGAGCAATCACGGATGTTGTGACTGCTCAGTGAAGTAACAGGAGACGTATCTTATTTTATGTCCTGGATGGGAAAGCAAAATCAACGCAAATCCCACGCGACGTCATGACAGCTTATGAAGATGTTGCCAAATTTATCATTAAAACACCTTGCTTTCGGTCAAGGTACTTGGTACATCCTTTTGCATTTTTATTCAACTCGCCTACCATGATTGATTATTTGTGGGGAAATGTAAGGGGGAGAGAGAGAGAGATAATGTTTAATGGCAGAAAGCTGGAGAGGTAGGCCTGAGTGAAGCGCCTCTAGCCTGCTACTCGTCGCTGGGGAAGGGGGAGGTCCCATGGGATGGCTGCAGCTGCGGTCTTTTCGGACACATTAGGTGCCAAGTAGGCAGACCCTGCGACAACTTTGCTGCACAGATTTCGCCAACGTCGTTGGTGTAATTAAGTTCCAGGGCCTTGACATCAGCACCTTCATTGGCATAAGTGGCAACTACAGCTCCAATGTTGTCAGCGAGTTGCCACCTACAAACATCGCCATCCGACTATTTCGATTGCTGCTGAAGCGTCCAACTACGTTTCTGTGAGGCAAAGCAAATCTGCTTTCATGATGTTGACGTCGTGTATAATGCCTGGGCGATGCTTTGGCAAAGACATCACGTTGACACAACACACAGTTGTTCCAGTTTCAGGCACCCACTTTAGAGATGTGCTCTATACTGACGTCCCTTAGATCTCACCAAGACTCCCACTCCGTCAGGAAATTACCTCTATTACCTGAAAGTTTCTCTATTAACGCTGCTTGCATATAACGAAGTTTTCAGACGGAACCGTTGACTGACGGTCAGTAACGTTAATGTTGCTGATTATCATGTAGGGACTCCCAAGAAAGAAAGTGATCTTCCCTTGCAAGCAACATGTTTCAGCTTTCGACAAAGCAGCAACTCGTGACAGTGCATATTCATGTTCTGCATGTCCAACATGCTCATGTACTGCATGTCCAACGATAACATCTTTTGAAAGGTACGTTATCGCAGCAGAGCCGCAACGTTACGAAGCTTGGTCATTGAATTCGTTCGTATCTTGCTTGGAGTAGTAGAGCCTGATTCCATCTGGGCACAGTCTGTCAGCGTCCTCGTTTGCGACGAACGAACTTTGGACGAGTTCAATCTTCAGTTTACTCAGAGGTGCGCCATCGCCAATGTTTGTGCGCAGAGACGAGAAGGTAGTATCCATTTGACGAATGACTCTGGTCAGACAGTAGAATGAAAGTCAGTGCCATGACAAGCGCTGGACATCGAAGAGCGTATTCAAGAAATTTGAGCGCTTCTATACACTTTCGATGCCCTCGCAGGCGGCAACTGACGCGCATCTCCGAACAGTATGACATCGTATCTTCCGAAGGGTTCGTTCAAGTTTAGAGAAATGTGCCTGTCATTGGCCAAGCATGTCTAAAGTATCTGCTACTCCTTAATTAACACCAATGTTCGCGGGTTCGACTCCCACCAATGGTCGTGGGTTCGTAGCTTTTTCGGGCCATTGTGGGGGCACGACAACGCCAGCCTTAACTAACTTCGGAATGGTTGTGGGCCCGTAGCCTTCTTGGATAATCTAGTGGCCACGTTTATCCCGGCCTTAACTAACTTCGCCTCAATTAACAGCAAAGGTGATGGATTAGAGTGCCTTAAATCATCATCATCATCATCAGTCTGGTTACCCCCACTGCAGGGCAAAAACCTCTCCCATACTTCTCCAACTGCCCCGGTCATGTACTAATGTTGGCCACGTCGTCCCTGCAAACTTCTTGATCTCATCCCTCCATCTAACTTTCTGCCGCCCCCTGCTACGCTTCCCTTCCCTTGGAATCCAGTCCGTAACCCTAATGACCATCGGTTATCTTCCCTCCTCATTACATGTCCTGCCCATGCCCCCCCCCCCCCATTTCTTTTCCTTGATTTCAACTAAGATGTCATTACCTCGCGTTTGTTCCCTCACCCAATCTGATCTTTTCGTATCCCTTAACGTTACACCTATCATTCTTCTTTCTATAGCTCATTGCGTCGTCCTCAATTTGAGTCGAACCCTTTTCGTAAGCCTCCAGGTTTCTGCCCCGTAGGTGAGTACTGGAAAGACACAGCTATTATACACTTTTCTCTTGAGGGATAATGGCAACCTGCAGTTCACGACCGGAGAATGCCTGAAAAACGCACCACAGCCCAGTCTTATTCTTCTGATTATTTCAGTCTCGTGATACCGATCCGCGGTCACTACATGCCCTAAGTAGATGTATTCCCTTACAACTTCCAGTGCCTCCCTACCTATCGTAAACGGCTGTTCTCTACCGACACTGTTAAACATTACTTTAGTTTTCTGCACATTAATTTTTAGACCCACCCTTCTGCTTTGCCTCTCCAGATCAGTGAGCTTGCATTGCAATTGGTCCCCTGAGTTACTAACCAAAGCAATATCATCGACGTATCGGGAGTTGGTAAGGTATTCTTCATTAACTCTTATCCCCAGTTCTTCGCAATCCAGGTCTCTGATTACCTCCTGTAAACACGCTGTGAATAGCACTGGAGAGATCGTATCTCCCTGCCTGACGCATTTATTATTGGGATTTGGTTGCTTTATCTATGGAGGACTATGGTGGCTGTGGAGCCGTATAGATATCTTTCGGTATTTTTACATACGGCTCGTCTACACCCTTATCCCGTAATGCCTCCATGACTGCTGAGGCCTCGACTGAATCAAGCGCTTTCTCGTAATCAATGAAAGGTATATATAACGGTTGATTATATTCCGCACATTTCTCTATCACCTGATTGATAGTGTGAATATGGTCTATTGTTGAGTAGCCTTTACGGAATCCTGCCTGGTCCTTGGGTTCACAGAAATCTAAGGTGTTCCTGATTCTATTTGCGATTACCTTAGTAAATATTTATAGGCAACGGACAGTAAGCTGATCGGTCTATAATTTTTCAAGTCTTTGACGTCCCCTTTTTTATGGATTAGGATTATCTTAGCGTTTTCCCAAGATTCTGGTACGCTCGAAGTCATGAGGCGTTGCGTATACAGGGTGGCCAGTTTTTCTAGAACAATCTGGCATCCATCCTTCAACAAATCTGCTGTTACCTCATCCTCGCCAGCTGACTTCCCCCTTTGCATAGCTCCCAAGGTTTTCTTTACTTCATCCGGCGTTACTTGTGGGATTTCAAGTTCCTATAGATTATTCTCTCTTCACTATAGTCGTGGGTGCCACAGCTACTGTATAAATCTCTCTAGAACTCCTCAGCCGCTTGAACGATCTCATCCACAGTAGCAATGGTATAGCCGGCTTTGTCTCTTGACGCATACATCTGATTCTTGCCAATTCTTAGTTTCTTCTTCACTTAGTTTCTTCTTCACTTCTTTTAGGCTTCATCCGATGCTCAGAGCACGTTCAATTCTATCCATAATATACTTCCTTGTGTCAGCTGTCTTAGGCATGTTGATTAACTTGGAAAGTTCTGCTAGTTCTATTCTAGCTGTAGGGTTAGCCAGATTCTATTTGCGATTACCTTAGTAAATATTTATAGGTAACGGACAGTAAGCTGATCGGTCTATAATTTGTCAAGTCTTTGACGTCCCCTTTTTTATGGATTAGGATTATGTTAGCGTTTTCCCAACATTCCGGTACGCTCGAGGTCATGAGGCCTTGCGTATGCAGGGTGGCCAGGTTTTCTAGAAGAATCTGCCCACCATCCTTCAACAAATCTGCTGTTACCTGATTCTCCTCAGCTGGCTTCCCCCTTTGCATAGCTCCTAAGGCTTTCTTTACCTCTTCCGGCGCTACTTGTGGGATGTCAAAGCCCTCTAGACTATTCTCTATTCCATTATCGTCGTTGGTGCCGCTTGAACTGTGTGAATCTCTATAGTACTCCTGAGCCACTTGAACTATGTCATCGATATTAGTAATGACATTGCCGGCTTTGTCTGTTAACGCATGCATCTGATTCTTGCCTTTATATTCCTAGTTGCTTTTTCGCTGTTTTTAGGCTTCCTCCGTTCCTGAGAACATGTTCAATTCTTTCCATATTATACTTCTTTATGTCAGCTGTCTTATGCTTGTTGATTAACTTCGAAAGTTCTGCCAGTTCTATTCTAGCTGTAGACTTAGAGGCTTTTATACAATGACGTTTCTTAACCAGATCTTTCGTCTCCTGCGATAGCTTAATGGTATCCTGCCTAACGGAGTTACCACCAACTTCTATTGCACACTTCTTAATGATGGCCATAACGTTGTCGTTCATTGGTTGAGCACCATTTTCCTCTTCCAGAGTTAAAGCCGAATGCCTGTTCTGTAGCTTGATCCGGAGTTCCTTTATTTTCCCTCTTACTGCTAACTCATTGATTGGCTTCTTATGCACCAGTTTCTTCTGTTCCCTCCTGAAGTCTAGGCTAATTCATGTTCTTACCATCCTATGGTCACTGCAGCGCACCTTGCTGAGCACGTCCACATCTTGTACAATGCAAGAGTTAGCGCAGAGTATAAGGTCTATTTGATTTCTAGTCTCGTCATTCGCGCTCCTCCACGTCCACTTTCGGCTATCCCGCTTGCGGAAGAAGGTATTCATTATCCGCATATTATTCTCTTCTGCAAGGTCTACTAATATTTCTCGCCTGCTATTCCTTGTGCCTATACCATATTTCCCCACTGACTTGTCTCCAGCCTGCTTCTTGCGTACCTTGGCAGTGAAGTCGCCCATCATTATAGTGTATTTTGTTTTCACTCTACCCATCGCCGATTCCACGTCTTCATAGAAGCTTTCGACTTCCTGGTCCTCATGACAGGATGTAGGGGCGTAGACCTGTACAACCTTCATTTTGCACCTCTTATTAAGTTTCACAACAAGACCTGCCACCCTCTCGTTAATGCTATAGAATTCCTGTATATTACCAGCTATATACTTATTAATCAGGAATACGACTCCTAGTTCTCGTCTCTCCGCTAAGCTCCGGTAGCACAGGACTTGCCCGCTTTTTTGCACTGTATATTCTTCATTTTCCTCCGAACTTCACTGAGCCCTATTATATCCCATTTACTGCCCTCTAATTCCTCCAATAGCACTGCTATACTCGCCTCACTAGATAACGTTCTAGCGTTAAATGTTGTAGGGTTCAGATTCCAGTGGCTGTCTGTCCGGAGCCATGGATATTTAGCGCCCTCTGCTGCGTCGCCGCAGAGGGCGCTAAGAGTCTTCAGCAGGTCTGCTGCGTCAGTTGCTTCGCAGCAGCTGGGGACTGAGGGCCGGGGTTTGATTGTTGTATTCATATATGAGGTTATGACCGAGTACTGCACCAGGGTGGCCAATCCTGCTCTGTTTACCGGTTCTGGTCACCGGGACCAGGCCGCACTCCAGGCCTCTTTATGCAATTTTGTCAACACGCAGATTTTTTTTATTCCGGTGGAAAATTGCGCGGCACCGGGATTCGAACCACGTTCCTCTTGTACGTGAGGCGGATGCTCTACCTCTACGCTACCGCTGCACAGCACGTGCCTTAAATATGTCTATCGTAATTAACGGTGTGATAATTGCCTGGGTATATATACTTTGTGGCGCAATGTACATTTCTTTAAAGAAAATTGAATTATGGGGTTTTACGTGCCGAAACCACTTTCTGATTATGAGGCATGCCGTAGTGGAGGACTCCGGAAATTTCCACCACGTTCTTTAACGTGCACCTAAATCTAAGCCCACGGGTGTTTTCGCATTTCGCCCCCATCGAAATGTGGCCGCCGTGGCCGGGCTTCAATTCCGCCACCTCGTGCTCAGGAGCCCAACATCATAGCCACTGAGCAAACACGGCGGGTAAAATACATTTCTTGGAAAGGGACAGAAGAAACGAAGAGAGTGAAGCGCCAAGAGAAGCGCAGTGAAGCGCTTTCCTTTCTTCTGTCTCTTTTCTAGAAATGTATTTTACGCCACAAAGTATACCTTGGAAATCTAAGCACCAACTTGCCCAAGAAGTAATTTTGGTTTGTTAATTACCTCAGCCCTAATTAACACCAGAGGTAGTCGGTTCGAGACACAACAATCGTCGTGGGTTCGTAGCCTTTTCGGATCGTGGCATGGTAACGCCAACGCCGGCTTGAATTAACATATCCTTAATTAACGCCGAATGTCGTGGGTTCGACTCCCACCAATGGTCGTGGAAATGCAGCCTTTTGGGACCATGGCCTGGTCACGCCAACGCTGGCCTTAATTACCTTCGCCAATGGTCGTGGGTTCGCAGGTTTTTCGGACCATGGCCCGCTCACACCAACGTAGGCCCTAATAACCACTCGACTCGTAGCCTTTTCGGACTCTGGCGTGGTCAAGCAACTTGAATTATTAAGGCTTTCGCACTATTACATGCTAGTATTGAATTAACAGAAGTAATACAAGCATAATATGTGCATTTAAAAGCAGCCCAGACAAATCGAGAAAATAAATTACTCAGACATTACCCTTCTGCTAGCCAAGTAAATATCGTGGTGTAGTAGTGGCTTTGGCATTTCCCGGCTCCGCCAAAGGGCGTGGTTTCAAATACTGACCGGAATGGCTGCATTTTGATGGCGGCGAAATGCAAAAACAGCCATGTTAGGTGCATTCGGTGGGCGGTAAAAAACCCTAGGTGGTCAGAATACAGTACGGTTCTGTCAACTCAAAGTTCTAAAAAGCGGAGCAAATTTTGATGTAAGGGAATCTTTGAGATAAGCAAATTCAGATATATATAAGGCCGTGGCTGTGCAATGACCGCATAGAGACTTTCAAGGTAGCTAATTTCTCGCAAAAGCTGAACTTACGAGGGCCGGTACCTTTAGTAGATCATTTTTGGGAGATATTGCTACTGTGGCAAAAGAGGGCGCTCTCGTCGACGGTGAAGACGACGAATTGGCAAGAGCCTTTCGGGATTCTCAGCTGCTGTTTATGTACGCCTTGTAAATACATCGTGTAAATAGTTTTATGCCACTGACATTTTGGTGGACGTACGGGGTACGCTTCTTCGCCACGGAGCTCCACAGCGGACGTACCACCCAGCCTGAGACTATGCTTTCAGTGGAAGGCACCGCGTCTGTAGCTGCAATGCCGACTACGCATACCCATTACATTGCTCTACCACAGCCGCAATTTCTGCGAAGTTCACGGACTCCATGGTGTTGATGTAGAAGAACGGTTGAATATGTATGAGCGCGTCAGCAGGGTGAGCAGGTGGAATCCAACCATTATGCTAGCCAATATGATGTTCTGCATCGACGGAACACCGCGAACCTGGTTTTACACACACGAAGAAGAGTTAACCAGCTGGGACTTGTGCAAAGACAAGCTGTACGACGTTTTTGGCAATCCAACCGGTGGACAGCTAGCCCCCAAACACTAACTCGCCACGCGTGCCCAAAGTGCTACCGAGTCCTATGTCTCCTACATTCAGGACGAGCTAGGCCTCTATCATAAAATCGACACGTTCATGCCAGAGGCGGACTAGGTCAGACGTATTATCAGAGGCATCGCGGACGACGCATTCAGCCTTCTGGTCTTTAGAAAATTATCGGCTGTCGAAGCCATCATGAAGGAAAGCCACCGTTTCCAGCAGGCGAAGTCTCGGTGTATGCACAATCAGTTTAGACGGATTCAAAATGCTGCAGTGACCTCTTGCTTTACGAATCCCAAACACCAATATAGCTCGCCACGAACTCGAAGCAGCGTTTTCGGCCTCGCCTCAACAAATTTCCTGGGACAACACTGCTGAGACAACATCGGTTATCCAGTCCGTGGTTCGCCAGGAAATCGCTGAAAGGGGTCTTTCCAGCTTCTGTGTCTTGAGTCACCCTGACACCCGCCCTGCTCCTATGCTTCGGTCCTATCGCAGTCCAACTCACTGTGTCTGTTATCCCTACACTGCCAGAAATTCCTCGGACTGGCCTACACTTGACAACAGCCCGATCTGTTTCTGCTGCGGCCGAATTGGTCGCGCTTCCCGTCACTGCCGGAGCTGTTGGCCGTCCCCTCCTCGAACCACATTCTGGAATTCAAGTTCGCCCCGAAGTTCATCCCGTCGCTTCTACGACGCTTCCGAATCCACTACCTTGACTCACCGCTATGCACACTCGCCCTCGTCACAACGCCACCAGCCACGTCCGCCCCAGCTTCACCACTCCCCGTCGCCGACCTACCCAGGACCGTCCCAGCAGGAAAACTAGGCAATGCGGCACCTCAAAATGGTGCTGCACTGTCGGATTGGCTGCAAAATCCGCCTTTGACGCTGCTTACGAGACACAACCTTCTTGACGTCCAAGTTGATGGCACACCCGTCACAGCACTCATAGATACCAGAGCACACATATCGATTATGACCAGCCACCTACGCCGCCATTTAAAGAAAATCGTTACACCTGCCGTTACTCGGTTCATACGAATCACCGACGGTGGCACGGTGGCCGTGGTCGGAATGTGTACTGCACGTGTGATCATTTCCGACCACCCCACTGTCGTCCTTTTGAATCTGCTTGACCAATGCCGCCATGACCTCATACTAGGCCTAGACTTCATCTTTGCCCATTCAGCGCTCATCGATTGTTCCTCAAGTACTGCCAGTGTTGACCTGCCTCTAATAGACTGTCTTCCGACACCACAGGAAATTCGCCTACGAGCGACCGATTGTGCTCACGTTCTACCACAGGTCTTGACATACATCAAAATGTCGCCTTCTACGCCTGTTCCCAATGGTGATTACATCTCCCCTTGCATATCTGCCATCGTTCTCGTCCACAACGTTACTGTCCCGCATGGAATATTGAGGGTTACAGGCAATCGCACGTATCTCCCTGTGGGGAATTTCGGGCTCGCTAAGCAATTACACCTAAAGATATCATCCTGGCTACGATTACTGCTTTAGAAGTTTGCTGCGTTGAGAATTTTGCCGTCGATGCTTCCTGTGAGCCTTTCCAGCCTACCAAATGTACTGACAACGATATTAGGAAAATGGTCACGCCGAATATCACTCTGCGAAGGCTGAACAGCTCTGCAATCTATTGCTTTCCTACAAGGATATATACGACCCGAACAACCGACCCTTAGGCCATACGTCACTTGTCCAGCATCGTACACATAAAGGCGATAATCCACCCCTCCATCGGCTACCCTACAGAGTTTCAGCTTCGGAGAGTCATGTAATCAAAACGGAAGTAGACAAGATGCTTGCGAAAGATACCATTGAGGCCATCGTCAAATCCCGGGGTGTCTCCTGTCCTGCTGGTCCATCCTAATGAAGGACGGTGCATTTGAGATTCTGCGTCGATTACCGCCACCTCAACCACATCACGAAGAAGGACGTCTACCAACTACCTCATATCGATGACGACCTCGATTGCTTATACGGGGCACAGTATTTTTCGTCCATCGACCTACGGTCCGGATATTGGCAAATCGCTGTCGATGATCTGGATCGCGAAAAGGCCACCTTTATAACGCTTGATCGTCTTTACCACTTCATAATTATGCCTTTTGGGCTATGCAACTCTTCGGCTACCTTTGAGCGTAGGATGGACTGATGACTCGAAAGATTCAAGTCGTAGACTTGTCTCTGCTACCTAGATGATGGTATTGTGTTCTCGCCCTCATTCAGCACACACATTGAGCGCCTTTCTGCTGTACTTGCCGTTTTTCGCGAGGCCGATCTAAAGCTCAACTCCAAGAAATGTAACTTTGGCCACCGTGAGATTACTATTCTTGGACATGTCAATGCGACTGGCATCCGGCCGGACCCAGAAAATTCGCGTCGTGACAGAGTTCCCTGTTCCACGGTACGCAAAAGACGTCCGAAGTTTAGTGGGCCTTTGCTGTTACTTCCGCCGCTTAGTTGAAGACTTTGCCACCATGCCACGCCCTCCCACACATATCCTGAAGAGAAGTGTGCCGTTTTCATGGGGATTCTCACAGGCCGCCTCCTTTTCTCGCGTTACCACCATGTTCACCACCCCACGACATTTCACTATTTCAGCACCTACAGAGGTGCGCACCGGTGCTAGTGGCCACGGAATCGGTGCCATCATGGCACAAGTTCAACACGGCCATGAACGTGTCATCGCGTACGCTAGCCGTCTTTCGTCACCTGCGGAGCGGAACTACTCTATTACCGAACGCGAGTGCTTGGCCGTTACGTGGGCAGTAGCGAAATTGCGCTCCTCTTTATACGACAGGACTTTTGGTACTGTAAAGGGCCACTCGCGCCCTGTTCGCTTTCGTCCTTAAAATATCCCACAGGGAGGCTTGGGCGATGGGCTTTGCGGCTACAAGAGTATTCTAATTTGGTGACGCATAGGCCTGATCGCCTACACAAGGACGCCGACTGCTTGTCCCGTTATTGTGTGCACACGCCCGCCAACGCCAAAATGGACGCTTCTGGAAGTGTTGCTTCCATTTCCCAGATTTTGGACATGACCAACGAGCAACTCCTATGGGCTACTTGAGGACCCTCATTGACTGAATGGAATCTGCTCCTATTGATCCATCGTTACCGTGGTTCGTCCTCAACGACGGGATATTGTACCGACGCAGTTTTCATCCTGACGGTCCTCCCCTTCTCTTTGGCTTTCCTCAACACCTCCGCTCATAGTAAGGTTCGTTACATTGCAACCCAAGGAAAGGACAAAACAAGGTATAAAACGACGACACGGCGCTGACTCTCAACTGATATTTTATTGAAGATATGTCTGACATATATATAGGTGCCAGTTGATAACCATGACATGCACGAGGCACAGAGATGCATCGAAGTAACTGTGACCAACTGACGCATAATCAGAAGTGAGTTGGTAACGTAGTTCCTTGTCATGAAGAGTGATAGACAGTTCGCTGATACATGCCTTGTCCCTAATCCTTATATTGTAAGCGTCGGAGATTTCCCATTTTAGTTGGCTCGCGTGTTTAAAAATGAAACTAGTTTATTTTTTTTTAATTCAAGGCGACAACCGCACGACTTGCAATGCTCCGGGAGATAAAGTGGCGCACCCCTTGAAGAGATAGATCATGCTCCCTAAATCGAACATTCACACATCGCTTCGCTTGTCCCACGTACTGTCTGTCATAAGATAATGGAATGGAATACACAACCTGCTTAGCACAAGTGAAGTACGTGTTCGCAACCATAGTAAAGCTCGGCTTAATCCTTACTATGCCCTTGCCGACGGCCACGTCTGAAGCACCGGGACGGTGCTTTTTTTACCGGGTGTCGTGTTACGGTGGGAAAAGAGGACACTGTCGTAGTTGGTGAAGATGACGAAAAGGCCACAGTCTCTCGGGATTCTCAGGTGATGTTTATGTACGCCTTGTAAATACATCGTGTAAATGGTTTTATGCCTGTGACAATATTGTTTAACTTCGCACCCTACATGTCAATCATCTGTGAGCAACAGCTGCGCTCGCACAGAGCCATGCAAACACTGTGGCACGTAGGCACTGAAGCATTCAAAGCCTACTCACGCGAAATATCGCAATATTGCTCGTATTCGAAAAATGTAATGGAGCGGGAATATCGCGCTAGGGCCTAGATATTGTAGCCGTGTCTTCCGCTCAATTATGTGTAACTCTTTCTTTCACTGTATTTGGCTTGCTTATCCCACCGATAACGTGGGCGGAGCGCCGCTATAACCCCTGACGAAGTGTTATAGGAAACTGTGTTATAAAAAGCATTGCTGAAACGTCGCGGCCCTGAATTTCTTACTTAAGAAAACGCAAAAGATACGAAACACTCGGCGCAGATGGCTTAGCGTGCGCCATGGCCTAGCGCGCTGATCCACATTGAAACACAGCGCGAATAAGCGATCTGGCGACTCTCCGGCGCACGTGAGCATACATGTTGTGGAAGCCGCGTGTACCTTCTCGCGCTCATCGCGCTTCGTCGGCGGCAAGAGGGACACTCCAGCCGGATTATCAATGAGATCACAGTCGGCCGAGAACAGTGGATGATAAGAGTGGCGTAGAATTGCCACAAAGTGCTGGTCATCGCTGCACAGGCACCTTCAGTCTACGCATGCGCGCGCCTGCTTCACCTTTTCGCCCTTTTCCATCTCGCTTACCTTTCGTTCTGATAAAAGCCCAAGCCGGACAATAAACGCTATGTGCCCTGGCCACTCTAGGTACACTTCAGGGCGCGGCCCCGCCGCCGGGCAGGTTGCAACGGAAGTGGAATTAGTGTCCAATAGTGTAGAAAAGCGGAACAAAGTTGCGGTCTGGTCACTTTTTGGCTATATCGCAGCTGCGCACATAGTATGGGAACCTTTTGTTTAGGACATTTTCGCATTGAAGATTTTGACATATCCGTAACAGAGTGCGAAAACATTTTGAGATAAGAGGCAAACTATAGATGGAGTTGACACCGAGCAAGAAAAAAAATAGCGACGTCACCGATATTTTAGTTATCAGAGTTTGAGTTAACAAGGGTTTACTGTATAATCCAGTCCCCCAACAATGGCATATGCATAAGGCCCATTGATTGCAAGTATACGATAAGGTGACAGCAGCTCCATTTACGAAAGTTTCCTACTTTCCAAAACAAGAAATTGTCAGCTGGTTTGAGCAACTATTTACTAACTTGAAGTGACCTAATGACCTAATTAGTTTTAAATGACCTAATCTACCTTCTTTACCTTGAACCAAAATAATAGCTGCAGCGTACGTCCATGATGCGGACTACAGCTAAAAGAATTGGCAGGATTCCTTGAATTGGGAAGTGCACGGTATTGTTTCAAGCAATAGCACATGTTTTCCTGATGATTGTTAGCCTATGCGAAGGTTTTCAACTTTTCTGATATTACAGATCCCTGGACGGGCTCTCTAGTCACATTTCATCAGCTTTTGTCCGCAAAATAATTAAAATAGGAACATTAACCTGAATGGTAGTCACTGACCAAACCAAAGCAAAAGAAAAAAAAGACCTTGAGTTCCCGAGCAGAGACAGATCCTCTGGTTGCACCGTGGCTGTCAGGCTGATGGGCCTTTCTTTAACTTCAGAAGGGCCAGACTGAAGGAATGTACCACGGTGAAGCACACTCTCGCCAGGTTCGGATGAAGCACCCAGCAGTGTTGAAGTTCAGGCCTTTGCGCTGAATGGAAATTTATGTTTTACTGGGCTTGCAGGAAGACAAGCTGAATATGAATTCTTGGCCCGAACGGGCACTTTTGGTTTTTCTACTTCAAGCTTTCCTGCGACTGTCTGTACACTATCAGTGTCCAGACAATCAACCTATGGTGACTTAGGGTCACCATAAGTTGATATGGCCCTGTATGACACGGAAGACATGAATAATGACCTGCCCCAGATGGCACCTTTTGAGGACGACGTCACTTTCAAAACCGTTGATTTTCCGTGAGCTTTCTCGAACTCTTGCTTCCAGCAATGTCTTCCCGGATGGACGAATTATCGTCAGGTCCCACACTGACGCTACCGATATCTTCAAATGCAGACTTTTCGGGATAGGGTTTTTAGAGCGGAGCTTTTGGACGTCCGTTCCTGAGTTGTGCGTCGGCGTGCTCGCCGGAACCGAGCGGGTTATCACAGCAAAGGATAAAAGAACGAAAGCAGAGCGCAGTGAGCGATGCGAGAATGCGAAAGCCGCGAGAGTGCGAGGAGGAACGCGGAGGAGAAAATGTAGCGGAACCATGAGGCGGAAAGTGGAGGGGGAGCATATGGCGAAAATGTGAGAAGAAAGGCGTACTGCCGTGCAAAACGGCCTCTGCGGTGACCATGGCTACAACATGGCGCAAGAGTAGCGCGCGTGATCCGTTCACAGATGACACCAGTGAAACCACATCTGAAAACAAAGCGCTGCATGAGCGGAAGTCTGTCTGTGACGGCTGCTGTGAATCGTAGCCACACATGACCGATGCCCTGCCTCTCGCGATATCCTGATTAGAGAGGCAGTCGCGCCGCACTTATTTCCGTTGGAAACATGCTGCAAACAATAGATTGTCCGCGGCAGCCAACAAATCGCAAAAACATGCATAGAGTTCTATGGAAATTTCGCAATAGGGAGTATCGTAATTGTCAGTGAATTTTCTGCTTTACAAGTGGTCTGGTTGAACTTATGCTCGTAGGCTATTTTTCTACTTCAGAAGGAGGAGACTGAATGCATGTTGCAAGGCGCAGGGCACATGAGCAAAATTGTGAATTATGAAACTGACTTCTATTGAGCGAACATGTGCCCACAAATGCCGTCGGCGATCATCGAAATCTGATCTTTGGGTCAAGAGCATCGGCTGTTATACATGAGTCATTGAAGGTTCCTGAGTAATCGCTGGTGCCCACGTGTCTTGTAGAAAGTACTACACATTTCGCACCATGCGTGCAATTAGATTATGCAAAGTTCGTTGACAACAAAGAACGGAGAGAACCATCGATAACATTCGAGAAACGTATGATACATAGCCATCCTGGGCTGAATGATGTTTAACATTTGTTAGCCGGTGTAAAGCGGCCACCGGAGAAAGCTAAACGCGTATACGTTCCAATGCCTTGCGCTTAAAAAAACATTGTTTCGGTGCTAGAAGCATGACAGGGGCGCGATCGGACATCGTTCAGAGCGCGCGTTCGGTTATACAGCGCGCGATTGGCCTAGTCCGCGCCAACGTCGTTAGCCTCGGGTTGCTGCCACGTTTCTGGTGACGTCAAAATGACGAGACGCTTCTATAAATGAATTTGAAACTAAGCACGTCGTCTGCTTGCAGCAGAACGCGACGAGAGGCGTGAATCAGCATGGCAAGCTGGGTGAGTTGATGATTGAGCATGTTCTATGTGTGGGCAGCGCAACGCGGACGAAGGACGACAGGAAGTACACAATGCGAGCGCGGATGTTTGAACAAACAGAAATATTGTATAAAAATATGCATCAAATAAACCGCGAGATTGTAGAGGCCTACTTCATGCATGTGAACTCAGGCGCATGCGTCAGCCAGACTTCCATCACGCTGCAGGATAAAGAAACGATTTTTTGAATGGCACGATAGGCTAACACTCCTGTAAACGTCACTTTACACGTGTTTACATTTTCGGTATATTATTGTCTGTTGCTTGAAATAATAAACCAGTTGTTAGTAAAAAAAAACCGCCTTCGTATTGTGCACTTCCTGTCGTGCTTCGTTCGGGTTGCGCTGCCCACCCATATGAGAGGTGTGACGTTCGAGTGGCCATGCGCTCATTAGAAGACCGCCTTCGATTGTCAGGTCTGCTGGATTGCATTAGATCCAAATGGCGGCCCAGGCTACGGAATAGCACGTTCGGATCCATGGAAGAAGAAAAAAGAAAGGAGGGAGCATACTGCAATATGATTGAAGCCAAACCTGGTGGCCGAACACGTGATCGCTCGTCAAAGTGCGCGGTTGATTCTAGTGCTCCTGTTCTGCGGACAAAGCCACGGCAGCGAACCTCAACAAGCGCGCACGGAATAAAAACTACTATTGGAAACCAAACGTCTCAGCAAATCTAGATTCTTGCTCCGTGATCTCGACGCAAGAGGCAATGGGATAGTGAGGTATGGCGTTGGCGTTGCTCTAAGGCAAAACAGAGCAATTGGAGGTAGGAAATGAGTTTGACGAGATGGGAGAAAGCGAATTCCGGCGTCGCTTTCGTTTCGAGAAGCGAAGAGTGAGTTGGTCTAACGGCGAACTCGACCCCTTCATCGGTTGCCAGCGTTCCAGTGGAATGTTGTTTCCGCTTGAAAAGCACGCCAGTTGTTTCCTTTTTTTGTCGCTTTGCGTGACGCCGCCTAGCGACCACGCAGATTAGTAAAAGTCATAGTATTACTATTTCAGAATGTGTTTAAGTTTGAGACTAAAATACAGTTTTATTGAAGGTGTTTTTTTTTCTTGGGAAGACAAGAAACATTTCGTTTTGTAGTATATCGTCTGCAAAGAGGCGACAACCGAGGCACGTAACCCTCCGGGAAATTCACCACTTGCAGATTGGCAGCTCTGTCCCTCCTTTTCTCACAAATTTTGCATACTGCACAGTTTGCGACGTTGCAGCAAGTGACCAGAACTAGTATCGAAAAAACATCCCCGATCAGGCGAGCTCAAAGCAAAACCGCACTGTGTAAAAAATACAAAGCAACAAAAAAACTTACTCCCAAAGTTGTTTAGCGCTGCTAGAACGGTTTAATGCGCACAACGCGGACTATTTCAGGTCGTGAGAGGCGTCGCTGCGATTGCGAAATGCCGACTTACACGACCAGTCCAGTGCGCCGATGCGTTGGATGATATTGTAGGGTCCGAAATAGTGGCGAAAAAGCTTCTCACAAAGTCGTCTTCAGAGCATCAGGGTCCAAACCAAAGCCGGGCTGTTATTCCACGTAGCGTCGTCGAAGCCTGTAGTGCCGCCACTACTTTGCTTGTTCTTGATGTATAGGCGGTCGAGATGTCGGGTTTCTTCGGCGCGCTGAACATTGGCCATGATATCGAGATTGTGTTCCTTGGCGACATGTGGTAGCCCAGCGTCGAGAGTCATCGTCAAGTTTCTTCGTTGAGCAGGCGTTTTGTTCTTTCTCTCTTACCCTCCCTTTTTGCCATGTGTTGGTTTCTATTGCTGTTGTCACGAGAAGGTTTAAGGACTAGTCAAGTTGCTCTTTTGCAGCTTTTTTTTCCTTATAACCTCGACAAACTTGTATATTTATGGAAATAAATTAATTCATTGATTCATTCAACCAACTTGAACGGCGGATTGCGCGTTCTTTCTTGCAATACGACGCTGTATGCGATGGTTGTGTACGGAAGGACGGTATCACACGTCTTGTGCTCGACGTCGACGTACATCACTAACATGTTGGGGAGCGTCTTGTTCAGGCGTTTCGGTTGGCCACTCGTCTGCGGGTTGTAGACGGTAGTTCTCCGGGGTCTTGTCTAGCTATACAGCAGGATAGCTTCAGTAATCTCAGCTGTAAAAGCCGTTTCTATGTCAGTAATAAAGACGTCTTGCGCACCATGTTGTAGCAGGATGACCTTGACGAAAAATTTCTCTACTTCCGTCACACTTCCTTTAAGCAGGGCTTTCATTTCGGAGTAGCGGGTATGGTAGTCTGTGGCCATGACAATCCGCTTGTTTCCAGATGTTGACTTTGGAAACGGTCCCAACAAATCCATCCCGATCTGCTGAAAAGGTAGGCAAGGAGGCTCGATAGGCTGTAGTGAACCTGCTGGCCCCGTGGGTGGTTTGTTGCGTCGCTGGCAGTCACGGCATGTCTTGATGTAATGGCTGCCCTCGGCGGTCAGGCGCGGCCAATAGTACTTGTCTTGTATTCTTGCGAGCGTACGGAAAAACCCGAGAAGCCCAGCTGTCTTATCGTTTTGCAGGGTGCGCAGGACTTCTGACTGGAGTGCTGCGGACACAACAAGAAGGTAGTTTGCGCGGACTGCCGAAAAGTTCTGCACCAGGACGTCGTTTCTTAAGAAAAATAATAATAATCCGCGCGGAAATACCCTCGGGAAAAAGTCGGTCTTGCCTTGCAAGTACTAAGCAATGCGCCTTAGCTCCGGGTACGCTCACTGCTGCTCGTCAAAGTTGTCAGTACTTATTGTTCCTAAGAAAGCGCCATCATCTTGGTCATCTTGGGGCGGTGGGTCTACGGGAGCGCAAGACAGGCAGTCGGCATCAGAGTGTTTTTGTACGGACATTTAAATTACGGTGATGTCATACTATTGCACAATCAGTGCATTTTACTAGTGGTGACATATGGGGCAGAGACTTGGAGACTGACAAAGAAGCCTGTGAAAAAGTTAAGGACCGCGCAGAGAGCGATGGAACAAAGATTGCTAGGCATAACGTTAAGAGACAGAAAGAGAGCGGTTTGGATCAGAGACAAAACGGGTATAGACAATATTCTAATTGACATCATGAGAAAATACTGGAGCTGGACAGGTAATGTAATGCGCAGGTGAGATAAACGTTGGACCATTAGGGTTACAGAATGGGTACCAAGGGAAGGGAAACGCAATCGAGGACGCCAGAAGACTAGGTGGAGCGATGAAATTAGGAAATTCGTGGGCGCTAGTTGGAATCGGTTGGCGCAGGACTGGGGAAATTGGAGATCGCAGGGAGAGGCTTTCATCCTTCAGTGGACAGGATGATGATGGCGACAATGATGATGATACTCTTGCAATCTGAGGCTCTACGATGCCAGGCGTTCTCAAGGGTCCTTTTAGTTCGCTAGCCAGCACAACGCACGATAGTCGCTTATATACGACTTCGAACAGTCTGCCATATAGATAAGGGAGGAATCTTGCAGCAACCAAAATAATGGCGCGGTATTCCTTTTTGGTCGTTCAATAATAGTGTTGCTCTTATGACAGCGACGGGCTACCGTACGTTATCGCCCATTCAAGTCCGTCTACCCTCTGGACTTCATTCTAAAAACTAGGGAGGGTATCGAAGTTGTGAAGGGGCCGATTTACTCTTCAAAGCGTTGTTTTACTCTCGCGAAATGTCGAGTGGAGTGAAATGCATTGTCCACTTCGTCAGCAAGGAGAGAGTGAAATGTGGTTTTCACTCTGCCCTTCGGGGAGAGAGTAGAATGCCCGTTCTACTCTTGTGGCAATAGAGAACAAAACGTAGCGTAAGCATCTGCTTGAACTGTTGAAGTTAGCCCCTAACATGGCGATGTATCACTCACGCACGCTGAGCAAAGAACACACCGTTTTGCTTCTAACAGGGAGCCACAGTTCGAAGGAACACGGAGCCAGCGCTCTACTTTTTCACTAGGAGTTGCCCCACCGAACGCGCGCACAACATCGCGGAACAGCACAGCACCGGAGAAGCGTGACCCGTCCAGCGAGCAGCAACAAAGGCCACCCAAGGGAGATCGTGTGTCAGCCCTCTCGAGTCACCGCGAAAACACGACAGTCGTTCGCCATTTGTTGGATATAACAACAAATCCTCTACGGTAAGTGAATTCTAACTTAGGTGCACATTCTGCGTATATGTCATGCTATCGTCAAGATGTCGCGGCGCTTAGCCGACGCGATTGATAACAGACTAGGCAATTGCGTTGTGGCTCTCCATGTCAATCGAAGAAGCCAGTCGTCGCGATAACTGTATGTGATTTTACCACTTGCCGCTATCCGTAAGAGCTTTGAAAATGGCAAACGCTGCCAGAACCACGGTGTGTTCTACAGGACGTTAGGTGAGAGGAGGCTTACAATGGTTTCTTCACCAGTCCATGATTTGCGAGCCTATGAGGAGTGTGCTTTGCGTGCGTTTTGTCTGTTCGAATTTATTCAGTTTCGCAGTCTACTGTGTTGAAACGCTGTTGAAATATGGAATCACATAACCTTTGTATCTGTGCAATGTTTATCAAGCGTATTGTCTCTTGTCACTGTGCGCCGCGTATCTGATGCACGCGGTCACTGTTCGCATGTGCTATTGTATCACTAGCCAAT
This sequence comes from Dermacentor variabilis, assembly GCF_050947875.1. Taxonomy (NCBI): domain Eukaryota; kingdom Metazoa; phylum Arthropoda; class Arachnida; order Ixodida; family Ixodidae; genus Dermacentor; species Dermacentor variabilis. The sequence continues at coordinate 6,456,157 of NC_134576.1, read as the reverse complement.
CGCATGCCTCGGCTGCACCCATGCCCCCTTTATAAGGCGAAGCCACTGAATCGTTACGGTCTGTTATGTTCATGTTGTTGTCCGAATAAATGCTTGACTTCACGGCGTCTCTGGCCAACATGGCGACGAGGATGGGATCGCTCGGGCAGAGGCAGTGACCAAGCCTGAGGAAACAGCAACGACGCCACAGCAAGCGAGGACATCAGTGATGACCACCACCCTGGGATCTTTGGCCGAGTTCTGCCGAGACTCTGGCAATACCGAAGTCTACCTGGAAAGGTTCGACCTGCATGCAACCGCCAATGGAATAGACGCAAGTAAGAAGCTGCAACTCTTCTTAACAATTCTGGGTGAAAAGGCTTACGTGACACTGCGTAGCCTGCTGCTGCCGAAGAAACAAACGGAAGTACGAAGAAACTACAGAAGCTCTCCGAAAGCACTATGCTCCAAAACTATCAGTGGTTACCGAACGGTATCACTTTTACCAGCAAGAGCTGGACGAAAGCCTAAACCAATTCATCGTCGAGCTGAAAAAGACTGGCTGCGACGTGCTCGTTTGGAAGCTTTTTGGAAGAAGCACTCCGGGATCGACTGATTGCTGGAATCAGGACGGATTCGATTCGATGCCGTCTTCTTGCCCTGTCAGACGACGAAGTCACCTGGGAGCGAGTATGCAAAATTGCCACCGCCTTGGAAACGGCCCAGAAAGCCACCCGAGAAATCCTACCGCAGGGGTCAACCGCCAGTCCTGCCGACGTTTACTGGCATCGGGATCCCACCACTCAAGGCAGGCGACACCCGACGACGACCGCTAGCAACGAGCAGCGTTGCTAGCGGTCGTCGAGGCATTGTTCGCGCCTGTCATAGATGCGGCGGACTGAACGCGCCAGTGAGTTGTCCTTTTCTCAAAAGTATCTCCTTCAAATGCTCGAAGGCAGGGCATGTAGCGAAAATGTGTAAAACAAAGGTCATGTCAAAGTTGAGGAAACCGTGCCGTCAACAGACTTGCTTACTGTTAGTATGACTAACGAAGTTCACAGCTCTCCGCCTATTGTGCTTAAAGCAAAAGTAAACGGCAAGGAGATTCCGATAGACGTTCACACGGGAGGAGCGGTGACCATAATGTCCGAAAGAGACTTTGATGAAAATTTTCCAAACTACCCATGTTCCAAAGACGACGTGCGTCTAGGAGTGTATAATGGCACTGCACTCAAAGTGAAATGTGCAGCAAACGTCAATGTATCTTATCGGAACCGAAGCTACGATCTGCCTTTGATAGTCGCAAAGCAAGAAAATGAAGCCCGCATGCCGACGCTTTTAGGTCGCGATTGGATGACTACACTAAAAGTTGACCAGCAGAATGCTGTTCAGCAGTTGAAGGGTGACGTGGATAACGTGCAGGAGGGCAGGCAGATGGTAGCAGCGGAAGCTGAAAAGAAGTTGAAACAGTTGTACGGTGGATGTGTTTGAGCCGGCTATGGTTCTATCAAAGGATTCGCTGGTAGTATCCGAATGAAAACCGATGTGCATCCAACGTTTTGTAATGCGAGACCACTACCATATGCATTGCGCGAACAAGTGGAGAATGAATTGCGTGACCTTGAAAAAGCTGGTGGGGTGTACAGAGTCAGGCACAGTGATTGGGGCTACACCGCTAGTGGTCGTCGCAAAGAAAACGGGAAAAGAAATTAGGATATATGGGGATCAGAGTCAAGGTCAAGTTTCACGAAACATCCCTGGGACAGCCTGTTACTTGGACGATGTGCTAATAGCAGGTATAAACCTCACAGAGTGCTATCACCGTTCCCACCAAGTGCAACAAGCGCTCAGTAAGCACGGCATTCATGTAAACACAGGGAAATGCAAATTTTCCAAGAAAATGTTTGTTACTGGGGGCACGAGCTAGACAAGCATGGCGTACGCCCAGCAGCGGAAAAAGTAAAGGGGATTAGAGAATCGCCAAAATCAAGTAATGTGACTCAGCTAAAGGCATTTTTGGGCCTAGTAAACTACTACGCCAAATTTTTGCCTGACCTAGCAAATGTGCTACAACCTCTCCACCAACTGTTGCCGAAGGGCAGCCATGGAAATGGTTGAGCCAGTGTGACGCATGTTTCAGTCGCTGTAAGAATTTGATCAGGGAAGACATGGTCTTTCAACTGTATGATGTAACGAAGGAAGTACAGCTGACATGTGACGCTTCTGCTTACGGCTTAGGCGCAGTGCTGTCGCACGTGGTTGAGGGCGTAGAGCGACCGATCGCGCTTGCATCACGGACGATGACGCTTGCTGAGCGTAACTACGCGCAAGTGGAAAAAGAAGCTCTTGCAGTTGTTTTTGGAGTGAAGAAATTTCATAGATATCTGTACAGGCGTACTTTCAGTGTAATCACTGATCACCAGTCGCACAGGCATATTTGAGTCAAAGCACCACACAAATGCAGTAGCTGCAGCTCGTGTGCACCGCTGGGGAATTTTTCTTGCAAACTACAGCTTTCGTATTTTGCACATACAAGGAACAAAGATAGCCAATGCAGATGGATTATCACGCCTTCCACTACCGGAAGCCGGTGACGAGGCAGAAGAAATCTTTTATTTTTCGCTTGTTAATAAACTCCCCATACTGCGAAAGATATCTAGCGTGAAACTGTGAAAGATCCAGTTCTCAGTGCTGTTCGTGAAATGGTGTGGCACGGATGGCCGCGTGCTGTGGACGCTCGTTATCAGCCTTTCTTCATGAGGCGATTTGAACTTTCGGTGGATTGCGGTTGTGTGGTGTGGAATAACAGAGTCGTGATACCACATTCGCTTCAAAGTAAAGTTATGTGTTTGTTGCATGAGCAACACATTGGCAATACAACGATGAAAGCCCTTGCAAGGTCAATGGTTTGGTGGCGAAAGATAGACAGCTGCTTGGAACAAACTGTAAAGCAGTGTGCAATTTCTGAAAGCACAAAATCTCTGGTGCCACTAGCGCCGCTTTCATCTTGGAAGTGGTGCACAAGCAGTTGGGAGAGGACACATCTAGACTTTGATGAAAAAGAAAAAAAAGATGTTCCTTTTAGCTGTAGATTCCTATTCCAAATGGTTGGAAGTAAGAGTCATGACGTCAACGACAGCGCAAAGCACGAACGCAACAGTGCGCTCACTGTTCGCAAGTCATGGCCTACCGACAGAGGTAGTGACTACTAACGGGCCGCAGTTTCGTGCAAAAGAGTTTGAGCACTTCCTATTGACAAACGGGGTTAAGCACACGCTTACTCCGCCGTATCATCCTCAGTCCAACGGTTCGGCCGAACGTGCGGTTCAAACAGTAGAGCAGTCGCTGTTGAAGCAATTGCTGGAAGACCAGATGAATGGAAGTTCCAGATCACTGCAGCATAGAATTGATCATTTTCTGTTCGCTCACAGAACAACGCCGCATACATTCACCGCCCAAACACCAGCTGAACTCTTCGTGAGGAGGAAGTTGCGCGCAAGGTTGTCGTTATTGAAACCAGATATGCACGATGCAATAAATGCCAAATCTGAGAGGAATGTACCTAGTGCAAACAAGAGGAGGAGTTCGCCCAGACTATTTTCTGTTGGGGATAGAGTGTTGGTGCGTTCAGTACGTGGGGATCAGGTGAAATGGCGTCCAGGCAAGATTGTGGATATGGAATCGGCAATGACATACCTTGTGGTTGTGGATGGACAGCCGCGGTTTGTGCACGCGGACTATTTGCGACATTTTTGTGTAAAGCCTGGTAGTGTTGGGAAAGAAAATGATGTACCTTTGCCACATGTAAGTGAACTGCATGAAAGTGAGTTTCCTTGCACCCACCTCAAACCAGCCAGTGTCGGATCGGAGTGATGGTTCGCCACTCTCAAGGGGAGCCCAAAGTGCATCAACGACAGGACAGAACGATGTCGGTTCACCTGTGCTACCCAAGCGCAGTGCTCGTGATAAGCGGAAGCCGGATCGTGTGACGTATGACAGATTCTGATCTTGTTGTAGGGGAAGTGTTGTATCTGTGCAACGTTTATCAAGCGTATTGTCTCTTGTCACTGTGCGCCACGTATCTGATGCACGCGGTCACTGTTCACATGTGCTATTGTATCGCTAGACAATCGCATGCCTCGGATGCACCCATGCTCCATTTATAAGGCGAAGCCACTGAATCGTTATGGTCTGTTATGTTTATCTTGCTGTCCGAATAAATGCTTGACTTCATGGAGTCTCTGGCCAACAATAACATAATGCGTCATTTTTCTGACGGCATGCTTTCGTTACAAATAAGCCGCGCGCTTGGCGTTGACTTTCACCCATGGGTAATCAGTTACCCCTAGCGCTGAAGTTACGTCAAGCAGCAGTGATAGTTTAAACAATTTTAACTTTTACCTCCACAGGTCTGGTCTGACTATATCGCCCTTGTGCCCTTTATGCAAAGAGGATGAATTTCAGGAACACTTCCTTTCGACATGCCGCCATTTCATTATTCAACGGAAAATATCTTTAGAACCACAGCAAATTCTTATACACACGAAGTCCAATCTAGCCTTACTTGAACAAGTGCGAGTGTGATTTTTTATCCTTTATATAGTTAGGCAGCGGTGCGCAGGCGGTCTGCAAGTTCGCTCAGCCACCCGTTAGTTGAGATCTCTGAAAAGAAAAAGCAGTGCATTTAGCAGCTTGTGTTTAATGTTTGCTAAGGATTTGGACAGCAAATCAATGAAAGCTTCCTGTTTTTCAGATGGTCTGTAACGAATGCCAAAAACTGTTTTTATCGTATTGTTAGAGACACATACCCATGAAAGTTCAAGGGTACTATCAAGACATATTAGGTAAGCTGATAATGTCTTTCTAACAGCGATAACCCTTATGAAAATGAACAATGAGTTTCTCTAGAGAACGTCATAAGTTCCTAATATGACATCAGACATTCATAAGAAATGCATCGTCTGTTTTTTTTTTGGCATCACAAGTACATCAGAGACTCCAATGACAATGCGCCTTAAGATTTCTGATGAGAAAAGTATGCAGCTTTTTTGTGTTATTGCTAATGTCAAAGTACATCATATGTAAACATGTACGATGCCAAGTTGTGAAAAATTCTTTCTAATGCGATAGCAATAAATGGCTCATGAGGCGGGAAATCCGGCATTGTCAGCGTGAGCACACGATGTACAAGCTCTCAACGTTAGGTACAACCTCTCAACCTTTCATGGGAGTCGAACGCAATACCTATGGTAGTAATTAAGGCTACAAACACACGAACTTTGGTGTTGATTAAAGCACAGGTAATTAAGATACAGTTAATAAAGGCACTGGAACACACGACTTTTCATGGGAGTCGAGCCCACGACCGTTGGTGTTAATGAAAGCAATGTTAATCAAGACCATGAATACTTGTTTAGCACAATACAACGGACACAAGAAAGGCGACAGGACAAGGAGCTCTCATGACACAGTTATCAAGATCAAGATAATCAGCACACAGTTAATTAAGATGTTGTAATGCACTCGAACCCACGACCCTTAGTGGAAGTCGAACCTTCGACCTTTGGTGTTAATGAAGGCGATGTTAATTAAGGCACAGTTAATTAAGTAGTTAACGAAGGCACTCGAAGCCACGACCTTCTGTGACAATGAATGCATTGTTAATTAAGGCACAGTTAAGATAAAGTGATTTAAGTCACTTGATCCATAGACTTTTGTTAATGAAGGCAATATTAAGGTACATTAATTAGGATATGTAAATTAAGGCAATCGAACCCACGACCTTTGTTGTTAATGAAGGCGAAATTAAGATATAGTAAATTTAGACACTAGAACCCACCTTTGTTGTTAAAGGTGATGTTAATTCACACACATTTAATTAATATATAGATAAATAACACATTCGAACCCATGATCTTGTGCAGGAGTCGTGCCCACGAACATTGGTGTTAATGAAGGCTATGTTAATTAATGTACAATTATTTAGATATAGGTAATTAATGCACTCGGGCCCATGACTATTGGTGGGATTCAAACCCATGACCATTTGTGGTAATGAAGACGATGTTAATTGGGGCACTGTTGCTCAGGTCGTAATTAATTAAGGTACAATTTAATAACAAGGTTAATTAAAGTACTCGGTGCCATGACCTTGAATGGGAGTCGGACCCACGAACTTTGGTGGTAATGAAGGTGATGTTAATTAATGCACCGTTAATTAAGATATAGTTAAAGCACTCGGACCCATGACTTGGTGGGAGTCGTACCCATGACCATTGGTGTTAATGAAGACGATGTTAGGTAAGGTACCGTTTGATTAGGATATAGTTAATTAAGGCACTCGGACCCATGACCTTTGGTGGCAATCGAACCCTGTGCCTTTGGTGGGAGTGGTTTAGATTCATCGTTGGGGGCAGTCTAAGAGGCCATTTCAAGATTGCCATCGAGGAAGCCATGTCATCGTCATGATTCTCATGTAACATTCATTGTTAACCGCCGTTCTTGCGCCCACCCATCATATAATGTCCCGCCAGGGACCCTTGAGGTTCAAATAAATAGAATAAATAATCAAAAATGAAAAAACGATATAACATAGCGTGAGCGCCGAGTACTCTGGAAATGATTCCGATTTATCAGGGCTAGGCACAAAACAGCGACGTCATTTTCTTTTATTTTTAAAGAGCACTGTGAGTTCGTGTTTTCCCATTATCACTTTTGGTAAACAGTGCAAACCTATAGCATATGCTTGTTCTGCGTAGTTTGGTTTCTCGGCTGTGTTACTTGTCTTCAAGTGGCAATCGACAATTGTACAGATTACCGTGATCATGACAAGAAAAACTGCGCGTAAGCGGCAGAGTCTGTTTGCTGGAACGCACTCTACTACTTGGTCGCACACACATCGCAGGTCAGCGCACATTTGTGGCACATACGACATAGGACAAATGCACGCTTCCGAGACATGTGGGCTTTTCGAGGAATCTTCGTGGGTCGCACGATCAACACAGAAGGCACGGACGACAGGAATGCAACCCTCGCACATTAAACGTACTAACACGAAAGCAAGATACGGACGACAGCGGTGTAAGCTGCGCCACACGAGAAGATTTGATGCTTTCCGTCTGACACTGTTGCAGCGGGAACTGAAACATCGCACACTGCACATGTGTCCCTCGGAGACCGCGTCAACGATGCCTGAGGCTATACAGTTGACGTTAACGACAGTAGGAAGTTATTTGAAATGAAGTGACGGTGCACGTAGCACGAGCAGAAGTGAAATGCGTAATTCACGGGATTTAAGAGAGGTTACCGAAGTACAAATCATTCGAATAACGCCCCAGCGACGGCTTTCTATAGGAATAATATTTTTCGATCTCGAATGCCATGGTTTTGCTGGCTCCACATAGCAGAAGCGATTCAAATTTGAAAATGCGTCCTACAATTTGTTTCTATGCTAAGCTATAGCTTACAATATGGACCTATCTGTGGTTTTGTTTGTCTTGCAACAGCTATGCGCAGTTAGGCAGCTGCACAAGTCCTCAGATGCCGCTGAGCGAGGCATTGGCTGGCCCCATGCGACCTGTTGGTAGAGCCACCCACCGCCCCGTTTCAAAAGGGACGCTCATAGCATCCATCCAATTAGGCTCTCGCTCTGTTTACAACGACTCGGTCGGGTGTGCGAGCTGCGACGATGTGCTTGTTTGATCGTGTGTTTTGTGTTTGCTGTAATGAAATGTGACTTCGTTCGCGTGCGCATAAGTGCCACAGACAGCTTGTGTCTCGCTGCAAACTCGCCGTATTAGTGGTGCGCCAGCCAAGTGTGGACCAACGATGTTCGTGCCGCGGGGTGCGTTCCCTTTGTCTCTGGTTGTCGTGCGAAGTTGGGTGAACGTCGCAAAGAAATAATGCGTATTGTTAGCGTGCCACTGCTCGTCCACAATGCACCGGCATGTATGATGGGAGTAACGTCGCAGCACCGGCAACTTCGAGGGTGCTTCTCGACCGCGTCATACCATTTAAAAGGTGAGTAACCGTGCTTGCTAACTACATCCGTGTTTTGCGTAGTTCTCGTGTTGACATAGAGTGCCTTGCGAACGGAGGAAAGAGAACTCCCGCGACAACAGCGAAACCTATGCCGATACTTGGTGGGTGTCAGAGTATAGTTGCACAAATTTATTGCCATAATGCAGAATTTAAAATTTTGTTAAGCGTTCTTTTCCGAGGAGAAAGATTATGTTTGGAAATAATTGTGTTCATTATGCGCGCTTGTGCGTGAGCTCCCGCTTTTCTGCTGAAGTCGCATGATAACTACTCATCTGCATCTTGACAGATTCTTACTGCAATGGCGTTTCCTCGCTTATAAATGACGCGACATTGTAAATAATCACTGGTGACAAGGTTTACCGTTTACGATCAGTATTAAGGAAAAATGTAAGCAATTGCAGCGTGCTATTGGCACAGGTTTGTTTTCAAGGGGTGTTTCCATAACATTGACGTAACTAACCATTACAGGGAAAAGTTGCGTAAAGTCATGAAAGAAACTGTCGAATTGTTATGTAAACAAATATTCATGTAATGCGCTGCTGTTGCTGCGTGCGTGTTCAAAAGTTTGCCTTGTTGAAGGGGTCCCTGTTATGACATTCATCAGTGACTTCGACTGTGTGCTCTGTTGCCTCCCCGCACCAGTGCAGGTATTGTTTTCGTGACTGTTTTTACATGCTCCTTGCATGTGATCAGGAAGTGACAGTCTTATTGTGTTACAGCTATAAGTTAACACAGAATACTCTTTGTAGTGTCGAAGCCGTGACCCACAACAGTGTCCACATAACCCGTGGCCATGGCTGCAGCAGCACGGCGTGTAATCTGGAAGGACATGTCAGGGATGCATTGAGTGTACGTGCTCACAAAAGTAGGATCTCGGAATCACTAGCGCATAAGTTATCGACACATTACTTAATGCAGCTTGCTGAAAAGGCTAAATGTGTATGCAACTTTATTCCACTTGCAGCTTATTTGTGTTCGTAGACATTATGCACATATTATCTTGTTCTGTAGAAAACTACACCTCACATGTCCTGACGTTTAGTATTTTTCTCGCATCAATCGCTTGGCTGCAAGTTCAATTTTATTTTTGCATAATACGCAGTATATTTCTTTTTCATATTGGTTATATTTTTTGGTACTGTTTCCTGTGCCGTAGCATATATTTCCATATCTTACGTTCTGCTTGTGCTACACGCGTGCAGTTTTTGTCCATGTAAGAATTCGAAGTGTAGTGTACCATATATGTCACAGGTCAAAGCACGCAGTGTGCATACCATTGCTTGACATTGATAGTTACAATTATATCTGCCTTGTTCTCAGTATAGCTGCCACTGGCAAATACTTAGGTCACTTAGTCACTTAGGTAGTGAGTTGTTTTCTGTGAAGCTTTCTGTATTTTGTATCATTTTCTTCAAAATATTTCCTTTGCAAGTTGCCCCCGTTCATGCTGGTAGTCATTGTAGCAGTTGTCAGTGAGTCCACAGCAGCAATGTCGCAGCTAGTTTTCACACACTACAGGATGCCAACAGATATCCATCACTGTTTTTGTGCATTTCTGAGAACCAGCCGTGTCCACTCGGCAAAACTTATAGTGTCAATTTGAATTTGCCGGTCAATTCATGTAACTTTTCAGAAAGAAATTTACGCAGCGAGGGAAAGGAGACCATTCAACATGACCTCGGCTAACAACTGACTGAGTTGATGGAAGGATTAACAAATATAGCACTGGTTCATTTGAGAAGGAAGGCAGAAAATGTAATACAAATGCATAAAATTACGATAGGCCGTGTTTGCATAAAAAATTAAGTAAATAGGCACAGACTAATTTCTATCCCTCATAATCTAGAACGAACGCTTTTCTTAATGCGTTGATAATGGAGGCTGGCTCACACTTGTTATTTATGTGGTGTGCCTGACTGATTTCTCTTGCGAATTTTCAACCATGGGTGAAAACATAAACATTCATAATCCGCCCTGAAGCCCCATTGCGTATATGTGTGGCCGAGTCGGATGAGCATACTGGTCTTTTGAGTGATAGATGGTGATCTCATAGGTACATATTTAGGCACCAGCGATTCAGCCCTGTGTACATTTGACCACATGTGAAAGGAATACACTACACTGCCTCTGACAATCACTGAACAAATTCGGTGCTATCTTTAACCAAGCAAGCCTTGTTTGCTCTCTTGCCTTTCTCAATTCACTTGTGAACTGTTGTGCATATGCTGCTTATTTTTTGCTGGAAACATATGTGCATAGCAGCCCACAAGTGAATTGAGAAAGGTACCCAGGCATTGGAGGCTTGCTTAGTTAAAGATACCCAAAATTTGTCTCGTATCTGTCAGGGGTAGTGTAGTCTATCCTTTGATAACGTGTATATTTGGTCCAATGTACATTGGGCATGCAGACTGGCCGGAACCTCAGCAAGCACCTAGGAGAGCACCGTAATTCACTCAAAGTATCAGCGTGCTGGTCCCACTTGACCACATTGACATGACGAGCTGGGAATACCACATCCAAAAATGGGATCTGTGTCAGTCAACGCTCATTATGATTGCGTGACAAAGAGGAACACTCTCTAATGACACGGAAGACCAATCACCATTCAATTCCATTCAATTCAATTCAGTTTATTTGGAGATACATAGGTGGCGCAGGATGTCCACGAGGCGCGGCAAAATGAGTCAAAAATGCCTCCTGACAGGGCCTTCACCTCGGGATCACATATTATGACAGCAGGCCGGCATGGCAAAATACTGCACTACATTGTGAGATCAAAGAAATCAGTGGAAATTCAGAAATACAGTGCTGCGTCACATATGACAAAATATCATCTGATTTGATATTATACATTGATTACATCATGATAATTCACGGAAACAATGATGTAGATAATCATTCAAATTGCACTTGCTCAAGATAAAAGAAAGGTACAGTTCTAAGCAAAAGAGGCAGGAGAAGAAAGCATCATTTTCATTTTTTTCTTAAATTGAGAAAGGGTTTTGCAATAATTTATGCAGTTGATCATTAAAGGATAAGTGTTACAGAGTATAACTGTTTAGTTGTCTATCATCCGAATACCACAATTTGTGCGTGAGTTCGACCAAACCAAAGATACAGTGCGCAAGTTATGGGTAAGATTTCTGTTTAAGTACTTTGTGCAGAAGCATGTAAAATCATGCTTAATGTTATGAAAAATAAGTACAGCCAATAAGAAACTGTAAAGTTGATAGTACGGCAGTACCTTAACTCCGTCGTACAGGGATTCATTAGTAAGAGGTTCGGAACGGAATACCATCTTCAACGCCCTGAACTGAAGCGAGAAAAGGCGGTCTGAATCTGATTTGTTAATGTATCCCAAACTATCTTACAATACATAAAATAGGAGTGAACTACGGAAAAATAAATCTGCTTTCTCAAACGCAGAGGTAAGTGATATTTCACGCGTTGCAACAAACCGATAGGCCTAGATGCTTTCAAACGAACCCGATCCACGTGATCTCTCCATGGTAAGTCATATTTGAAATAGACGCCCAGGAAGCGGCAAGAATTTGTTGGCAATAGATTGGTATTATAGATCTGTAGTTGGACGTGAAGATTCAGGGGCTTGTTTATGGGGCGGAAAATAACATATTGTATTTTCCTTATATTTAAGTCAAGCTCGTTGTTATTTAACCAGATCTGTAGCTGACTCAGCCACTAATTTGCATGTTGTTCAAGTGAGCCTAGATTTGGACCAGAAAAGAAGACATTAGTGTCATCCGCGTAAAGGATAATATCAGGTGTCAGGTGGATGTTAACGAGGTCATTGATGTATAAAATAAATAACAAAGGCCCAAGAATTGATCCTTGAGGCACACCGTACTTAATTATTCCTATATCCGGCAGAAATTGATTCATACCAGTATATTGTTTCCTTCCTTTGAGATGACTGTCTATGAGCTAATGTGCTATTCCTCTGACACCATACTTTCCCAGTTTTTCCATCAGAATTTCATGTATAATAGAATCAAAGGCTTTTCGGAAGTCAAGAAAAATGCCCAGTGTATATAGTTTCTGTTCAAAGTTTTCCAAAATACGGTCGTTTATGAATAGCAGTGCTGTCTCCGTTGATTTTCCAGCCTCAAATCCATATTGCTGTTTACATATTATATTATGAGCATTTAAAAATTTGTTTAACCTCGTGTATATTATGCGTACAGGGATCTTAGAAAAGAGCGGCAAAACAGAAATAGGTCTGTAATTATTCAGATCATTGTTTCCTACTCCTTTGAATATTAAGGTTACGCGCGCAACTTTCATTTTATCAGGGAATATACCGGTCTCTAATATGAGATTACAAATATATACTAGAGGACTCACAATTAATGGAAGTACGACCTTGATGGGCCGTGCACTAATATCGTCATTCCCTGGCGACCACCAATCCTTCATTGTCTTTACAACACTTACAATTCTTCCTCCGATGTAGGTATCAGAAACAGTGAATTGCTATTAGTGGAAGGAAGGGGGTTAACCGAGGGGGCCGATTTTTATTAGTCATATCATAAGAAGCCAGCAAACACTGATACCAAGGACAACATAGGGAAAATTACTTGTGCTTAATAAATCAAATGAGGAAACGATACATTAATGGAAATTAAAGTGCATGAAAAAACAACTAGCCGCAGGTGGGAACCGAACCCACAACCTTCACATTTCGCGTGCCATGTTCTACCAATTGAGCTACCGCGGCGCCGTTTTCCCATCCACTTTCTTGGGCATTTATGTGTCCTAGTAGAACCCCGGGAGTGTTAGCCAGCGCCACCACTCACAGACCTTGGCGGCGGACGTGCAACGTCCTTTATGCCGCAGGCGTCACGAGAACGTGATATTTTTGGGTGAAGGCAACTGGTCAATAAACCCACATATGCTACCTGAAGGCATCAATGTTGCCGGATTCGAGACCCTCGTTATGTAATAAACGAGAAGAAAGAGAGTTAACCGAGGGGCCAGATTCTCATTAGTCATATTATAAGAAGCCAACAAGCACTGATACCAAGGACAACATAGGGGAAATTACTTGTGCTTAATAAATGAAATAAAGAAACGATAAATATCATGGAAATTAAAGTGGATGAAAAAACAACATGCCGCAGGTGCGAACCGAACGCGAACCGAACCCGCGAAATGCGAAGGTTGTGGGTTGTGGGCTTTTTATGATATGGCTACTAGTGGAAGGAACAAATGAAGTGATAGGCGTTAACGCTTGGCTCATGCGTGAGCACTTTGGTGAACCTGCATTGAGAAAATGTTCGTTAAAGTTGTTTGCAAATTGCACACCTGAAAATCTTTTACCGTCCATGTAAAAATTCAGTGGAATGCATGCTTTGCCACCTTTTATGATGTTGTTAGCTGTTTGCCACAATAATTTACGACTGTTCGTGACTGTGGAAAATTTGTTGTCGTAGTAAGCTGATTTTTCTTTCTTAAGATCTGAAGTTGTTAGGGAATTTTTTTAACTCCGTGAAATTAACCGGATCTTTCGTTTTTATGAAACGAGCAAACAGCCAGTTTCTTCTGTTTATACGTCTGTATATTACCGGAGTAATCCACTCTTTCCTTATCCTCCTGTGCTTTTTTGTAGGCACGAGTGGAAAAGCACTGTTATAGTGGTGAAGCACTTTCTCTAAAAAAATTTATATGCCTTACACGGGTTGCTTTCACTATATGTATCATCCCAGACTGCGTCAGCCAAGAGCGAGTAGAACGACGCAATGTTATTTTCATTGATTATTCGTCAGAGGAATTTATTTCTAGCCATTTTTTCACGTAGGAAAATAACGCAAAAAAAGGAAGGTGATCACTTGAGCTCGTCAAAATTATACCGGATGTTATTTTATATTTAAACCTAAATTAGTAAAGCACAAGTCTATGAGCGTTTCAGAGTGTTGACTGATTCGTGTCGGCTTATCTACGATATTTTCACATCCATATGATAACATCAACTCGAGGAGGTGTACCTGGCTAGCATTGTTCTTTATACTTTAATATTCATTTCAACAAATATAATAACATGTCGTTTAGTGAAGGTAGCATATTCAAGAAAGCACTCAACGTAAGTAAGAAAGGTGCGAACTAAACCGTGAGGGGGTCGGTACGTGAGATGTATAATCGTATTATGATTGGTCACATCAACTGTCTCAAAATCATCACACACTACGGTGAATTCCTGAAGAACCCCATAATCATGTTTTATATACAAAGATACCTCGCCGGCACGTCTTTCTTTCCTAAATATAGAGACGTTCTCATAGCTATTTGATGTATACCATGTTTCTGTAAATGCAATTGTGTCAAAGTGACATTTTATGAGCTCGAGATCAGCCTCAATTTCATCAATCTTATTTCTGAGGCTTTGTGCATTTAAATGATACAAGGAAAAATATTTGCAATAGCTATTTTCATTTATGAACGTGTTAAGGGAGTCGCTAAAATAATACATCGTGAAGGTTAACAATAACAGCAGCAACAAAAAAGAAACCAACTTAAGCAATTAGCTCTAGGTCTTGTTCAGAGGCAAGCCTTATTGCCCTTGCGCCAGGTTCTTTCCTTACAAAGACCTTTCCATCGGAACACCACGAAAATTGGTAGCCTTGCTCGCGTGCTCTCGATTTGGCAAGCCATAAAAGCTTTCTGTTCAGTGCCGTCGGATTATCTAAAAAGGAAATGTCTTTATCACACTTCTTCACAACTTCCCGCTTTGCAAGCCAAACTATTTTCACAGATTGGCGGGAAAACGTTATCAGAATGATCGGCACTTTGTTCACACGTGCTAGCAGGCGATGGAAACCGTCCACATCACGCTCATTAAGCAGGGGAAGCTCGAGTTTCTGAGCACAATTATTCAGTTTTCCGAGAAGGTTTTCTTTTTCAGTCAAAGATATATCCTGAATTTCCATGTTGTGACGCCTACTGTATTGCTGCAATTCGTTTAGTTCCTTAGTTAGCCTTGCAACTTCATTTTTGTCTTGGTGCACCTCTAAGACTTCTACTCTCTTGCTAATGCTCTCGATCTGCCCCTCATGTCTGTCAGAAGCTTGTAGGAGAACATCATACTTGTCTGACACATGTTGAACAAACTTTTCGATGTTACCGACAGTTTACTTTAGGTTTGACAAGCCTTCCACTTTGGCAGTTAGATTTACCAGACTCCCATTAATCGCAGCAAGTTGTTTAATGATAGTTGCAGGTAAGTCATTGCTACGTTGCACTTCGCGGGAAGCGGACGCGCGGCGTGTTCGACACTTCAATGTGTTCTTTGCTTCCGTGAGGCTTATAGCGCGTTAAAAAAACAAGGACGAAAGTGGGACGTGACACACACAGGCGCTAACTTGCAACAATCTTTATTTCGAGCAAGGGACCCATAGATATACACAAATTTTTCACGTACATCATACATGCGCTGTTTGCAAAAAAACCCTTACACACTATTGCGCAGGTACGATAACTCTTTGCGGGAAAGGGCAATTAATGGTTTAGACACACAGTTATCGCCAAGCATATCAATCATCTCTGCTTCTATAATTTCGCGAGTTATCCCACCTCGGGCTTTTCCCACGATGGAGCAGTCTCTGTATGCTGGAGCACACGTCGAGTGGTCACGATCATCCACCCCGGCGACAGTGTAGCTGCAAATCCTGCAGTGGGCGTCAAGGAACCCATCCCGCTTTTCTGCTACATTATGCCGGTGTTCCTTTAAACGCTCGTTGATGCACCTTCCGCTTTGTCCCACGTAGTTCTTCCCACACATTAAAGGAAGGTTGTAAACAACTGCTTCTACACATTCAACAAACTGTTCCTGGTGTTTCTTTTTGCACGTGCGCTTATCAGAGAGGCCTGGTCTGGTTAGTCTGCACAGGCATTGAAATTTTGTAGAAGCTGAAAACACAACCCAACATTCGCACGTTGGCCTACTTTCTTTAAACGGTGCGATAAGGCGTGGATATATGGGATGACGGCAACGCTCCTCTAATCTACACAAGGCACGCTGGGGGAATTATTTGATAGCTTCGACTTCAGCAGACCCTCAGCCACGCTAATAAGTACATGTGTAGGGTAACCTGCCAATCGAAGACGGAGGATCTGGTCCTTGATGCTTTCGGTCATCAGCTCCGGGCATGTCTTACATAACGGGTTTGACAAGCATGTCTTTGTGATTCCCCTCTTAACCAACTGAGAATTCGCCCACTCATATGGGAGCAGTGGCTTGTCCGCGCGAGGCTCGTACTTCCAGCGTACATGGTCAGTGAAAAATAAAAACTTAATGTCAAGAAATCGCATACTTGAGTCAATTGGCAGTTCATGCGTCATTTTTAGAGAAGATAAACCCTCGCGTATAAAAGAAAGTGCATTAGTGGTTAAAAAATCGAAACAGTTAGAGCTACAGTCAAGTAGAACTACCATGTACGCTGGAAGTACGAGCCTCGCGCGAACAAGCCACTGCTCCTATATCAGTCAGCGCATTCTAAGTTGGTTAAGAGGGGAATCACAAAGACATGCTTGTCAAACACATTATATAAGACATGCCAGGAGCTGATGACCGAAAGCATCAAGGACCAGATCCTCCGTCTTCGATTAGCAGGTTACCCTACACATGTACTTATTAGCGTTGCTGAGGGTCTGCTCAAGTCGAAGCTATCAAATAATTCCGCCACCGTGCCTTGTGTAGATAAGAGGAGCGTTGCCGTCATCCCATATATCCACGGCTTATCGCACCGTTTAAAGAAAGTAGGCCAACGTGCGAATGTTGGGGTTGCGTTTTCAGCTTCTACAAAATTTCAATGCCTGTGCAGACTAACCAGACCAAGTCTCTCCGATAAGCGCACGTGCAAAAAAACACCAGGAACCATTTGTTGAATGTGTGCAAGCAGTTGTTTACAACTTTCCTTTAAAGTGTGGAAAGAACTACGTGGGACAAAGCGGAAGGTGCATCAACGAGCGTTTAAAGGAACACCGGTATAATGTAGCAGAAAAGCGGGGTGGGTCCCTTGACGCCCACTGCAGGAATTGCAGCTACACTGTCGCCGGGGTGGATGATGGTGACCACTCGACGTGTGCTCCAGCATACAGAGACTGCTCGATTGTGGGAAAAGCCCGAGGTAGGATAACTCGCGAAATTATAGAGGCAGAGATGATTGATATGCTTGGCGATAACTGTGTGTCTCAACCATCAATTGTCCTTTCCCACAAAGAGTTATCGTACCTGCGCAATAGTGTGTAAGGTTATATTTCGCAAACAGCGCATGTATGATGTACGTGAAAAATTTGTATAAATGTATCGGTCCCTTGCTCGAAATAAAGATTGTTGCAAGTTAGTGCCTGTGTGTCACGTCTCACTTTCGTCCTTGTCTTTTTAACGCGCTATAAGCCTCACGATGTCTTACCAACAAGCCCAAATCACTGCTTTACAGCATTTCTTTGCTTCCTCATTTTTCGTCTTGAAAGCGCGTTCACTTATTCCAGAACATTTGCCTACGTGGTAGTATTAACAACACCGGACACCATTTCATAGATTCCTCATTTATTTATTTATTTATTTATTCAGGTACCTACAGCGCCCGTTGAGGGCCTTTTTGTAGGGGGGATACAATTCTAAAACATACATCGTCATGCAGATGACTGTGTAAATAACAAACAACAAAAATACAACGCATTCCAATACTGAGCAAACTGATAGCAAGAGAATCGTGAAAGCAAGAAAGATGTAAATATTGTCATATGAAGAAGCGTATAGAAAGAATTCAAAAACGCACAACACCATAGCACAAAAAAATTAATTCAACAAAACGCGTGACAGAGCATTTTGAAAAGAAGATTGCAAGGCTAAGACAACTTCTGGCAATTTATCCCAGTCATGCACTGTTTTGGGAAAAAATGAATTTTTAATGACATTTATACCGCACTGGTATTCTTGAATCTTTAAAGAATGATCTAAACGGGAGGATATATAGCTGGGAGGTTTCATGTATTATTCTTTAGACAAATCTGTTGCGCCTATAAAAATACTGTAGAATAGCTTAAGTCTAATGTATTTGCGTCTGTCTTGCAATAGAGGCCAGCCGAAATTTTTGCACATCTTAGCTGCTTTTGTTGAAATCATAGTTTGTGGCCACAAACCTTGCTTTCGCTTTTGAATTCGTTCAAGTTTGCTGATAGGTGTTTATGTTTCAGGGTCCCAAGTAGCACAACCATATTCTAAGATGGGACGCACGTTTGTCAAGTAGAGTGTTTCCTTCAAATGAGCAGGTACCTGCTTGAAATTGCGTTTTAGAAAGTTTAGCACACGGCTAGCTTTCGCAGCAATATGGTTTACGTGGTCGTTCCAAGAAAGGGTGTTTGCGAAGATAACACCGAAGTACTTGTAATTCTTAACAAATGATAAGTTTCTGTGGCCTAAAGAATACTGGGTAGGTAATGGATGCTTTTTATTTGTAAATTACAGAACTTTACATTTTCAAAAATTTAATGTCATGTTCCATGTTTTGCACCATGCCAAGACAGAGTCAAGGTCGCTTTGCAATTGATAAGAGTCGCTTATACATGTGATGTCACGGTAAATGCAACAATCGTCAGCAAACAATCTGACCCGACTGGAAACCCGGTCAACTATATCAATGATAAATATTTAAAAAAAAGAAGAGGGCCCAAAACTGATCCTTGGGGAACACCCGATAAAACTGCAATATCAGATGAACTTGCGCCTTAAAGAATAACGCGTTGCTTTCTACCAACGAGGTACGCTTCCAGACATTTCAGCAGGGTGGGTGGAATTTCGAGGTTGACTATTTCAGTAATAATAAATTATGTGCGACCGAATGAAAAGCGTTTTGAAAATCCAGAAATATGCAGTCAACCTGGTTACCATTGTTAATTAAAAAGCGATATCGTAAGCAAACTCTGAGTTGCGTGTCGCAAGAAAATCCCTTTCTGAAGCCGTGTTGCATTGGACAGAAAAAGTTGTTATCCTGGAGGTGCTTTAATAGATTAGTGTAAACGATGTGCTCTAGCGATTTGCATATGACACTTGTAAGTGAGATAGGCCTATAGTTTACAGATTTTGTTTTGTCGCCACTTTTATATAGAGAAACTACGTTGGCGCTTTTCCAGTCATCGGGTAAAGCGCCGACATCCATTGATTTTTGAAACAGTGTTACAAGGAAGGGCGCAACAGAAACTGCACAGTTCTTCAAGATGCAGTTCGGAATACGGTCAGGACCGGGTGCCGTGTTTACCTTGAGCTTCTCCAAAAGTAACACCATTCCATGTACTGAGAAATCTATGCCACTCATCTCCGTAAACTGAATCGCAATATGTAAACCGTCGGTAGGGCGTGTCGATAAAAACTGACTGAAAATAATGATTAAACTGTTCAGCCCTCCCTTCCAGATCAGAGCTATAGTTAAAGTCATCTATAATATCGGGAATGTTGTCGCTGACGCGCTGCTTACTTTTTACGTATTTGCATACTTGCTTTGGATTATTCTTTATTTTCCCACCAAGAGCGCCCAGATACGCATGTTTGGCCCTGCGCATCTCCCGCGTTATAATCTTGTTCAACTCTTTCAATTCACAATGCAAGGAAGGCTCTGGTGATTGACTGTACCTACGATATAAGCGGTGCCTTTTGTTTATCAAAGTTCGAATGGCGGCGTTCATCCACAGCTTATCTGTTCGACACTTCGACGTAATGGTGCGTGATGGAACATACGTATGGATTAAGGCCAGGAGCTTTGTCTTGAGCAGGTGCCACGTGGAATGTATATCAGGTCTGGAACTGTGATGTTTAAATTCTGGGAGAAAGGCATCGAGTTCATACGATAGCGAGACATAGTCTCCTGTGTCGTAATGAAATGCCGTACATGGTGGCGGCTTTCTGCGGTGCTCGGAAAAACAGGATAATCTTGCTATTACCAATTATTCGTCGTTTAAACTGGGAATTGTGGTGGTTGAAGAAACGAGCGTGCGATCGTTGCAGAAAATCAAATCAAGTACATTTGCATTGCTACAGCCTATTCTAGTTGGGCATTCCAAAAACTGAAATAGGGAGTGAGTGTTAATCATTTCCCGAAAAGCAGCATGAAGAAGTGATGTGGTCTTTATATTCGGCGTAAGGGAGACCCATTCTACATTAGGTAAATTAAAATCACCGCCTAAAACAACGTAAGATGCATCCAGGGTTAGTAGGATGTTGCTCAATTCAAACAGGGCTGCGGTGTTTTAGGGGCTGGAGATCTGCAAAACGAACCAACAGCCTTTGAGGAACCGTCAGGCAGTATGACCTTACACCAGACCGTTTCGCGTGTCTTGCTTGCTGTGTAAGAGGCATGCTGTTCAGTCCATTATCGACAATTACAAAGACACCACCGCCATGCTTGTTACGGTCCTTCCGGTATACGTTGTAATTAGGCGGAAATATCTCGCAGGTGCCTATTGTTTCGTCCAGCCATGACTCGGTGCCAATGACCACATGTGGTTTGACCAATTCCAAGAGTGCAGTAAACTCTTCTTTTTGTTCTTGAGGCTGCGGCAGTTGACAGCAATAATTATAAAGTCGGATTTAGCATCTGCTCTTTTCTGCGATGCAGGACTCCTTGATGGCTATTGGTTTATGCTTTTCACGGTATCAGTAGCGCTGTCGTACATGTAAACTTGTTTTGCCAACTTTAGTTTTTTGACATTAAGTTTGAAGTCACCGCCAAGTTCCCTGGCAAACTGTATCACCTTTTTCCGCTCATGCCTTACTTTATTCGAGTAGTCTTCACTGACAGCAAAACCGGTATCTTTTAGTTTTGAGGCAGCTGCAAGTAAACGTTGTTTGTCATTGAAAGATCAGAATTTCACTAGAATCAGCCGTTTTTTTTCTTGTGAATAACACCCAAGTCTGTGCGTTCTTTCCATAGCCATCGAGCTAAGTTGTACACTTAGTTTCTCAGCGCAAAAAGTCAGAATCCGTTCTTCACACAGTGCCCATGTTTCATTCTCGGAATCTGGGTGGCCATGAAAGATCTGGTTTTTCCTTGTTGCTCTGTTATCTAGATCATCTTGGCCTTTGTGCACTGTTGCAAACGAGGAAGCAACCGATTCGACACGAGACAAGATCATTTCTATCGATTCTTTTAACTGTCGGTCACATAATACGCGGTCTTCAGCGCACACAACCTTGGCTGCGAGCTCCTCTACTTTTTGTTCAATGGCCTGCTGATTACTTCGAAGCGAACGAATTTCGTCAAGGATGTCGGATTGTTCTTCCAAGATTGACGGTATCTGCATAATAGCCTTAAACGTTTCCTGTTCTTCTTCTTCGGTAAAAGGACCAGAATTCAACTCGACATCCCCGGCAAGCAGTGAGAGAAACTTTGAAAACAGACAAAAAATGGCAATAGAGCAGCACAATCTTAAACAGAACACGCGACATGCAAGCATGTACAGGCATTGGGTGGGATCTGACACCAGTTTTCTAAAAGGTTTGCCATTTACACAACGATAGGAATAACCAACCTGTAGAAACACGAAGCGTAAGTGCCTGGCAGCCATGGCGGTACCAGATCCCTGAAGGGTCGGCTGCGGCGGCTGCTTTAGTAGTCCTTCATCCGAAAGTGACCATGGTGGCGAAGAAGCGAGAGAAACAACCGCAGGCAGCGCTGCCATGTCCAGTGGTGATTTGAAATCCAGGGTAGTGCAGATGAAGGGCGGGCACGTACAGTCCTTGCAAGCGGTGTACTCAGGAATGGGACACGTTGCATCAATGCTGTCTTGATAAGCAGTCACCATCTGCATAACCTGTAGAAACACGAAGCGTAAGTGCCTGGCAGCCATGGCGGCGCAAGATCCCGGAATGGTTGGCTGCGGCGGCTGCTTTAGTAGTCCTTCATCTGAAGGTGACCATGGTGGCCAGCAAGCGAGAGAAACAACCGCAGGCAGCGTTGTCATGTCCAGTGGTGATTTGAAATCCAGGGTAGTGCAGATGAAGGACGGGCATGTACAGTCCTTGCAAGCGGTGTAATCAGGAACGGGACACGTTGCATCAATGCTGTCTCGATAAGCAGTCACCATCTACATAGCCTGTAGAAACACGAAGCGTAAGTGCCTGGCAGCCATGGCGGCGCCAGATCCCCAAAAAAGCGCCAGATCCCCATTTGAAAGTTCTTCACAACACGAAAGACAAGTATCGGTTGTCATGATAGCACTCAAAGCAGCAAAGGCAGCAATAGAGGCAGCAATTAGGGCAGCAGGGGCAGCAACAGAAATGAGAATAAATACGGGTTATATTCAAATAATAACCAACCTGCGTATGACAAGTGATGAGCACAGGGCCGACGAACAAGTTGCCGCCACTGCTGCCGAATGTGTGAAGCTTGCCAGCACGGTGTTCGCTTTTAAAGGCGAATTGAAGGGGCGGTTCCGGGGAACCTGGTCACACGTGTTCCAGAAGGCGATAATGCAACCGATAGCTTGATGGTGGAGGCTTGCGCCGTTTATGCCCAGAATTTCGATGATCCTGCGTATGACAAGTGATGAGAACAGGGCCGACGAGCAAGTTGCCGCCACTGCTGCCCATTGCTTATTTATTCAATTTTATGCAAGTTTTTTATCATGCTTTTATACATTTGCTTTTCGACTTGTGCCCTTCCTTGAAAGAAGCGCTCTGGTGTAAATGATAACGCCAGACACGGTGTGGTGCATTTCTTGATTCGGATATATGCCATCATACCAGAGGCCAACACAGGCATGCCATAGTAGGCTTAAAATGTACGAGAACTGTGCCGGTAGCTAATTCAAATATTTTATAACGACTGGCACTTGGATGCCTCAAGGATGCATTGGGTTGCCCGTACATGAGCACTCCTATGTTTATTTCCATGCCAAGTAATCCGATTGTGAGAAGATTTTCCAGTTCACGCTAACAGTCCAGAGGCACTGCTGTCCTTTGTCAAGTAGAAACCAATACAGCCAAGTAGTTCACAACAGGCAGACATGTCACAGCTGATGCACGTTGCACGTTTGTACAGCCAAGAGCGATTTCTGTTTACTGTAGTTACTGCTGCACCGAAAGGCCACACAGTGGTTCCTCAACAACTTTGTGTGCACCGACATGGCATAAATTTTTCACAGAACTAGCTGTAACATCTCCAAATTGTTCTGCAACAATTGATACAGTGTGTATTTCTGTGGTTGATTCCCAAGTTTTGTTAATTTTCTGCCCTTTCTACCATGCAGGGTACATGTGCACTTGAAGACGACCGTCCACCTCAAGAACAGCCTTTCCTCAGTGATAAGTAGTTAGATAAAATGAAAGAAAAATATCGCATCTGTACACAGAGGGATATTATTTTTTTCCTTTCTTTTAACCTCCTTCTGCATTCAAGGAAGTTTTGATATGCCCAATAAATGTTTTTGTTAACTTTATATCGTTGAGTAATGTATGTCTGACGTGCAGCATAGGTATGGGCCCACGTACATGTTATAAAAAGTGCTTCATCTTCGTATTCATCTTCGTGGGACATACATACATACATACATACATACATACATACATACATACATACATACATACACACATACATACATACACATACATACATACATACATACATACATACATACATACATACATACATACATACATACATACATGCTGCATATATCAAGCTCCAAAGATGATCATACACAGGTAACATGTTTAAATAAGGTCTGACTGCCATTGGGACAGATCAGAAAATGTTACCACAGGTGTTGGCTAATTTCATTACAATAGTGTTATGAACACCAACAATCTAGTGTAAAAGCTCATTAAAGATTCATTAGGAAGACATCAGAATGTCGCAAGAAAACTGCTCCCGTGTTTCATGCTCACAAGAAAAACACTCATCAAGAATTCTACAGAAAGACGGTGGCCAATATGTTATAGAATGACATTAGGAATGCATCAGAAAATTCCAATGAAACTCATCAGAAAGTCCAATGGCTGCGATGTCAAAACTCATGAGACTTTCACGTGAAATTCGTGTCATATTTTATTAAGGAAAGAACGCCTCCTCCCCTTCGGCCTTGTCTATCGTTACGGTATAGTGTGGAGTTAGTGTTAGACGGAAAAAGATCGTTATCGTCTATATCCGAGGTCAGCCACGTTTCTGTCAGCAAGATGATATCCGATTCTGTGTCGCTAATATAGCTGTATAACTGATCTCGCTTTGGTACTACACTTCGTATGTTAGTGAATTCTCTGTTGAAATTTAAAAAAAAACCGTAGGCAGCCTTTTGGGAGCGGAACTTAAGTTAGTATTCTTGAGGCATCATTTGGTCAAGACCGTGGGTGTATTTATAGAATTTATGGTTTGCGTGTACGCATGACGCATTGATGGTGTGCATTTCTCAACTTCAGAAGACGCGATGTCATAGAAAAAACACTTATTACCTATATGAAGTTTATCAAAACTGAGTTTGAATGCTCATTTATGAGTTCGGGCGAACTGTAATAGTTTAGATCTAGACGCGCGCGTGGTAGCCTCGAAGTCTTCTTTGATGGCGTAGCTGGTATCTTAATTTTCGTCCACGAGACAGAATGTTGTCTTTTGTCTTAAAAATGGTGAATTTTACAATGATAGGCCACTTCTCTGATTCGCAAAATTTACCGATTCGGTGCGCTCGCGCAATACAGTTGGGTTTTAATTTAATGTTAATTTATCTGCCCACAACCCTTAAGAAAATATGAGATGAGTTTCACGTGAATGTCTTAATAGATTTGACAACACAGCCATTAGACTTTCTGATGAGTTTCCTTGGAATTTTCTGATGTATTCCCAATGTCATTCTAAAACACATTGGCCACCGTCTTTCTGTTGAATTCTTGACGAGTGTTTTCTTGTGAGCATGAAATGTTTTCCTAATGTGTGCTTCAAAGCAGTTTTCTGGTGACTTTCTCATGTCTTCCTAATGAATCTCTAATGAGCTTATAAATTACTGCTGGTGCTCATAGTTCATTAAAACAGCTTTGTCGGCGAGTTGGTGCATACTTGACATAAAAATTGTAACAGCGCAAACACATGCAACCACAAAGTAACAAGGACGCTTGTGCGTCCTCGTCTTTGTGCGTCAGCGCTTGTGTCTCGTCCTTATTACTTTGTGGTTGCATGTGTTTGTGCTGTTACAATTTTTATGTCAAATGCTGCTCATAGCATTGCTATAACGAAATTGGCCACCACGTCTCGTAACATTTTCTGATGTGTCCCAATGGCAGTCAGACTTAATTAAAGGTGTTACCGGTGCGTGACTGTCTTTGGTGCTTGATACATGCAGCCTGTATGCATGTATGTATTTCCAGTGAAGATGCAGCACTTTTGACAACATGTACGTGGGCCCGTACATATGCTGCGTGTTAGACATTACTCAACGAGAGAAATTTAACAAAAACATTTATTGGGCATATCAATGCTTCCTTGCATGCAGAAAGAGGTTCAATGAAAGGAAAACACATTATCAGTGTGGTTACAGATGTCATATTTTCCTTTCATTTAATCTCGCTACTTATCATTGAGGAGAGGCTGTTCTTGAGGTGGAGGATCGTCGTCTGGAAGTGAGTTCACGTGTACCCTGCATGGCAGAAAGGACAGAAACTTAACAAAACTTGGCAATCAACCACAGAAATACACGCCGTATCACTTGCTACACAACAATCTGAAGATGTTATAGCTAGTTCTGCGAAAAATTTATGTCATGTCGCTTCACACAAAGTTGTTCAGGAACCAATGTGTGGCCTGTGGGTTCAGCAGTAACTACAGTAAGCAGAAATCGCTCTTGGCTGTACCAACGAGCAACGTGGATCAGCTGTGGCGTGTGTACACGTTGTTAACTACTTAGGTTGTATCGGTTTCTACTTGGCAAAGGACATCAGTCTGTGGACTGCTAGAGTGAATTCGAAAATCTTCTCACTATCTGATTACTTGGGATGAAAATGAGCATAGCAGTGCTCATGTACGGGCAATCCAATGCATCCTCGAGACATCCAAGTGCCAGTAGTTATAGAATATTTGCATCAGCTACTGGCTTAGTTCTCACACATTTGAAGCCTACTGTCATGCCTGTGTTGGCCGCCGGTATGATGGCATATATCCCAGTTAAGGAATACTCCACACCATGTCTGGGATTTTGATCGTTTACACCCGAGCGCTGTTTCAGAGGGAGAGCACAAGTTGAACAACAAATGCATAGAAGCATGATGAACAAACTTGCATAAATTGAATTTATTAATTAGGTATGGTGATTGCTATTCCATGTCATTAGAGAGTATTCCTCTTTGTCATGCAATCTTAATGAGCATTGACTGATTCACGTCCCTTCTTTAGATGTGGTATTCCTCGCTAATTTGTTGTATCATTCGGTTGCCATAGGCGAACAAAACAGATGAACAATCTAAATCCAGTCCACAGCTTATCATGTCATCATCATCATCAGCCTGGTTAAGCCCAATGCAGGGCAAATGCCTCTCCCACACTTCTCCAACAACCCCGGTCATGTACTAATTGTGGCCATCTCGTCCCTGCAAACTTCTTAATCTCATCCTCCCACCTAACTTTCTGCCGCCACCTGCTACGCTTCCCTTCCCTTCGAATCCTGTCCGTAACCCTTAATGACCATCGGTTATTTTCCCTCCTCATTACATGCCCTGCCCATGCCCCCCCATTTATTTTTCTTGATTTCAACTAAGATGTCATTAACTCGCGTTTGTTCCCTCACCCAATCTGCTCTTTCCTTATCCCTTAACGTTACACCTATCATTCTTCTTTCTATAGCTCATTGCGTCGTCTTCA
This sequence comes from Dermacentor variabilis, assembly GCF_050947875.1. NCBI lineage: Eukaryota > Metazoa > Arthropoda > Arachnida > Ixodida > Ixodidae > Dermacentor > Dermacentor variabilis. The sequence goes on along the minus strand of NC_134576.1, from coordinate 6,429,290 downwards.
ATTTGAGTAGAACCCTTTTCGTAAGCCTCCAGGTTTCTGCCCCGTAGGTGAGTACTGGTAAGACACAGCTATTATACACTTTTCTCATGAGGGATAATGGCAACCTGTGGTTCATGATCTGAGAATGCCTGCCAAACGCACCTCAGCCCATTCTTATTCTTCTGATTATTTCCGTCGCATGATCCGGATCCGCCGTCACTACCTGTCCTAAGTAGATGTATTCCCTTACCACTTCCAGTGCCTCGCTACCTATTATAAATTGCTGTTCTCTTCCGAGACTGTTAAACATTACTTTAGTTTTTCGCAGATTTTCTTTATTGGGATTTTGTTGCTTTTTTTAAGGAGGACTAAGGAGGCTGCGGAGCCGCTATGTCATGTCTACGCATGGTCAAATGGGACGGGCACACTGGTCCTTTGAGTGAATTATGGTGCTCTCCTAGGTGCTTGCTGAGGTCCCTGCCAGTCTCCATGCCCGATATACAATGAACAAAATATGCAGGTGATCAAAAGAATAGACTACGCTACCCCTGTCAGACAGGAATCAAATTTTGGGTATCTTTAACTAAGCAAGCCTCCAATGCCTGGTTGCCTTTGTCAATTAACTTGTGGACAGCTATGCACATATATTTCCAGCAAAAATAGAGTAGGCAGCATATTCACAACAGTTCCCAACTGAATTGAGAAGGGCAACGAGGAAAGCGAGGCTTGCTTGGTTAATGATAGCACTTGTCCGGTGCGTAGCAGAGGCAGTGTACTGTATTCCTTTCCCATGTCATCAAATGTACATAGGGCAGAGTGGCTGGTGCCTAAATGTGTACCTACGATATCACCGTATTTCACTCAAAGGACCAGTATGCTCGACAGACTTGGCCACACATATCCGCAATAGGGCTTCAGGCCGGATTAGGATTGTTTATCTGTTTTCACCCATGGTTGAAAATTGGCAAAAGACAAATAGGCACACCACATAAATAAAAATAAGTGTTAGCCAGCCCCCATTATCAACGAATGAAGAAAGGTGTCCTTTCTAGATTACAAGATATATAAATTAGTCTGTGCCTATTTACTTACTTTTTTATCCAAACACCGTTTATCGCGATTTTATGCCTTTGTATTACAACTGATGCCTTCCCACTAAAATGAACTTGTGCACAACAGAAGCCCCCATCCTGTGCTATACTTGTTAATCCTTCCATCATTTCAGTCAGTTGTTAGCCGAGGTCATGTTCTATGGTCTTCTTTCCCTCGATGCGTAAATTTTTTTCCTTAAAAGTTACATGAACTGACCGGCGAATTCAAATTTACATTATGCAAAAAAAGAGATGAGGCGTGCGGACAGGACACAAGAAATTGGTATACATACTGCAAGAATGACACAGGGATAAGCAGGAACACAGCACGAGCGCTACCTTTCAACAATTGATTTATTGCAGCTGGTGAGCCTATATAGACTCACTGGGACGCCACTGCAACAGACACACCTTCCTTGGTCCCGTGTTCCTGCTTGTCCCTGCGTCATTCTTGCGCTATGTATCCTAGTTTGTATGTATCCCACCAACACGCCCAAACGTCTTCCCTACTACAGGACACAAGAGCAGAGAAGTGGACAACACGCACGCCGACTATCAACTGAAGGAAGCACTGAGGTGAAAAAATAAAGACACAAACTCATCTGCGCAAGCTCTGGAATGGTAATACCACGTGTCAGTCGGGTACACGTGCCGGTCTACGTGAGAGATAACTGTTAAAGCACTTAATCTATTCATTATGTAATCGAAGGCTGACTCACACACGCACTTCCACCTTTATAAATATGCCAAGCCTCTACCATAAGACGCGTATCTTCATTCTTATGCCTGTACAATATCGCGCATCCTTCTAACTCTGGCGTACAGTTACAATCTTGGCAATGTATGGAAAGATTAAAAGGCGAGTCACGGCTTCACCACTAAAAAAGAATTCTGTGTTAACTTATAGCTGCGGCACAATAAGACTGTCACATCGTGAACACATGCAAGGAGCCTGTAACAACAGTCACGAAAAGAACGCCTGCACTGGTGCAGGGTGGCAACAGAGCCCAAAGTGGAAGTCACTGATGAATCTCACGATAACAGGGACCCCTTCAACAAAGCAATCTTTCGTACGCGCACGCGGCAGCAGCAGCGCATTAGATGAATAAAAAAATAGACCATGGGGTTTTACGTTCTAAAACCACTTTCTGATTATGAGGCACGCCGTAGTGGAGGACTCCGGAAATTTCGACCACCTGGGGTTCTTTAACGTGCGGGTGTTTTCGCATTTCGCCCCATCGAAATGCGGCCGCCGGGACCGGGATTCGATCCCGCGAGCTTGTGCTCAGCAGCCCAACACCATAGCCACTGAGCAACCAAGGCGGGTCATTAGACGAATGTTAGTTTACATAACAATTCTAGGTTTTCTTTCATGACTTTAAGCAACTTTCCCCTGCAACGTATAGTTACGTCAAAGTTATGGCAACACCCCTTGAAAACAAACCTGTACCAGCAACATGCTGTGATTGCTTAGATTTCTTTCCCCTAATACTGCTCGTAAACCGAGAACCTTGTAAGAAGAGATTATTCACAACATCGAATCATTTATAAGCGAGGAAACTTCATGGCAGTAAGAAACAGTCAAGAGGCAGGTGAGCCGTTATCATGCGACTTCAGCAGAAAAGCGGGAGCTCACGCACAAGCACGCCCGATCAACACGAATATTTCCGATCGTAATTTTTCTCCTCGGAAGAAAGCGCTTATCAAGATTTTCAATTCCGCATTATGGCAATAAATTTGCGCAAGTAAACTCTGACACCCAGCAAGCATCGGCATAGGTTTCACTGTTGTGGGAGTTCTCTTTCCCACGTTCGCAAGGCACTCTATGCCCATACGAGAGGCACACACAACGCGTGCGGTTATCAAGCACGGTTACTCGCCTTTTTAATGGCACGACCAGTGGCGTAGCTAGGTTGTCTGGCACCCGGGGCCCATAGGTCTTCTGTCACCCCCCCCCCCCCCACCACGGGAGTAGTCGACGAAGTCGAGGATATCAACAATTCTATCGAATCTGCTCATGTGGGGATGCTTACACCGCTGTCATCTGCACCTTGCTTTCGTGTTAGTGTGCTTAATTTGTGGGGGTGGCACTCCTGTCGTCCGTGCCTTCTGTGTTGATCTTGAGACCTACGAAGATTCCTCGAAAAACCCACATGTCTCGGCAGCGTGCACTTGTCCTATCTGGTATGTGCCAGGAATGTGCGCTGGCGTAAGATGTGCGTGTCACCAAGTACTACAGTGCGTTCCAGCAAATAGACACTGCCGCTTACGCGCAGTTTTTCTTGCCATGATCATGTCATTCTGCACAATTGTTGGTTGCCACTGAAAGACAAGTAACACAGCCGAGAAATCAAACTACACAGAACAAGGCATACGCTATATGTTAGCACTGTTTACCACTGAAAGACAAGTAACACAGCCGAGAAATCAAACTACACAGAACAAGGCATACGCTATATGTTAGCACTGTTTACCAAATGTGATAACGGGGTAACATGACCTCACAGTGCTCTTTAAAAAGAAAAAAAGATGACGTCGCTGTTTTGTGCCTAGCCCTGATAAATCGGAATCCTTTCCAGAGTTCTCGGCGCTCCCGCTCTATTATATCGTTTTCTTCATTTTTCATTACCTGTATACTAATTAACGGTATCCTAATTAACATCGTCTTCATTAACACCAGTGGTCATAGGTTCGACTCGCACCTATAGTCATGGGTCTGAGTACTTTTAGGTATATCTTAATTCATTGTACATTAATTAATACCGCCTTCATTAACACCAAGGTTCGTGGGCACGATTCCCACACAAGATCATGGGTTCAAGTGCTCTAGTTATATATTAATTAAATGTGCCTTAATTAACAGCACATTTAACAAGAAAGGTCGTGGTCCGAATGTCTTAATTGCCAATATGTTAATTAACATTACCTTAATTTACATCGCCTTCATTAACAACACAGGTCGTGGGTTCGATTCCAACTGAAGGTGATGCGTTCGAGTGAATTATTCGCTATATCTTAATTATTTGTGTCTTAAATAGCATCGCCTTCATTAACAAAGGTCGTGGATTCGGGTGGCTTAAGTAACTTTCCTAACTGTGCCTTAATTAACATCGCCTTCATTATCAACAAAGGTCGTGGGTGCGAGTGCCTTAATTAACTATATAATAAATAACTGCTCCTTAAATTAACATCGCCTTCATTAACACCAAAGGTCAAGGGTTCGACTTCCACTAAAGGTCGTGGGCTCGAGCGCAATAATTAGCTATATATTAAATAACAGTCTTAATTAGCTGTGCCAGAAACAACACCAAAGGTCGTGTGTTCGTAGCCGTAATTACTATCAGAGGTAGTGGGTTCGACTCCCATGAAAGGTTGAGAGTTTGTAACCTCTTTGTACATCGTGTGCTCAAACCGACAATGCCGGATATTCCGCCACATGAGCCATTTAATTATATCGCATTACAAATAATTTTTCGCGACTTGGCATCGTACACAATCATATACGATGTATTTTGACATTACAAATAACACAAAAAAGCTGTATACTCTTCTCATCAGAAATCATAAGGTGCATTGTCGTTTGAGTCTCTGATGTACTTGGGATGGTATGGTATGGCAAAACTTTAATGAAGTCCTGCACATCGTGAGTCTTCACGAAGCGGGCCGCTCCCACGTGGGGACCAGAAGGCCGAGCCTCTCGGCCGCATCGTGGACCTGCTGGACAGCCCAGAGTTGTTCAGCCAGAAGAGGACTGCGGAGAACTGCCGCCCATCTGGCCGAGCTGTTAGCAATGATAGAGCGTGACCGAGCACACCACCAGGGCATGTGGTCTAACGTGGCTATTTCTCCACAATCGTGGCAAGTAGCATTGGTGTAAGTATCCAGATAGATTTTATGTAAGAGCGACGGATTGAGATAGGTATTCGTTTGCAGTAGACGGAGCGTTAATGCTTGAGCTCTACTGAGGCGCGGATCAGGAACCAAGTAGGTGCTATGGCTGAGATAGTAGTGTTTAGTAATCGCGTTGTAGGTGGAGGGCGTCTCCCTGTGTTCTGGGGAGTCGGCTTTCGATTGGTCGAGGGTAGCGCGGTGGGCAAGTTCACGAGCAGCCCCGTGAGCCGACTCTTTGAGGTTGGGAGGAGCACCCTTTATCTGACCCAGATGTGCGGGAAACGAATAAATGAAGTGGTGCGTGATTGCCTTTCCCCCAATACGTTTGAGGGCCTATTTGTAAACGGTGCCTTCTTCAACTGCTCTCACTTCAGATCTTGAATCACTATAGATGACATCCCGTGAGCTATCTAGCAGGGCTAATGCAATAGCCATTTGTCCAGCTATTTCGCACTCCCTCGTCCGAACCGAGGCAGCATTGGTGATTCCTTGCCGACCATAAACAGTGACGATGGTGAACGCTCGTCGTCCCTTACAAGAAGCGGCATCCACAAAGCTTACCTGTCGCTGATCACTGTGTATTTGCCTAAGGAGGTTGGCCACCCTTGCCCTCCTTCTACGGCGATTATGATCGGGGTGCATGTTCCTAGGTATTGGTGCGACCGTAATGTTCTCACGAATCGACGGAGGAACGTCAGAGAGCTCCTCCGCTACTCTATCGGGGTGAAATCCGAGTTCCTGCAATATGGATCTCCCTGCCTTCGTTGTTGTGAGGCGAGTTAGCTGCGCACGCTCCTGGGCCTCTGCAATCTCTTCATGAGTGTTAGGAACCCCAAGCTGCATTAAGCGCTCTGTACAAGTGTATACAGGTAAGCCGAGAACACGCTTGGTAATTTTCCTAAGCTGTGCATTCAATTTATCCCGCTCTATCCGTTTCCATCGATGCATGGCTGCCACGTATCTAAAGTGGCAAAGAACGAAGGCAAGCATCAGTCGAATGAGGTTATCCTCCTTGAGTCCATGATGCCGATTTGATACCCTCTGAACTAAACGAACAGCACTTTCAGTTTTAGCAATTAGCTTGCGTATAGTCTTGCCATTTGTACCCTCGAATCAACAATCATGCCCAAGACTGTGATTGAATCAACTCTGCTGCAACCGTTTCTTGTATATAAGTTAACGCCTGTGTCTTCTAACAATGGCCACCCCTTGGGCCTTTGGACCGCGTTTCTTGGGACTATACGGCAAAAGTTCCGACTTCAAGGGGAAGCATCTGAGACCGGTGGGTTCGAGATAAGTTTCGGTAGTGTCTATGGCTTCCTGTGAGGCTCCCTCAACCTGACCGTCATTGCCTCCTGTGCACCATATAGTTATATCGTCAGCATACATAGTGTGTTTCATGCCTTCAATCTCGAGAAGCTTTCTGCTTAGGTCGACCATGGCTATATTGAATAAACAGGGGGAAATGACAGACCCCTGTGGGGTGCCCCTCTCGCCAAGTTCCAGCAGTTGTAATTCGGGATCGGCCACCCGGAGGGTAGCCTTCCTATCCTAGAGGAACGATCTAACATAGAAAATCTCTCACCCAGATTGAGCCGAGATATTGAGGCTAGGATATGCGAATATAGAACGCTGTGGAAGTCTTTCTTAATATCAAGTCCCAAAACGGCTTGAGTGTCGCTAGAGTCGTTGTCTATGATTTGATGCTTAATCAGTTTCATGGTATCCTGTGTGGATACGCCTGGTCTGAATCCTATCATAATATGGGGGTAAATGTCGTTATTCTCCAGGAACCGGGAGAGTCGATTTAGGACCGTGTGCTCCGCTACCTTACCCACACAGGATGTAAGCGAGATGGCCCTGAAGTGGTCAACACTAGGTGTTTGCCAGGTTTGGGGATGAGTACTGCGAGAGCAGTCTTCCAAGGTAATGGGATGGTTACAATCCTCAAAATTTCACGAATGTCCTCTGTGAGGTATGCGATTGATTTTTCATCCAGATTTCGCGACGCATTGTTGGAGATGTCATCCGGCCTGGGATACGTAGCGCAAAAAATGACACAGGGACAAGCAGGAACACAGGACGAGCGCTGTTCCTGCTTGTCCCTGTGTCATTTTTTGCGCTATGTATCCCAGTCTGTATGTATCCCACCAACACGCCCAAACTTCTTGCCTGCTAAAATGCCATCCGGCCCTGGTGCGAATCTACCATTGAGTCCATGTAGAACCCTACGAATCTCCTCAACGCAAAACTCTGCATCCAGGTAGGAATTGGCCTGGCGCTGGTAATCGAGATATACAAGATACCGCCTTGAGCCGACTGGGAGATATTTGTTAGCAAGAGTGCGGATTAATTCGTCCTCAGAGGTCATTCGTGCGGCCTCATGCCAAAACATTAGGCGATGGATTTCTTATGAATGTCTGATGTCACAATAGGAACTTAGGAAGTTCTCTACAGAAACTCCTTGTTCATTTTCATAAGGGAATGCCAGTATTTTATCTTCGGAATCCTTCCATGACTCACCGACACAGTCGTCCAATCCTAAGAATAGTAGGTTATTTCGTCTCATGCTATTACTGGTATTGATTTTTGCAGTTTTTAGGGCTGCAACAGCATAAGTTCCGATAGCAGTTCAAAAGCAATCATATCACTACATAAACAAATCACAGCGTGCCAATTTACGTGAAAGGGACAAGACACCGCAATGAGAAAATGGTCACTTCTACAAAAATTATTTGAGTTGCCGAGGTAAGAAACCTGGAACGATACGTGGATCAGCATGGTGTGCCGAGCGGTGTCGTGTCCCACGCAGGCACCATTACATTCCCTGTTAAGTAGTGCTTGGCGCGATCCTGTGACAAGTGACGTAGGCGAGGCGTGGTGTTGCCAGACGGGCATTTGAGTGCGCGCTGGAACTGGATTTCCAGAAGAAAAGGTGGCGAAGAAGGGTTGGTTGGGGGTGACGGGTTCAGTGGCATGGACAGTAGATGGCGTCGGCAATCGTAGCAGGTCCGGCAATGTGCACGGGAAGACAAGGGGCCAGCATAGCAGCGCTGGGCGCGCAGTTTGGACACAACTAGCCAGCTCATCTGGCAACATGGATCCAGCGCGACTACGGTGGACGCAACCGGCTGCCTTCAACAACGTCAGCTGGCAGCCGCTTCACTTGGGCACGACACCACTTCCAGAATGGCAGGCTTACGTCCGTTGCCTTTTCAGATGATGCTCACCTAGGTCGTGTGTTCCGGACTGCTCGGTTCGTGCCATGTTGCTGCAGAGGATCCGCTTACAGCACGGCCGCCACGGTTGCGCAGGACACCAAGTTTTGACCCAACCAGCCAGCTCATCTGACAACATGGATCCAGCACCACTACGGGGGACGCAACCGGCTGCCTTCATGAACGTCAGCTGGCAGCCGCTTCACTTGGGCACGACACCACTTCCGGAATGGCAGGCTTACGTCCGTTGCCTTTTCAGATGATGCTCACCTGGGTCGTGTGTTCCGGACTGCTCGGTTCGTGCCATGTTGCTGCAGAGGATCCGCTTACAGCACGGCCGCCACGGTTGCGCAGGACGCCAAGTTTGGACCCAACCAGCCAGCTCATCTGGCAACATGGATCCAGCACGACTACAGTGGACGCAACCGGCTGCTTTCATGAATGCCAGTTGGCAGCCGCTTCACTTGGGCACGACACCACTTCCGGAATGGCAGGCTTACGTCCGTTGCCTTTTCAGATGACGCTCACAAAGGTCGTGTGTTCCGGACTGCTCGGTTCGTGCCATGTTGCTGCCGAGGATCCGCTTACAGCACGGCCGCCACGGTTGCGCAGGACGCCAAGTTCGGACACAACCAGCCAGCTCATCTGGCAACATGGATCCAGCACGACTACGGTGGACGCAACCGGCTGCCTTCATAAACGTCAGCTCGCAGCCGCTTCACTTGGGCACTACACCACTTCCAGAATGGCAGGCTTACCTCCGTTGCCTTTTCAGGTGATACTCACCTGGGTCTTGTGTTCCGGATCGCTTGGTTCGTTCCATGTTGCTGCAGAGGATCCGCTAGAGCATATGCTCTAGATGCTAGAGCATATAATTACCTCCCATATTTACAATCAGTTAGAGAATAATAACTTTTTCTTCACAAACCAGCATGGATTTAGGAAGGGTTTATCGTGCGACACGGAACTATTTGAGTTCACGACTGAATTACATTTTAATCTGGACAAAAACCTACAAAGTGACTGCATGTTTTTAGATTTTTCAAAAGCCTTTGATCGCGTAGCTCACAGCCGACTAATTTCTAAATTGTCTTCGTTGTCCTAAGATTCACTCACGCTATCTTGGATTCGAAACTTTCTTACGAATCGGCAGCAGTTCACCGTGGTTAACAATTTTTCCTCCCCGCTTTCTTACGTGTCTTCTGGAGTGCCACAGGGCAGTGTCCTCGGTCCACTACTTTTCCTTATATATATTAACGACTTACCAAATAACATTTCTTCTCATGTGCGGATCTTTTCTGACGATTGTATAGTTTACCTAGAAATTGCTAGTATTGATGACCACGTAAAAATTCAAAATGATCTTGACCTTATTAGCAGTTGGTGTAGGACCTGGCTAATGTCGCTTAATTCAGATAAATGTAAAGTAATCTCTTTCACTCGCATACATTTGCATTCCGACTTCTCATACTATATTAATAACAATCCTGTGTCTGTAGTTACTTCTTTCAAATACCTAGGCGTAACCCTGGCAAGAAACCTTTCCTGGACTACACATATAAACAATATGTGCGGAAATGCCTCCCGATCCTTGGGATATTTACGCCGGAACCTCCGTAAGACGCCGACAAATATCCGCAAATTAGCCTACCTTACATTTGTTCGCCCTAAACTTGAATTTGCTTCTTCAATATGGTCCCCTCATTACAGTTATTTAACCACTATGCTAGAATCAGTTCAGAATACAGCCGCTCGATTTATTTCACAAAATTACAACTGGAACGAAAGTATAACGCAAATTAAAAACAATCTATCAATTCCTTCTTTGACCACTCGTCGTGACGTAGCACTTATATTGCTGTTTCACAAGTACGTTCACGGACCAAGGCCATCACCAATAGCTCTGCAAGTTTCTCCATTCACCTCACGAAGATTTCATAATCATCTTTCTTTCACGCGCATCTACGGCAAAACAGACGCTTTTAACTCATCTGCGCTTCCACGTGTCATCCGCTTGTGGATCGACCTTCCCGATATCCTGGTAGCTGAAGATAACAAAGAAAAATTCCGTCACGACATAAACATTCATTTCTTACTTTAAAAAAACTTCTTGTCGGTGTTGCTTCTTGTATGCTTTTTTTTTCTTTTTATCTTAGAATTCTTTACTTTATGTAAGCTTGACTCTTCGTTGTGTTATTATTAACAAAGCATTGCATAATTGTATAATTTTGTATAATTGTTTGCTCTTTATACTGTGTCAATTTTTGCCCCTTACCCAATGCCCATTCTTCGGGCCTGTAAGGTATTTTGAATAAATAAATAAATACGTGGATCAGCATGGTGTGCCGAGCGGTGTCGTGCTTCATCATAGCCCTATTACAGATTAATACATCACATAGCCCTATTATCAGATTATTCGCATTTAAGGGAATTGCAGAGCCTCATTTCTTTCTAAGCATGTAAAAACTATATCCCCTTTGCCTACTAGAATAACTTGCAACACGGCCACTTTATTAGGTATCCGTATCTCAAGTGTTCAGCCTCCACACACTGAATCTGGTCTATTATCCTTAGATATTAGTGACCATTTGCCGACGTTTTGTTTTATACTTCTCAGATTAAACCGAACAACAATTACCATTACGTATATGACCAGAGATCTTAATGATGTTGCTGTCAACGAGTTTCGTAAACTAATCGAAGGTACTAATGGGAATCTATATACGAGGTATTTATTGATATCATCTTAGCCCAATAAAACGCAGCTTTCCCACAAATAGAGAGAACAATTAAAATTTAAGAAGCCTTCGATGAACAAACCCCTTTACGCAAGGGTAGGAAATAAAAATAAAATGTGTCATGAGTTCCTTTAGAGCAGAGATCTAGCTCTGCTTTCTCAATTTAAACAATGTAGAAATAAGTTAACAAATGCTTTAAAAATGCTAAATCTAATTACTACATGAGCCATTTTTCTCATAATCAAAATGATGGTTGTAAAGTTTGGCGAGATCTTAATAACTTGAAAAATAAAACAAAATGCGCAGAACTTAATGAAAGAATCACAGCTAATGGTAAATAACTGTCCGTGAGCTATCAAATGCCATGAATGACTACTTCATTAATGTCGGTTCACCAAATCTTGTTACGCAAACTCCGGTTGATAGTTATATGGGCCTCACCACTCCATTACTGAATTCTATAGAACTCGTACCAACGAGCCCTCAAGAAGCAGGAACATTAATTTTTTTTCTTTAAAGAATGATGTAGCCGCTGGATATGACGATATAAAAGTACTTCCTCTAAAGTATGTATGCACCATTATATGCGATGTCTTCTCATACATTATGAACCTTATGTTGTGAACAGGTGTTTTTCCGGAGAAATTGAAATTGACTCGAGTGGTTCCAATATATAAAGGTGGTGACATCAGTAAACTGTCTGATTGCCGACCTATTTTGGTATTGCCTGTTCTGTGAAAAATTTTTCGAAGCGTTAATAATTCTAGGATAGCCAATTTTCTGCATAAATACAATGTCATTGCTGATTCACAGTATGGGTTTATAAAAAATAGGTCCACGGAACAAGCGCTGTTAGTTGCTAAAGGCAAAATAATAGTTAATATTGCATGTAAAAAATATACGCTTGCCCTATTTTCGGATTTTCGTGCATTGCGTATATTATGATACTCCCCTTAAGAATTCTTTGCGACAACGGGGTTCGCGCTATTGCCCTAAACCTGTTCAGAAGATATCTGAGTAATAGCTCCCAATACGTAGGAACAAATAACATCTCCTCCGATACACAGACAATAATGTGTGCTGTCCCGCAGGGATCAATACAAGGGCCTTTATTATTCACTGCATATAGCCATGACCTAGCCGATATATATAGTTCTCCATATCTGGTAATCTACGCTGACGACACAAATATTTTTCTTTTCTTCCCGCTCATCACCCGCCCTTGAAACTATGTTTAACATTATTTACTGAAGCTTCGTGATTAGTTACACTGAAATAGGTTTAATTTATATATAAATAAAAAAGATAAATTTTTTCAAGTCGATAAACACCATGGAACGTCATTCTATACATATTCATTATGATAACACAAAAATCAGTCAGATTTATTCTGAAATATTTATCGGCGTGTGGTTTAATGACAATCTTTCTTGGTCTGTACATATCTCAAAACTTGCTTCTGAACTAAGCAAAATTGCTGGTCTGCTTTTTAGGATTTCTGAACTCTTCCCTGTTTGGATAAATGTGTTAATGTATAACGCACTGTTTTTCTCAAAACTGTCATATTGTAATCTTGTATGGGGTACGACTACGTCTTCAAATTACGATAATTTACTACTGCTACAAAAAAGAGCCTTACGTGCTATTGAGGGCTCTTGCGGTGCAGCACAAAAATTGCGCGCACAACCCTTGTTTGTTGAAGGTCGCATACTACAAGTTGACTATCTATTATCTACGGCAGTTGCAATACATTCATAGAAACCGTTCGTACTCTGTTACTGACAGTACTATAAATTACAACCTTCGTGAGGTAAAACTACGAGATCCGCGAAGGCGCACGCATTATGGTAGACAAAAGCTAAATTTTCAAGGACCCAAAGTGCTCAACAAATTTCCCTTTACTGATGATTTCTTTTTATCGGAAGATGTGTTCAGGAAAAGCACGAAATGACATTTGATTGAAGGCGAAATTCAAATGCAGAAAAATGTTCTCTACCATTAGTTTATACATATGTTTCTCTATATCTATCTTTCTTGCGGACAAGTACTTCAGTCGCATTTTTCGTGTCTTAATTCACCAGTCATTTATGCATTGTATTTGTACGTGTATGACTTTGAGTGCTTGCATATTACCTTGCACATGTTTGTCTTATTCCCTAATTAAGTTTCACTGTGCGCATTGTAGCGTTGTTTTGACATATTTGCCGCACCTTCTATGTACATTTTTGGCCTTTATAATATTGGTGCCACCTGTGTGGCACCGGGGCCTCGTCAGGCCTTACCGCCTTTTGTCCCGGTCCCCTCTTTTCCTTGAAAAGAAGAATAAACTTCACTTCACAAACCTTACTAAATCTTGGCTTGAATTTGACTTTTCCTCTCTTTCCTTTTGGACTACCGTACTGGGTGTTACAGCCACCAACCAGAACGTTTGTGAAGCCCTATGATTTTTTTTTCGGGAGACGAAACGAATTGCATGTTAGAATTTTTCTAAACACTTATAACGGCCACAAAATTGAAAATAAATATCTAGATAATTGATTATTGATACCTGCAACAGCAGTCATTTTAAGTCCCATTTTTAATATACTTAATGAATTTCACCTTAATTTATTAATAAAAATGCTAACAGTACCTTCACCTCCCGATTCATGACCGATCCCCCAAACTGGGTTGTGCCATTTCACTAGGGAACAAGAAAGAAGAAAACAGACAAGACATTGTAAAAAAGAAGAATGAAGGGAGCGCGCGGAGGCGCCACTTCAGTACGGGGTGCGTGCATCGAAGGAGGTGGTGGCCGGGAGAAGTCGGCCAAAGAACGCCACCCTGGGTCCTGTCCCAGCACCATGGCGAACCAGTGACGTCCCGCCCGAGTACAAGGCTCGCCGAGCAGCTGACCGCTGGCTCCGGAACTACTGCCGGCTCAGGAGCTGCCCCGCGAGACACGTCAGACTTCATGGACACGCGAAGAGCAGCGAAGTCCGCATACCTTCGCTGGGCCGGTACGCACCAGGAGCGCCAGCCATTCACAAGTCGAGCTCTGTCGGAGCGATTGTGCCTACGTAACGTCAGCAGGTGCACCCGTGACGCCGGACACTAGCGACGACTGATCACGACTAGGTTTCGGTGACGGACCATCGAGCGGGTGGCGAAGACATCCACGGCGGACATAACCGGCACTGTAAGCGCCTCGGCGCTAGCGTAATGATCGCCCGACGGACGTTGCTTAGCGCAGGGTGTGCGAACACAAGACCTATATATAGCCAGGGAGTACGCATTCCGTGGACAGTCGGTCTAGTATTTTTCGCGCGTGTGCAATTTAAATTCTTCATGCTATGAATGTTGTCTTGGTACCGAATCTTAGGTTCATATGTACATTCTACCTACTCAACCGAACGTACCCGGCGGGGACCTGCGCGTGACAACATTGGCGAACGTTCCAGGATCCCACGAACTTTTCTACGTCCCTCGGGGTGTCATGAGTAGCGGAATGAACCTTGAACATTTGATGGCTGCTCGACCGAGGCCATAATAGCACTGTATCACGATAAGCAGAAGCGGTTAAGAGAAGAATCTGCAGAAGTGAGAGATTCGGCGAAAGAAGCTGACTGGACAGCCAAATCAGCTGACAAAAGAGCCAAAGCTGCGGACTAGCGTGCCTATAGGAACCTAATGATAGAAAAAGAGGTGATGGAAAACAAAGTGCAGTAGTACGCGGGTACCAGGGCAGAAGAGGTGGGATATAGGGGATCAGATGCTGCACCTCAGAGGGTAGTGAGAGTGTGTCCCCAGAAGCTAATCGCCCCGTTTGACAGAAGGTGACATGACCCTGATGCATATATACGGCGTTTCGAGAGAATCAGAATTCGAGAAGGCTGGCAGAAGAGTGATTGGGCGACTGTATTGAGCGTGTGTCTTGCAGAGGAAGCGTTGGCCGTATTCAGCTGGATGTCAGTGACTGACGCGCTAGATTACTTCTAGGTGAAGAAGGCTCTCCTACAACGCTTCCGACTCAATGCCGAAGGTTTAAGGAAGAAGCTCCAAAGTCTGAAACCACAGGAAAACGAGACGTGTCTGCAGTTCGCCGCTCTAGCCTCCAACTAATTTGATCGTGGGAGGGAGGTGGCCAACAACGTTGGCAGACTTGAGGGACAACATGATTGCAGAACAGCTCCTGGCATAATGTCATCAGGGAGTCACAGTATCCCTGAGAGAGCGCAACTTGAGGACGATGCCGGAGCTATGAGAACACGCCAATCGTTATTTGGAAGCCCAAGGTCAGAGTAACTTGGGAAAAGAGGAGGAGGATAAGAAAATAACCACAGAAGAAATAACGGGCTCGGAGCGCGATGAAATGTCTCCTGTATGGCAGGATTGGGCATCGAGCTGTGTATCGTACTCTGGTCACCTTCGCAGTTCGTTCATGAAGTGTGACGGGTGCGGAAGGCGTTGACATACAATAGAAACCTTCCGAGCTAAGTCAGAAAATAGGACGGCTTGCATTGCTGCAAGCCAATGCCCCATTGATGCCAACAGTACGAAACAAATGGAACATAAGGAATCCTGGCACAAAGCAAGAGCTGCACGACGTCTCCGAGGTAGGAAGACAGAAAACTTGATGCCAGTGGTCCAGGGAATGTTACAGGGACGAAAAATGTCTGTACTGACACTAGATCCAACATTGCTCTTGTAAAGCAATCCATAGTGCCCAAAACAGACATCAAAAGCACAGAAACGCCAGTCCGATGGTGGGTGGGATGGTACGGCGAATGCGTGTGGCATGAGTATTGCTTTGGACGCCTTATTATTGCGGATGGCGTGACCCCGTGTGTCAAAAAACAGCTTTACGATGACATTCTTGGGAATGTGCCAGGGGTCAGAAGAGTGGATGATACAGGTCCCCTCTGGAGTGTTCATACTACAAAAATCGCAGGTTGGACGGAACGTCAATCCACTGAAGCCTTTGACAAAGGCGACGAAAGGAGTTAAGATCCGCAGACCGGGTAAGCTACCATACTTTCAGTGGAGAAAAGCACGAGGAGCAAGGGCAGGAGAGATATTCTTGTTAAGAACACTTCAGGTAAAGCCACGAAAATAACGGCAGTGGAAATCTGAAAATGACAAGAAGCGGACAGTAGTCTGCGACGTTATTTCGAAATTTAAAAAGATAGATTCAAGGTAGGAAGAGCCGAGTCAGAAGGCTGTAGGATCTGTATCTAATAACTGTATCTAATATTCAGGGTCCACGTTGGGAGAACAACGCGACCATTGGTAGTGCCTTTGAGTTTAAGAAGGGCAGTTCTCAATCTGGCGAGCGACACTATAACGGATGGTCATAAATACTAAGGAAAAGAACCAGCAAAAGAAGCAAAAGAAGTATCGGAAGGATTCTTTTGAGCGTGCATGCAAAGTGACAAAAACGGTTTGTGCGATTTTGTGACACATGTCAGAGAACCACGCCAAAAGGGTTGGTATCAAAGGTACCACAAGGGACTACGCTTATTATTGAGAAATCGTTTCAAAGGTCGCAGCAATGGCCATCAAAGAATCGGATGTTAACATTTCATACGACGCAGACATACTGACGACAGAAATGATCCCTCAGAAGATAAACATGATACGCACGGCGCTTAGACTGCACATAACCCGCAGGCCCGAGTATCTCTACAGGATGACAGCGGGAATTGCAGACAACAAAGGTGCTACCGTTGTAAATAATTATTTCACTTCAGTGTTCACTCACGAAGATCCTTCCAGTATTTCCTCCACGGCGGAAATTTATTCATTATTAATTTATTTAGAGATACTGCGATCTGAAATCAGATCATAGCAGAGTGCGTATACATAGAAATATGCAAGCATGTAAACACATACAAAACTCATCACATATGCAGGCATTTTCAGACATTGGGGAAGAATACATAACATATATACCATACAAGCAAATAACGCACACAAATTCATAAGATTTGCAAGCATTTTTCAAGCATTGAAAAGGAATTCTGGGTAACAATATCAGAATTAAGATTATTCCAGCCGGTTATTGTCCTAGGAAAAAAAGAATATTTGAAACAGTTAGTTATTCCGTGCGTTCATGGGGGCTATTGATGAAGCATGCCTTCGTCTCGTGTTATAACCTGATAAGTAAGTAAAGAACTTGGAAGTGTTAACCTTATAATGGCGGTTTACAACTTGAAAGAGGAAATTTAATCGACAGATACGGTTGCGCACTCACCGGGGGTAATCTACTGCGTCTTACGAGCTCACCAACAGACGCACGGCCGTATGAATTAAAAACAAACCTAACTACTTTATGCTGTAGACGTTCCAGTTTCTTAATATTGGTTCAAGTGAAACGGTCCCGAATAATTACGGCATATTCGAACAACGAACGAATGTAGGAATTGTACGCCAGTAAACGAACACTAGACGTAGATGATTTCAATGAGCGCCTCAAGAAAAACACTTTACGCAAAGAATTTGCAACAACAGTATCTATGTGCTTAGTCCAGCAAAGCTCATTGGTTGGCCATAGGCCTCTGATTGAGATAGGTTGTCAACATTCTATGTAAACGGAAGAGGTTCTTTCTTATGTGTGATTCTCATAAAAACAGTCTTTTTTTTTCAAAATTAATAGATATTTGCCATTGTTCGCAACAAGCAGTGACCCTTGCCAGGTCATTATTTAGACGCACCTGATCGTTAACAGAAGATATCTTTTCATACACAATACAGTTATCTGCGTAAAGTTTCACGGAAAATGAAAATTCAGCGACTGTGTCATTTATAAATAATAGAAATAAAAGTTGTCCCAAAACTGATCTCTGGGGAAGTGCAGACGCAACATCTGTATTGTTAGAAGTATTGTTTAAGGTGACAAATTGGTGTCTGTTAGTAAGTGAGGCTCTGATCCATGTAAGTATCTGTTCATTTTTTATATAGTACCCTAATTTATGGATTATTTTTTATGTGATACCTTGTCAAATGCTTTACGAAAATTCATGAACACAATATCTGCTTGCTTCCCTTCATTAATTGCCTGTGCGAGATTGTGAACAGTCTCAACTAATTGAGTGCATGTAGAAAACCTATGCCTGAAACCATGTAGGACATCTGTAAGCACCTTGTGCTCTTCTAAGAAACCTAATATATGTTTATGAATTATAGGCTCAAAAATTTTGCATGATGTAGATGTAAGAGATACTGGTTGGTATTTTCTGTGTGTGTTTTTTTTCACGGATTTGTGTTAAGGTTTTATTTCGGCCGTCCTCCAGTCATCCGGTAGGGAACCATCGAGTAAAGATCTGGTGAATATGCCATACAGGTACCTTGCACGCCATTCCGCATAACGCTTTAAAAACGTGTTTGTTATATTATCTGGTCCTAGTGACCTTTAGTATCAAAGTTCAATAGCAAATTAAAAACGCCACTCTCAGAAATAACAACATCAGGTATAACAGAAAGCGATATAGAAAAGTTGGGAAGGCAACCATTATCTTTGGTAAATACCGAATGCAAGAATTTGCTAAAAGCAGAACAAACGACAGTCTAATCAATTACACATTTGCCGTCTATCATGAGCCCACTGGTGGAAGAAGATTTACGTGTGATTTGTCGCCAGAATCTCTCGGGAGACGTTTTAATAAAGGAAGGCAGGATCGTTCCGTAATATTATTCTTTGTCGCAAATTATTTTCTGTTTTAGTTGCTCTGAAGTGCCTCCTACAATAGATTTTAAGTTTACATATGTTCTTGATTTCACATTTAACCTTTTAAGCCTTCGTTGTAAGCGTAACGTCTCGCGATAAATGTATGAGTTACGGGGCGCAGAAGATGTTGCAATTTTGGGAACGAAACTTTAGATACATTCAGAGACAATTCCCCTAAAGGAAAGAAATAAGTCATTGATATTGCAAGTGCTATTTCTGAAGTCATCGAAGTAGGATGCAAGCATATTCGAATAGATTCATCATCAGCACGAGAAAAATTGGGAATCAAATGAACACCGTTCTTGCGATCAGGGTAGACATTTCGCAAGTTTAACAAGACAGCTTTGTGATCAGAAATTCCGTTTGTAACTTCACAGGTTATCGCATTTCGGATGGCGCCACTTACAAAAAATAAGTCTAGAATTGAGCCTCGGGCTCCCTGTACACTCGTGAAATTATTTACCGTTTGCAGTAAGTCAAACGTGAATACAATATCTAAGATTGTGTTATCAATACTGTGAGCAGAATGCAATGAAAAGGTGTGCCAATCAATGTTTGGTAAATTAAAATCCCCTGCCAGTAGTATTCTGTCATCTGATTTTACGTGGCAGTGCATATATTCCCTAAAGTTTTCAAGTACTGCAACAAAAGAGTTTGGAGGCCTACAAAAACACCAAAGATGAAGCGTACCTTCTTGATGTATGGTTTGCAAAAGACAGCTTCAATATCTTGCGCATCGGGCATACTAAAAATTTGTATTGATGATTTGTACAAAATGGACACTCGTCCACCTCTTCTGTCGCGGTCACTCCGAAAGACCTTATAGCCCTTAGGAACAAACTCACTGTCAAATATTTCACCGCTCAATCACGTCTCTGTAAGCATGGCAACGTCTGCGACATGCGAGTACAGCATGCCCTCGAGTTCTACAGCTTTATTGACGAGGCTACGACAGTTTATGTTTAAGATTTTGAATGCAGGGCTGGTCTCTTTGTGGTGTCATTTGCGGTTCTTCGGGATTTTATATCGTTTGTTTTTTGCATTATACCTTCCAAAGATATCACCGTTAATGCTTAACTTATCAAAAACCAGCTTAACTTTAGCACCATTATTCTTTTCCTGTGATGCGCTTTCCTATACTTTCTTTCTGACATCACGAATTCTTTTCGAGTAGTCTTCGCTGACTGAACATTCTGAACCTTTCAATTTCAGGCATGCCTTCATTATTAAAGTCTTCTCTCGGTAGTCATGTAGATTTATGATGACAGGACGATTCCTGTTTGATTTCCTACCTATTCGGTGGCATCTTTGCATGCTCTTTATCGTAACGCCAAGTTTTTCGCTAAAAATGTCCTTTGTTATTTTGTCCGTAAGTTGCGTCTCTCTTTCCCTTTCCACTTCTTTTATGCCATCAATAGGTAAGTTATTCCTACGGCTTCTATTTGCCAAGTCGTCGGTTTTAGTTAACAAGCGTGATACAGTGGCTTCCAGTTTATTAGTGGTTGACCTCACATGCTCTACTTCTGCTTTTACGGTGTTAATAGTTGCCACCTCGTCTTCCAAATTTTTTATTCTCTCGGTCAAACCATCAATTTTTTTCTCAAGAGAGCCCTGTTTTGCAAGGAAGTCACTGACAGACGATTTCAGGGAACTTTGACACAATAGAATCTGCTGGAGCATTTCTCTTTCAGTCATGTCTGGGCCTGGGTTTGATTCAATATCACCGCATTTTCAAGATCGTGTTGGGAAGAAAAAATCGTATGCACAAACGCTCTTTATACGTAGGGGGCTGGGTAGCACCAACAAAAAGCGGCTGTCGCTACGATAGCAGTAGGCAGATAAGTAGTTACTAACCCGCACAATGAAGCAAAATGGGTTCTTGAGCATTGTGCCTGAGGTACTGCTACCAAGCCCACTAGTTGCAACCGGCGATGGGAAGCTTCTTATATAGGGCATTGTGTCCCCATGATGTGACGTCACCGTTGACGGCGCAGGTGCAGACACGTTGACAGAAGCCATGATGAGGTCGTTGATCAAGCAAAAAATCAGCTCGTGCTGGATGCTCCAAGCCAGCGTCATTTGCGTGGTAAGAGAGAGATCGGGCGAATCCCTCACTGATATAAAACGGTTGTGCAGGCAGCAGGAGGGTCCACTCATTGGCTGCAAATGGGCTACAGATATAACCCCAATGCAACTAAACCCTTGTGTAATCTGATTGCATGTATGCGCGAAGCGAATAGTGTAGAACGTTCTAGAACACAAGCGCGCATCAGCGATTACTATGGAACCTCGGTGACTGGTCTATAAAGGCGACGAATTTGACCCTCTGATCAGATTTCCGACGATCGCCGACTGTTCGCCACTGGAGCCGTTCTTTGAGTGTAGCGAGATTTGAGGTCACAAGTTCGCCCAATAAAACGCTAGTTTCGTCATTCCCAGTTTTCCTGCCGTCTTGACCGTCACTACTACGTAACATGAGGTGGAAGTGCTACTGCGTTCATGTACCGAATGCCCCTGCAAAGCTGCGATCCAAGCCCGAAGCCCCCGGACAACACCAACGTCAGCAAGGACCAGAGAGCTAGCCCTAGGCAGCAAGGCCTGCTACCGGAATACGGACTTCTTCCCAAGAAGACCAGAGGTATCAAGCCCAACTCAGCCGCCCCAATCGCTGCCTCAGCGTCTCCTATTCTGCCGCAACAATCTGGGTACTCCCCAACCTTCCATGGATCGTCGTTTGAAGACCCAGAAACCTGGCTGGAGACCTATGAACGAACTGTGACCTTTAACAACTGGGAATCCGAGGACAAGTTGCGACGGGCCTTTTTCGCATGGGATGACGCTGCCAGGAGGACGTGGTTCCAGTGGTTCTATGAGGACATGGGACCTGTTCCGAAGTGGCTTCCTGCAGACATTCAAGCGTCGTAAGCGGAGAACGAGCCCAAGCTCTACTAGATACCTGAGTGCAGCTGTTCAATCAGGCCATCGCGATCTTCACTGATGAGATGCGCCGTCTATTTCGCCATGTCGACCCGCAAGTGTCCGAGGAGAAGACAGTCCACCTATTCCTGCGTGGTGTGAAGGACGAAGTTTTCGACGGAATGGTACGAAGTCCACCGAAGCCCATCGACGGGTTTTTTCGAGAGGCCACCATTATCGAAAAGACACTGGAAATGCGGAGCCGACAATTCAACCGCCGCGCGAACTCAGAACACTACGCCGGAGTTCAGTCACTGGCCACCGACGACCTGCGTGAGGCTATCAGAGCGGACGTGCGGGAGGAGTTTCGGAAGCTGTTCTCTTCATCACAGCCTCAAGTGGCTTCTATTGCCGACGTAGAATGCGAGAAGCTACAAAAATCACTCGTAGTACCACAATCGCCGCAGCCTCAGCCGGGAGCAATGGTCTACGCCGCCGTAGCGTGTCGTCACGTTCCCACTCCGCATCTGCGCCAGAGCCCGGTAATGCCACAGTTCCGTCGCCCACAACTGCCGCCGCCAGCAAGCCAAACCATGGCCTCGCGCAGCATCCCAAGGAAGGCTGATGTTTGGCGCGCCCCCGACCCCCGCTCTGCCATCATTGCAGAGAAGCCGGCCACATCTACCACCGATGTCCTTAACACGCGATGGGACTGCGAGGGTTCGCCGTCAACGAACTGCGCTCACAGCAAGGTGAATGCCCATGTGACGTCACCGACTACCTCACCGCCACTCAGTGGAGCACTCGACGACCGTCCCGTTCGCCGTCACCAGACCGCTACCTGTCGCCGCGACGTTAACACTACACTGCCACTGCTGATGCACTGCCAACTTCCGGAAAACTAAAAGCAGCAACCGAGGGAGGTGCGGTTGCTGTTGGTCGAACTAACGAAGATCCTCCGCCACGTACGAAAAAGCCGAAAAGACGATCTCGACGATATATCAACGAGACGCCGCAATCCCGACGAAGCCTAGAGGCAAAGAATACGACGGTGATAGAAGACCTGAGGACGCGACATTCCAGCCACACGTCAACATGGCGCAGCTGCGATCCGACGCCGAGACCAAACTACACCGCAAGCCAAAGAACCACCGACCTCGACACACTTGTCGATGGGCATGCCGTCACCGCCTTAGTGGGCACAGGAGCCGACTACTCCGTGATGAGAGGACCCTTTGTCACCAGATTGAGGAAAATTAAGACTGCATGGGAAGACCCTCGAATCCGGACAGCTGGAACGCACCTAACAACGCCGACTGCAACCTGCACAGGACGAATTACGATTCATAACCGGACCTACCCTGCCACCTTCATTATCATCCAGCAGGGTTTACGACACGTCATTCTCGGCATGGACTTCCTCAACCAACACGGCGCAGTCATCAACATGAAGTCGAAGTCGATAACGCTGTAGGAAGATCAAGCGATACCACCGGAGAGCTGTTGTAATCACCATGCCTTGAGTGTGCTCGAAGATCAAGTGAGCGTCCCGCCTCGCTGATGTAGAAGACGTCATCGAAGGCGACCAACATCTACTGCTCAATCGTTAAATTTGTGCCGCAAGAGGGATCGCTCGACTGCACGGAGGTAAAGTGAAAGTATTGCTCACAAACTTCAGCCAGGAGTTCAAGCACATCATCAAGGGCATGACGATCGCGTAAATGGTAGAAATTGTGGAAATCAGCAATGCATTTGTCCTTTTGGAATCGGCCGCATCTACCCCGACGACCATAGTTACCGAACGAGACTTCGACATAAATCCAAGTCTCCGCATGATTAAGCAGCGACAGCTCAGAAGTCTACTTCAACGATACAAAGACTGCTTTTCGACGTCATCGAGGATTCGACAAACGCCAGTCGCAAAGCATCACATAATACCCAAAGAGCATGCTCGACCACTCTGCCAGAGCCCTTACTGACTTTCGACGCGAGAACATGAAGCTGTCAGACAACAAGTCGAGAAAATGCTGCGAGGCGTCATTCATCCGTCCAAAAGCCCGTGGGCATCCCCTGTTGTCTTGGTGATAAAAACAAAGCACGGAACCTTATGTTTTTCCGTAGATTATCATCGACTGAACAAGACACTAATATAGACGTATAGCATCTACCACCGATACGCGACGCATTGGATCGGCTCTGCAACGCTAAATACTCCTCGTCGATGTATCTTAAGTCTCGCTACTGGCTAATAGAAGTCGACGAAAGAGTTCGCGCAGAGACCGCCTTTATCACGCCAGGCTGCCTCGACGAGTTCAAGGTGATGCCGTTCCGGCTGTGCTCGGCACCTGCAACATTCCAGTGCGCCATGGACACGGTGTTAAAAAGATTGAAGTGGCAGTTCTGTCTTCTTTACTTGGATGACTTCGTCGTCTTCGCCAGAAATTCCGACGATCACCTTAG
The DNA here is from genome assembly GCF_050947875.1 of Dermacentor variabilis. Taxonomy (NCBI): domain Eukaryota; kingdom Metazoa; phylum Arthropoda; class Arachnida; order Ixodida; family Ixodidae; genus Dermacentor; species Dermacentor variabilis. The sequence continues at coordinate 6,405,292 of NC_134576.1, read as the reverse complement.
CAGCTTGCGAGAGTACTAGAGCCGATCAAGTCATCAGGGCTCACTTTGAAGCCGGAAAAGTGCCGCTTCGCTTACGATGAGCTGTTCCTGGGCCACGTCATCAGCAAATTTGGAGTGCGCCCTTACCCGCAGAAGACAGCTGTCATCGCAAAGTTCCAGCTGCCCATCGAGAAGAAGGCAGTGCGTAGATACGTTGGCATGCATGCCTACTACAGGCGTTTTGTCAATGACTTTTCCCGCATCGCTCAGCCACTGACACATTTAACTAAATGTGATGTCGAGTTCAAGTGGGGTAGCAGCAGGCCGACGAACTTCAAGAACTCAAACAACACATGCAGTTGCCACCGGTACTTGCGCACTTGTACGAGGTCGCCGATAGAGAAATCCAGACTGACGCAAGTAGCCTAGGCCTCGGTGGCTTCCTAGTCGAGATGAAAGACAGACTTCAATGGGTGATAGCTTAAGCTAGCTGGTCGCTGTAAAAACCAAAGGCAATTATTCTGTGACCGAAAAGGAATGCCTCGCCATCATTCGGACTACAACGAAATTTCGCACTCACCTATATGGCAGGCCATTCAAAGTCGTCAGCGACCATCATCACGCATTGTGTTGGCTAGCGAAGTTAAAGGACGTGTGAGGAGGGCTGGTGCTGCGGTGCCTAAGACTGCAAGAATATGATATCACTGTAAGCTAAAAGTCTGGACGAAAACAGTCTTATACCGATCGCCTTTCACGCGCTCCCATTGACCCGCCGCCGCAAGATGACATATATGACGACGCCTTCCTTGGAATAATAGGCGCGGAAGACTTCGCTGCACAGCAACGAGCAGACTCAGAGCTGAAAATCTTCATCGAGTATTTGAAAGGACTCACCGACGTTGTCCGTAGGGCACTTAAGGGAGGATTGTCATCGTTCTTGCTTCAAAACAATCTAGTCTTAAAGAACTCACAAGACCGTACCCATAACGTTCTTGTTGTTCCCTCAGCGCTGCGTCCAGAAGTACTGCACGCCCTACATGACGATCCGACCGCTTCAATACTGAGATTATCCTGGACGCTATTGAGGATACAGGAAAAGTATTACTGGCCGAGCCTGAGGGCTAACGTTGCCCGTTAAGTGAAGACATGCCAAGACTATCACCGACGCAAGACACCACCGACAAAGCCAGCGGAATTACTGCAGCCGATCGAGCCTCCTTCCCGACCAGTTCAACAGATCGTGATGGACTTGTTAGGACGCTTTCCGATGTTAGCGACCGGAAATAAGTGGGTCTTCGTGGCGACGGACTACCTCACCCGCTTCGCTGAAACGAAAGCTCTGCTGAAAATTAGCGCAGCTGAAGTAGCGAAATTCTTCGTCGAGAACATCCTGCTGCGACATGGCGCCCCATAGCTCCTTATCACGGACAGAAGAACGGCCTTTAGAGTGCACTCACCCAAGCAATTCTGCAGTGAAGTCAAACAAGGCACAGGAGGACAACTGCCTGCCACCCGCAGACGAATGGCATGAATAAGACCCTCTCTGAGATGCTAGCAATGTACGTCGACGCCTAACACAAGACTTTGGATGCTGTCCTGCCCTACGTAACCTTCGCTTACAACACGGCGGTGCAACAAACAACACAGATCACGCCGTTCAAGATGGTTTACGGAACGAACGCGACGACGGCCGCACGTCACCGACGAAGGGAACCTTGAAGTCACCAGTACCACCTATCTCTAGCGCGCCGAAGAAGCCCGACAGCTCGCCCGCACACGGATCAAGAGCCAGCAGAGTACCGACAACAGACACTACAACATCCGACTACAGGGCGAGTGCCTGCCCTGCGATTGTGTTTGAGTTTGGACCCCGATACGACGACAGGGACTCAGTGAGAAACTATTGCGACGCTATTTCCGACCCTACAAGATCATCTGACTTATTGGCGCACTGGACTATGAGGTCTTGTCAGATGGCATTTCGCATTCATAGATGCGCTGCGCAGGATCTGAAGTGGTCTACGTGGTGCGTCTTAAGCCCTTTTACGCACGTTGACGAACTTCCTTATTTTGATGCGCCTTTGCTACGCGTGTTTTTGTTTAGTACTTCCGATTGTTTGCGGCATCGAGTCGATGCTTTTTAATAGGGTTATTGATAGGTGTACTTGCTGATCTTTATCGAATGACCATGTTTCAGAGCCTAGCAAATGTTATCGCACAGTGCAGTACGCGCCTGCAAGCATCGGAAACTTCGCGAATGTTATCGACGGTTCTATCCGCTGTCTGTTGTCGCCGAAACTTGTGTAATCTGATTTGATGTATGCGTGACGCGAATGGTGTAGAACATTCTGGAAGACACGTGGGTACCAACGATTACTCTGGAACCTTCGATGACTGATATATAAAAGCCGGCGCGCTTGAACCGCTGATCAAATTTTGGACTCTCGCCGACTGTGTTCGCCGCTGTCTATGAGTACAGCCTCATTTTGAGGGCACAAGTTCGCGCAATGAAACGCTGGTTTCGTCATTACCAGTTTTCCCGCTTTTTTGACCGTCCTTATCAGGTGACAATATCATTGCATCATGCAAAAAAAAACAACTTTTGTTACTCTCATGAGCAAGGTTTTAGGAAAGGGCTTTTGTGCGATACGCGACACTTGCAATTTACTCATGATGTTTTATCTAATATGAGCAATAACCATCAGACGGATTGTGTTCCCCACGACAGTGTGTTATGCTCAATATTATTTCTAGTATATATTAATGACCTACTTACAGATATTACATCTACCATTCGTTTGTTTGCAGATAATTGTGTTACCGTAAAATTGCAAATCCAACTGATCATCGTACGCTACAGAAGAATCTAGACCGTGTGACAAAATGATACGCTAAATGGCTAACCCTACAGCTAGAATAGAACTAGCAGAACTTTCCAAGTTAATCAACAAGCCTAAGACAGCTGACATAAGGAAGTATATTATGGATAGAATTGAACGTGCTCTGAGGATCGGAGGAAGCCTAAAAGCAGTGAAGAAGAAACTAGGAATTGGCAAGAATCAGATGTATGTGTTACGTGACAACTCCGGCAATATCATTACTAATATGGATGAGATAGTTCAAGTGGTTGAGGAGTTCTATAGAGATTTATACAGTACCAGTGGCACCCACGACGGTAATGGAAGAAAGAATAGTCTAGAGGAATTTGAAATCCCATAACCAACGCCGGAAGAAGTAACGAAAGCCTTGGGAGCTATGCAAAGGGGTAAGGCAGCTGGGGAGGATCAGGTAACAGCAGATTTGTTGAAGAATGGTGGGAAGATTGTTCTAGAAAAACTGGCCACCTTGTATACGAAATGCCTCATGACCTCGAGCGTACCGGAATCTTGGAAGAATTATAACATAATCCAAATCCATAAATAAGTGGACGCCATGGACCTGAAACATTATAGACCGATAAGCTTACGTGTCCGTTGCCTACAATATATTTACTAACGTAATTGCAAATAGAATCAGGAACACCTTAGACTTCGGCCAAGCAAAGGACCAGGCAGGATTCCGTAAAGGCTACTCAACAATAGACCATATTCACACTATCAATCAGGTGATAGAGAAATGTGCCGAATATAACCAACCCTTATATATAGCTTTCATTGATTACGAGAAAGCGTTTGATTCTGTCGTAACCTCAGCAGTCATGAAGGCATTACGGAATCAGGGTGTAGACAAGAGGTATGAAAAATACTGAAAGATATCTATAGTGGCTCCACAGCCACCGTAGTCCTCCATAAAGAAAGCAACAAAATCCGAATAAAGAAAGGAGTAAGACAGAGATATACGATCGCTCCAACGCTATTCACAGCGTGTTTACAGGAGGTATTCAGAGTCCTGGGTTGGGAAGAATTGGGGATAAAAGTTAATGGAGAATACCTTAGTAACTTGCAATTCACTGATAATAATGCCTTTCTTAGTAACTCAGGGGTCTAACTGCAATGCATGCTCACTGACCTGGAGAGGCGAAGCAGAAGATTGGGTCTAAAAATTAATCTGCAGAAAACTAAAGTAATGTTTAACAGTCTCGGCAAAGAACAGCAGTTTACGATAGGTAGCGAGGCAATGGAAGTGGTAAGGGAATACATCTACTTAGGAAAGTGCATGTACATGCACAAAGTGAAGCGCCACCTCCTCTCCGCCGGCTGCAGGGTAACTGCACCGCTGATGGAGTCGCACCTCACATGGCTGTGGTAGGAGTCAATCGCCACACGCGCTGCAAAAACTCATATCTGCGTTTGTTAGAAGCGATCGCTCGGCGCTACCCAGTACGAAGGTACATGACAAAGTAATGGAAAACCAAGCGCAGTTTCCTGACCCTTTGCTTTTGTATGAATGTTTCCCGGCATTGCTGCGCGCTTACACACACGGTACGCCCGCGGCGCAGCACTTCCTTATACATAAGCGCGAGCAGCGAGCAATGTGTTCAAAGACCAGTGCAAAAAGCAGGCGCGCACAAAATCTGTGCGTCTGCACCAAGCCGCGCCGAATCAAACCAGAGGAAATGAAAGCAGCGACAAGCGATCGTATAAAAGCCTAGTGCACAAACCAGACGCACACAAATCTGCGCTCGGAAAAGCGATCTTGTCAAAGCCTAGTGCAGAAACCAGGTGCACATCAATCTGCGTTCGGAAAAGTGCGCGCAAGCATGTAGCGAGCCGCGCCAATCTAATGCAGAAGTTAATCGCCAATCTAATGCAGAATGTAATGCAGAAGGTAGGGGGGAGTAATGTGTGACACTAAGCTCAGTGTCACCCACACGTGCAACCAAACACAGGACAACTTCTTCGATGCCGCAGCGTGCAGAGTTTTGTACACGAAGTGAACGACATTCAGCGCAAATACCCCCGCACGATGACGGCACATGACGAGCGCACGAGCGTACACCACACAGCGAAAAATTCGGAACTTTGCCAATGCGAACGTGCCGAGACCCAAGCAGCGTAACTATCCATCGCTTCTATTCTTCGCTCCCGATTCGTCATTCTCTCTTCCTTGGGGCCTTGCTCCACTCTTGAGTACAAATCAAGATATATTTACGGTAAATTGACAATTTTCACAGCACGGCACGATAAATGCCGGCTCAATACACCATGTACACTTCGTCTACCACTCCTTAGATCGGAAGCGCAGCGCGGGCTGCCTCCTGGTGCCGCCCTGTGTGAGCGCGAACATAACAGAATCGGTTTCATTTCGCATTTCTGCACCAGTTATTGGAACAGCAAAATAATTGCCTCACAAATAATTGAATTCTAAAAGAGGAGAACGCTTTCTCTCCCACGAGGTAGTGCGTGTTATACAAAGGGAGTGACAATGCAAGAAGCAGAAAGGCAGGGAGGTCAACCAAACCGATTGCTACTGGGGATAGCAAACCCCTGTGTTTCAATGCAGTGCAAAGCAGTGCACTGCGACGCGTCAATAAGCTCTATTATAGCACTAATTTGTGCTGGTTGGTGCATGTAATAAACGGGTAAATAATGAGTTGTGTCATAACATTTACTCATGGATAAAGCACATGGAACTAATGGTGTTGTATTCTGGGTAGAAAAAATAATAATAAAGCTTGAATCGTTACAACTCTGTACTGGGCGTTCTTTCTTTCCATCTTATTTATTTTATTTTTGAAAGTACACAGTACTAACATAGTACTAGGTCCTTCATCTTGTTAAGAATGGCCGGCTGGTGTGGCAAAGTGCCGGCTATTTCAGCCTGCTGCAGGTGCGTCTGCTGCAGGTGCGTCGACCGATCCGGGGTGGTGGCGCCCTTCAGAGAACCAGCGAGGAGAGCGCTAACTAACCGTGAACTTCCTTTTGAGAACTTCACTACGGCGGCGTTCATCCACCAAGCGCCTCGTTCGGAGAACAGGAGAAAGGCAGCTCTGGAATTTAGAGGCGCCGGCTGGGGTCGGGCGTGACCACCTGGCTACGGGGATGCAGGACAATGGATACAACGGCGACTGCGCTGCAAAGATCGTCTGCCCGCGGAGGGGGCACTGAAACCTGTGTGTGCGTGTGTGTGTTTGTAAAACGTCCCGCGGAAAGGCGGCCTGTTTACGGTGACGTCGAACGTGTTGCCCCACCTAGGGATCTAGGGAACACCAAGTGGATATAACGAGCTGTTGTCGAAGGCTAGAGTGTGCTCGTCGTCGTGCTCTGTGCTCGAAATGTACTCGTGAGCTGTATGCTCGTTTGCTGTATGCTTTCTCTTGCGGGCTCCATTCGGGAGTCACGCTAGACTGTCGATGTATGTCTTGTTCAAAATGTTAATGCTGTAAATAAATCCTGCTCGCCTAAGTCCCGACGAAGAGTCAATGTTCTCCCTACAACTACGACCGCCAAATCTTAGAATTTTCAGTCACCTTCCCGTAGTTTGTACGGGAAGGTGAACATGCACATGTGGGTGCATGTTCGCATCTTTATTCTGTTGTACAAGAACGTGCGCGCTTACCGGTCTTGTTTCAAGATGAAGCGCCAAATGAAGCGCCACCAAGGACGAAGAGGCGTAGAGTAGCATAGGCCGGAGCGTGTACAAAACGGCCGATGAGTGCTCTGATGTAGGCGTCACGACGTTGCTCGTCGGCGAAATGAAGCAGCTGTGATTCAGAGAATAGGCAAGCAGCCCCTGGCAATATTGGAGGAGTCAGAGTCCTCAACAGGGTAACGCGACAACCCTTTAGCGCCTTGGTTCAGGTGGCCAGACCTCTACACCACGGAATATGACAATTCCTGTAGCCTCAAAGCCCATCGGCCAAGCCGGCCTGTAGGATCTATTAGCGATGAGAGCCAGCAGAGAGCATGATGGTCAGTGAATACGGAAAAAGGGCGACCGTAAGGGTAAGGACGGAACTTCGCAACCGCCTGGACAACAGCGAGGCATTCTCGTTCCGTAATGGAATCGTTGCGGTCCGATGGTGCTAGGAGGCGGCTCGCATAAGCAACAACGCGATCCTGGCCACGCTGACGCTGGGCTAAGACGCCATGACAGTTGGCATCTGTACGTAATTCTGTAGGGCCATCAGGCTCGAAGTGGGCGAGAATGGGTGATGAGGTGAGAATAGTGACGAGACGAGAGAAGCGGCGGTATGAGAAGTACCTTATGAGAATTGTGCGCCTTTGTTCAAATGATTAGTGAGGGGTCTAGCAATTGCCGAAAAATCTTGAACAGAACGACGAAAGTACGACCGTAGACCTACAAAACTTCGAACGTCTGTGGCTGTCTTCAGAACCGGAAAGTCTCGGACAGCGCGAGTTTTCTCGGCATCATGCTGTACTTCGGAAGCGTCAACGAGATGTCCCAGAAGAGCAATTTGGCGGTGGACAAAACGCCATTTGGACGAGTGAAGTTGCAGCTTCGCCTTTCGAAATACATCAAGTATAGATGTTAGACGCTCAAGGTGAGTGTTGAACGTTGGCGAGAAGACGATGACGTCGTCGAGGTAGCAGAGACATGTGAACCATTTGAAACCTTTGAGCAAGGAGTCCATCATACGCTCAAAGGGGGCAGGGGCATTGCATTATCCAAACGGCATTACTTTAAATTGGTGTAGGACATCAGGTGTGATGAACGCGGTTCTTTCTCTGTCCATATCGTCAACAGAAATCTGCCAGTATCAAGAAGGAAGATACATAGAAGAGAAATATCTGGAACGGTGGAGGCTATCAAGGGCGTCGTTTAAACGTGGGAGCGGATAGAGTAGACGGTACTCTACACAGAAGCGCGACGTGCCGTCTTTCTTCTTAACCAGTACCACAGGTGACGCCCAGGGACTCAATGAGGCTCAATGATGTTTTTATCTAGCATTGTGTTCACTTCACTTTGAATTACTCGGCCTTCCGACGCAGAAACTCGATACGGTCGTCGGTGAGTAGGTGTAGCATCGCCAGTAAGAATCCGAAGCTTGACCGCGAGCGTCTGGCCTAAAGGGCGATCGCCGAAGTGGAAAATATCTCGGTAGGATGATAATACTTGGCAAAGGTATTCAGCCTGCGCAGAGGAAAGGCCCGTGGCACTTATTTTTTTTATGTTGGGATCGGCGCCCGAAGCTGGAGCGAGGGGCCTGCTCAGCTCGCAAGAACCATCGGTTGATAACACTGCCACGTGATGATCGCCTCGACAATCAACGTTGGCAAGGCAAATGCCTTGCGGTAGAATTTGCTTTGCCAATGCCAAGTTAAAGATAGGCATGCGAGTGCGGTTCGCAGTAATAGTAAGTATAATGTGAGGCAAGGTAACGTCATATTGCAGTGGAATGTCGGGCATAGGAGGGACGAGGTACTCGCCATCAGCAACTGGTGAGGAAGACAACAGTTAAATATAGGCTATTGACTTTAGCGGCAGGTGAAGAAAGCCGGTGGGACATAAGCGGCACTGGGGTGCTTCAGAAGGTTCTGCGAGAATAGGCAACTCAATGCGAAGGGTACTGGCAGAGCAGTGAATAAGATAAGAGCACGCAGAGAGAAAATCGGGGCCGAGAATTAGGTCGTGGGAGCAATGAGCAATCACGGTGAAGAGGACAAAAGTGTGGCGGCCGGCGCTGCTCACACGTACCGTACACATGCCGAAGATAGGCACAGTACCGCCATCCGCAACACGGACGACGCGTGCCGACGCTAAGGTAAGGAGCGTTTTGAGTCGTCGTTGGAAGGTAGAACTCATAATAGAAAGATGTGCTCTTGTATCGATGAGTGCAGTGATAGGATAGCCGTCAACATCAACGTCAAGAAGGTTTTGGTTCGTGTTTAACGTGAGCAGAGGATTTGAGGGTGGTGTCGACAACGCAGCTTCACCTCGAGAAGCTGCAGTGCCCAGTTTTCCGGTTGGATCCGGGAGGCGATAGACGGTGAAGAGAAGCGACGGGGTTGGGGCGAACGAGACTGATGGCGTCGAAGTGAGGGCGAGCGGATGTAGCAAAGGTTCGGATCAGGGGAATACTTCGCAGTGGGTTCATGGCGGGTGGCATAGGGAACAGAAGGTCCAAAGGTGCGGGAATAAGCGGCGGCGTATGTCCGAGGAGGTGGTGGTCATCGGTTGCGGCAGCGACGAGTGACGTAGCCAATGCGACAGCAGTGGAAGCAGATCAGCCTGTCATGATGGGTACGCCATTCGGAGGGGTTGCGGCGAGATCTGGCAGAAAAGGGCTGCCGGGGACGAGGAGGGCCGCTAGATAACTGGGGAACGCTGAGTTGTGACGGGGAACGCACGGAGTTCAGACCTATGTTCTCAAATTCCTCTCTGACGACGGTCTGAATCATAGCAATGGTGGTTGCTGGCGGATCCGTAGGCGTCGCGGTAAAAGGTGGGGAAGAGGCGGAGTCGAGCTCGCCACCAACAATACGGGTTACGTCGTCACAGGCGTCGGTCTGACGCGGTCGACCCTCACATGTCGATGTTGCAGCAGTCTTGGGTAGCCGCGTGATGTGGTGTGGGATACGGCGGCTCTTAGCTTGTTCAAGGCGACGGCATTCTTTTATGATGGCGTCGATAGTCGAGACGTTGCCGAAAACGAGCAAATTGAAAGCGTCGTAGGCAATGTATTTTAGCACGTGTGCCACTTTATCTGCTTCAGACACAGTATCGTCAACTTTGTGGCGTAGAGCCAAGACGTCGAGGATGTATGAAACGTACGGCTCTGTAGATGTCTGAATGCGTGACGCAAGAGCCTTTCTGGCGGCAACCTTTTTGCCAATGTGGTGTAGCCGAACAGTTCCCGTAGCATTTCTTTGAAACTGTCCCAACTGGTTATCTCGTCGTCATGCGTTTGACGCCACAGGCGTTGGGTGCTGCCGAGATAAAAGATGGCATTGCCGAACGTAATTGTTCGGTCCCACCTGTTATTAGCACTGGCGTTTTCATACAGCTTGATCCATTCGTGAACGTCCTGTCCCTCCAGGCCAGACAACAAACCTGGGTCGCGATGTTGGGCAACCATGAATATTGTAGCAGTCAGACAAGCCGAAGCCGTTGCAGAGGCGGCCTCGTCACCGGAAGACATGGCGACTAGCTCGATGTACCGACCACTTCGGAGTTCTGTGGTGAGGACGGCGATCGCTAACCTCCACCAGAATGTTACGTGTGGAAACACACACGAAAGAGGCTATTTACAGGCTATTTACACTGGAGCCAGACAATCAGGCCGACACTCGCTCGTGCCAAGGTACAGACCAACTTCATCGTCATTCTCGCGGCGGCTCGTCTCTTGAGCATCTCTCGGTGATGTCGTAATATCTTCCAGTATTTTTACATACGGCTCGTCTACAACCTCACTCCGTAATGCCTGCATGCCTGCTGAGGTTTTGACTAAATCAAACGCGTTCTCGTAATCAATGAAGGCTCTATATAAGGGTTGGTTATATACCGCACATTTCTCTATCCCCTGATTGATAGTACTACGATATTATCGAGAGATGCACAAGAGACGAGCCGCCACGATAAGGACGATGAAGTGTATCTGGGCCCTTGGCGCGAGCGAATGCAGGCCTGGTGGTCTGGCTCCAGTATAGATAGACCGTAAATTGCCACTTTCATGTGTGTCGTTCCCCACGGAACAGTGTGAATATGGTCTATTGTTGAGTAGCCTTTAAGAAATCCTGCCTGTGCCTTTGGTTGAACGAAGTTTAAGGTGTTCCTGGTTCTATTTGCGATTACCTTAGTAAATACTTTGTACGCAACGGACAGTAAGCTGATCGATCTATAATTTTTCAAGTCTTTGGCGTCCCCTTTCTTATGGATTGAGATTATGTTGGCGTTCTTCCAAGATTCTGGTATGCTCGAGGTCAGGAGACATTGCGTGTACACGGTGGCCAAATTTTGTAGAACAATCTGCCCACCATCCTTCAAAAAATCTGTGGTTATCTGAACTTCCCCAGCTGTTTTCCCCTTTTGCATAGCTCCCAAGGCTTTCTTTACTTCGTCCGGCTTTACTTATGGGATGTCAAATTCCTATAGAGATTTCCCTCTTCCATTATCGTCGTGGATGCCACTGGCACTACATGAATCTCAAAGAACTGCTCAACCACTTGAACTATCTCGTCCATATTAGTAACGATATTGAAGGCATTGTCTCTTAATGCGTACATGTTATTATTGCCTCTTCCTAGTTTCTTCTTCATTGTTTTTCAGCTTCCTCCGTTCCTGAGTGCATGCTTGATTCTATCTATATTATACTTCCTTATGTGAGCGATCTGACGCTTATTTGCTGACTTTTAAAGTTCTGCCAGTTCTACTCAAGCTGTAGTGTTAGAGGCTTTCATACATTGGTGTTCCTTAATCAGATCTTCCATCTCCCGCTATAGCTAACCGGTAACCTATTTAACGCAGGCACCACCGACTTCTATTGCACACTCCCTAATGATGCCCATAAGATTGTCGTTGTTTGGTTCAACACTAAGGTCGTCTTGCTGAGTTAAAACCGAGTACCTGTTCTGTAGCTTGATCCGGAATTCCTCTATTTTCCCTCTTAGCGCTCACTCATTGATCGGCTTCTTATGTACCAGTTTCTTCCGTTCCCCCCTCAATTCTAGGGTAATTTGAAATCATACCATCCTATGGTCACTGCAGTGCACCTTGCCGACCACGTCCACATCTTGTATGATGCCAGGTTTAGGTCAGAGTATGAAGTCTATTTCATTTCTAGTCTCGCCATTCGGGCTCCTCGACGTCCACTTTCGGTTATCCCGCTTTCGCAAGAAGGTATTTTATATCCGCAAACTATTCTGTTCCGAAAACTCTACTAATAACTCTCCCCTCCTATTCCTAGAGCCCATGCCATATTCCCTCACTGACTTGTCTCTAGCCTGCTTCTAGCCTACCCTGGCATTGAAGTCGCCCATCAGTATAGTGCATTTTCGTTTGACATTGCCCGTCGCCGATTCCACGTCTTCATAGAAGCTTTCGACTTGTTGGTCATCATGACTTGATGTAGGCGCGTAGACCTGTACGACCTTCAATTCGTACCTTTTAATAATTTCGCAAGATCTGCCACCCTCTCGTTAATGTTAAAGAATTCCTGTATGTTACCAGCTATATCCTTTATGATTATATTGCGCTTAGTGTTATACTGATAATTTTAAGTGGAGGACAGGACCTGGACGTACGTACCGCAAACTAGGAACTGTTTAATACTGTTAAAGAACGCGCTTAAATACAAGGAGATATGGCGCTGGGGTGGGGGAGATATAAAAAGATATGACAAGGTGACGACATGGGATCATACTTCGGGCCAGAGATAAATCGTTCACTTGCACCCGTTCGCCCTCACTAGGTAACGTTCTAGTGTTAAACGTTGCCAGGTTGAGATTCCAATGTCGGCCTGTCCGAATCCGAGATTCTTAGCACCCTCCGCTGCGTCACAGGTCTGATCGCCGCCGTGATCAGTTGCTTCGCTTTTGCTGGGGGCTGGGACTCGCGGTTTGACGGTTGCATTCATATAGGAGGTTGTGGCCAAATACTGCACCAGGGTGGCCAATCCTGCTCTGGCGAGTGAGTGCGTTACCGGTTTTGGTCACCGGGATCAGGCTGTACTCCAGGTCTGTTTATGCAATTTTATCAACACGCCGTGTTTTTTTGTTTTAAGCCGGTAGAAAATTGCGCGGCTAGAGAGCACGTAGTGCGAAATGGCCAGTCCAAATTGAACACTGCACAAATAACAAACAGGGTATCAAGAGTCGAGGAGGAGCTCGGCAAAAGGCCAAGTAAATAGTGGGACTATAGTGACCTTGTATGTCTAATAACGACAGAAATACGGAAAGAGAAACAGCATGGTCGTTGGAAAGAAAAAAGGAAACCGAAAAGCTGGTGGAACAGAGAGATACGAAAAGCGAACGCCGACCTATAGAAAGCATCCCGAGAGAACAGGCAGGCAAAAAAGTGCAGTTACCGCTGGATGAAGTAGCCCTAGTATGGAAGTATACCGCGAGAAAATATCTGTTTCAAATAGTGGTGCAAGCAAAGATAAAAGCTGAAAGTGAACGTTTGTTGTCAGAAATACGTGATAAAAAGAAGGCCGCACCTCGAATATTTTGAAACCACATAAAATTATTAGGCAGGAAGTCAACAACAATTAAACAAGATATCCTAGATGAAGACGGAAACAAATTGTGAGGGGACGCGGCATTAAATTACATCCTCACAATAACAGCAGAATCTTTCCAAGGCATTGAGAATGTTGCATTTGAAGAAGAATCTTTCCAAGGCAATGACAAGGTTGCATTTGAAGAAAAAAAATACATGAAAGAAAACCAGATGAAAAAGCAGCTGGTGCTGACAAATTTCAACTGTAAGAAAGCTGAAGAGAAAATTCCCAAGCGCGCAGCCACAGTACCAGTCGAGGTTGCCGTTAGTCTGATCAATGAACTAGGACCAAGAAATAAGGAAGTTCTGGTGAAAGCAGTGGAAAAAAAACTTCAAATAATAAATGAATACCAGACAGTTGGCGACAATGTGGAATGAATTTATTTTTGCAGGTTCACTCGTAGAAACTGTTGACCATTACATAAGTAATATACAGGTTAGCAATGCAGGCAATTAAATTAAAGCTGCAAGCATGCGCAGAGAATAATGTCATTTTGGGAGAACTTCTGAATAGTTTTAGAATAGGTAGGCGTTTCGATGATAACTTCTTTGTTCTTACTCAGTGTTTTGAATTAGCAAGATAAGAAAGCAGACCATTATATTTGGCATTTTTATATATCACAGGAGCATATGACAACGTACACCGCAACATTTTGTGGGATATTCTCGAAGGAGCGGGCTTAGGCGACGATTGCCTACAGCTTTTGAGAGAGATTTACCTAAAAAATACCGATTGCGTTAAATGGGAAGGGATGAGGAGCGAGAAGAAAGCTCATATCAACAAGGAACTGAGAGAGGGTGCCCTTTATCCCCGCTGCTGTTTATGATGTAAATGGTAAGGATCGAGAGGGCGCAAGAAGGGAAATAATATCGGGTTTAATCTCTCATACCAAGAGGCGGCTACAGTAGTAGAGCAGCAGCTTCCAGGCTTATTTTATGCGGACAACATTGTGTTGCTAGCTAAAAAGCAAAATGATTTGCAACGTCTGGCTAATATTTGTGGACAGGGAGGAAACAATTTAGATTTGAAATTTAGTGTTAGAAAATCAGGTGTGAAAAAGTGAACAGACAGGGGCGATACAGGGTCTATATAAGAATATAGGCCTTGTTTATAGGCCCTGTAGTGGGCTCGGCGAGGCGACGGGGATCATGTCTCCAATGCAACGTTTCCTGCTTTCAGTCCAGGTTGCCCTTGTTCGCAACTGCCGGTACGTCGGCATTCTAAAGCACGTGTCGCCACTTTGGATCGTACGACAGCAAAGATGGCTCCATCAGTGAAATCTGCCCTTTATCGAACACGAACTTGCTGCCCGACATGCGCAGTGTACCACTTCAAGAATTTCCTGCGACAGTGACGTCACCAGCATGGCCTGTAAAAGACTGCCCTCAGCGATACTCCGGCAGTGGGCTCGGCGAGGCGAAGGGGATCACGTCTCCAATGCAGAGTTTCCTGCTTTCAGTCCAGGTTGGTAGTGTCTGTCTGTACAGAAGTGACGAGAGGTGTCTTGTAGTTTTGCCGAGCCCACATATGGTTTTGACCATTGCTTTTGAGTGCTTCTTTGCGTTGATGCTACTGCTTTGCGGAGATGTTGAGCAAAACCCTGGTCCCGGTCCGTCTGTGCCAGAACTGCTTAAGCAACTCGTTGACGGTCAGCAAGCTATACGCAGTGACCTGGCCAATGTTATTACTAGGCTGGAACAGACAGAAAAAACTCCCGCAAAGTTTTGCATGCGCGTAAACGAACTAGACAAAAAGGTGAATGAAATATCAGCAAAGACGCAAGAAATTGAGCACCTACATGAAAGCATGGCATTAGTCCAGGAAATGCTGAAATCGCAGAAAGCAACAATGTAAAAAATTTCCGTCATTATACGGAGGATTTCCGTCATTATACGGAGAACTGCAGGTAAATATACGGAAAATATGTTATATTTCGAAAATACGGCAAAATCTGCCGTTAATATACGGAAAGTGCTTTCCGTTTTAAGCTTTACGGACATTTTCACTGTAATCATATAATGGCTATACACTGTTTTGCACGAAACAGACAGAATTCCGTATTTTTGGTATGCGAACATCCGTATTATTGTGAGAAAATTTAAGCTACATGTCTGAATGAGCGCTCGTACTCACAAAGTTTCAGCTAACAATATTTTATTGAACACGCGAACTGTACGCATTATGAAAATGCGTACAAAATGTGAGAACTAGTCTTCTACCAAAAGCTGCAATAACAGATTGTATAAATATATATATACGCATCTTCTATACCGGTCGCAGTTTGCCGCGCATATGGGCCTTGTAACGCTTACCATATGCGCAAATATATGCGCGTTCTCGCAATGTTCTCAAATTAAGCGCTTTGCAGTTAATAATACAGCTTATATGTTTAAGTGAACGAAGAGCCGCGGGCATACGTGCATACGTAAAAGAGCTTGCGAGACTCAGGTGCTGGTGCACTGGGAATGACATTGGTGCTCTACGCCAAAAATTGTACGCATTATAAATCAGTACCGAAACGCAGGGAGTGGTATAATGATCGTAACTGCGTTTACATTTAGCAACAAATGGTCTCAAAGGAGACTGGCGACTTATAGATCCAAGTGTAACGGTCGGATGAAATTTTCGAATGCGGCAAGCAATTAACCCAAGTGTGAAAGGGCATTGCTGAACTGCAATGTAGTTGGTTTAACTCATTCCCATAATATTTACAAAATATCTCGTCTCTGGCAATAACCACCCATTCATTGAGACAAATCGACTACGCACAATCTTCACTGTTTTTGTGTTAATTCTTGCGGTAAGATGTAATCGCGAACATTTGGCGCTTCATCTTGAAACAAGACCGGTAAGCGCGCTCATTGTTGTACGGCAGAATAAAGACGAACATGCACCGACATGTGTGCAAACTACTGGAAGGTGAGTGAAGATGAAGGACGTATTACCGTGCTAATACTGTGTGTACTGTCAAAAACAAGAATAAAAAAAGACAGAAAAGAATGCCCAGTGCCGAGTTGTAACGATTCAAGCTTTATTACTTTTCGACCTAGAATGCAACACCATTAGTTCCATGTGCTTTATGCATGGGTAAATGTTATGACACAACTCATTATTTACCCGTTCATTACATTCACCAACCAGCCCAAATTATCACTTTGCTAGAGCGTATGGACACATCGCAGTCCACTGCTTTGCACTTCATTTCCGCACTGGAGTTTGCTATCCCCAGTAGCGAACGGTTTGGTTGACCTCCCTGCCTTTCTGCTTCTTGCATTCTCTCTCCGTTTGTATAAAACGCAATAACTTGCGGGAGAGAAAGCGTTTTCCTCTTTTAGATTTCAATTAATTGTCAAGCAATTCTTTTGCAGTTCCAGTACCGAAAGCACTAATGCGAAAACGGAACCGATTCTGTTCTGTTCTCCGCGCTCACAGAGTGCGGTACCAGGGGGCAGCGCGCGCTGCGCGTCCGTTAGGAGTGGCAGACGGAGCTGCACAGCCAGCAATTTTTGTGTCGTGTTGTAAAAGTTGTTAATTTGCCGTAAATATCTCTTGATTTGTACTCAAGAGTGGAGCAAGACCCCAAGGAAGAGAGATTGACGCATCGGGAGCGAAGAACAGAAACGAAGAATGGTTACGCTGCTTGGGTCTCGGCACGTTCGAATTGCCAAAGTTCCGAATTTGTTGCTGTGTGGTGTACGCTTGTGCGCTCGTCATTTGCCGTCATCGTGCGGAGATATTTGCGCTGGATGTCTTTCACTTCGTGTACAAAACTCTGCACGCTGCGGCATCGAAGAAGTTGTCCTGTGTTTGGGTGCACGTATGCGCTTGGACACGGATAGCCTGCTTGCTCTCAACGGGTGTTCAACAGTCTACGCGCGCTCGTAACTTGCTCATGAGGTACGCCCATTTTAATCTTATTTGGTTTGCATAACGTATGTGTTAAAACGATGTGTGGTAAGCCGGTGTCGCGAACAGAAATATTGTTTCAAAAGACCACTATGCAACGTCTTAGGGCAAAAATGACGCATGAATGGGGAAAGGGATCACCCTATCTTTTCAGATCGATTCCAGTGGTAGCGCCATCGGCTCGATCGCAATTTCCGTGAGGTACTTCTAACCTTTTGCTCACTCGCGTAAAAAGCGTAAAATAAAACTGCGTTTAGTTGCGCACTTGTATTGACGCTTGTATTGACTTGAGAGCATACTGTATCCGATACAAGAACTTCTGTTAGAATACGGAAATAAACGTTCGAGGCAATAGCAGTGGCTGACTACCTGTGATCGTTTCTTCCTTGCTTGGGTGCACATTTTATTTGTGACCAGAAAAAAAAAGTTCTTTGCTCTGGCTGCTCTGCTGTGTTTCCTTGGTGCAACTTTTTGCAGTGCAGTAAGGCGTGTTGCTTGGAATGATGTCTGGGCACTCAAGGCATTCGTGTCAGTAAGCAAGCAGTAAACGGGGTATCAGTGCGAAAAAATTTGGACATACAAGTGAGGCGAATGGTATCATCATAGACTCTTTAATTTTACGAATAATTCAGTTGTATTACTAAAGCGGAAAGTGGATATGCATGAAAGTCAGATTGTATTGATACTCAGCAAAAACAAGGTAACTTATTACTAATCAATGATTTTCTTTTACTGAAAGGCAAGTTGTTGTTGTTCTGCTGGAGCTGAGAAGAGGTCTGCTGCCTGCAATGGGTCCATCTCTCTCAAGTTATCGCAGTATTGTAGCTCTCAAAATGAGTGGATTTTTTTTTCTTTTGGCTATTTGCTACCTGAATCATGACCATCTACTTAGATGTGTAGGTGATCACTGTTAGTGACATTGGAGTGCTGGTGGACATCATCATCATCATCATCATCATCATCATCATCATCATCATCATCATCATCATCATCAGCCTGGTTACGCCCACTGGAGGGCAAAGGCCTCTCCCATACTTCTCCAACAACTCCGGTCTTGCACTAATCGTGGCCATGCCATGCCTGCAAACTTCTTAATCTCATCCGCCCACCTAACTTTCTGCCGCCCCCTGCTACGCTTCCCTTCCCTTGGGATCCAGTCCGTAACCCTTAATGACCATCGGTTATCTTCCCTCCTCATTACATGTCCTGCCCATGCCCATTTCTTTTTCTTGATTTCAACTAAGATGTCATTAACTCGCGTTTGTTCCCTCACCCGATCTGCTTTTTTCTTATCCCTTAACGTTACACCTATCATTCTTCTTTCCATAGCTCGTTGCGTCGTCCTCAATTTGAGTAGAACCCTTTTCGTAAGCCTCCAGGTTTCTGCCCCGTAGGTGAGTACTGGTAAGACACAGCTATTATATACTTTTTTTCTTGAGGGATAATGACAACCTGCTGTTCATGATCTGAGAATGCCTGCCAAACGCACCCCAGCCCATTCTTATTCTTCTGATTATTTCCGTCTCATGATCCGGATCCGCCGTCACTACCTGCCTTAAGTAGATGTATTCCCTTACGGCTTTCAGTGCCTCGCTGCCTATTGTAAAATGCGGTTCTCTTCCGAGACTGTTAAGCGTTACTTTATTTTTCTGCAGATTAATTTTTAGACCCACTCTTCTGCTTTGCCTTTCCAGGTCAGTGAGCATGCATTGCAATTGGTCCGCTCAGTTACTAAGCAAGGCAATATCATCAGCGAATCGCAAGTTACTAAGGTATTCTCCATTAACTTTTATCCCCAATTCTTCCCAATCCAGGTCGGAACCTTGGCCACAGATTCCGCCATACTTTTTTGAGCCTGCAACATGTGCAGAGAAAGTCACATCACCGTACGTTGATTGTATGGCTTTATTGTTCTACACATTCTATCAAATCATTAAAAAATTCAGTTCGCACATTTTTACTACTGTATATAGACAGTCTAGTTGCTATACACAGGAAACATTACCATCCCTCTTGCAGAATGCAACAATAGAAGCGTACACTGTAAAGCTACACTAAAATTTAAATTGATGTGACACCGTATGAGCATACAGTATGCTTACTGTATGCTCTAGCCCTGTGTCAAGTAAAAGTTATTTGTCAATCATTTATGGTGTATTCGTACTTATTCTGGGTCATCAAACTGTACAATCAATGTTCCAAGTTTACACATTGTTGGCTTTTGATTGCCTATGTGATCCGTTTCCTACGTACGCATGCGGTAATCCCACTGTAATAAGGAAAAAGACTTAGAAAAAGAAATGCCATGATAATCTTCGACATTTGCTGAGGGCAGGAGCAATGGCCAATGCCATGTGGTTGAAGCAACATAAATACTCAGTTTTCACCAAGCTTAATTGTTCAGCAAGTAATAAAGAGGTACACTGTGCGCCTCTGCATGACCAATAAAATCTGACTACTTGACATTGCACTAAGGCTGCTGCTTGGTACTGTTCGGCAGTTCGGCTTTGGTTTTCTGATATACAGAACTGTTGAGGTAACAGTAGTTTACTTTGCAATAAAATGGAACTTGGAGCACTGGTCATTTGCACATAAATAACGCGACAGCAAATATAACACAAGGATAGGAATATGGGTCTCTTAGAAAAAGTACATACACATTATGATTATAATGTGATGTGATGCCACAATGAAACAGAAAGCAACACATAGAAGTGGACGGCACTTCCATGCCATCAAGGTTATTGGACAGACAGTACTTCAGAAGTGCCCGCAACACAGTCAAAAAAGGTAAAACCGCATTTTCTTGCGTTCAACACAATGTGTTGGCGGGATAGTTGGTGCGAATTCATAAATACTTTGTGAAGCGCAAAACAATGGACACAAGAAAGACGACCAGCACAAGGCGCTACTCTCAACTGACATCACTTTATTGCCTCACTCCTTTATAGAAAGCAGAATCTAGAAGAACATGCGGAGCGAGCACCATGTGCAGGAACCACCAACAACCGATCAGAAGAGGGCACTCATGCGACGGAATCCAAAATCCATATTGAGCCCTGCACAAGGTTAAAGAAAGCACACTAATGCACTGTGACCCCAATGACTGCATGAAGAAAGATTCCGATAACTCTGGCGGTGGTATCACGGCTCTTTTTCAAAATCGTAGTATCACGAAACAATGCGAACATAAGCGATCCATACCAACAGGCACAGGTTCCCATTTGGCTCAACATTGTAAAATATGGAAGTGCAAAGCCATGTTTCGTGATACTACGACTTTGAAAAAGTGCTGTGATACCACCCCCCGAGAGTTAGCGGAAGCTTTCTTCATACAGTCATTGGGGTTACAGTGCATTAGTGTGCCTTCTTTAACCTTGTGCAGGGCTCAATATGGATTTTGGATTCCGTCGCATGAGTGCGCTCTTCTGATAGGTTGTTGGTTGTTCCAGCACATGGTGCTCGCTCCGCATATTCTTCTAGATTCTGCTTTCTATAAAGGAGTGAGGCAATAAAGTGATGTCAGTTGAGAGTAGCGCCTTGTGCTGGTCGTCTTTCTTGTGTCCATTGTTTTGCGCTTAACAAAGTATTTATGAATTGGCACCAACTAGCCCGCCAACACATTGTGTTGAATGCAAGGAAATGCGGCTTTGCCTTTTTTGACTGTGTTGCGGGCACTTGTGAAGTACTGTCTGTCCAATAACCTTGATGGCATGGAAGTGCCGTCCACTTCCATGCGTCGCTTTCTGTTTCATTGTGGCATCACATCACATTATAATCATAATGTGTATGTACTTTTTTCTAAGAGACCCATATTCCTATCCATGTGTTATATTTGCTGTCGCATTATTTATGTGCAAATGACCAGTGCTCCAAGTTCGATTTTATTGCAAAGTAAACTACTGTTACCTCAACAGTTCTGTATATCAGAAAACCAAAGCCGAACTGCCGAACTGTACCAAGCAGCAGCCTTAGTGCAGTGTCAAGTAGTCAGAGTTTATTGGTCATGCAGAGGCGCAGAGCGTACCTCTTTATTACTTGCTGAACAATTAAGCTTGGTGAAAACTAAGTATTTATGTTGCTTCAACCACATGGTATTGGCCATTGCTCCTGCCCTCAGCAAACGTCGAAGATTATCATGGCATTTCTTTTTCTAAATCTTTTTCCTTATTACAGTGGGATTACTGCATGCGTACGTAGGAAACGGATCACATAGGCAATCAAAAGCCAGCAATGTGTAAACTTGGAACATTGATTGTACAGTTTGATGACCCACAATAAGTAGGAATACACCATAAATGATTGACAATTAACTTTTACTTGACACAGGCTAGAACATACAGTAAGCATACTGTATGCTCATACGGTGTCACATCAATTTAAATTTTAGTGTAGCTTTACAGTGTACGCTTCTATTGCATTCTGTAAGAGGGATGGTAATGTTTCGTGTGTATAGCAACTAGACTGTCTATATACAGTATTAAAAATGTGCGAACTGAATTTTTTAATGATTTGATAGAATGTGTAGAACAATAAAGCCATACAATGAACGTACAGTGATGTGACTTTCTCTGCACATGTTGCAGGTTCAAAAAAAGTATGGCGGAATCTGTGGCTAAGGTTCCGAGTGGGAAAGACAGCCAGTATAAAAGGGCCCACACCACTGATCTCTACTACAGCGGATGGACAGCACATCGAGCACCCTCGACTGAAGCCAACATTGTCCCGGAAGTTGGTGCTTCACAACTTTGCAGCAGCACTTAGCTTGCACGGGTGTGTGGCATTTCTTCCCCTAACATGCCGGCCTGATGTGCCATAAGCTACTCAAGCAGTGTTTCAAGGTGTCCAGAATTTTTTCATTGCAGTGTCTACAGTGTCGCTAACACAAGTGGCGTCCGATGAAAACGCTCGTAAATGATAAAAAACTTGATGTAAGAGAACACTATCGTATACGGGTTCAGATTGTCATAAAAACGCATACCAGACTTGTAGAGACCTCCTAAAATGTGAAAAACCACAAAGAAATGTTTTTCGGCAGCAATATTATCTGATCGCACGCACTAGTTAGTCCACCATATGCCCTGCTTCCAGGACAAGCGACTGCATGACACCGCATTTCCACTGGCTTCACCTGCATCAGGTGCGGTGTGCTGCACCCAGCAAAACATATTAGAAATCAGTGGTGCACAGTGTTTTCTGTCCCCTTTCGCGGCGCCTACTGAACACATGGTAAACTGTTTCCAAAGCAGAAAAACAAAGGGAAAGGGCTCTGAACACATTGTATATTAAAGTGGCTGGTACTGGGTAACGCAATTACTGTGGCATAGTAGATTTGCACCAGGCAACATGAACGCCGAAAAAGGTCAACCCTAGCTTGAGATTTAAGCTGATGTTGCATTTAGAGAAATTATGGCCGATGGCCAGCTTTTGAGAATGCAGATTGAGCTCGACAGATTAAACGCCGGAACAAGTCGTTGAGGATTTCAGATCAAGAATCTTCAAAGGCCAGTTCATTTAGTGGTGTTAATATTCTGCTCAATGTTGTTGATTGTTACGTTCATATGGTGCCCAAGCATTGCGGTAACAACTTCACTCGGAGTACATAGCAAGGGTATATTTGACGTAAGCTGGTGGCTTTTTTCTGCGTTTTCAAAAACTGGTTTCTTGTTCAGTTGAAATTTTCAAATTTTGCATTGTTTATTAGGTGGTGTCCTGTTTCCTTTTCCTGCAGCTTCTTAGTTAAACATCTGAATAGTGAACACAACTTGACCTTTTGCTTGATTTTCTAGATTACACGCCCTCGATGCAAAACAATTTCACTTCAAAACTGCTTCTACCGTACTGAAAGAATAACTTGAAGCAGCCATAGCCACTAATAACACGCATGAGATCATTATGAAAATTGTAATATAGTTTTATGATCTACAGGGTGTCTTAACTATCGTGCACCAAGATTTAGAAATATGTAAATGCGATGCAACTGGACAGAATGAAGGCAATGTTGTTTGCTATCGCTTGGAGATACTCAGATTATTTTTTGCATTGTGCCTAATTACATACTTCTTAATTAGTTAATAAATATCTCAAATAAATAAATGAAAAGTGTCAATGAAAAGTTGTAGAGCAATATGAAAGCCTCCCGATACACTTTTCTGTTACTGTTACTCATAGTGTGCTACATAAAAGCGTTTTTTACAAGGAATAAGCCTGCGAATACATGTAAAGTGTCTTGAGTGGCCAGTCATGTGTCAATTTTGTGGTGCAAAGCCACGAATACTACTTGAATGGGTTCTTTTAAGAAAATGACTTAGTTCAGAAAATTATCCTTCTGTATGCAGCCTGTGGAGACAAGATTTCTTAGACATGGCCATGGCCCTCAAGGAAGATGCCGAGGCCTCAGGCAGTTCCTCCAGTGACCGTGAAAAGGTCCCCTGGGGCACAAGTCTAACTTGGCACCCCTACCTTTCTCCTGCAGCTTTTCTGTCTACTTACCTAACCAGGTGGGTCAATGATGGCAAAGGGAAAAAAGAATCAACAGCTTCAAACGTAGAACTTGCTCAAGCTCAATGCATTTTTGGTGTGAAGTTTTTCCCTTATCATTTGTCAAAAAACGGGTAATAAGTATATGATATGGTCTTCATACGGACACCTCTTTCCCACAGAGAATCATCAGTAAAAAAGCAGCTTATGAAGGCTTGAATATTAGTTAGGGTGCTGTGGCATAGATAGGATAACGATTATGAATGTTTCTGGTGAAGTTAGTGCTAGTAGAGTGAATAATCAGAGTTTATATATAGAATAAAAGACATTTCGTTCTAATGCCAGGATTTTAAATCATCCCAAATAATTCTTGCGTTTCATAGTCTATGCACATTGAGCGACAGTGCTTCTTCATGCTTCTTGCTGACATCATTCTTATGGTGCACAATTCACCTGTTTAAATTCCCTATTTCTCCCGTTCAAACAACTTTACATTCATCATAAGAAACCTCGTGGATGAGTTCCAGAAACTTGCTGATGAGATTAGAGGGCGGCGTGCACCCCAGGCTTAGGTATGCATTCAAGAGCCTCATACCTTGCAAATGTTAGAAATACTCCTGCCCTGCTCAGCAAGTTCTTGGTGTCAAACAAGGTTATTTGCGAATACGAATTTGCCTAAATTGGGAAAACAGTCAATCTAAAACATGTCAAGCGATATCGCTGACAATACACACACATTCCAACTGAACTAAATACAAATAAATATAGCACCAAATGCAGAATCATTGGCATGATGCCATTCTTTCAGTGAAATAAAATTGACCTGCTTTGTAAATCTGGAATCATTTATAATCCAGACTGCTAAATACCTCATGAGGGTTGTGACGTGAGATACGCATGCATTTATTCCTTGTTTTTTTTTTTACTTTAAGACCCGATAATGCATAAACAGCAGTGAAAGAACTGAGATCACAGTACTTAATACTTTGTATTGCTCCAAAAATCCGTTTCTCTGCCGATCGCAGCATTTGACACTAACAATTTTGTGACAGAAAATGTGAGACAGAAGGCACATAACACTTAGGGTGGTGCTATTCACTTTGATTGTTTGGGAACGAAACCCATAATGTACATGTTATGGCCCTACGTGTCATTACCGTTGAACAACAAAAAGGTAGGGGGTTTGCGTTTTGCAAAACTGCATGCAGGGTTTTACTGTGTGCAATTAAAGTTAGAAACCTTCACAGCTGATACTAAATGCATTCTCCACAGCTTTAGGTTATACAGGTGCACTACTTTACACAGAACACACTCTTTTACCTCGTCACTGCCCAGACTCTTAGGCAAAGTTACACGCTTTGTAGTGCCCCTTCTGCCACACAAAGACAATCGTCATTTGCCTTGATGCGTTTCCTTTCTTTAACGCTGCGAGCCGTGTACATTCCAGTAACGAACGGCATGCGCGTTATCAGCATGATAGCATTCCCGACAGAAAAGTAGCGGGCGTGGCGTTTTCAAAAAGGAAACGCATCAAGGCAGATAACGATTATTGTTGTGTGGCAGAAGGGGCACTCCAAAGGGTGTAACTTTGCCTAAGAGTGCAGGTGGTGATTCAGATTCTTCAAAGGTGTTTCATTGTATGGGATGGCACATCGCGCTTCACTTATTTGCAGAATATTGCATTCCAACTGTGTCATATGAGATAAATCCAATAGAGAGCTTTAAGTTGCCCTAAATTTAATACAGCTGTGTACTGGTAAACTGGCAGCAGCTTGCAGTGCTTGTGTAAAAACAATTGTAACTGCCATATTATACGTAACTGCTAGTGCACAGGCATCGGCAGCAGCAATGGTTAGGGTACACTTGTTCCTTCTATTCTGGGGTATGCATCCTCCACCAGAAAATAGTTTTTTTCGTGTTCCTCTTCTACCACATTGGTATGTGAAATGGGGTGTAGTTTGTAGGGTATAGACTTGCGTAAGCTTCATGAGCATTTCTTCTTGTCTGTGCCACAGATCATTGTTCCTACAACTGTAAAAGCAGGGTGCCTGTTTACAGCACCCGTAGGGAACAATCTGTGAATCTTTAACGAACAGTAAAGATAATGAATAATCGAATAATTTTCAGTAATCTTCAACAAATTTAGCACTCTGCTTTCCACTGTGGTGTTTTTCAAACTCTAATGTTTGCACAAGGTTTGATTGCAGGATGTCATTTTGTGTGAAAGAGTGCACTTGTGTGCATAACACCTCATCTACAACATTCTGCTGCACAGAATGTCATTAGCTTTCGTATGCATTGGTCACTATCTCACAAACCGGCTGCTCCTTTGTTAGTTGGAATGTAGCATTAATGTAAATCACATTTGATGTCATAACAAAAAGAATTGTGCCCTCTTATCCCCTACTTCTCCTCACTTGATGCCTAGTGTTATAATAGCATGGTTGACACCATGAGAGTCAGTGTAGTGTGTAATTATGTCTATGGTGGGTTGGGGGTGTACAATAACTTAAGCAACTTTTCAGACGACTTGAATCAGTATTGTGGAATGCTGTTCTTTTTTTCACTTACTGTTACCAAGTTTCACCTTGGTTGTGGCAACAAGTATAATGTAGTTCGCTAGCGCTCCTGCCAACACATATAATGTGCAGGCATCTGTGTTGAAAAAAAGACCAGCTAATGGTTTGCCAGAAGCTAAGGACCATTTAGACCATTAAGTTTTGAGCTTACACCGGTGGAAATAACTGGTGAATGAAAGTACACCCAGGAGAACTGCCCGTAATATTTTCTTCCATTGTAATAATGCTGAAACTTTCAACTGCATTTGAATGACTTGTTTAAAAAATGACCCATTTCTTTGTTCAAGTAAGACAAAGGTTCCACAGGAAGACAGAAACTTGAAGCCGTCAACAGTAGCATGAATATAAACAGCGCTCGACGTTTTGCAATCTTGCACCTGGTTATCATATTGTCCATTCCATTTTTTTCTACAGGCTGTTCTTTACTGTTCTATGGTCATACCCAGTTTAATTTTAATGTCCCTATTTTTTATTATTTGGTTAATATATCTTTTCTTCATCGGCTTTCAACAAAATATATATTCATAATGCGCCTTCAATTACCATTTACAGTGATCTTAACCAGATGCATCTTGATACAAAATTTATTTTCCTTAATTCTGCATTTTCCTTTTCCAAAAGTGCAAACTGTTTATCTTGATACCTATTTTCTCTTCTGGGAAAATTAGGTCTACTGGATTAATGACTGCTTACATGTGTACATCGTTTTCTGTTTTGGTCACCCCTACTCTTAGCAAGTACTGACAGCCGTGATCATACCCACTCCATCACAATCACCACTGCTAAGCACATTCTTCCTTCCTTTATTTTAACACTCTGGCTTTTCATGACCTATTATATGCAGCAATTTCTTCTCCCCCAATGAGGCTAGGGGCCAGTGAGCTATGCACAATCGAAAACAACACAGCCAAGGAAAACATTTGCTACCCTAATGACAAGCTCCTATGTCGAAATGTTGGTTACAGCACCATCCCTTGTTCCAACAACGTTGGTCTACTTACATGTTTTTCTAACACAGAAGTTACTGCTTTGTCGTGTTCTGTGATTTTACTCTTTTGCCACTTTCTTTAGGATGGATATTCATGAATACTATTTGTTTCTTCTAACAGCAGCAAGTTTATCCTTGCAAGCGTTTGGGCAAGAACAACTTTCCCCAGGAAGTAGTGCAAGACGAGTGATTGAAGAAAATAAAGTTGCTTCTGTGATCTAACAACTTGACGACTGGAATGTTGCACATTTTTGTATATATGCTGTGCAGTGCATTCATATCACAAAGTGCAAAATGTTTTCTTTCTGCAGCCATGTCAGTGTGTTGGCAAGACAATTTTCTCAATGGTGACCTGCTGCTTTGGCTATGGGCTGCCTTCATTACATTTGCATTAAAGGATATGTACTATCGTGCACAAAAGTACCCTGGAAGTGCGAGAGTTGACCAAATTGCATTTCTGTTCAAGACCGCTGAAAACAGTGGGTCACGTATACACATTCTGAACGCAGATGGTAGCACGGCTGATCCCAGCAAATAGTGCACCATAACATTCGGTCGACTCTCGCACGTCCTGGGCAATTTTGTCCCCGCTGGCACATTCTCCGAACAATAGATATGCTCTGCAAGAGGAAATACGGGAAGCGCCTGTACTTCAACGGATATAGCACAGATTTAGCATACGGAGTCTTTCGTTTTCTGAATACTGCAAGCACCTGTATTTTAACGGTTATAGTACAAATTCAGCATACCAGTGTGTTCCGTTTTCTGAATACGAGAAGCACCGTACTTTAACGGTTATAGTACAGATTCAGAATACAGAGTCTTCCGTTTTCTAGATACAGAAGCACTCGTATCTTGTATTACGGTCTCTCTTCTACAGTTATCCGGTCTACGGAAATGACCGTTCTTAATTTACGAAAGAGTGTTCGGTCGCAAATTACCAGCAAATTTTCTGTAAAGTAAGGCAAATTTTTTTTACAGTGAAGGTTATGTGACCAAGAGGATCCAAGTCGAAGGAACAACTTGATTGTGTTTGGCATCAAAAAAGACGAAAATGAGACTGAAGAAACATTGCGTCATAAGGTTATTGACGAAATTTTCCTCCATAAACTTGGACTTACCTGTTCTTCAGTTGCGCGTATTCACAGGTTAGGTCGCCGAGCTGCGAATTCACTAGTTATCTTGTGTTTTCAGGATTACTTTGAAAAACAGGACGTTTGGCGCAACGTTGGAAAGCTAAAGGGAACCGGCGTGTCTATTCAAAACGACTATTCTGCTGAAACAGTCAATAAGCGTAAATTACTATGGCATAGTGCAAAAAATGAATGAAATAGTGGCAAGAAAGTTTCCCTTATTCACGACAAACTGCGAATTGATAACACCTACTACGTGTGGGATGATGCATCGAGTACACGGGCGCCAGCACCTATCAGCAGAGGTGATAGTTCTGAAAGATAGCGGTTGCAGGACCAAGCACAAGAACTAAGGATATTGTCTCTAAATGCCAGAAATATTAAGAATAAAACTAACGCACTTGAACTACTACTCCCTTCCTATGACCCGCACATTCTTGTTCTTTCAGAAACATGGCTAGATGATCAAATGAGTAATGATTAAATTATCCCTCCTGGCTATTATGTTTTTAGCAGGGATCGTGGTTCAGGGATTGGGGGTGTCGCAGTTATTGTGAAGTCGTTTGTTCAGGTCAATGTTCTTGACCAAAATCCAGAGCACGAAAGCCTGTTTTTAAATGTGTCACGTTGGGGTTTGACGTTCTAATTAAGCGCGGTATATCGTGCTCCTGATTCTCCACTAACATTCCTTGAAAGCTTATATTACCACTTGTTAAGCAAGCGTGAAAGCAATGCGATTATGACTGGGGATTTCAATCTACAAGGCTTGGACTGGAGGAATTTAGCTTACGGGAGCTGTGCCTCTGGTGATGTAATTATAGATACCATGTTAGCTTTAAACCTTAACCAAATTGTGCGTGACTGTACCCGTAAAAATGCTGTGCTAGATTTGTTCTTTGTCAGTGAATTGTTCTCTAATGGTGAACTCAGAGTTGAGCCTGGTATTTTTGATCACCATTTGCTTTTTTTTGTCGTACTAATTGCGTTGATAGTAATAGAAATTTGTCTGTTGCCTACGTGCATGATTTTGACCGCGCTGACGACGCTTACATTATTGATTATTTGGATGATGTAATGTTGCGTACTAATGAGGGTGATGTACAGCGCGTATGGGAACGCCTCAAGGAAGGCGTATTATTTTCTATCACAAATTTTGTAGCTCTACAGAGAGTGAGAAATAAGCGTCGAAACCGTTGGGTGAGTCGTGATATTATTCATTTGAAGCCGAGACTTCCACGTCTTAGGCGACATCATTCTACATCTCCTCAATATTTGCAGAATTTAAAACATGAATTAGAACAGAAACTGTTCACTTCGAAATCCCATTATTCTAAGGTTACTCTTCCTTTATTCATAAAAACAGATCCCTGCAAGTTTTGGAATTACCTTGGCTATCAAAAGGGAGTCATAACAGAAATGAAAAGTGATGATGGGAGCCTCGTTACCAAGGAGAAGGAAATAGCTCAACTCTTCAATGGATGCTTTCAAACTGTTTTTGGGGGCCTTTCAGATATGGTTTTTGATCCATCGATCCTAGCGAGGTTCCTATCTTTACCACAGAAGGGGTTTTGTCGTTGCTTCGTAATATAAATATTCGGAAAGGTCATGGTCTTGACGGCATTCCAAATGCTTTCTTAAAGCGTTATGGTGACCAGATCTCGGAGCATCTTGCTAAAATTTTCACTTTATCTCTGCAAACCAGTGAGTTGCCTAAGGATTCGAGGAAGGCTCTTGTTGTACCGAGCTATAAAAAAGGGGATAAGTTACTTGTGTCTAATTACCGACCGGTATTAATTATTTCTACATCCTGCAAACTCCTAGAGCACATCGTGGCCAGCTTTATAAATGACCTTTTAAAGGAAAAGGACATCCTATCACCTTTTCAGCATGGTTTCAGGAAGGGCATGTCAACCACTACTCAACTCATAACGACGGTTCATGACTTCCTCAGCGTACTGGATAACTCGGGACAGATCGATGTTCTTTTTCTGGATATAGCGAAAGCTTTTGACAAAGTACCGAATTAAAGATTCATTATAAATTGCAGTTGATTGATCTTCCGCTGTATCTTGTAGAATGGGTCAGAGCATACTTAAGTGGTAGAACGCAGTCTGTTGATGTGAATGGCACCCTTTCTGAATCGCTTGTTGTTACTTCCGGTGTTCCGCAAGGTAGTGTATTAGGACCTTTGCTGCTTTTAATATATTTAAATGATTTAGTAAATGTAATTCCGCGGTCAGTGTCAGTAAAATTGTTCGCAGATGAACGCGTTGTATATAAAGAAATAACATCAATAGAAGACCATAAATTGCTCCAAGAATCTTTGCTTAAAATATGTCACTGGTGCGAAGAATGGAATATGGATTTAAACATTGATAAAAGTGTACTTCTCCGAGTTACGCGAAAAAGAAATATTAGCGGTTACCAATATTGCCTCCAAAACCGTCACATTAGCGGGGTCTCACAATATAAATACCTAGGAATAACTCTTAACAACCGATTAACGTGGGGCACTCACATTTCTTAGATCTCTTCAACTGCATTCTCGAAGCTCTCTTTCTTGAGACCAAAATTAAAACATACTCCTAGCCATATTAAGCTCTTGGCTTATAAAACATTCATCAGGTCCAAACTAGAATACTCGTTCGCTATTTGGGAACCCCACACTAACAAAGACATCTATCAATCAGAGCGCGTTCAGAGAAAGGCAGTATGTTTTGTTTTTCATAAATACAGAAGGTCCGACTCCCGAACACAACTTATGAAGGACAGTGATGTCCCGTTGCTTAGTACACGTAGAAAACTGAACCGCATTTCTTTCCTTCATAAAATTTTGGCAGGAAAGCTTAGCATTGCTCCGCCCTCATTCCTCAGGCACTGTACTACTCGAAGGATCCGACATTATAGCGAACACTCATTGCAGCCTATATTTGCTAAAACAAACTCGTTTAAGTGCAGTTTTTTCCCTCAAACAATAGCTGATTGCAACGCGCTTCCTGAATCGATTTTTCGCTCTCCTGACGTGGAACACGCCCTTCAAATTTTGTTTCTTCAGCAGAAAGTAAACAATTTTAATGTTCATTGTTTTAGTTTCCGCTCTGTCATCTTTAAATTTTTTATTCTCTTGCATGTCACACGCAATGTAATCTTTTTTTTTTCTTTTTTGCATTTTCGTGCTGTTATGATTTGTGCTTTCATGCCCCTCCTTCTTGGGCCAATCTGGCCTGCTGTATTGTGAAATAAATAAATATAACTACCTTGATATATGGATAAAAGAAGGCAGTAGATGTATCGAAACATGAGAAAAAACAATAATAGTCAAGGGGCAGAGGAATGCAGCAATAATGAAACAGAGCGCGCTGGGGATACAATAGGTACGAGGTGCTCTTGGGTATGTGGAAAGGTGTAATGGTTCCACAACTTTTGGAAATCAACGCTACAGTCAGGACTCGACGGCAAACAAAGGACAGTGGGACGCCTCGCATTTGGCGTACCCGGAAAGACTGCAAATGAAGCCGTGCAGGGTGATATGGGTTGGACAAGTTTTGAAGTGAGGGAAGCTCACAGTAAAATTTATTATGAATAATGACTTAAGAATATGGAAGAAAGTAAACGGGCTGGGAGACTGTCGAAGTATTTGTGCAGGAACAACATTGAATCACAGCGGAGGAAAAGAACTAGGAAGCTTACCAGCAAGTATGTGGCCTCTAGGGTGAGCAACACAGCAACAAAGGACGTCAAGCGGAAAGTCAGAGAGGCTGATATAACCTCATGGGTGGCCGCAGTGGAAAAAAACTTGCCATGACTCACAACATAAGAGGAAATAACGCAATCAGCAAAGAAACAATTTATGGTAACTGAAATAGATGCTCATTACTTTGGGAAGCGAGCTAAGGATGCCTTAGGACGCGCGCCTGTAAAGCGTGGTATAGGAATGAAGAAGAAGCATGTGCTTCCTGCGGTAAAGCTAGGGAAACGATGAAGCATGATTTATTAGAATGCGAAGATATGTGCCAAGCGGTCGATTTAGGCACCAGTGGCCTCCTTGAAGCCTTTGGGTTCAGCGAGATCAAGGGGAAAGTAAACATGTCCGCAATAGAGATTAATAAGCGGCGATTGGAAGATTGGTGGAAGAAAAGTAGGGAAACGACAAAAAACGGAGATGTACAAAAACAAAAACAACAAGTTCACAATATAGGGTCAGAAAATGTGGTTGTGGGAAATCATCGTGTTTTTTCTTCTCCTTCTTTTCTTTTTTTAAGCTAGGTAGAATATTAGGCAGTATAATTGCAAGAGCTTGGTGGCGCAACCCATAGTCCTGTTCCAAAGGGGACGCTCATAACATCCATCCATCCATCCTTGAGGTTACTTTTGCGCGTCCGTGAAGGCCTTACGCAGGACACCGATGATTAGTACCGTCTATACTTGTGTGAGTCTGTGAAAGGGAAAATGGTATGTAAAGTGGCTGATTATGCAAGCCTCAAAGAGACAGAGCATATCGCGCTGTTTCAGATCCATGCCGGTGGTTCCTGGACTGTCGAAGCATGGCGATTATCCTGTCGTGTGAGAAGTTATATATTCGTGCCTGCGTTCGCCTGTACGTGGAGTCTCAGTAACCTCTCTCGTGAGACCTGAAGGCGCGCCTTCGATGGCAAACAGTGATGGATGGAGCAAGATTCCGACGAGCTTCTACTTTTGCGGGGGCGCACACAAGTCCAGGCTGTCGGGCGTATGTCGTTACTACATCGACTGTGTGTTGCAGTCTTTCTTGGATGTCCCCATCGGAGTCATCGCCTTTCAGAGGGTGGCACTATCCATGTGTATTGAATTGTGAAGCCCTTGGATACGATCTAGGAGCGGACGGAGTTAAGCAAGGGGAGATAATAAAGAGGCCGGGCGAGAGGACGGATGGATGGCGCGTCCCGTGAGGTGAATTATGTGGGAGCAAGGTGGACCTTGGGTATCCGTGAGGTCATAAAGTAACGTCCGAACTTAGTAGTCAACTCGTGTTCCGCAGTGAGAATCGGCATTGTTGTTTAGCACAAGGTCATATACAGCGTTATTATAAAGTTTACTTGAGGTCTAGTGTTAGAATCGCCATAGTCCGCACACGCTGGGGTGCGTGTAAGATGTCCTCCTTGAGCTTGAAACCATATTATGTGTGCGGGAAGAATAGTTTGCCTTCGAACGCGTTTAAAGAAGTATGCAATCAGTTTGGCAATGGATGAACTCAGGGAGATCGGTCCAAGGTTGCCAAGTGATATTGGTTTGCCGGGCTTAGGGGCGAGCAAGATATCTGCATGGCGCCATGCCTGGGAAAGTGTAGCCCATCTCGAGCGATCGTTACATATGGTTTATAATGTGTGAAGGTCCGTTTCCGTGAGACTGCGTAGAATACGGTCGGCACCCGGGGCTGAGCAGGGCAGCGCGGACCTATCAGAGGGCGATGTCCACCTCCAAAGGCGATCAGGCGTCTAGAATATCTGGCTAATGTGCATGACGTGGACGAGAGCATGAAGGGATGAATCGGCGCTCGAGCTCCCGAAAGAAGTACTCGATGTAATCCCGATGTTAGTGCATGAGCGTGTCAAGTTGCTTGTTGGTATTGTCTGGGATCTATAATCGACCGCAAAATGGCCCACGTCTTCGCCTCACCAAGGGCGCACGAGTGACGGTCGCAGAACAATCTCCAGTTGTTGCTTGTCAGTGCCTGCGGGACTGAAGGCAATCAATGAGTCGAATTTTCCGCTCTGGCCTGCTCAACGAGGGCATGCGCGATTCTATACGGCTGTGACTCACTCCGTGAGGCCTGAGGCGTCGAGATCGCTCTAAAGTAAAGTATTCAAGACCAAATTTCATTTTAGATTTCATATGAAGTCCACCTGCAACAAAATTTCGATTCGGCTTACGATAGCAATATTGGCACAGGTGCGGGGCTGGTTTGTCTGATTTTGCTTTTCTTGTAACATCCACCAAGTATCACGTAAGGGAAGCGCGCGTGTGCACCATACTTAACGGATATGACGCAAGCCCCAAACGTATCTTTCTATGCTTCGAGTTAGCCAATTTTCCGTGTTTTCAATAACGCGTTATTTCAGCTAGGGAGTGGCGTTTTTCTCAATTTCGGCGTCCATAACGTCTATATGTATAGCTTGTCCTAACGCAGCCCCTTGAGTTTCAAACGTAATATTTTGCAGGAAGGTTGCTTTTGCTTACGCTTTATCTATCTAGATAATTTTGCTACCCTAAACTTTCACGCAGCTGGTCTCCATATGAAATAGAAAATAATTTAGGCGGTACTATAGAGCATTATTTTTTATTTATCTAGGAGACAGCGATCCCTCCTTGAATGTAAGCGACTTCTGTGCAGAGATAGGAAAGCCTAACATTAGTTTGTCATTTTTGCACGTTGCTAGTCTTCGCCCCATTAATCCTCTCCAACTCAAAGCAACCTAGAATTGTTATTTCATTTATCCGCCGCAATTATAGAGGCCTCTGTAAGCAGGTTTACGCCACTATGTTTTGTCTGCTTTCAGTTACTGCCAAATCTGTGCATTTTTTGTGCATACCACGCCAGGTGATTCAAATATTTCTTTTTTACGTAGCAGAAGGATGCGCAAATGCTTGCACTTATATGCTTCAGAAGAAGTTCAGTTTGGCCTAGTTCATGTTTATTGCATGTCATATTGACCGCAAATAAAGACCGGGACAGTGGAAGAGAACGAAGAGAACGAAAAAAAAGAGAGCGGACAGCGGAAGAGAACCACCCGTGTTGCTTTTGGGCTGTCTTCCGCTGTCCCCGTCTTCATTTGCGGTCAATATGATATGCTTCCAGTTATGCTTTCCAAGTCAAAGAAATAAAATTTGGATGAAAACGCCAATAGTTCAGAAATGTGCATTAAATTGTTCCGTTCCCGCGAGGAAAAGTAAAAAAAATACCAGTAAAAATACCAGGTGTACTATTTTAGCTGTACCAAATTTCTTAAAATTTGTTGTGTCAAAAGGAACAATTGTAAACCTTGGACTAAGTCACTCGACGAAGCAGGTATTATACTTCGATGAGAAATCGCAATACTCGAATAAGTATTGAATTTTATTGCACTTTTTAAATTGTATTTCTTAATTTACGCCACACATTAGAATTTGCGAATTCTAGCTGGCGAGTTCGCACGACGTATGGACTTGTGGCGAATTCTTACGATGACACCTGTTTGGAGATATGAATTTTTGAAGTGTGTGATGAAATGCGTGGTCATTCCAGTTACTTTTCTGCTTCAATGCGTAAAACAGCGCTTTTTAAAAGTTAGTGGAACAACAGTGCATTGTTACGGCAAGCTAAGCGCCTCGATTCTCAAAACATTTGCCAACCTTAGGATTCCCTCTAAGTCGATATCCCCTGGAAGCTCACTAGGTACAATTTTTGAATTGCACTATATGGTGAAAAAAAGCTTGTAAAAGCCTTCTTAGTGAAATTTCGCTAGTCAATTATACATTTGATGCTTGTTGAAGTAATGCGTGCCTCATGAAGTAAGCCAATTCATAAGTAGGAATCGGGCTACCTGCCACAGGTGAATTTTTTTTATTTCGTGAAGCTAAAAAACACACTACATAATATTTGAAGAGCAACACTGAAAAAGTGAAACCAGAACCGAAACGAACGCTTGAGTTTTCTGTTCCTTTCCTGTGGTGCGAGTCTTTGGATCTAATTCTTGTTTGGTTTATAAGAAAGATCACGAAGCACGGCATTCAACCGCTACTTGCATGAAGTGCGCTGATAGATGCGTGCGATTAAATGACTCTGTCACTGCTTCCAAGGATTCAGCAATGATACACTTGTATTTAACAAGATACCGCATGCACTTACACCATTCTGTTTCAAAAATTGTTTTCAGGGATAGTGTACGCCATTTGTGGATTGTCAAGACGGACATCAATCGAAAGCTGAGTCTTTGGACTACACACTGGCTATAACGATAGTCGGGGCAGTTTTATCACAGTGACCTCTTTGTCGAGGAACTCGAGTACAATCTTTTACAAATGGTTTGCATCAGAATACACTGACGCTGACCAAAAGCGATGAGGACACATTGTGTATTGTCGTCTCTTTCGATCCGTGTCAGTACGTTCTGCTGGAAACAATTTGTGCTCTGTGCAATCAAAGAGCTCAGGCAAACTCTATAAAAATGTTCGTAGTTTCCGTAGGCTTCCATTGCTGAACTTTTAGATGCGCTGCGATCAAAATTCTGGCTGCACAGCATAATGACTGCATTTTTCTCGTGTGGCTTGTCTTCTACATCCAGTCTGTTGCCTGCCTTTTTCAG
This sequence comes from Dermacentor variabilis, assembly GCF_050947875.1. Classification (NCBI taxonomy): domain Eukaryota; kingdom Metazoa; phylum Arthropoda; class Arachnida; order Ixodida; family Ixodidae; genus Dermacentor; species Dermacentor variabilis. Next base: position 6,368,786 of record NC_134576.1, on the reverse strand, counting down.
CAATCGACCTTTATATTGTTCGCGAGGACAGCGCTCAATTAATTGAAAACGCGCAGCTTCGCGCCGCGGCAGCTTGGGGCACGAGTGCCCACAAAAGCTGGATATGTTTGACTGTCATCCGTTACTCTGTAACAATATTGTTACAGTCCATTTGGACAGGACCATGCGCACAAGAGGGAGACGAAAACGAAGTGGTAGACTGCTTCCTGGAGCTGTGACATTCTACCAGCCCCCGCGATTACCACTAGCTCTTCCTATGTAAAGAGCTGCACATATACATTTGTGCATTCCTGTTCGCATCAATAATATCAAACTAAAAGTAATCCGCTACACACTGCTGCTAAATTGCTTGGTGATTTCTCACCTGCACACACGCACTTTGGTAGATTAGGTTATGCCATTTTAGCTTCTAATACTGAGTTTCAAAACATGTACGCTATTCAAAGTTGACTCGCCAGCTTTATAAAAAATTTAGTGATCTTGCTGCTATATTTCCCGAATATTTAATAAATTATTTATCTCAGTTTAGAGGCACGCTCACAAAAGGCTAGCAAGACTGATTACATCTATGTAGAAGCTAGCTGAAGCCATCGTGTTATTGCTGTATGAAATTCAGCCGTAGGGGTTCATTTATCTGATTAGTAGGGTTCTTTGTTCGGCGTGGCATATAGACGCAGACTAAAAGGAATTGGGACACAGAGAAAGGCAGACAGGACACACATCTGGTACACAATTTTCGATTGTGAAAGACAAGAAACAACTTCGCCTGACCACCGCTGACAGTTACGTAGAAGACCTTAGGCTCACAGAAGAAAACAGCCCTCACCTGAAGCCAAGAGCTGGTGCCAAGGTTTTAAGCAGCAGGATGTCCACGCCTTCACTGGCGCCTTCTCCTTGAGGCAAGTAGAAAGGCGAGTGCTGCAATGTGGCGTTTGAACCAATAAACACATTCTGGGTGAGAGATTATGATAAATATATTCCGCTTTAGGGCTAGTGCAGAACGAGCCTTGTGATCTCTAATACAGGACAGAAAGTTGGACGAGTGAAAAGGTATTCACCCTTTTGTAGATTTCAGACGCACAGTCAGCAAGGTCACCAGGGCTAAAAAGGCATGGGCATACACCACGTGTTCCTTTATTTGTGGCTTTGTGAATATTGCACGCCGAAATTTGAATTGAATTGAATTTTTTATTCCGCAACAAGACAAAATTACGAGGAGGACAGGTAAAAGCTGTAAAAACAGCTTGAGGAGCCCTGACCCCCTATCACACGGGGAAGCATAAAAGCGTGCGGCTAAGAGAGTACAACCTACTAAGAGAAAAACATTTACAGGTGTTATAAAACGTCACTTGAAAAGGAGATTATACAGTAGCCAAAGAAATATAAAATCATCGTATCACATCATTATACAAATATTAAACGCAATTGTTTTGGTGATGTACTAGATATGTCAATCTTATTTTATTCTATTCTGTGGTTTAGATGTGTAGGTAATTGAAATTTTAACATCTGATTTCCGTAATTGGTTCTCAATTGGCGACGTACCACACTTCAGGATGGTGCACATTATAAGCAAGGAAGGTTTTCTCTAGCTTTGCTAGGTTTGTTATGGCATCATTATTTTTCAGCAAACCGAGTTTATACAAACGGCACAGCTTGTAATCATACATTGATTGAACCTGAATGATGCGCTTCCTAAATAATTCTGCACTGTGGTAGCGATATGGTACTTTACAGGCTAGGCGCAGAGCACTTTTTTGCAAGACGGAAAGTTTGCTAATGTTTGAAGCTGTTGTTGTTGACCTTACAAGAAACGTGCAATTCAGTAGGGAAGAAAATAAAGAGTTATATATGAGTATGGTAATAGATGTAGGAAAATAGTAGCAGTGACGGCGCATAACGACGGTTGTCCTAGATAGTTGATTAATAATGTAGTTCACGTGATCATCCCTTATCATGTTTTGTGAAAAACATACGCCCAGTGATTTGAAGCTTTCTACAACTTCAATTTAGAGTTGTTTAACGAAATGTTGGGCAACTGGATATATCTGGAGACGGGGGTGAAATAAAACAGCCTTTGTTTTATTAATGTTTAGTTTGAGGGAATTCATTTGAGCCTATGCATTAATTTCAGACAGTGCGCTATTCACTCGCCTACCCAAATCGGCACACAATTTGCCTGAAAAGAACAAACTCGTATCGTCAGCATAGATTATATAATGGGCTGTTTCATCAATGTGGACAATCTCAATAATATAAAGTATGAATAGAAACGGTCCCAGGATGCTACCCTGAGGGATACCTGTTTAATTAGATTTTATTGAGGAATGTTTTCCTTCAATGACTACCAATTGAGTACGGTATAGTAAGTACGACTTGAATAATTCGCGCGCGATGCCTCTTATGCCATAGTGATCTAGTTTTTGAAGCAGAATATCATGATTAACGAGGTTGAAGGCATTTGAAAAGTCTAAAAATAGCCCAAGTACTATATTTCTGCATTCGAAATTTTCTAGAATGAATTCCTTTTGGGCCAGTAGTGCGAGCTCTGTATACTTGTTTCTCCGAAAACCATACTGTGCAGAACTGATCAAGTTGAAGCGGTCAGTGAAAGAGGTCAGGCGTTTTAAAATTATTTTCTCCAAACCACTGGAAAATACAGGCAGAACTGATATAGGTTGGTAGTTGGCCATGCCATTTCTATTACCCATTTTATATACAACTGTTACTTTTGCTGTCTGCATATTTTGAGGAGAAACACATATTAAAGATGTACGTAAGGCAGGGAGTTAGTATATCAATGACATATTTTATTGGATTCATTTGAATATTATCCGCATCAGTGGCTTCGCTATTGCTAAGACTTTGAAGTGTAGCTACAAGCTCACTATCTGAAATTGGCTCTAGAAATATGGTTTGGTTAGTTCGATCATTCATATATCTTAGGTCCGCGCTGCGGGTGGTAGCGTCCCCAACTGATAGGAAGAAGTCGTTAAATGCATTAGCTAGCTCCAGGCCTTGAATTTCTATTCCATCTTCTACAATTTTGGTTACTGCCTCAGATGCACTACTAATTACAGTGTTAAGTGCTTTCCAAACATTTTCTGTGTGTCCTTGTGTCGAGTTGAACAGGTTAGAATAATATTGCATTTTCGCATCACGAAGGTTTTTAGTGACAAAATTTCTGTATTTCTTGAAAACTTTGAGGGATTCGGGAGATTTACTTAGATAAATGGCTTAAACAAATAGTCCCGCTTTCTTATAAGCTTGAGGCATTCTTTATTTACCCAAGGTTTTCGACTTTTCTTGCATGTCTTGAAAGTCAGTTTTGAAATTTACTAAAACATGACCTCCAGCATATTATGTGTTAGCCAGCTTCGTCTTTATTGCGCTCCGCAATTCCCTTACGGATCACGATAGATGTAGCGTTCACACATAAAATTTGATTTTTCTGTACTTACATCATAGTTTCAAGGCACAAGTACAGCTTGAAGGAAGAACTGCGTGCCTTCTTCCGTTCAGTCATCCCCGTCCCAACATCAACGCAAGTCATCTAGGAAGATTCACCCCCGTGTTCCTTCACTCCAAGCTCTTCCTCAACTCCATCGAGAGCAGCACTACCGCTCCACTGACGAAGGCTTCGAGAGAATTGCCGTGCATAATTGTGAAGCAGCGTAGTGAGCACTTCAGCCGAAGGTCTTTAGTCGGAGAGGACTGTTGAATGGAGGAAAGTTTTAGATATGGAGATGTGAAAGGTGCCCATCACCTGAAATTGAATACATAGCGCATATTCTGATAAGGTAAATGCGTCTATTTTGTGTCAAGTGTATAGGGGTATCTCTCAGTTCACGAGGGCTGCAGTGTCGGCTTGTTGGTATTGCATCTTCAATACGTTTCCGGTGGCACGATCGAAAGGCCAGGCAAAAGAAGACACGCAGGGACACACACTGTGCTAACTTCCAAGAAAGTTTGTTATCGAAGACCAGGTCCGCCATCATGAGTCACAGCCACGTGAACAGTTAAACATTGAAAGGGAAATATTTTTGTAAGTGATATCTTCAAGCATGCGCAAAAATCTCAATTCTTTATGAAACAGAGGCAACGATGGTTTATTGCTACAGGATTCGCCCGGCGCAACAATCTGCTCAGCTTCTACTACAAGTGCAATGAATTCGGACTTACTTCAACTAGGAATGGTTCTTGAGTCAAAGAGAGGGGGGGGGGAACTTACGCTTCTCACATTAAGGGAGAGAAACTCATGAGATGCAACTTCGTCGACCTTATTTTTGTGTTCGCGCAACCAATCATTATCGCACCTGTCCAACCTCGCACTGGAATACTTTCCACGTGATCAGGGTAAACAATATATAATCTACGTTTTGTCATCTGTAAACTTCATCCTTCGTTGTGCTTGGCATCCAAGAGCACTTCGTTTCCTTCTCATCTTGTTTTCCTGAACAAGCTGATTAGTTTGTTAGCTGCTGAAAAAAACATCAGTGTTACCTCGGCGTGCAATTTTTTTTACGTGAGCAACAATCAGTAGATATGGGGTGTAACTGTTGGTAATTTTTTCGCACGGTTACTATTTTCTTCCACAGGTTTAGATGTCCCCAATCGCTGTGCTTGCCTTAGTATTTCTTCTATAACTGATACCAGAACTTGACTGGGATAACCTGCATAACATAGGCGCATGGTCTTTTGCATGAACGCTTCATCAGTGCAACGATGGCACGATTTATTCAGTGTGTTAGTGAGACCCACTTTCGCGATTCCTCTTTTTACCAATTTAGAATGGGCTCTATGATATGACAACAACGGTTTCTTTGTCCTAGGAATATAGCACTAGCATGCTAGGTCATCTCCGAAGGTAAATTTAATATCAATTAAAAATTGATATCTCGCTCTATAGGCCCTTCGAATGTAATTTTGAGTGGACGAAGGCACTCACATATAACATTACTAACAGCTGTGCCCTCTGTGTCATAGTTGTCTAGCTTAACATTACCAAACACTAAGAAATCCTCAACAAACCTAAATATTTAGCTGTTGTCTCATTGACGCGTGCATACAGGTCTCTGTCTAGCTTGGCCAAGTATGGGTTGCTTAAAACAGGTGCTAAGCAGGATCCTGTAGAGACCTCTAGTTTTTGAAGCTACGGAATGTTATTTATTTGCTCACATGTTGACTTCAGGTGCAAGTCTAAAAGTTCTAAGAAGTATTCAACGGTTGTGCCCGCGTCGTACTAAATCTTATGGCCCCAAATTTACCGGTACCCGATTGAAGATAACTTAATCATTAATTTCGCGGCAAAGAATAATGCAAGTCCTGAGAAGGCATCTAATGAGTTACGTGTTGCAGTTGGCCTCTAAAAAACCTATAACATCCTAAAAAATTTTCGTGATGAACGGATCTTTTTTTTTCGAGTAGATTAAGCTAGTTGAAAGTTTGCGCTAGGTGTGTCGTCTTCTCTCATGTCCGTGTCGTTTTTTGTCGCGCAATATCATTTAAGTAATAGATTACCAGCTTGCCCGGAATGCTGCTCTCATTCAGATTAAGCTTGTCTGATAAGTAGATTGCAATGGATTTCTGCCATGTGATTTTCTCCAATACTAATACCCTAAATGAGACACCTTCCTTGTGCTTTTCGCGTAAAGAATACATCGAAACACTTATTCTTCCTTTTCCCTATTACATTCAATAATTTATCTAGGTTCGTGCCCTGGCACATTGCGACGCCGCTGCTTTTAAGTTTCGCCTGTGAATTTTGTGTGTGTGTGTTTTCATTGGATACGGCTGCTTCATGAGCTTTTTTGTTGTAGCCACCATGTGAATATACTGCAAAGCCTCCTTTGTCAGCATGCACCACGGACAGTGCATTTTCAACTAGGTGCAAAACAATGTTTTTGAGAGGTAACTTCGAACGTTGAATCTCACATTTTTTTATGACATCGACGCTTTCAGAGTGCATAAAAAAGTGCAGAAATGTGCCGTTTAAGCTAGCCGTCGATAAACTGTGGATATTGCATGCCGTGTTCACTTAGTGCGCTGACACTGACAGCGTTATTCAATCATCTAGATAGCAGTTTCAAAGGACGGCAGTCTCGTCAGATTGTCATTCACCTCACAATCCAAGTGTCCATAATGCTGAAGCGCCGATGTCGAGGCCTTTCAAGAATATTCGCCGTTTACTTCCAAAACTCCCTCACAATAGACTCACTTACTTCGATCCGGAATTTCCTTTTTCTCCTTCAACAGTTCACAATGGTTAGCAATCAGTGGCGTAGCCAGAAATTTCGTTCGGAGGTGGGGGGCAGCCTACATTGCAGCTCGGCCTCCTCCTTGACAGGAAGCTTTAGCTCGGGTGCTCCTATCTCAATACACGTAGAAGGAGAATTCGAATCTCTCGGCAACCACTGCACCAAGTTTGACGAGGTTTGCATTTCAAAGAAAAACTTAAATTCTACTGACTTTTGGTTTCGAGTTTTTCATTTTGATTGTAAATTCTTTATTAAAAATTGGAAAAAAATCGCAAATTTTCTGAAAATGCCACTATCAAGTTTAAAACACTGTAACTCAACAATTAAAAACAATATCACAATTCTGTGAATTGCATCTAATAGTACATCTACAACGGACAGAATTCATATGTCAAACATAAATCTCGAAAATATTTAGTATTATGGAACTACGGCTTTTGCAGAACCCTTGTACACAACGTAACCAATTCACGTAAGATACAAATTGACATGCCAAATTTGTCCGCTTTGAGTGTTATAATACATGCTGTTTACAGAACCGCGATATCGGTTCTTGATGCAGAGCTATTAGTTTTTAAACGTCATGCTTCTATATTCTTTTCGAACTTTTGAATTTTTCAAAACATTTTAAACAAAATTCAAGCCCTAAATCGAAATTCTGCTTCCAACAGACACTAGAATTTGCCTTCCTCTCTCAAATGCAACAAATTTCAATAAAAGTTATACAGGGGTTATCTCAGAAAACCGTTTGGGCGTTTTACATGTACCTGAAAAGGCCGCGTCGGAGTTCGGCCCGAGCTAAAGCTTCCTCTCAAACAATTTGTTGAGGGACCAAATACACGAATAATAACTGCATCGCCACTGTCAAAAATCCTGCAAACGAATTCTTGAACGCTATGCACTGTCAAAACAAGTAAAATATGCATTTTTTCATAAAACTATAGACTCGTATGTGCCCAAAATTGAGCGCAAAATACCTTATATCAATGCTTCCATGTTTTTGTCTATTTAATAAGCAAAGAAAATATCACACGAACTTTAAAACTATATCAATTTGAAACCAGCAAAACAGTATCATGCCGCTAACATGAAGAACCTAAAGGCCATGAAATGAATAAGTTGAGGACAAATATGTTGATGAAATTCTGTGATTCAAGAACCTTGTTCACATTCTTGTACATATGCTATGGCCAGTGAGAAATCTCAATGACGCTCTCATTTGTTCGAATGTATTACGCAGGAGCAACTGTCACCGGTCGTGTATCGTGAGTTATTGCACGGAAATTATAGTCGCAACAAAGAGCACGTATAAAAAGTAGGAGTTCTGCAAAATATACGAGGACGAGTCAAATGAAACTGACCCAGTGCGAATATATGATAAACGGGGTACTTGATTTAGAAGTAGTCTCCATGAGCATTTAGACATTGGTTCCCTTGACTAACGAGTGGCGTGATTCCCGTCTCATAAAATTCCTTGGGTTGCTGCTTCAAAAGTCTGCAACTGACTCTATCACGTCTTCGTCCGACACAAATCTGGTTCCCTTGAGCTGTTTGTTCAGTTGCCCGAAAATCCAGAGGTCGCAAGACGACAAGTCTGAGCCGTATGGCGGATGTGGCAGCGTTTCCCACTTGAAAAGTGCCAGTTTTATATTAACCACATCAGCGACGTAGGCACGGGCATTGTAGTGGAACAAAATGATCCCATTCGTCAATTTTTCACGTAGTTAGTTCTTGATTGCGACGCGCAGCCGATACGGCGTTTCGGAATATCGGAAATAATTGATGGTCTCTCAAGATTTAGCAAATTCTCTCAGTAATGGCCCCTGGCGATCAAAAAGAAATGTCAACAACACCTTTCCGGTGGAAATGACGGCCTTTGCTTTCTTTGGGGGTGGTGAATTCTAATGTTTCCACTGTAAGATTTGCCGTTGTGTTTCAGGGTCCTAGTAGTGGCACCATGGTTCGTCCCCGATCACAATTGCAGGCAAAAAGTCGTCACCTTCGTTGTGATACCGGATCAGATGAGCCAAGGCAGCACCAAACTTCTCCATCTTCTGGCGGTGGTTAAAAATTTTGGGCATCCATTGCGCACACGAGAGTCACTAACCGAGATGTTCATGAATTATGGCGTGAGCCGAACCGTGACTGATATCCACACGCTCTGCCAGTTCATCGATGCTTATCCTGCGTTCTTGTCTCACCAGATCATCAACCTTTACAATTTTGTTGGGTTAGATTTCACGATCTCTTTGGGCCGACCTTGGTTCGTCTTCGAAACTTTCACGCCCTTACTCTAACCATTTGCTCGAGTGTTTCACAGTGGTCAATGAAATGCAATGTTTAACGTACACGGCAGCCATGCAGCGACTAATTTCTTTTTGGGAAACACCTTCAGCTCTCAAAAATCTCACGGCGCCGCGCTGCTCAATTTCTGGAGCGTCCCTTACGCCACGCAACCATGTTCAACCCAGTGTATGAGAGCATTAAAGAACATTTATCCTCACACCGGTGTCTCAATTTCGTAAATGAGAGATGCCTGTGTGCTACGCGCATGCCTTTCAGGTAATTAACCAAACCATTATTGCGCGGGTTGAGTGGGCTCACTTTCATTTGACTCGCCCTCGTACATTAGAAAGGCGATGATACTATGGTATATACAAATGCGAAGCTACAGCTTAAGTGATAAAGGGCAAAATATTGCCACTGGAAACAAAGTTCACTGCACGTATACACAAAACCTCGCAACAATATATAACAGTATACTTATAAGTATCCAATAAATCTTCGTATCTAAGAAAAAGTCACTGTATATGATGCGTCAAACAAGGCAGATGAACACTTTACCTTGGCTGGCTTTAGTGTCATGACGTGGTTGCTTTGGCGTAGGTGAAAAAAAAATGTTGGTATTTTTTATGTGACATGACGGCACAAATGAACCACCACAACGCTTCATCTCATCGGACCTCGCTGCGTGCGTTGTCAACTTGTCTTAGAGTGTATTGATTTGGCTTGTCTCGTTGTATGTTCCGATGTAAGAGTTTCGGAAATTCAATGCACCTTTCGCGTCAAATGTTTATGACATTAAACGCACAAAGTTCCGCAATTGAAAATCTAAAGCACAACTTCGGAAATGTCAATGCAGATTTCGCATCAATAGTTTATGAGAACTTAATACCCATAAAGTTTCGGAATTTACATCCATGCGCTCCTAGATTCCGCGACCTTCGCGACATGCCGCGGCGAGCACGCTGGCTATCAAAACGTCCTTGAAACTTTGTGCTCGGATGGAGCTCCTCGCGTTATGTGACTCCCGGTGCATGGGCGTTTCCACGAAATCCTGCCCGAGTTCGCAATGTCAGTTGTGAAATGTCTTTTCGAGCGTGAAAAAGACATTCTACACAAAATACGGAATGATTTCCGGCGTCGGGGGGTTGCTTTGGTCGGCGGTGCATGGACAGCAGAAAAATGTGGGGGGGGGGGGGCTGAAACCCCATAAGCCTCCCCCCCCATGGCTACGCCCCTGTTAGCAACTTTTGCTCCCCCTGCTGCCATGTATATTCCGGTGTTCCTCAGGAAAGTGTTCTAGTGCCCCTTTTGTTTTTGATCGATATCAATGACCCGTTTAACATATCATCATGCAGGCGCTTAATTGAGGATATTTTATCATTTTACGTACAGTTATGGATGTTGAAGACCATATCGCTCTGCGAAATGACCTTAACTATATTTCCCGTTGGTGCAAAATCTGGCTTATGTCTTTTAACCTATTCAAATGCAGGCTCATACCCTTCAGTCGCAAACGCAATAATTCTAATTTTTTTACATATGCCTTAGATACTATACCTGTATCCCAAGTTCCATCATATTGTCACGTGGTGGTGACGTTAAGAACACAGTAACAATACTGTGAAAGGCAAAACTAGATTTTTATTGGGCGAACCTGTGCCCACAAAACAAGCTACACTTATAGCACAACGAAAGCGGCGAACACAGTCGGCGATCGTCGAAAATCTGATCTGCGGGTCAAGCGCGTCGGCTTTTATAGAGCAGTCGTCGAATGTTCCAGACTAATCGTTCGGACCCGCGTGCCTTCCACAAAGTTCTACACCATTCGCGTCAGGTGGTGAAATCAGATAACATATTATTATTATTATTTGTTTTGAACACATATACACATATATACAGTTAACAGGAAAGGGAAGGCGAGGAGCAGGCTGGCAACTGCCGCCGGAAGGGGCACAACGCCTGCCTACTCTTCTGAAGGGAGGTGACAGCAACACAGAAATGGAAGATAGGAAGGAAGGGAGGAAAGAGGAAAGGAAGAGCAACAGGACAAATCTAAAGACAACAGACAGCGGATAGAAGCATCGATAACTTCCCAGAACCTTCGGATGCATGCTGGCGCGTCCCATGCTGTGCGATTACATTTGTTAGGCGGCGAAACGTGGTTGCCCGATAAAGATAAGTACACGTGTCAATACCCCCCTCTTAAAAAGCATCGTCCCGATGCTACAAATATAAGAGAGCGAAACACAAAAGGACACTTATTAAACATAAGTAACAACAAAAAGAAACAAAGTCCAAAGGTCAGTTACGCGAAGCCCGAAGTTCATTAACGCTGGTAGTAGGGCTTTAGTCGCACAACGTGGACTATTTCAGGTCGTGAGCGGCGCCGCTGTGATAGCGAAATACCGTCTGGCACGACCTCATAGTGCAGTGAGGCAATACGTCGGATGATCTTGTACGGTCCGAAATAGCGACGCAAAAGCTTCTCGCTCAGTCCTCGTCGGCGTATAGGGGTCCGAACCCAAACACGGTCACCGGGCTGGTACTCCACGAAGCGTCGTCGGAGGTTGTAGTGTCGGCTGTCGGTCCTCTGCTGGTTCTTGATCTGCAGGCGGGCGAGCTGTCGGGCTTCTTCGGCGCGCTGGAGGTAGGTACGGACGTCAAGGTTCTTCTCGTCAGTGACGTGCGGCAGCATGGCGTCGAGCGTCGTCGTCGGGTTCCTGCCGTAGACCAGCTTGAACGGCGTGATCTGTGTTGTTTCTTGTACCGCCGTGTTATAAGCGAATGTTACGTACGGCAGGAAGGCATCCCAGGTCTAGTGTTCGGCGTCGACGTACACCGCTAGCATGTCGGCAAGGGTCTTATTCAGCCGCTCCGTAAGACCATTCGTCTGTGGGTGGTAGGCCGTTGTCCTCCTGTGCCTTGTCTGACTGTATTTCAGAATGGCTTGGGTGAGCTCCGCTGTAAAGGCCGTTCCTCGGTCGGTGATGAGGACTTCTGGGGCGCCATGTCGCAGCAGGATGTTTTCGACAAAGAATTGCGCCACTTCGGCTGCGCTACCTTTCGGCACTGCTTTTGTTTCAGCGAAGCGGGTGAGGTAGTCCGTCGCCACGACGATCCACTTATTTCCGGTTATTGACGTCGGAAAGGGTCCCAGCAAGTCCATCCCGATCTGCTGGAATGGTCGGCAAGGAGGCTCGATTGGCTGTAGTAATCCGGCTGGCCTTGTCGGCGGTGTCTTGCGTCGCTGACAGTCTCGGCATGTTCTGACATAACGGGCGACGTCGGCGGTCAGGCGCGGCCAATAATACTTTTCTTGTATCCTCGATAGTGTCCGGGAAAATCCGAGGTGTCCCGCGGTCGGATCGTCATGTAGGGCGTGCAATACTTCTGGACGAAGTCCTGACGGGACAACAAGAAGGTAATTGGCGCGGACTGGTGAGAAGTTCTTGTTCACGAGTAGACTGTCTTGAAGCGTGAAGGAAGATAATCCGCGCTTACATGCCCTGGGGACAACGTCGGTGTGCCCTTCCAAATAATCGACGAACGAGGCCTTTAGGCTCCGGGTCCGCTCGTTCTTGTTCGGCGAAGTCTTCCGCGCTTATTATTCCAAGGAAGGCGTCGTCATCCTCGTCATCATGCGGCGGCGGGTCAATGGGGGCGCGTGATAGGCAATCGGTGTCTGAGTGTTTTCGTCCGGACTTGTATGTTACAGTGATGTCGTATTCTTGTAGTCTGAGGCTCCACCGTACCAGCGGTCCTGAGGGATCCTTTAAATGCGCTAGCCAACACAAGGCGTGATGGTCGCTGACGACTTTGAATGGCCTGCCATATAGGTAAGGGCGAAATTTCGCTGTAGCCCAAACGATGGCGAGGCATTCCTTTTCGGTTGTCGAATAATATCCTTCCGCTTTTGACAACGACCGGCTAGCGTAAGCTATCACGTGTTCATGTCCATCTTTTCTCTGGACTAGGATGGCACCGAAGCCTAGGCTACTGGCGTCAGTGTGGATTTCGGTATCGGCGTGCTCGTCGAAGTGCGCAAGTACGGGCGGCGACTGCATGCGTCGTTTGAGTTCTTGAAATGCTTCGGCCTGCGGCGTTTCCCACTTGAACTCGACGTCACATTTAGTTAGCTGCGTTAGCGGCTCAGCGATGCGTGAAAAGTTCTTGACAAATCGCCTGTAGTAGGCACACATGCCAAGAAATCTACGCACTGCCTTCTTGTCGATGGGCTGTGGGAACTTTGCTATGGCAGCTGTCTTCTGCGGGTCGGGGTGGACTCCAGAATAGCTGATGACGTGACCTAAAAATAGAAGCTCCTCGTAAGCGAAGCGGCACTTTTCCGGCTTCAGAGTAAGTCCTGATGACCTGATGGCCTCTAGTACTGTTGCAAGCCGCCTAAGGTGAACGTCGAAATTACCGGCGAAGACGACGACGTCATCCAAGTATACGAGACAGGTCTGCCACTTCAATCCTGCTAAAACCGTGTCCATCACGCGTTGGAACGTTGCAGGCGCCGAGCACAGTCCAAATGGCATAACTTTGAACTCGTAGAGGCCGTCTGGGGTGATGAAGGCGGTCTTTTCGCGATCTCTTTCGTCGACTTCTATTTGCCAATAGCCAGACTTGAGGTCCATGGGCGAGAAGTATTTAGCGTTGCAGAGCCGATCCAATGCGTCACCTATCCGTGGGAGGGGGTATACGTCCTTCTTCGTGATCTTGTTCAGACGACGATAATCGACGCAGAAACGTAGGGTTTCGTCCTTTTTCTTCACCAGGACAACAGGGGATGCCCACGGGCTTTTCGACGGCTGGATGATGTCATCGCGCAGCATTTCATCGACTTGTTCTCTTATAGCTTCACGTTCTCGCGCCGAAACTCGGTAAGGGCTCTGACGGCGTGGTCGAGAGCACTCCTTGTTGATTATGCGATGCTTGGCGACTGGTGTTTGTCGAATCCTCGATGACGTCGAAAAGCAGCCTTTGTATCGTTGGAGCAGACTTCTGAGCTGCTGTTGCTTAATCATAGGGAGATTTGGATTAATGTCGTAGTCTGGTTCGGGAACCATGGTCGTCGGGGTAGATGCGGTGGAATCCGAGAGGACAAACGCATTACTTGTTTCCAGAATTTCCTCGATGTACGCGATCGTCGTGCCCTTGTTGATGTGCTTGAACTCCTGGCTGAAGTTTGTCAGCAACACTTCAGTTTTCACTCCATGCAGTCGAGCGATCCCGCTTGCGACGCAAATTTCACGGTCTAGCAGTAGACGTTGGTCGCCTTCGATGACGCCTTCTACGTCAGCGGGTGTTTCGGTGCTGACCGAAATAACAATGCTGCAGCGAGGCGGGATGCTCACTTGATCTTCGAGCACACTCAAGGCGTGGTGACTGCGAGGGCTCTTCCGACAGCGTTATTGACTTCGACTTCAGGTTGATGATTGCGCCGTGTCGGTCCAGGAAGTCCATACCGAGAATGACGTCTCGTGAACACTGTTGGAGGATAACGAAGGTGACAGGGTAAGTCCGGTCACGAATGGTTATTCTTGCCGTGCAGATCCAAGTCGGCGTGATAAGCTGTCCTCCAGCGGTGCGAATCTGAGGGCCTTCCCATGCGGTCTTAACTTTCTTTAGCTGGGCGGCGATGTGTCCACTCATTACGGAGTAATCGGCCCCTGTGTCGACTAAGGCAGTGACTGCGTGGCCGTCGAGAAGCACGTCGAGGTCGGTTGTTATTTGTCTGGCATTGCAGTTAGGTCTTGGCGTTGGATCACGGCTGCGTCGTGTTGAACTGAAGTTGGAACGTCGCGTCGTCAAGTCGTCTTTCGTCGGTGTAGTCTTGGCTTCCTGACTTCGTCGGGACGGCGGCGTGTCGTTATTATGTCGTCGAGATGGTCTCTTCGTCGTCTTCGTCGGCGGCGGAGGATCTTCGTCAGTTCGACGAAGAGCAACCGCACCTCCATCGAATGCTGCTTTTAGTTTTCCAGATATGGGCTTGCAGAGCGGCCCCGGGCTGGGCCGGTGTATGGTCGGCGCTGCGGCGACAGGTAGCGGCCTGGTGACGGCGAACGGGACGGTCGTCGAAGGTTCCATTGTGTGGCGGCGAGGTAGTCGGCGATATCGCGAGGTCGTTCGCCAATCTGTGGTCGCGGCGCGTTAACGGCGAACCCTCGGAGTCCCTTCTCCCGGTATGGGCATCGGCGGTAGATGTGCCCGGCTTCTCCGCAGTCATAGCAAAGTGGGCGGTGGTCGGGGGTGCGCCAAACGTCAGTCTTCCTCGCGTAGGTGCGCTGGGCGACGGGTGGGCGTGCTGGCGGCGGTGGCGGTGGACGACGGAATTGCGGTCCTGGCGTTTTCGCGGAGGGGGACCTTGACGGCGGGCGACGGCGGCGTATGTCATCGCTTGCGGAGGAGGCTGCGCCGATTCAGTGGCTACTCCGAGTTGTTGTTGGAGCTCTTCACGTACGACGTCGGCAATCGAAGCCACTTGAGGCTGTGATGACGGGAACAGCTTCTGTAGCTCCTCCCGCACGACCACTCGGATAGCCTCGCGCACGTAGTCGGTGGCCAGTGACTGAGCTCCGGCGTAGCTTGTTGAATTCGTGCGGCGGTTGAATTGCCGTTTCCGCATTTCTAGTGTCTTCTCGATGCTGGTGGCGTCACGAAGAAACTCGTCGACAGTCTTCGGTGGGCTTCGTACCATACCGGCAAAAATTCCTCCTTTACACCACGCATCAGTAGCCGGACTTTCTTTTCCTCTGACATTTTCGGGTCGGCGTGGCGGAATAGGCGGCTCATTTCTTCTGCAAAAATTGCGGTCGTCTCATTAGGCAGCTGCACTCGGGTTTCTAGTAGTGCTTGTGCTCGTTCTCGGCGTACGACGCTTGTGAAGGTCTGCAGGAAGCCGCTTCGGAAAAGGTCCCACGTCCTCAAGGTGGCTTCTCGATTCTCGAACCACGTCCTGGCGGCGTCCTCCAAGGCGAAATAGACATGACGCAGTTTGTCGTCGCTGTTCCAGCTGTTAAATGCGGCGACCCTCTCATACGTCTCGAGCCAGGTTTCCGGGTCGTCGAATGTTGAACCGCGGAAAGTTGGAGGCTCCCTGGGCGGCTGCAGCACGATGAGGGACGCTGGGGCTGCCATTGGGGTTTCCTTGGCCACAATCTTCTTGGTCTTCTCAGGTAGGAGTCCGTGCTCCGGGGGCAGCTGTTGAAGACGGAGGCTTGCTCGATGTTCCGGGACGGCGCTGGTGTTGTCTTTGCGGTCCGGGCTTGGATTAAGGCTTGTCGGGGGCGTTCGGTACATGGACGTAAAGCACCTCCACCAGATGTCACATGGTGGTGACGTTAAGAACACAGTAACAATACTGTGAAAGGCAAAACTAGATTTTTATTGGGCGAACCTGTGCCCACAAAACAAGCTACACTTATAGCACAACGAAAGCGGCGAACACAGTCGGCGATCGTCGAAAATCTGATCTGCGGGTCAAGCGCGTCGGCTTTTATAGAGCAGTCGTCGAATGTTCCAGACTAATCGTTCGGACCCGCGTGCCTTCCACAAAGTTCTACACCATTCGCGTCAGGTGATGAAATCAGATAACATAAGTCTCGGCGACAACAGACAGCGGATAGAAGCATCGATAACTTTCCAGAACCTTCGGATACATGCAGGCGCGTCCCATGCTGTGAGATTACATTTGTTAGGCGGCGAAACGTGGTTGCCCGATAAAGATAAGCACACGTGTCAATATAGGTACCTAGGCGTGCATCTAACACAGGATCTTTCCTGGGCCTTGCACATCACCATTTGCGACAAGGCTTCCATAACTTTAGGTTACAGACGTCGTAATTTAGGAAACTGCCCGACCAATGTCACTAAACTTGCCTACCTAACATACGTCCGTCCTTAGCTCGAGTTCGCATCATAAATCTGGTCTCCTCATCAAAAATACATAATTTCCATGATCGAAGCGATACATAACCATGCTTCTCGTTTCATCTCTCAAAAATACAGCCATCATACCAGCATGACTGAAATAAAGATTGATAATACTCTCGAATCCTTAGACACCCGTCGTTCTGTCGCTATCGTTTGTTTGTTACACAAGTATATGAACTGCGCTTATCTTTCACCTCTACCCCTCCAATCCCCCATGTGCATGCCAAATCGAATAAACAAACATCACTCTTTCAAATGCATCTACGGCCACACGCAAGCATTCAACTCATCGACACTGCCCAGGGCAATAAAATTATGGAATGATCTTCCCAACGAAATCGCTTCAGTAACCGATCACGCATCGTTCCTCAAACAAGTGTATCAGCTTGATACATCTCAAATACTGTAATTGTTTCGTTGTGACTACGTGGGGGTGTATTGTCGCAATTTTGTTCTTTCTTTAGCGTACCAGTTGTTGCCGCGCGCTCATTGCCTGCACATTGAACATGCTGTCTCCACCCCTTGTGTATCCTACATTCTTGCGTTATCGCGCCTTTGCAAACCATAACCTTTTTGTAACTATAGTGTACTTGTGTCACGTTAACCTTCTTTTTATATGTGTTCTATGTGACCACATTGTATTGCTTGATATTGCGTTGCTTCTGTTAAACTAGTGTTTGATTCAATCACCTCCTTACTCAATGTCCCTGACGGAACTTGTAAGGAAACCTGAATAAATAAATAAAACGTGTCGAAGTTTGCTCGCATCTAGAAACCAGCAAAATTGTGATATTCTACTACTCACAGAAACATGGCTCCACTCCGATATCACTGATGAAGAAATCCTGCATACATCAGTTGACAACAGCATCCATCGTAAAGACAGGGACGGAAGAAGGGGCGGCTGGGTATTGATAGCCGTAAAAAACATTACTGCCTGACATTTCAAGTCCACTTGAAATAACTTGGGCCTGCGTTCCATCTTTACATTCTAAGAACGCATTTGGAATATGCTATCGACCACCAGACAGCACAGAAACGTTCACGTCTTATTTCTATAAAAATCTTTGCGAAATTACTATAAAATTTCCAAAAGCTACCATATCCTCATTTGGCGATTTTAATTACCACGAAATTGACTGGGCTAACTTAACGTCACCCTGCCAACACTCCCACAATTTCGTAGTGCTTGCACTAGAGTTTTCTCGATTGAAAATGATTTAGATACTCGCCCATGTCAATAATGTTCTTGACCTTGTTTTCACATCCATCCCTGAAATAAATGCCTGGTTTTAGTGATCATCTACTCGCTAACCTTACAATAGAACTACCATTATACAAACGCACTACGAAGCCCAAGCGCATATTTAATTATAACAAGGCTAATTTCACTGCCATCAACATAGGTTTAGGAAAAATCTACAGCTCGTTCAAACGTAACTTTGTTTCACGACCTGTTGAGGAAACCTGCAAACACATTAAGGAAACACTAATGCAGCTTACCCACGCTCATATTACACAATTTACTTCCGGGTAAATAGTTCAAAACCATGGTATCACAGGACCCTACGCTCATTAAAAAATTAAAATAAACGCCTGTCCAGAATTGCTAAGTGGCAAGGAAGCCCAGTGGCGTGGTTATAACATAAAGAGTCCGAAAAAAATAATGCTGTAATATTCGTAGCGCTAAGCAAAAATTCTTTTCACATGACCTCCTATTCATCGTACAAGGTAACCCTAAGAAATTCTGGGCAGTGATTTCTCCTCGAAAATAGTCGGGCTGAATTTCACTCCAAGACCATATGGAAGCCCATATTTCAGAAGAATCCTCAGTTGCTTTCAGAAATTTTTATATCTTGGTGTTCACATGTGAGGATTACTCAACCGTTTTCGCAATCGCAGACGTAAACTACAGGTGTATGGCACCAATAAATATTGATGCCTCGAGCATCTCATCACTAATAAGGAAACTAAAGGTGTCTACTTCAAGCGGCGTTGATGGTATAAATAGTAAAGATTAAAACATACATCGACATGGATGGAGCTAACTGGACGAATCCACATGGCTAGACGGAGCGGCAGCCATGCAGCCGCTTCAAAATCCGTTCTTGTTTCTTGTACAGGTTGGCAAACACCCGCCGTTTCACGTTAAGCGATCCATTAATATCTGTCTGCTGCTCTTCCAAGGCCCAATGGTGATTCTTAGTGATTTCTTAGAGTGTATCGATATGCTGTTAAATTGTTTATGTTATCTGGGGATGTGGAACCAAACCATGGTCCTGAAAAGGAGATTCTAGACGCAATTCCACCTTCCAGGCTAAAAATGTCGCACACCATACCGAGGTAATAGGGATGCTATCATAGGTCCGAGCTAATCAGCAAGAACTTGAGTAAAAAGTTTCCAGCTTAGCCAGTAGGCTCGCAACAGTAGGATCCCACTCGCCTACCATGCCGATCGCGTCGGTAAACATTACAGTTTACCGACGCGATCGGCATGATAGGCGAGGGGGAGGTGTAGTAATTGCCGTTAGAGACAGGTTACCATCATCAGGGATAAATCTCGACGACAACATCGAATTAATGTGGGTAAGCCTGCGCAGTACAATTCGCAAAATAGTGTTTGGAATCCCTTACCGGCCACCTGATAGTAACCCCTCATTTTGCGATTTCTTGCGCCTTTCTTTAGAGCAAATACAAAAAGATATGTCGGCTGCTCCTACCTTCTTTGTTGGAGATTTTAATCATCCCAGCATCAATTGGCCACTACTTTGAGTACCCAAAAACACACCCTATAGTGAACCCCAAACAGCTTCTTCACTTAACTATAGACCTTAACCTCCACCAAGCAATAACATGCCCAACTAGGGGCGACAACTACCTGGATCTCTTGTTAAAATCTACCCAGAAAACATAAAAAATGCGACTTCGCTCCCTGGCTTTAGCGACCACAGCGTACTCCATATGGGCATTGCATCATCATCATCATAATCATCATCATCATCATCATCGTCGTCGTCGTCGTCGTCGTCGTCGTCCTCATCAGCCTGTTTACGCCCACTTATCCAACTTCTCCGGTCATATACTAATTGTGGCCATGTTGTCCCTGCAAACTTCTTAATCTCATCCGCCCACCTAACTTTATGCCGCCCTCTGCTACGCTACCCTTCCCTTGGAATTCATTCCGTAACTCTTAATGACCCTCGGTTATCTTCTCTCCTCATTACGTGTCCTGCCCAAACCCAATTATTTTTTCTGATTTCAACTAAGATATCATTAACTGGCGTTTGTTCCCTCATCCAATTTGCTCTTTTCTTATCCCTTAACGTTACACCTATCATTCTTCTTTCCATAGATCGTTGCGTCGTTCTCAATTTCAGTAGAACCCTTTTCGTAAACCTCCAGGTTTCTGCCCCGTAGGTGAGTACTGGTAAGACACAGCTGTTATAAACATTTCTCTTGAGGGATAATGGCAACCTGCTGTTCATGATCTGAGAATGCCTGCCAAATGCACCGCAGCCCATTCTTATTCTTCTGATTATTTCAGTCTCATGATCCGGATCCGCGGTCACTACCTGCCCTAAGTAGATGTATTCCCTTACCACTTCCAGTGCCTCGCTACCTATCGTAAACTGTTGCTTTCTACCGAGACTGGTAAACATTAGTTTACTCTTCTGCAGATAATTTTTGACCCACCCTTCGGCTTTGCCTCTCCAGGTCAGCGAGCATGCATTGCAGTTGGTCCCGTGAGTTACTAAGCAAGGCAATATCATCAGGTAATCGCAAATTACTGAGGTATTCTCCATAAACTCTTATCCCAATTCTTCCCAATCCAGGTCTCTGAATACCTCCTGCAAAGACGCTGTGAATAGCATTGGGGAGATCGTATCCCCCTGGCTGACTCCTTTCTTTATTGGGCTTTTGTTGCTTTCTTTATGGAGGACTACGGTGGCTGTGGATCCGCTATAGATATCTTTCAGTATTTTTGAATACGGCTCGTCTACACCCTCATTTCGTAATGCCTTCATGACTGCTGACGTTTCGAGTGAATCAAACGCTTTCTAGTAATCAATGAAAGGTATATATAAAGGTTGGTTTTATTCCGCACATTTTTCTATCACCTGATTGATAGTGTGAATATGGTCTATTGTTGAATAGCCTTTACGGAATCCTGCCTGGTTCTTTGGTTGACAGAAGTCTAAGGTGTTCCTGATTCTATTTGCAATTACCTTAGTAAATAGTTTGTAGGCAACGTACAGTAAGCTGATCGGTCTATAATTTTTCAAGTCTTTGGCGTGCCCTTTCTTATGGATTAGGATTATGTTAGCGTTCTTCCCAGATTCCGGTACGCTCGAGGTCATGAGGCATTGTGTATACAGGGTGGCCAGTTTCTCTAGAACAATCTGTCCACCATCCTTCAACAAATCTGTTGTTACCTGATCCTCCCCAGCTGCCTTCCCCCTTTGCATATCTCCCAAGGCTTTCTTTACTTCTTCCGGCGTTACCTTTGGGATTTCGAATTCCTCTGGACTAATTTCTCTACCATTATCGTCGAGGGTGCCACTGGTAATGTATAAATCTCTATACAAATCCTCAGCCACTTGAACTATCTCATCCTTATTAGTAAGGATTATTAGGAAGACACCGACGAAAAGCTATTTACAAGTATATTTACAAGGCTACAAGGCAATACGCTGCGCTTGGACAAGAGGCAACAGCCCGCGCTAGCTTCTAATCGTCGTCGTCGTCTTCACACTGCTCGCCTTTCGTGATCGCACATATTGTGCCGTAGCAATATTGCCGGCTTTGTCTCTTAACGCATGCATCTGATTCTTGCCAATTCCTAATTTCTTCTTCACTGTTTTTAGGCTTCCTCCGTTCCTGAGAGCATGTTCAATTCTATCCATATTATACTTCCTTATGTCAGCTGTGTTACGCTTGTTGATTAACTTCGAAAGTTCTGCCAGTTCTATTCTTGCTGTATGGTTAGAGGCTTTCGTACATTTTACTGGCATTTCATTGCCAGTAAAAGAAAAGCCCCCACGCAAAAATTACTCACTTATTGCAAGAAAGCTAACTTCGACGCATTTAACCACGATCTTGCACTCTCCTACAAAGATTTTTGACAGTCATACTCTGCTCGCTCGGTCAACGCCAATTGGGAATTATATAAAAGCAGTACGCTCAACTTTAAAAAAGAACATATATATCCGTACTATCGTTACAAATACCGATAAAGTAACCAGTGGTTTACGCAGCACCTAAAACGTCCACTTAATAGGAAAACACGATATTATAGCAAAGCAAAGTTAACTAATAACCGCAGAGCTTGGGATAGGCACGAACTAAGAGCCAAAAAAATACATTAAGAAATTGAAAGCTTCCAAAAACAATTTTTTTTTCAACTGACCTCTCATCAATCCTTCAGTCTAACCCTCGTAAACTCTTTCAGATTATCTCCCCGCCTAAGCGTCCAACTCAGCTCCAGGTATCAGACGACGACAACGTACTAATTGAAACTGAAAAATGTGCTACAGCCTTTAACAACTTCTTTGCATCAGTATTTTCTTCTGCTATAAACTTTAGCTCTACCGAATTCCGACACCACTCGCCGACCACAATGCCCGATATCTGAATTAACGCTCATGGAATACCTCGGCTAATACAGGCTCTAAAATTATTCTCCTCGGCTGGCTGCGATCGAATGAACAGCAAATTACTTAAAAACATTGTTTCCCTGTCCAGCGCTATATTTAGCTTACTTTTCCAACAATCGATCAGTACTGGTGAAGTTTCCCACAATTGGAAAAAGGCGCAAGCCATTCCTGCCCATAAATCTGGTGATGGAACAAAAGCATGTAACTATCGTCCAATTTTTCTATTCAGTATCCCTTCTAAACTACTGGCACATATCATAGCAACCAATCTAATGAACTACCTTGAATCAGTTACCTTCTTCTATTCGTACCAGCATGGTTTTAGAAAACTATTATACTGCCAAACTCAGCTCTCAGAATTCACCGATGAAATCTTGCAACACATGGATTATCGCCTACAAATTGACACCATCTTCTTAGGCTTTTCGAAGACCTCCTACCGCGTCCCCCACAATCACCTACTTGCCAAATTATCCACTTTTGGAATCCCCCCCATCACTGATTATGGACGTGTACAATACACATCCGCTAACTCTCATGACTCACACCTTTCTGACGTTACATCCGGTGTCCCCCAGGGAGCAGGCTTACCCCCCGCCCCCCTGTTATTTTTAATCTTTATCAATGAACTGCCTTGTAACACAAAAACCAGACTTCGACTTTTTGCTGATGACTGCGTCACCTACAACGCCATCCATATCCCTGATGATTACATTGACCTAGAAAAAGACGTAAAGACTATTGTTTCACGGTGTGAAAACTGGTTCATGCCTCTTAACCTTAATAAGTGCAAACGTATGTCCTTTTCACGTAAGTGCCGCATCACAAATTACGCGTACCATATGAGCTCACCTAAAATACCACGAACAGACTGTTATAAGTATATAGGGGTTCCCTCGACATCGTCGTGAGGCTTATAGCGCGTGAAAAAGACAAGGAAGAAAGGAAGACGTGGCACACACAGGCGCTAACTTGCAACAATCTTTATTTCGAGCAAGGGACCCATACACATATACAACTTTCTGGCGTACATTACACATGCGCTGTTTGCAAATATTTCTTACACACCATTGCGCAGGTAAGATAACTCTTTGCGGGACAATTGATGTTTTCGACACACAGTTATCCCCAAGCCTATCAATCATTTCTGCTTCTATAATTTCGCGAGTTATCCTACCTCGGGCTCTTCTCACAATGGAGCAGTCTCTGTACGCTGGAGCCCACGTCGAGGGGTCACCGTCATGCACCCCGACAACAGCGCACTTGCAATGCCTGCAGTGAGCGTCAAGGAACCCACTCCCGCTTTTCTGCTACATTATACCAGTGTTTCGTTAAACGCTCGTTGAGGCTCCTTGCGCTTTTCCCCACGTAGTTGTTCGCACATTTTAAAGGAAGGTTGTGAACAACTGCTCCCACACATTCAACAAACGGTTCCTGCTGTTTCTGTTTGCACGTGCGCTTGTCAGACAAGCCTAGTCTGCTTAGTCTGCACAGACATTGCAATTTTGCAGAAGCTAAGCATTCGCACGTTGACCTAATTTCTTTAAACGGTGCGATAGACCGTGGATATATGGGATGACAGCAACGCCCAACCAACAACAAGTCTTACCAACAAGGCCAAATCACTGCGTTACAGCAGTGACATCGTCATTATCATCGGTTACTCACATTGAAACAATATGCGCAAACGCCTTGCGCACACTTGTATTTTTGCGTCGCAATCAGCAATCTGCATCGCCCAGTATTAAAGAACTTGCGTATCAGACATACGTTCGGCCGTAACTGGAGTACGCATCATCTATCTGGTACCCCTCACAAGCATCTCTCGCAGTAGGGCTAGGCTATGGTGCCAGCCATCTTCTTTGTTCTCCCCCCTCGTCCCTTCGTCGTCGTTGTTAAGACACCTTGTAACTTCTTCTTCATAACGTCCACGTACACTCCCCTTCTTTGAAACTCATCCCTCCTGGGATGACACACAAATACGTTCCCAATGGTTGCAAACCCGAGCACGTGGTCGTCGTTGATGTAAACAACTCTCTTGAGAACACCTTTTTGCACTGCAGTTTGCACCACGCGATACGGTCCCATGTACACCTGCTTCGTACCCGGAAGACATTTTCAGACGAGTACTAAATTGTTCAGCTGTATACGAGGTATCCGCGTGTCGTGGCGGTGGTCGAGCTGCCTCTTGATATCACTTCTGTATAATTTCACCAGATCAACGCTCCAGACACAAGCACAGTTTATACATACACCCGCCAGTTACACGGAATGATATATTCAAGTATAGTTTCTTTCCTAGGGCGATCAAGGAATGGAACGAATTACCCAATCCACTTGTCACATGTTCCTCTGTCAGTGCTTTTACTGCTGGTTTAGAGAATCTTATTTTTCCGGATATGACTGCATCATAGCATTTGTTTCTGATGCGCATATTACGAGTGTTTTGTCTTTGATCACTGCATGTCACTTTTTACAGATACTGCTATTGCATTATTCATTGTTCAACATGTACCGATATTTTGTATATGTGTTGTTGTATTTCTATCCACTCCTGTAATGGTCCATCCTTGGACTGACAGTATAAATAAACAAACAAACAAACAAACAAACTTGAAAAAGGGTGCCAGCGAAACACAAAGGACGCGCACACAAGGAAAAAGCGTTAGACAAGGACAGACGCTGGTCCATGTCTTAGACGCTGGGCCGTGCAGCGTCCGTCCGCGTCTAACGCCTCTTACTTTTGTGCGCGTTCTTTGTGTTTCGCTGGCACCCTTTCTCAAGTTCATCATGCACGAACTGGCCCAAGAGCTTGCGCTAATGCTCTTCATATCTTCGCGGCATCGCTGGTAGGCTTCCGAAGTTTTCCGCTTTTCGCACGATTGCAGGCGGTGAGCAATACCAAGCTGTTGATCAGCAGGGAGCACCAGTGTCTTTCCAAATGCTACGAAGTAGGGACTACAGGCAATACTCGTAGTGTACAACCACCACGGATCGTACCCACGGATTGTCCCACGCCGCCGCGAGCGGCGAAACACCACCCCCGTTGCCTCCGCCATGCTGCTGTACGCGAGGCTGGAGCCGTTCGAGGGAGATGGTTCCTCCTGCCCCATTTACGAGGAACAATTCAACGTGTTTTTCCGGGCAAACAACACAACCGAGGCCAAGCAGCGGAACATTTTCCTGGCCAGTTGCGGGACCCGCGTCTGCAGTCTCCTGCTTGAACTTCTCAAGCCAGCCATGCCGCATTTAAGACGCCGGTTGAGCTGCTCACCATACTGCGTTCGCATTTCAACCCGGCACCGTCTACACTAATGGAACGTTTCCGCTTCACCAACCGGAGCGGCCGGGAAGGAGAGACCCTCAGGCAGTTCGCTGCTACGCTACGAGGCGTTTTTGGGGACCAGCTGCACTCGCTGCTTCTGGACTGTTTCATCTACGGCATCAACAATCCCGTCATGCAGACGCGACTCATGGAGCTTCCCGACTCCTCGCTGGATGACGCTATGAAGGCAGCGCCGGCAATCGAAGCAGCCTCCAAGGACGCCGGCGAGATTGTCCGTGCTACTAGCTCACCGTCGGCGGAAGCGATGGTCAACAATTTGGCGACAAAGGACAGTACATGCGGTCGCTTTGGTGGTGCCCACTCCCCCTCACAGTGCCAGTTCTCTCAAGCACAATGCTTCAAGTGCGGCAAAACTGGGCACCTGGCACGGGTGTGCCGAAAGGGGAGAACGAACAACGGACAACGGACAACTACAACAACAACAACAGCAGCAGCTGCTGCTGTGTGTCGTACCTGGTTCAAGCCCAGGTACGACACAAGTCCGCGGCCAGGGTAGCCGTCACAAGAGTACGCGGCGGGGCCGTGTGGCAGCATGCTCGAGTTCTTCCGCGGCCAGACTCCATGTCGTGGCCGAGGACCCGCCGATTTTCGGCATGTGGCACACAGGCTTTGTTCCACCGTCTGTGCCGCTGTACATGCTGACCGGAGCTCTACAAAGGGGCTAGCGTGTTGGTCATGGCCGGGAAACTGTTCAAGCGTACCTTCCCCGGCGTGTCCGTCGAGACTTCAGACATCATGCTACGCAGCTTCTCCGGGCAGCTCTCCCAGGTCCATCGTCAGGCCCAGGTCAGCGTTCGCTTTAGCGATAGAGAAGCAACCCTTCCCCTTTATTTAACCAAGGGGTCTTCGCCGACGCTGCTGGGCCGAAACTGGATACATTCACTGGGCGTTCGTCTGCCAGAGTGCCAGGAAGCCAGCCTGCATGTGGTGAGAGACGTTCCGAGCCTCCTGACTGAGTTCAAGTCCCTGTTTCAGCGAGGGGTTGGCACATTGTTCGGCACGACGGCTGGCATCTATGTATCTGAGGGAGCCCGGTCACGTTATTTCAAGCCTCGCCCACTGCCGTTCGCCCAGAAGGACGGGGTCACCCAGGAGCTGCAACGGTTACATCGAGAGGGTATCCTGGTGCCCGTCAAGACGTCTTAATAGGCCGCTTCCATCGTACCAGTCCTCAAGCGAGACGGATGTGTCAGGATCTGCGGGGATTTCAAGGTTACCATCGACCCCATCGCTACCATCGAGAAGTAGCCGTTGGCCCGCATTGAACATCACTGGGCAGCATTGTTCAGTGGACAGAAGTTTACCAAGCTTGACCTGAGAGATGCTTACCAGCAGCTGGTGCTCCAGGATGCCTCCCGGAAACGTGTCACAATACCGACAACTTTGGCGCTCCTTCAGTACACGCTTACCATTTGGTGGGGCTGCAGCCATATTTCAGAGTGACATGGACAACCTCTTCAGGGGCATGAGGAACGTGGCGATGACATCCTGGTTAGTGGCAGTGACAACGGGGACCACTTGCACAACGTCCTGGCATGACTGCTGGACGCCGATCTCAAGCTCAAGCTGGAAAAATGCATTTTCCTGGCCCCCACTCTTGAGTACTTGGGACATGCAAGTTCCCAGGCTGGCCTAGTCCCGGCTCCACGCAAAGTTGATGCTGTTCTCAAGGCGCCTAAGCCCCAGAACAAGAAGGAGCTTCAAACCTACCTCGGCCTAATCTAATTCTACAGGAGCTTCGTGCGGAACGTGTCTGAGCATCTACAGGCACTCCATCTTCTGCTTCTAGATGGTCAGCAATGGGTCTGGAAGGAGCAGGACCAGGCCTTCCAGTGCAGCAAGGAGCTAATCACCAGTGCTGCAGTGCTAGTACACTTCAATCCTGCTAAGCCTGTCGTCCCGACCGTAGATGCGCCGCCGCACGGCGTGGGAACCGTCGTGACACACCGGACGAGGATGGCCAGGTACGCCCTGTCTCGTTTACTTCTCGTCGGCTTCATTCTGCAAAGCAATGCTACAGCCAGCTGGACAAGGAAGGCCTGGCCCTCATGTTGGGTATCGAACGCTTCCACCATTATCTGTGGGGCCGGAAGTTCGAGGCAGTCCCGGACCACAAGCCACTGTTGGGGCTGCTGGGGCCTGACAAGGCAGTTCGCATGCAGGCATCACCTGGTGTGGTAGGCTTGGCCTTGAGGCTGGCAGTTTACAGTTACCAGCTGGTTTACCGTCCGGGAAAGGACCTAGGACCTGCTGATGCTCAGTGCCGCCTGCCCCTGCCAGAGGTGCCTGATGCTGTTGAAGAACCTGCTGATGTGTTCATGCTGGAGCACGCCCGTACCCGGAGGCGCTTTCCAGATGTGCGGTATCGCAAGCGACCAGCCGGGACCCAGTCCTGTCTGAAGTGGTCAAGGCGGTGGCCCGTGGGAAGGAATTGGTTCAGCAGGCCTATAGCCACAAGGCCCCTGAGCTGAGCTTGACGCTGGGTTGCCTACTGTGGGGTTCCAGGGGGGTGAACCCACAAAGTCACCGGTCCAGGGTCCTGCAGTTGTTGCACGCGGGTCATCCTGGCGTGGAAAAGACTAAGATGGTGACCCGGTCTCATGTCTGGTGGCTTGGCCTGAACCAGGTCATCGCTCACATGGTGCAGAGCTGCCAGATATACCAGGAACATCCGCGGGCCTCACGACATGTGGAAATTACCCCCTGGCCGTTCCCACAGACTGTCCCGCAGGAGATTTCGCCTACATGTGGATTTTGGGGCGCCCTTCACGGGCCATTACTTCCCAATGGTGGTGGACGCCTTTTCGAAGTGGCTGAAGGTTATACCTGTCAGCACTCCGCCAGCAGGCGCAACCATTGCAGCGCTACAACAGGTGTTCAGCACCGAGTGGTTGCCGGACGTCATCGTATCCGACAATGCTGCTGCTTTCACCTGCACAGATTACCTGGCTTTGCTGACGAAGAATGGAAACGGCCGGATGATGGTTGCACCGTACCACCCTGCTTCAAATGGTGCAGCCGAGCGGATGGTGCAAGCCATCAAGCACAAGCTCAAGAAGAGCCAGACTGAGGATTTCCGGACGCAGATTGACCGGATAATGTTGCAGTACCGGGTCACGCCTCACGATGTCACTGGCCGTGCTCTCTGTGAACTCCTGCTGGGTCTGACGGTCAAGACACTTTTGCACGTCTTGCATCCGGACCTCCAATCCACAGTGCGCCTGAAGCTGTAGCAGAAGCTAGCTACTGACCGAGAGTGCCGTCTCGGGCCGTTGCTGGAGTTGGGATCTACAGTTTTCACAAGGAATTTTCGTCCTGGCCCACCCTGGTCCGCCGCACAGGTGGTGTCTCCTGCCAGCGCCTCATCGCTGCTTGTCCAATTGCTAGGTGGGGCCACGTGGCACAGACACGCCGACCATGTTAGGCCTCGCCTCGGGACTTGGCCAGCAGCCTCGACTGCCACTTCAACGTTCCAGCCCGCAGGAAGGCTATATTGGGAGCAGCGGCATGGCATGATCCAAATCTAAGCCGGAATCTTCTGTTTGCGCAGCTCTCGTTCTCGGCCTCTGTTTCCTCGGTGATCATCTTCGTTGTGCTGTCCCACCACTTTGCTTCACTGGAAGGCGCTGCATCATCCACGCGGGGTGAATTTGCGACTGCTAGTCTCATCGGGGCCTGCGTCCAGCATCGGCAAGATCACCACTGGAGTTCGCTGCGATTGCGGCGCGCCCTATAAACGAGCCGACATTCACGCTTGCTGTTCATTGGCAGCAGCGGCATTGCATGATTCAAATCTAAGCCAGAATCTTCTGTTTGCGCAGGTTCTCCAACTTTGATCCTTTTTTATGCTTTCTTTCTTTTTTTTTCTCCACTGCTGCTGCTGCTGCCATCAATCGCGTTTCCTTTTTTTTCTATCTGAGCCTGTTTTTAATCTGCATACCATGCCGACGAATGCAGAACTATCGAAGAAAATTGAGGAGCTGGAACTAAAGATTAAGAACATGGCTAAAGACACGCATGAACTCGTCTTTGGCAAGTTCTTGTTGAGGATGGAGGAATCTGGGATTGATGTTGTGGAACTTAAAAAGGAAGTTGATTCCTTGAGTACAAGCACTGAACACTTCAATGGACTTATAGAAGAACTACGTAGCCAAAATGCTTCGCTAATCGTTGAGAACACCAAGTTGAAATCTCAGAATAAGTCACTGACTCGCAAGGTTGAGGAGCTAGAACAGTACTCTCGCCTTAGCAACGCCGAGATCAAACGTGTTCTCTGTTCCCAAGGATAGGACTGCGTTGCAAACATGCAAACGGTATGGGACAGAATTGGCTGTCCGGTATCGCCTAGCGATGTGGACATTGTTCATCGCGTTCCCACCAGATCAAATGACAAGAAAAATATCATCGCTCGTTTCCATTATAGAACAAAGAAAGCCGGCTTTCATAGCAAAGCGCGTAATGCTAAACTTTGTCTTAGTGACATAGGATTTTCCGGCTCTACCAACGCTCCCGTTTTTGTAAATGAGCATCTGACCCCAACTAACAAGGCTATGTTTTCCAAGGCTCTAACTTTGAAGAAAGAATGAAACTGGATGTTCCTTTGGACGAACAAGTGCCAAATTAAGGCTAGGAAGACTACTAACAGCAAAGTTCTGCGTATTCGTGACGAGTCCGACTTAACCAAATTC
Organism: Dermacentor variabilis; assembly: GCF_050947875.1. Taxonomy (NCBI): domain Eukaryota; kingdom Metazoa; phylum Arthropoda; class Arachnida; order Ixodida; family Ixodidae; genus Dermacentor; species Dermacentor variabilis. The sequence goes on along the minus strand of NC_134576.1, from coordinate 6,338,617 downwards.
GACTAGGCATAATTGTTTAACCAATTGACACAACAAGCATGAATTTTACACTGAAATCCGATCAATTGAATTCTTTCTTAACTGGATTTCATTCCATCATTCATTTCAATGCTAGGAGTCTTCGTAACACTTCGACGCTGTCTATAATTTCCTCGCATCACTAACTAATCCGTTTTCACTAGTTGCCATTACTGAAACCTGCTTATCTGATGATGACAAAAATTTGTATTGCTTGCCTAACTATAAAGTGCAATACTGCAACAGATTGACGACTAATCACGCTGGCGATGCCACATATGTTTCTTCTAATATTGCTTATCGAAGAAGACATGATCTATGCTTAACCGTTACTGAGTGCGATTCTGTTTGGGTTGAAATCAGTAACTGCTTTCTTGCTCAAGATGACAAGAATTACATATTTGGCTGCATTTACCGTTCACCCTCATCGTCAGTCAATGAATTCTGTACCAATTTTGACCATATTTTACATACTATATCAGTAGAAAATAAAAATGTTGTTATAATAGCTGATACAAACATTAGTTTACTCGACGAAACATCACCCGTTTGTATTAACTACACTAGTTTTTTCTGTAGCTAGGGATATGATTGCTTAATTAACGTGCCCGCACGCGAAGTATCTCATGGTATAGGCTCACTAATTGATCGTGCTTTTTCTAGCCTGCTTCATTCACCAGAGGCAAAAGTTTTGCACATCAACATCAATGATCATCAATCCCTGCTTTTACGTTTCATTTCTAATGTACGACCTTACCCACTTTCACACACTAAAGATGTTCTTGACTAAGATGGCTTCATAACTGCTGTTGCTAATACAAACTGGTCTGAAATTAAATCCCTAAACGACCCCCAGAAACCTTTTCCCAAATTTTTTTCTCTAATTACATCATACTTCGGAAAGTTCAACTCCAAAAAGAAATGCAAAAAAATGTCATTTGTTCACAATCCATGGCTCTCACAGCAGTTATTAGCACAAATGCGCAAACGGGATAACTTATATAGGAAAACTAAAGAGCAGCCATTTAACATGAACTTATACGTGCCCGATATAAAATCTTCTGTTACACTGTCAACTGCAAAATAAAATGAGCTAAACCTTTGTATTTCGAGCAAAGAATTTTACAGGCAGCCAATAACACTAGCTTACAAAGATAAAGCTACTAGCTTACAAAACTTTCGTCCGCCCGATTCTTGAGTATGGGTCCGTCGTCTGGGATGCACATAGTGATATTAACATAAAAAAGGTGGAAAAAATTCAGAGAAAGGCGATAAGATTTGTATTCAATTCCTTCAGCCGGTATGCATAAAGCAAGCAACAAAATCTCAATAATGAAAGGCGTCAGGCAGGGAGATACGATATCTCCAATCCTATTCACAGCGTGTTTACAGGAGGTATTCCGAAACCTGGATTGGGAAGAATTGGGGATAAAAGTTAATGGAGAATACCTTAGTAACTTGCGATTCGCTGATGATATTGCCTTGCTTAGTAACCCGGTGGACCAATTGCAATGCATGCTCACTGACCTGGAGAGGCAAAGCAGAAGAGTGGGTCTAAAAATTAATCTGCAGAAAACTAAAGTAATGCTTAACAGTCTCGGAAGAGAACAGCAATTTACAATAGGCAGCGAGGCACTGGAAGTCGTAAGGGAATACATATTCTTAGGGCAGGTAGTGACGGCGGATCCGAATCATGAGACGGAAATAATCAGAAGAATAAGAATGGGCTGGGGTGCGTTTGGCAGGCATTCTGAGATCATGAACAGCTGGTTGCCATTATCCCTCAAGAGAAAAGTATATAATAGCTGTGTCTTACCTGTACTCACCTACGGGGCAGAAACCTGGAGGCTTACGAAAAGGGTTCTACTAAAATTGAGGACGACGCAACGAGCTATGGAAAGAAGAATGATAGGTGTAAATTTATGGGATATGAAAAGAGCAGATTGGGTGAGGGAAGAAACGCGAGTTAATGGCATCACCAAATGCTATGCTCGAAACAGCAGAACTAGTTGCCCTGCAAAAACGGCGATATAAAGAACGATTAAAATACATGTATCTGCTCTATCATGGAAAATTAGGCATCGACAAGGATACGTATAGCGACCCTCTCGCTCGTCGATCAACTGGGTCTATCCGCGCTAAGCAGTTTAAAGATTACTACTGCAAAACAGAAGCCTTCTGAAATTTACATTTTACCCGAACCAAAAGGGAATGGGATGTATTTCCTGCTGCGGTGGTTGCCTGCGACACCATTGAATCATTCTTAAAGCTGCTCAAAGAAATTGTATAACTGATCGGGCTACATCCCTGCCCTCCTTTTCATTGTTCCTTTCTTTTCGGCCTGTCTTTCCATATAATTGAACGCACGTGCTTTCTGATGCTTCTGCCACTGCTACACTTTTTTACACACTACTACATTATGTTTGTCTGATAGGATGTATGTTCGGAAGTCGTTTGCCACGCGTGGTATAAACATATTCTTCTAGTTTAGTTTTTCTTTCTCTTAAATGTTCGTCAACTTGGCGCTAAGAGCAGTATACATTTTCTTCTTCTGGAATAGTTTCACGTTGTTAGCGCTAAATGCTACGTTTTCGCAAATGATACGCTGCCTATACTTTCAAATTCAGTGCTATTTCATTTTGCTTACGCTTCACACCTTGTACTCAATGTAACTTGTACTCGTCATGTGTGTAACCACTCCTGCTTAAAAAGGGAAGCTGAAAGGTTTTCCAGAAAAAATGAGCGAACATGTGTACGTAATGGTTTTCAACCCTCCGAATTCGAATATCGTATCGAAATTGAGCGAAATAAAGCGCAAATATATTTTATTTTAACGAAAAGTGCAGCAGCCGACACGCCCAGCTCGCGCGTCTCGTTTCCGCCTGTTATTCGTCGGGCGCCTCGTGACGTCAACTCTAGTGACCGACCACTGCCGCTACAAATGAAGTGCGGTGCCAGGTAGTTTGGTTCTGTAATGGAAAATTAAGAGGTAATGGAAAATTTAGAGAGACTGCGTTTTTCTGAGGAGTTAGGCGTTACTCCCTACATGTACGAGCCGATTGCGAAGAGCCGACCTCTCGAAGAAGCAAACGATGCTGGTGCGAGCAGTGCTTTCGACGCGAGCGAAAGCGAAGTCTTGGGATCTCCTCGTGTTGGAAACGCTCTTTGGTGAGTATGTTTTTTGCAAAGCGATCTAGTGATCTCGCCGATCTTTCGGAGATCTAGTGAGCTCGTTTCCGGTCAAACAACTGTAGTGTTGTGTTCCTGCATGCCTCCTCGTGGAACGTAAGCGGGGATGCGATCGTCGGCATTTGTGCGCTGTCCAAAGCTGTCGGCAATCTACAAAGACGGTTTAAACGCGTGAAAAGCTTCCAGGTTCATGCAGTACGTGTAGTGACCTTCATATGTGCGCCATCCGCACACTATTCGTAACCGAAGTCGTAAAGGCGGCAAATTCTGTCGGCTACGTGAGAGGGTCGGTTTCTCGCTGTGCGCAAGAGAAGGGGGGAGCGTAGCGTCCTGGCGTGCGCCGGCTTTCCAGCACATGCAAACTCTACATTTGCACTGCGTTATGGTAGCTGCATGCAGGCTGTTTTACAACACACGTACAAATAGAAAATTCGTGGCGCTTTGCAACGAAGCCTGCGTCAAGGGCGGGAGATCAACATGCACCTTCCGTTCAGCGTGCTAACACGACGGAGCTCTCAGTAAATCAAAATCCAGGTTTGGGCGAGTTCGTGTATTCATAAGGACTTCCAACACCAGTTATCATCAGTCAGTCCGCACTCGTGCCGTCTTTGTTTTCGTTGCTCCGATCTTTTCGCGCAGCGTTTAGAAAGCCTGATAGTTGCAAGTAGTCCTCTCTCATTCTGTGGCCATATACAGCAACTGCGCAGGCCGAATTGCAGGGCTGGCCGTATACGTGCTGCGTGCTTGATAATGTATCAATCTAAGGTGCCCTTGGTAATTTGATACTAGTTCTTTGCATGTGTTCATGAGTGCAAATGCTTCTTTGGTAGTCTTTGATGCCATTTTAAACACCCTTCACTTTTCATAGGTGTTCGTGCCATCGCTGTATCCCAATGAACAATGAAGAGGACTGCTGCTGCTGTCAAGAAATTAACGAAATTACTCAAAAGCAGAAGCATGCATAATGCATCACAAGGTCACGAAAATTTAAAGACGTTTGTCTGAACAGGACGGTGCTTGAAGTGGCACTTGAGCAGCAAGGTACTACATTATCAGGAAAAGACCCCACAAACAGGTGAGATTTGATATAGATCAGATATGTGCTGTAATATAATTTACTTTCACTTCCACAGACAGTTGAATATGCTGCATATCGGCAATTTGCATGGCTAATATGGAGAAGAATGGGCAAACACAAGAGACGCATTCTGCCAAGTTGTGTCCTGTGTGCTATCCGGAAGAAATATCCATCTCATAATGGAGTGTACACGGGGTTCAAACACTTTTCAAGCTGCGTCGAAGTGAGTATTTAAACATGTGTTAGTAAAGGAACTGAATTACTGCATGCACCGATCTTAACATTATGAACCAATAAGAATTACATTACTTGCCAATTGACTTTACAACTTTTATGCATGTAGTAAATGTTTTTGGCACAATAAGTAAAAAGTGAGTTTGGAAGCACATATATATTTTATTCAGTGTCATTTTGTCTGGTTGTCACACATGTAAAATAGAAAAACAGCCAACCCTAGCATACACGAACACATATTTATAAAGTTATTTACATGGATGTCGTGAAGCTGTCACAAAGGTAGTTTGTCATGCACTGTGTCATGAGTCTACAATTGCTTGTGTTAGGAGCAAACCAGCTTTTCATATTGTTGACATTCTTATTACATTTTGCTACAAGACCATACATATCTAACTACTTGTTGAATCTTGTTCTCCGCCTCTTTACAAGCTCTTCCTTTGACGCTTTAGGAAAGCGGCTGCTGAGAGGTGGCGGAATCTTCGCATTTGTGGTCCTTCTCGTCCGTAACACTGTCACAGCGTCCAGCATAACCACTTCCAGTAGTCTCTCCACATAGCCTGCATTAGGATTTCGCAACACAATGTATGTGTGAAGAAATGAAGCGCAATATCATCAGCTTACCATGTGTGGGTTGCTCCTTTACAGGACAGGCAACCGCATTGCCTCCTGTGGCTTTCGGGTATTTCGCAATCCACCTAGAAGTGCCATCCTGTGCGCATGCCTGCCTTCTCTCACTGTTCTCATTGTAGTGCATGGCTGCTATCGGAGTCCTGGAACAGTTACATTTAATCATTTTGTCACTTCAGGCCATTGAATCGTGAAACAATTTGATGCAGCCAAGAGATGCAGATGAGAATATACAAAGTAGAAACAGTGATTGTTAATTAAACAAACTAGAGTCAGGCAAAGCAATCTGTGGACCATGGCTTGGACTCATAAAGCAGCCAAGCCATGACAAATCTGCTATTAACGAATGCTTGATCACTGTAATGAACATTGTGGCCTCAGTATAGTTTATATACAAAATTTTTATTTCATATGGTGTTCATATATTTATCTGGTATAAGCAGTTTCTTCACTGAAACACACTGCTCGCTTGATTTCAGTATCTCATCAAGACTCAACTGCAAAGGTGAAATATTTAGATACCTTGCCACCATTCGTTCAAAGGAGTACTGGCACAACTTGGGCGCAAAATGCAGCAGCACGCTATGGAAAGCTTCTAAACCATAGGTCTGGAACTTCGTTGCTCGTTGTGGCAAATCTCTCAGGAGGGCCTTGGAAGTCGCTACTTCCTTGAGCTTCTGGAAAGCCTTCCACTCTGAATGAAAAGTGTAGAAGCACCAGTGCCAAGTGTATACACCAGCCATATGTGTGGATAAGCAAACTGGCTGCTGCACGTGTTATTCCACTGAGGTAGTAACATTACATATTACAGCACCAAGCTAATATATTTTCTTGCATCATAATACATACCATTATTCCGACTGTGGCAACAGAGGTGGCACTTTTTCAGCTGGCAACTTTCAAAATCAGAAAACAAAACTTGTGCATGCGATTAGAGCTACAGCGGCATCTATAGCAAGAAAGAATAGAAAGAAAGGATGGAAAGAAAGAAATAAGGATTCAACAGCAAAAAGCTACACAATATTTCGGAAGTGGTCAGACATGATATACTCGCATGACACTGCTTGGTACAGCTGATATGTTCTTCATTGATGTATGTTATATTTCCATCAAAAGGCAGCGTACCTGCGCTAAGCCAATTCCGCGGTTCAATGTCTCCATGGAGGCAGGATGGAAACAGTGCATGCTCATGGCTGTGAATGTCTCTGACGTGATTTAGCAGCGATTTCCACTTTGGAACAATGAGCTCCTTGTGGCCCTCACTTGAGGCAGCCGACCAATAGAGGTGGTTCCCAACAGCTTGCGTCCACTCCTTGAGCTCTTTGAAGTCATTTCTCTTAGCCACAGCAAGCAACTTTTTGTGAACACCTGAAATTAAAAAAATATATGCACGCCTTCCTTGCAAGAATGCATAATGCAAGTAAAAATATTCTGGTCCAGTTAAGTACAGACTACATCATACCTTTAACGACACGCCAGACATCGAATTCATGCGTGATGTCGGACCTCTCCTTCAGAAGAAAACACTTTATCTGTGCATGCCGGTCGGTAAGAATATACGTCACATCAATGCGGTGATGCTGGAGGAAACTGGGGCTACGTTTCAGGCCTTCCAGCTCCATGTAGCAGCTCCCACCTACTTCATTAGACTGGAAAACGTGACAATTCAGTATGTTTTACACATAAAAATGATCTGTCCTCTATAAACAGAATGAAAGTGAAGTGATTATTTGCTGCATAGACTTATCTTCTAGCACTGGTTGTTACAGATATAGCATGCTATAAAACACAGTTTAAACAAACCTGCACAAGTTCAAAATGCAGTATTTTGTTGCGCTGAAGATCCAGAAAGAAGTATGTTCCGAACTTTGCGCTAAATCCAGGCGAATCGGCTCGGCCATCGCCGGCAAGTCTCACTTTTTGCTCCCCTATATCCTCAAGCAACAGTTGCTGTTCCTTTTTCCACACCTAAAGAAAATTCCCACTAATGTAAGCACATGTGAATTGCTTTAAATATCTTTTAAGAAATATGCTTACCTTCTCAATGGCAGGCCAGAGGTGAGAACGCTGAATGTTGAAAAATGTGTTCTCTCCGAATACTTGTACCCCAACAAGCAGAAGCATCCGGAGGGTAGCAGTTGGGTTGCACCCAGAAAATAGTATGGCTGCAGAAAGCCGCAGGTTGAGCACATCCAACTGCTGAATGCAATTTTGATTTTGCCAAGAAATCGTGTGGCCCGACTTTTAGACTGTAGTCATCTGAAAAAGAGTTCCTTGGCACTGGACATGACATGTGCAAGGTGCAAAGCACTTGCGGCAGAAATTGAAAAGCATCCTAAGCTGTTTCTCCTGGACTAAAATAATTCTTTCATTATCGGGAGCGCCACAGCAGTCCTCACTGCAATTCCTTTCATCGGAGTCGATATTCCTGGAAAAAACAACAACCGTTCAGCTAAGGTGCGTAGCACAGACCAAGGGAGCTTGCAAAATAACTGCATCTGCTGTGCGCACTGACCCAGTGCGATCGTAACAAGCCAAATTGAGAAAGCATTAGAATTTTTTACGCCATTGACATAACGTGCCCCTCTTTCCAGACACTCAAGAAGCAGTAGTCGTCATCACGGCTGAGTGAGTCGCCATTGTCACCGAGTTCCTCACTATCAGTGTTCTCGGAGCTTGCTTCACACACTGTAGTGTCCAACTGTACCTGGGTGGCCGCACTAACCATCGAGGCACCAACCTGAATACCTGGTAAAACATTGAAGTACATGAACAGTAGTTATCAGGACTGAATGAGGTTAATTTCATTCAACTAATACTATGTCCACCAACTCAGCTTTAGTGAAGCTAAAACATTTGTAGTATTACACAAATACGATTCCCTTATTACAGCCCATAAGTTATTCCACTTACTGAAAGAAAGCATGCAGCTGGGACAATGAAAAAGGCATGCCAGGTTTAATAGAGCATATATATACATACCTATAGAAACACCACAAGGCTTTGTCTGCGCTTCCTTTGATTTGACTTTTCTTTTCATGTTCACTTGTGATGCCTTAGATCAGTTTTCAGGACGCATGATGACTTGAAAACACTTGTCGTCACCTTTATGGGAGAATAGTGCTGGTTCTTGGGCACCGTCTCCAAGCGGCAAGTTTCTTGTAGCGCAGTCATGATCTGTGATGTCAACTGCCATGAATTCTTGATCTTCACTGTCATCTGGTGTGCAGTCACCTGGTGCGCAGTCTTCAGTGCAAGCCGTGTTGCCTAACAGTTCAATAAGAACCTGAATATGCAAAAAAAGAAAACCATATGATGCTCTTGCTGCAAACAGGACAAAGGAAAGTGCACTTCAGTACGAGTAAAATCTTTCCGTGTCTTGCAAAAATAATTTCAACGCTCCCTTTATGGAACAGATGAATTTTACAGCTGCGTTGCAAATCACACATGCCATCTCTAGGCGAAGAGGCACCATCTATATATGCGTTAGCTTCTCCGTACTTGTATTCATGTACGCAGCCAGAATAGGCTTTAATGGTTGCCATATAGCTAAAAAGTCTGCTCCCAGACCTCCATGACACCTCTCTTGAAGGTTATGAAACATTGGAAGGAAAGAGACTACGTAGACTACCCTACTCCTGCGTGTTCATAAAGGAAGTGTCTCTTGCATTGTGGTTTTCCTCATCTCTACTTTGAAATGCGCCACTCGATGCTACAAGTTTTTTTTTATGTTTTATTTGCCGGAAGCCGGAAGCCTTCTCGAGGCAAACGCTTTCTCGGCGCTCTGAGGACTAAGAAAAATGTGCCGCGCCAATTTTCTAACATATTTTGGCCACAGAGGACTACACATGAATCCTAAAATGCTTGAACTTAAATAGGACCAAGCGAACACGTCTACGTATCACGTCTTCACACGTACGAGCTTTCTGAGTAGAATTACGTGCGGCGCGCAGTCCCCGGTTGCGAATTTCGCAGCGTAGCCGCAGTCTCCATATGTGATATGATGGGAGAGCGGCGCACGAGCCTAACCTTGAAACGCTTTTTTTAGTACGGTGACGTTTGCTACCGTTCTCGTACAAGCGCCGTTTAATTCAGGCGTAACGCCTCACTGTTACCAAAAACCGGTACACCAGCTCAAACTCAATTTATATGAAAAAAGCATTGTAGCAATTACTAGCTTACACGTATTAAACTACACTGAACAATTCGCGCAGTCAGCTTCTTACCTCAAGCTTCCTTCTTTTCGCGAAAGCTGGCCTTGACAGCGGTGACGAGCTCCTTCTGTACGCGAACACTGACGGCACTGCGCCGGGCCTTAGACGAGCCGAGTTGACTGGCAAACCCAACGCACGTTTTAATGTTAAATTCTCGTGATAATCGTCGTCACGGAAGTGGTTGGAGCACAGCACTGTTGTTCTTGAGGGCTTGAAATTCTTTCGCTTCACAGCAGCCTCCCACTTCGTTAAAAGCTTCTTGTCTTGTGGGAAGGATTGAAAGACAACATCGTCGCGGCCGCTGGTGCTCGTGCAACCGTAGGCTGCACAGAAAGCCGGCATGGTCGGCCCACCACTTCAGTTGATGCTGCGCACGTTGACTACGACTCTACATACACGCAGACGCACCAACAAAGGAATGCAGGGTCGATCGAAGCAAATTACGATGGCACGCACGCAGAAACAAGCACGGTCAGGCACGGTCGCGCAGGCTGCGAAGGAACAAAACACTAGAGTTGACGTCACAACACCGCGGTTTCCGGTCTCCGCTCGCATCGTCAGCGTCAGCAGCAGCGCGCGGCATTCGAGGGGGGGTGGAGCTACAGCGCAATTTTAACCGACGATTACGTCGCTCCTAATTGAAAAAAAGCCAAATTTTACTTATATAGTTTATAAGGTTCCCGCATCCGTATATGAGCGTCTTATTGAATTCGACAGACTCTTCAGCTTCCCTTTAAGGCCTCTAACCAGAGGCTGTCAGTAATCTTGAAATAAATACGTAAATAAGTAAAAAGAAATGGGCGATTGTCAACTCCTTTTTAAATGGACACACACAACTAAACCAGGGATCCAGAATTTTAAAGGATGGAGTAGAGCTCGATTCCCCTGCTGAAATAGCTGAGGACTTTAGTAGTTTTTTCTTTCCTAACCATCCACCTACTCTTGCAAAATCATTAACATAAACCGTCTACCTCATTCATTCCTTTTATTTCCTACAAAGCCAGAACAAATAACTGCTGTTATAAATAACCTAAAAGTGACAAGCGCTGGAATTGACGAGGTCCACCCTGCTAACATTAAACTTATTTGGCAGCTAATTTCAGACATATTTTCATTTATTGTTAATTTATTATTCAGGACTGGTCTATTTCCATCTGAACTGAAGCGTGGCAAAGTTATCCCAGTTTTTAAAAAAGGCGACAACTAACTAATGGCACAATTACAGACCTATTGCCATTCTGCCGTTCTTTGGAAATACGGCTAACAAAATATCTTTCTAAATTTAATATCATCTCTGCATGCCAGTTCGGTTTTCGACATGGGTATTCCTGATCTGGCACTTATTCATCCTACATACCAATTAAAAAAATTTATTGACGAGGGATTTCTCGCCACCTTAGTTTTCATCGATCTAGCGCAAGCATTTCATGGCATCAATCATAATAACCTATTTTCTAAGCTCGAAGCAATTGGCATTTGCGGTCCTGCCCTTTCGCTACTAATCATCATCATCATCATCATCATCATCACCATCATCATAAGCCTGGTTACGCCCACCGCAGCGCAAAGGCCTCTCCCATGCTTATCCAACTACCCCGGTCATGTGCTAATTGTGGCCATGTTGTCCCTGCAAACTTCTTAATCTCATCCGAACACCTAACTTTCGGACGCCCTCTGCTATGCTTGCCTTACCTTCGAATCCATTCCGTAACTCTTAATGACCATCGGTTCTCTTCCCTCCTCAATACGTGTCCTGCCCACGCCCATTTCTTTTTCTTGATTTCAACAAATATATTGCTACGGCACAATATGTGCGATCACGAAAGACGCGCAGTGTGAAGACGACGACGACGATTAGAAGCTAGCGCGGGCTGTTGCCTCTTGGCCAAGCGAAGCGTATTGCCTTGTAAATATACTTGTAAATAGCTTTTCGTCGGTGTCTTCCTACGTAACATATCTGGTGGAGGTGGACGTTCCCTGTACCTCGTCATGGAGCTTCGCAGTGGACGGTACGTCGAGCCTTCCTACATGGCTCCCGGCGACGACAACCCGACTCCGCCGGCTCCGACACCTGCTGCCAGTTCGACGACCTCCATCACTCTCCCCGCTCCCCGTGATCCTGGCGTATTCTCAGGCAAAGATCGGGAAGACGTCGATGATTGGATCCGCCTGTATGAACACGTCAGCCGCAATAACCGGTGGGACCCTACTATTATGCTCGCCAACGTAGTCTTTTACCTCGGTGGCACACCTAGAGTTTGGTATCGCACGCACGAAGATGAGCTCACCAGTTGGGATTCACTTCAGACATAGCTCCGAGACTTGTTCGGCAACCCCTACGGTCACCAACTTGCCGCGCAGAAGGCGCTTTCCGGCCGTGTGCAGACGTCAACAGAGCCCTATGTCACGTACATTCAGGACGTCTTGGCTCTGTGCCGCAAAGTTGACACCCACATGACTGAGTCAGACAAGGTTTTCCTCATCCTCAAAGGCATTGCCGATGCCGCCTTCAACTTGCTCGTTCGCAACAACGTAGCGACGGTGGATGCTGTTATAAAAGAGTGCCGCCGCCTGGAACTCGCCAAACGCCGACGTATTGACCAGAAGTTTGCCCGTCTGCCCAACACCCCAGCGACATCTTCCTGTGCCGACGCTCCTCGTCCCAACAACACTGCCGATGTTACCAGGATCGTCCGGCGTGAGATCGAGGCCGCCTATCCGGCTGCCTTCGACTCCAGTCCCACCAACACATCTGCAGTCACGGTCTCACTGATCCAGGCAGTTGTCCGCCAGGAGTTCGAAAACATGGGTCTTCACACCATCTGCTCGGCCCTTCACCCTGATACCCGCCCGGCTTCTTCCATTCCGCTCCGTCCCGCATCTTCTTACCCACCACGTTTCCGCAACCCATCCGAATGGCGCACTGCTGACGACAAGGCCATTTGTTTCTGCTGCCATCGAATCGGGCACATTTCTCGGCACTGTCGCAGTCGCTGGAGTTCCCCGATCCGGTCTACTTATACTGCCTACTCTCGCTCCCCAGGTGGCCCTTCTCGTCCCTATGCCGCACGCTCCGATAATGCCGCCACTGATTCTCCTGAAACTAACCGCCCCTATTCTCGTTCGCCTTCGCCCCAACGACGACAATCTCGCTCTCCCCAGCCCCGTCGCTCCTATTCGCCGACTCCTTTCGGACGCCGCTCCCAGCTGGAAAACTAGATGATGCAGCGCCTCCAGGTGACGCTGCATTGCTCCCTACGCCGCCAAATCCTCTACTGACGTTGCCCACTCATCTGAACCTTCTTGACGAGCAAGTCGACGGTGTTTCAGTGTCTGCACTCGTTACTACACTGTCACTACACGGTCACTACACGGTCACTACATCGCGGCTCCTATGCAACACGTCCTCCTTACACACGGGATCACAGTACCTCATACAGTTTTATCTATTACGGCGAATTGCGTCTCCCTGCCAGTGGTCAACTTTGGCTTGACGACACAAGTGCTGCCACGTGGGATGTCTCTGGCCAACCTTTGCTCATTCGAGGATCACTCAGTAGCATCCATTGCAGTAGACGACACTTCATCCGATACTCCTCTACCATCGCAGTCGGCAAATTGTACCATCGCTGACTTACAGAAAATGATTGCCCTCGACTTGCCGTCCGAGAACGCTCGTGAACTCTACCGCGTTCTGTTTTCCTACAACGATATTTTTGACTTTAACGATCGTCCTTTGGCCCAAACTACAGCTGTCAAACATCACATTAATACCGGCGATGCCCCTCCTATTCATCGCCGCCCGTATCGAGTGCCACCAGCTGAGCGTCAAGTTATTCACGCAGAAGTTCGCAAAATGCTTGCCAAGAACATTATTGAACCATCATATAGTCCATGGGCGTCACCTGTAGTACTGGTCAAAAAGAAGGATGGCTCATGGCGCTTTTGCGTGGATTATCGGCACCTTAATAGGGTTACCAAAAAGGACGTGTATCCCCTACCTCGGATTGATGACGCCCTTGACTGCCTCCACGGTGCTCGCTATTTCTCCTCTATTGACCTTCGCTCCGGCTACTGGCAGATTGCCGTGGACGATCTCGACCGCGAGAAGACTGCTTTTTTCACAACCGACGGTCTTTATCAATTCAAAGTGATGCCGTTCGGTCTATGTAACGCTCCTGCCACTTTTGAACGCATTATGGACTCCCTTCTTCACGGATTCAAATGATCCACGTGCCGGTGCTACCTGGACGACGTCATCGTATTCTCCCCACCGTTCGCTACGCACCTCGAGCGCCTCTCAGCAGTCCTAGACGTTTTTCGTCGAGCCGGTCTGCAACTCAACGCATCCAAGTGCCAATTCGGCCGTCGCCAGATTATCGTCCTTGGCAATCTCGTTGACGCGAACGGAGTGCAACCGGACCCAGGCAAGATCCATGCTGTTGAGCACTTCCCTGTTCCGAAGTGTGTCAAGGATGTGCGCAGCTTCATCGGCCTTTGTTCGTACTTCCGCCGTTTCATGAGAAATTTCGCCGCCATAGTACGACGACTACCCGAGCTTTTGAAAAAAGACGCACCTTTCCAGTGGGGCGATAACGAGGCCTCTGCATTCTCAGATCTAATCGACATTCTCACAACGCCTCCCGTTCTGGCCCAATTTGATCCTTCTGCGCCTACCGAAGTCCGTACTCATACCAGCGGTCATGCAATTGGCGCGGTACTGGCACAACGCCAGCATGGCCACGACCGGGTTATCGCTTACGCCAGCAGGCTCCTCTCACCCGCGGAGCGCAACTATTCCATCACTGAGCGTGAGTGTCAGGCCCTAGTTTGGGCGGTTGCGAAATTCCGCCCATACTTATATGGCCGATCCTTTTCCGTTGTCACAGATCATCACGCGCTTTGCTGGTTATGCTCACTGCAAGATCCTACAGGAGGACTTGATCGCTGGGCCTTGCGCCTCGAAGAATATTCGTATACTGTCACCTATAAATTTGGCCGGCTACACAAGGACGCTGACTGCCTTTCTCGCTACCCAGTCGACGAGCCTGACGACGCCGACAGTAGTAGCGCCTACGGCATTTTCTCTCTGTCTGCCTTCGCTAACATCGCCGATGAGCAGTACCGAGACCTAACGCTGCGAGCACTTATCGAACGTCTGCGCACTACGCCTACCGACGCATCCGTTCGCCGATATGTCCTCCAGGGCGGCATTCTGTATCGACGGAACTTCCTCCCTGACGGCTCTGACCTTCTTCTTGTCGTGCCAAAACAGCTACGACAGACTGTACTCTTTGAGATGCATGACGCACCCACTGCAGGACATCTTGGGGTAACCCGCACGTACGACCGCGTCCGCCGCCGCTTCTATTGGCCTGGTCTCGCTCGCTCCGTTCGACGCTATGTTGCTGCCTGTGATCCCTGCCAGCGTCGGAAAACACCTCAGGTGTTACCTGCCGGTCATCTCCAGCCGATCACCGTCCCTGTGGAACCGTTCTTTCGTGTTGGATTCGACCTGCTCGGTACCTTTCCCACGTCATCCTCTGGGAACAAATGGGTAGCCGTCGCAACTGATTACGCCACCCGATACGCTATCACTCAGGCTCTCCCTACCAGTTGCGCCACTGACGTCGCGGACTTTCTCTTGCGCGACATTAACTTGCTTCATGGCGCCCCGCGACAGCTCCTTACTGACTGTGGTCGAAACTTTCTCTCGAAAGTTATCGCTGACATTGTGCATTCCTGCTCCATTCAACACAAACTGACTACCTCATACCATCCTCAAACCAATGGCCTGACACAGCGGTTAAACCGTACTCTTACCGATATGCTGGCCAAGTACGTTTCCAAGGACCACCACGACTGGGACATTGCCCTTCCTTACGTAACATTTGCGTGCAATTCTTCCCGGCACGACACCGCTGGATTTTCTCCCTTTTATCTACTGTACGGTCGCGAACCTACCTTGCCCTTAGACACGGCACTTCCTCCTGCTGCGGTCTCAACAAGCGAGTATGCGCGCGACGCCATCGCCCTCGCCGACCATGCACGCCAGCTTGCCCGTGCTCGACTGACGGCCTCACAAACCACTCAGCAGTGCCAGTACAACGCCCGCCATCGTGACGTACAGTTTTCGCCTGGTGCGCTCGTGCTCCTGTGGTCGCCCACTCGTCACGACGGACTTTAGAGAAGCTCCTTTCGCGATACACAGGGCCCTACCGCGTGCTGCGCCAGGTGACGCCTGTGACTTACGAAATTGCTCCATTGGGTTCAATCTCGTCCTCTCCTCTGGCATCTAGTGATATCGTACACGTCAGTAGGCTCAAGGCCTACTACACTGCTTCCGAGTCCGATCTTTCGTCGCTCCGGGACGGCGCTTTTGCCGCCGGGGGTAGTGCTACGGCACAAGATGTGCGATCACGAAAGGCGAGCAGTGTGAAGACGACGACGACAATTAGAAGCTAGTGCGGGCTGTTGCCTCTTGGCCAAGGGAAGCGTATTGCATTGTAAATATACTTGTACATAGCTTTTCGTCGGTGTCTTCCTACGTAACAATATCATTAACTCACGTTTGTTCCCTCGCCCAATCAGCTCTTTTCTTATCCCTTAAGGTTACACCTATCATTCTTCTTTCGATAGCTCGTTGCGTCGTCCTCAATTTAAGTAGAACCCTTTTCGTAAGCCTCCAGGTTTCTGTCCCGTACGTGAGTACTGGTAAGACACAGCTGTTATAAACATTTCTCTTGAGGGATAATGGCAACCTGCTGTTCATGATCTGAGAATGCCTGCCAAATGCACCGCAGCCCATTCTTATTCTTCTGATTATTTCAGTCTCATGATCCGGATCCGCGGTCACTACCTGCCCTAAGTAGATGTATTCCCTTACCACTTCCAGTGCCTCGCTACCTATCGTAAACTGTTGCTTTCTACCGAGACTGGTAAACATTAGTTTAGTCTTCTGCAGATAATTTTTGACCCACCCTTCGGCTTTGCCTCTCCAGGTCAGCGAGCATGCATTGCAGTTGGTCCCATGAGTTACTAAGCAAGGCAATATCATCAGGTAATCGCAAATTACTGAGGTATTCTCCATAAACTCTTATCCCAATTCTTCCCAATCCAGGTCTCTGAATACCTCCTGCAAAGACGCTGTGAATAGCATTGGGGAGATCGTATCCCCCTGGCTGACTCCTTTCTTTATTGGGCTTTTGTTGCTTTCTTTATGGAGGACTACGGTGGCTGTGGATCCGCTATAGATATCTTTCAGTATTTTTGAATACGGCTCGTCTACACCCTCATTTCGTAATGCCTTCATGACTGCTGACGTTTCGACGGAATCAAACGCTTTCTCGTAATCAATGAAAGCGATATATAAGGGTTGGCTATATTCCGCACATTTCTCTATCACCTGATTGATAGTGTGAATATGGTCTATTCTTGAGTAGCCTTTACGGAATCCTGCAAGGTCTTTTCGTTGACAGAAGTCTAAGGTATTCCTGATTCTATTTGCAATTATCTTAGTAAATACTTTGTAGGAAACGGAGATTGAGCTGATCGGTCTATAATTTTTCAAGTCGTTGGCGTGCCCTTTCTTATGGATTCGGATTATGCTAGCGTTCTTCCAAGATTTCGGTACGCTCGAGGCCATGAGGCATTGCGTATACAGGGTGGCCAGTCTCTCTAGAACAATCTGCCCACCATCCTTCAACAAATCTGCTGTTACCTGATCCTCCCCAGCTGCCTTCCCCTTTTTCATAGCTCCCAAGGCTTTCTTTGCTTGTTCCGGCGTTACCTGTGGGATTTCGAATTCCTCTAGACTATTCTCTCTTCCATTATCGTCCTGGATGCCGCTCGTAGTGTATAAATCTCTATAGAACTCCACAGCCACTTGAACTATCTCATCCATATTAGTAATGATATTGCTGGCTTTGTCTCTTGACGCATACATCTGATTCTTGCCAATTTCTAGTTTCTTCTTCCCTGCTGTTTGGCTTGCTCCGTTCCTGAGAGCATGTTCAATTCTATCCATATTATACTTCCTTATGTCAGCTGTCTTACGAATTTGCTGTTGATTCGCTGTGAATTCGCTGGTGAAAAGCTGTTGATTACCTTCGAAAGTTCTGCCAGTTCTATTCGAGCTGTAGGGTCTGAGGCTATCATACATTGGCGTTTCTTGATCAGATCTTTCGTCTCCTGCGATAGCATACTGGTATCCTGTTTAACGGAGTTTACACCGACTTCTATTGCACACTCCTTAATGATGACCACAAGGTTGTCTTTCATTGCATCAACACTAAGGTCCTCTTCCTGAGTTAAAGCCGAATACCTGTTCTAAAAAGCTACTAAAAAGCTACTTATATAACCGGGTTCAAGTTGTTTCTGTTTGCAGTGCTTATTCTCGACAGCGAACTACTAACATCGTTGTGCCTCAGGGCTCCATCCGGGGGCTACTTCTGTTTTTAATTTATATTAATGATTTACCTAATTGTCTTTCTTCGATAAGATGCATTCTGTAGGCTGATGATACCACTATATTCACTTTTCATAAATATATCTCATCTGTCGTTAATAAACTAAATGCTGACTTAGAAAACATTCTAAGGATCTGCAATGTTAACATGTTATCTAGTAATGCAACTAAGACTAAAATTGTTGTATTCTCTTCACATCAACGAAACATAGCTTCCATTCTACCTATCAGTCTTGGTCCCCACTGCCTTCATCCAAGTTCATGTTCATCTTTCCTTGGCGTTCTGCTTGATTGTAATCTGAAATATCACGATCATATTGCTCACATAAAAAAGAAAATAGCTTATGGTATACGCATCTTAATTAAAGCACGCCCTTGTACTTCACACGTACCACATTGCTCTCACTTTACAACTCTTTCGTCCACTCTCACATTGCTTATGGTATAATATGGTGGGGAAATACCTATAATACTCATATTATGTCTTTACAGACAATTCAGTACCTAGGCATCAGAATAATCACCTATAGTTCATGCTTTTTTAATGCATGAACCTTACTACACGAGAATAACATCCTTACAATGTCTGGGCTCACTAAATACAACCTAGGTATTTTTTTCTGCAGATTTCCACATAATGAGCTAACATCGATCACATTTTCACCATCTAACCTGACAACTAATAGTACCACCAGATTCGCGTTGAATAACAAGTTTCTTTTGCCACACTAACTACGGTAAACAAACCGTGGAATTCACTTCCATATCAGTATGAAAGTCTTCCTCTCATTATGAAAAATACAAGGCCCTTACACCAATTCAAAAGGGAAATCAAGATGCATTTATTATTGACAAACTAACGAGAAAATTTACTGTAACCGTTTTTTGGTCCGTTCTTTCTTCTTTTTTTCTTTTTTTGTTTTTGTTCTTGTAAATAAACTACTGGTATGTTCTTCACATACAATTCTTTATGTTACCGTGAGATAAGCTAAACCTTATTATTATTTGTAATGAATTCTGTATTTTGCTCTGTTAACGTTCATTTCCTGTTGCTTGTATTATACCTTATTATATGTTACTGTTGCTTTGCGATGTCACTTATCATAACTATTCTTGTAGAGGAGGTCCCGATACAGTCTGTGACTATGGGACCTCCCCTTGCCTACCAAACACTTATAATTTGACCAAACTTCTAACAATAAATTCAGATTCTGATTCTGACAGCACCAGTCGCTTGCAGCGGAGCACCGTCCACCTCAGAGGCTCCAAGCGTTGCCGCTGGTGCGGCGCCTGTTGGGCCACTGTCAAGTCTGGCACCACTCACAAGGCCGACCACTGCGGATCCTCCGGACGGAGCGAGGCTGGCTCAGGCGGCACCCGGCGTTGCAACTACCGTCAACACCGGTGCCCAGGCGGAGTACTCGACCGCGGAGGCCACCAGACTCGCCTGGGTAGCAGGCACCGTCGACCCGGCTAGGGCGTAGGCAGAGCCTCGTACTGTGAACTTGGACGTTTGTTGTCCCCAAACAAACTTGGGGTAAGGGTGTGTAACAAGCATCTGACGCCCCCTCGGGCATATTCTTGGTTGGCCCGCCAGGCTCGTTAGGCAACATCGGTAACCGCAGCAATAAACACCGATGAGCTCAGCTGCTCGGCGGTCAGTCATCGTTCCTCACCACCACGCTGCCGAGCGTCTGTCTAACGGACGGTGCCTCGATCCCTCCCTGGTTCACGAATCCGGGCGGATAGTGACTCTCGCCGACGCTGTAAACGTTGCTGCCTTGGTGTTGGCCAGTCAACTCCTCCATCTCTGATGCCGGTGTCCCGAACTCCACCGGTGACGTGGCACCCCGACCTCACTGGTTAGGCCTAACTCCGGATTGCGCCGGTACTTCTTCGAGTGCCGACAAGACGCCCCGGGGACTATCACAGGTGCTGCTCTGCCTCTTAAGGGGGATCCTTCCTGGAGTGCTCGGCACTGCCGTGAGAGGCTGCAGCAGATCCAAGGAGCCTCACTCGAACGTCGCGGAAGTCGACGGCCACACCCTGGATCGCCAGCGTCACGGACTTCACCGAACATCCATGACTCCGGTAGCCAGTGCGATGCTGACGCTACAACCTTACTGACCAAGAGCCACGTCGATAATCCCAGCTCGGCGCCGCTTCTCCCTCGATCACAGCTCGGGTCACGCGCGTCGAGGGCTCGTGCCGTTGGGACCGATACGGGCACATCGTCCTATTCCTTTCTGAGCCGCATGCCTCTTGCATGTGAGTTGATGGTTTCGATGGGCTGCTGAAGCACCGCGGTGTGAGGGCGCGTCGTGCGTGTTGCGCGCGTTTATGTTTATCGACTGTGAATCATGTCGCGAAGAGACAGGCGCGCCCTCTCTTCCGTTTTTCCTTCACGCACTGGCTCGCTTGCTCGACTTCCCTCGTCGACGACACCGTGCCAACACTGAGTCACTGGTGCCAATTGTTGGCTCTCGGGCCCCAATCGCGTCCTGCGCTTCGAAGGCAGGCTGCCGCCCGCCGAGGTCGCGCTGTTCAAACTGCGTCAGCCTGTGCATCCCAAGTGCCCCTGGCCGACTCAGTGCTACCACTGGGTTGCATTCGGACACGTCGCCGCAGCCTATTCGTCACCGCAACGCTGCCTCTGATGCGGCGGCGCGCATCCCATAACAAGCTGCACAGTGAAGAGCCCCCGCAGCTTCAACTGCGGTGGTCGATGCTGAGCCGCATTGCGGAGACGATCACGATCGCTTCCTACGAGCGGCT
Organism: Dermacentor variabilis; assembly: GCF_050947875.1. Classification (NCBI taxonomy): domain Eukaryota; kingdom Metazoa; phylum Arthropoda; class Arachnida; order Ixodida; family Ixodidae; genus Dermacentor; species Dermacentor variabilis. Next base: position 6,318,012 of record NC_134576.1, on the reverse strand, counting down.
CATCACCCGCCCCCACGCAGCTAACATCGTTCGCCCCACGGGAAAACCACCTTTCCAAGGGCCGCAACAAGCTCTCCGCCCGCCGTGCTTCCTCGCGCGTTGAACCTGGTCGCACATTCTAGAACGTCGTGGGCGACGTTGTGGCGAGCCCGCCTGGCACCGGCAACAAGTCGACACCTGCGCCCACATCTCACGCGGCTCCCGTCGACCTGCGCGACGCCGTCATCACGCTGCTCGCTGTTGCGCTTTCGTACGCAGTAGAACTCCTGCCGCAGGACTCACCCGCTCGCCCACTGTGTTCGGCGGCACTCTCCGCGCACGTAGCACTAGTCATACAGTGCAGGTAGAGCTCAGAGTGTCTCTCGGCCGTGCATACTGCTGTGGAACTGCAACTCTAGAAAGAGCTTGATGAGGGCTAGTTGGTTCATACTAAGAACTGAGGTTTAACCAACGCGAAAAGACAAGGACACAAGGAAACAAATACCACAGACAAGGGCAGAGTGCCAACTGGAAGTTTATTGGAAATTCGCCAGAAATTTATACCTTTTTCAGCATAGGCTTGCGCACACCAGTCGCAAAAACATCTGCAAATCAGCAACATTATAATCTTTCATCCAAAAATGGTATTTCGTTTTCCGACAAGGCAAGAGAGGGAGTGCTTACACACTTATCTCCTTCCTTTCTAATGTGATATGCCCCTACTATTTCCCTTTCTCTCTTACCTTTTCCTTTCACTATGAATTATGTCTTCTCAAATATGGGGGCGCAGTGACACTTGGTACAGTGTCCGGTTAAATGACTCCCTTAGCCATTCTTTAGGTTACTGCTGTGCTGACGAGCTCTTTCATTAAAGCACTGTCCCGTTTGACCTATATAAGATTTTCCACAGCTGAGCGGTATCTGATACACAACGTTGCGCCTACACTCAGTGAAACGAGTTATATGATTTGTGGTGCACAGGTGCCTTTCGAGCTCGTTCGTACGATTACACATCGAGGACAGCTTACACAAGGCACTGAAAACCAAATTAATATTATGCCTATTGGAAACTTTCTTTACATTTTGTGACAACTTGTGTAAGTATGGCACCACGTGTGCTTGTATTTTGTCTTTCTTTCATTTTGGGAAATTTTGGAACTTCTTTTCTCTTTCTGCAAAATGGCTTCGCATACTGAAGTGATCACAGAACTGGGAAAGCCTGCGTTCTGTAATCACGCTATCTGATTTTAAAAACTTTGATCGCACTCATGCTCCACGACTTACTAAGTGCTGCCTTAATGCACGTTGTTGCTATGGCTCTCTTTATCAATTTAGGGTGTGCGCTGTCGTAGTGCGACAAAGTTTTCTTAGATCTGGGATGCTATCCCCAGCATGCATGCTCTTCGAAAGAAAAACAGAGGTTAATATCTAGAAAATGAATACGGTTGTTAACTGGCAGTTCATACGTGAACTTAAGTCCTCCCGATGAGCTGATGAACAAGTCCATAATTTCTTCGACCGCGTCATAAAAAAGCATACAGGTATCTTTCTTCATGACAATTAAGTTACCGCATCATATCTAAACACTCGCGTTAGAGGCATGTCCACCAACTTAGCAAAAATTACATTGTCATGATCATCATCGTCATCAGCCTGGTTACGCCCACTTCAGGGAAAGGCCTCTCCCATATTTCTCCAAATACCCAGGTCATGTACTAATTGTGGCCATGTCTCTCCAAACTTCTTAATCTCATCCACCCACCTAACTTTCTGCCGCCTCCTGCTACGCTTCCCTTCCCTTGGAATCCAGTTCGTAACCCTTAATGTCCGTCGGTTATCTTCCCTCCTCATTACATGTCCTGCCCATGCCCCCCCCCCCATCGCTTTTTCTTGATTTCAACTAAGATGTCATTAACTCGCGCTTGTTCCCTTACCCAATCTGCTCTTTTCCTATCCCTTAACGTTACACCGATTATTCTTCTTTCCGTAGCTCGTTGCGTCAGCCTCAATTTAAATAGAACCCTTTTCGTAAGCCTCCAGCTTTCTGCCCGCTACGTGAGTACTGGTAAGACACAGCTTTTATACACTTTTCTCTTGAGGGATAATGGCAACCGGCTCTTCATGATCTGAAAATGCCTCCCAAATGCACCCCAGCCCATTCGTATTCTTCTGATTATTTCAGTCTCATGATCCGGATCCGCGGTCACTACCTGCCCTAAGTAGATGTATTCCCTTACCACTTACAGTGCCTCGCTACCTATTGTAAACTGTTGTTTTCTACCGAGACTGGTAAACATTAGTTTAGTTTTCTGCAGATTAATTTTTTTACCCACCCTTCGGCTTTGCCTCTCCAGGTCAGTGAGCATGCATTGCAGTTGGTCCCGTGAGTTACTAAGCAAGGCAATATCATCAGGTAATCGCAAATTACTAAGGTATTCTCCATAAACTCTTATCCCAATTCTTCCCAATCCAGGTCTCTGAATACCTCCTGCAAACACGCTGTGAATAGCATTGGAGAGATCGTATCGCCCTGGCTGACTCCTTTCTTTATTGGGATTTTGTTGCTTTCTTTATGGAGGACTACGGTGGCTGTGGAGCCGCTATAGATATCTTTCAGTATTTTTACATGCGGCTCGTCTACACCCTGATTCCGTAATGCCTCCATGAGTGCTGAGGTTTCGACTGAATCAAACGCTTTCTCTAAATCAATGCAAGCTATATATAACGGTTGGTTATATTACGCACATTTGTCTATCACCTGATTGATAGTATGAATATGTTCTATTGTTGAGTAGCCATTACGGAATCCTGCCTGGTCCTTTAGTTCACAGAAGTATAAGGTGTTCCGGATTCTATTTGCGATTACCTTAGTAAATACTTTGTAGACAATAGAAAGTAAGCTGATCGGACTATAGTTTTTCACGTCTTTGGCGTCCCCTTTCTTATGGATTAGGATTATGTCAGCGTCCTTCCAAGATTCCGGTACGCTCGAAGTCATGAGGTATTGCATATACAGGGTGCCCCGTTTTTCCAGAACAATTTGCCGACCATCCTTCAACAAATCTGCTGTTACCTGATCCTCCCCAGCTGCCTTCACCCTTTGCATAGCTCCGAAGGCTTTCTTTACTTCTTCCGGCGTCACTAGTGGCATTTCACATTCCTGTAGACTAGTCTCTCTTCCATTATAATCGTGGGTGCCACCGGTACTGTATATATCTCTCTAGAGCTCCTCAGCCACGTGAACTATCACGTCCATATTAGTAATCATATTGCCGGCTTTGTCTCTTAACGCATACACCTGATTCTTGCCAATCCCTAGTTTCTTCTTCACTCCTTTTAGGCTTCCTCCGTTCCTGAGAGCATGTTGAATTCTCTCGTTATGATACTTCCTAATGTCAGCTGTCTTACGCTTGTTGAGTAACTTCGAAACTTCTGTCAGTTCTATTCTAGCTGTAGGGTTAGAAGCTTTCATCCATTGGCGTTTCTTGATGAGATCTTTCGTCTCCTGCGATAGCTTACTGGTATCTTGTCTAACGGAGTTACCACCGACTTCTATTGCACACTCCTTAATGATGCCCGTAATATTGTCGTTCATTATTTCAACACTAAGGCGCTCTTCCTGAGTTAAAGCCCAATACCTGTTCTGTAGCTTTATCCGGAATTCCTCTATTACCGGGATGCGGGATTCCAAGGGAAGGGATGCGTAGCAGGGGGCGGCAGAAAGTTTGGTGGGCGGATGAGATTAAGAAGTTTGCAGGGATGACATGGCCACAACTAGTACATGACCCGGATAGTTGGAGAAATATGGGAGAGGCCTTTTCTTTGCAGTGGGCGTAACCCGGCTGATGATGACGATGACGATAACAACGTAATTTCTGCTAAGTTGGTGGACATGCCTCTATTCCTCTATTCCATAATTTCTCTTACCGCTAACTGTTTGATCGGCTTCTTATGTACCAGTTTCTTCCGTTCCCTCCTGAAGTCAAGGCTAATTCGAGTTCTTATTCTATGGTCACTGCAGCGTACCTTGCCGCGCACGTCCACAACTTGTATGATGCCAGGGTTAGCGGAGAGTACAGTCTATATGATTTCTAGTCTCGTCATTCGGGCTCATCCACGTCCACTTTTGGATATCGCGTTTGCGGAAGAAGGCATTCATTATCCGCATATTATTCTGTTCTGCAAAGTCTACTAACAACTCTCCCCTGCTATTCCTAGTGCCTATGCCATATTCCCGCACTGACTCGTCTCCAGTCTGCTTCTTGCCTACCTTGGCATTGCAGTCGCCCATCAGTTTAGCGTATTTTGTTGTGACTTTACCCATCGCCGATTCCACGTCTTCATAGAAAGTTTTGACTTCCTGGTCACCATGACTGGATGTAGGGGCGTAGACTTGTACGACCTTCAAGTTGTACCTTTTATTGAGTTTCATAACAAGACCTGCCACCTTCTCGTTAATGCTATAGAATTCCTGTATTTCGCCAGCTATATTCTTGTTAATCAGGAATCCGACTACTAGTTCTTGTCTCTCTGCTAAGCCCCGATAGCACAGAACTTGCCCGCTTTTTAGCACTGTACATGCTTCATTTGGCCTCCTAAGATCATTGAGCCCTATTATATCCCGTTTGCTGCCCTCTAATTCCTCCAGTAGCACTGCTAACTCTTTTAGACGGACAGAATTACACGTAATTACAATATCAAGCAAGGATAAAGAAATGTCACAGAATGGGCGCTATGGCTGATCTTATACAGATGCCAGTGCCTTGAATGTAGAATTGGCCATCATAATTATCCGCAGTTGAATGAAGATCAATATCTAAAAGCGTTAAAAATTGACGCTGTTGACACCTACACAATTCCGAAAATTAACTGCTCCGAAATCTTCTATCCTATCGCGCACAGCGCACATCAAACCATCTCGCGGCAAAGAATAATATAAGTTCTCTACATCTACTGAAAAAGCTGTTAGTGCCGTCCCGGGTCTTGCTTTATCGCCAAGATAACTTCTTCAGAGCTTTTTACCAGGAAAGGGTCATTTATCTGCAACTTCTTGAGATGGCCTTGCAGAGCTTTTTCTACAGGGCATTGTCATGACGTCTTCTCATACACAATAACCCTAAAAGGGTATTCATGCTTGTGGGTTTTGCAAGTGAAGAAAACATCAAGGAACTCCGTCTCCCCTTTTTCACAAGCTGCCGTAACGCGTCTAGGTGCAAGTCTTTGAGTAGCTTCAGGGCGGCCTTCTTTGGCTTTTTCGGATAGAAAGGAACAGCTTTGAAATTCTTCATAATAGCTTGCTTGGATTTAGGTTCATAAGGTTTCACAGACCACAAATCATAAAACTCGTTTCACTGAAAGCAAGCGCAACGTTGTCCATCAGATACCGCTCAGCTGTGGAAAATCTTATATAGGTCAAACGGGACAGTGCTCCAATGAAGGAGCTCGTCAACACAGCAGTAACCTAAAGAATGGCTATGGGAGTCATTTAGCCGGACACTGTAACCAGTGTCACTGCACCCCCAATTTGAAAAGAAAAAAAAATCAAAGAAAAAGGAAAAGGTAAGCGGGAAAGGAAAATAGTAGAGGCTTATCACACTAGAAAGGAAGGAGATAAATGTGTAAACACTCCCTCTTTTGCCTTGTCGGGAAAAGAAATAACATTTTTGGATGAAAGATTACAATGTTGCTAATTTGCAGATATTCTTGCGACTGGTGTGCGCATGCCTATGCTGCAAAAGGTATAAGTGTTCGGCGAATTTCAAGTAAATTTCAAGTTGGCAGTCAGCGCTTGTCTGTGGTATTTGTTTCCTTGTGTCCTTGTGTTTTTCACGCTGTTTAAACCTCAGTTCTAACTGCAACTCTCTGCGCAAGCCACACGCTGAGCTCGCAAAGCAGCGTCCTCTGCTCAACTACAACGACCTCGCCCTCTAGGAGACGTACGCGCGTGCAGACGAGGTCTCGCTGCCGGGTTACATCGGCTACAGCAGTGAACATTGTTTAACTGCGCGAACAAACGAGCCACAAAGACAGCGAGGGACAAGGACGGGCGCAGTCCTTGTCCCTCGGAACTCCGTCTCCGCCTCCGACTGCGCCCATCCTTGTCCCTCGCTGTCTTTGTGGTTCGTTTGTTCGCGCAGTTAAACAATGTTTGCTAATATCTACCAACTCGCCCAACAACAAGTTCTTCTAGGCTACAGCAGTGCCGCCGAGTGTGCCCTCGACGAGTGCATTGCCGCTCTATGTCACGACAATACTCACCCGTGTGGCCGTCCCCGTGTCGTCCTATATATTCGCGCCAGCCTACGGCAAGCGCGAGTCCCTACGGACCACCTGTGTAGCGCTGCGATTGGGTGTGCTGCCGTTACCGTTCCTATACGCAAGACAGACACTTCGGTGGTAAACGTGTACGTGCGCCGCCGCATTCGATGCGAGGTTTCTTTCGTTGGGCGCCTCACTGCGGCTCTCTGGCCTGACTGTGTTGTGTGCGGCGACTTTAATGCGCACCATGTCAGGTGGGGCTGCGATCACCCCAACGACCACGGGAAAACTCTCGCCACTGCTGCCGCCTCCGCTGGCCTGTCGGTCCTGAATAGCGGACAGGCATCTTTCGTCCGGCGCAACCTCGCGGCCGCAATGATCGATCTGGCGCTGGTCTCGGAGCGCTACTCATACGTGTGGCAGCGAACTCCGGATACCGCCGGATCAGACCACTATCCGATCACCCTGAGGCCCTCCCACCGCAGCCGTGGTGCCGCGCGTGTCTATGTGAACGTACGCTGGCCCCAGTGGCGTAGCCAGAAATTTCGTTCGGGGGGCTCACGTTGAAGCTCGGCCTGCTCCCTACAGAATTTGCCAAATACATGAATAATAACTGCATGTCCATTGCCAAAGATGCTGCAAACGAATTCTTGGACGCTACGCACTGTCAAGACAAGTAAAACATGTATTTTTTCATTAAAGAATATAATCGTATGTCCCGAAAATTGTGCCATTAACTGATTTCAATGCTTCCACCTTTTTTATCTATTTAATAAGTAAAGAAAATATCACACGAGCTTGAGAACAATATCAGTTCGAAATCAGCAAAGCAGTCCATACCGCTTAGATGATAAATGTAAGGCCGTGAAATGAAGGAGTTCAGGACAAATATTTTCTCATTCAAGAACCTTGTTTATATTTTTGTACATATCCGACGGCCAGGGAAAAATCTCAATGGCGCTGCCCTTTGTTTCAATGTATTGTGCAGGAGCAGCTGTCGCCAGTCGTGTATTGTAATTGCACCGAAAATATAGTCGAAACAGATCAAATATACAAAGCACGAGTTCTGCAAAATATACATTAGAAATGCGACGATACAATGAAATACACAATTGCGAAGATACAACTTGATAAACGGCAAAAAAAGTGCCACTTAAAAGAAAGTTCACTGCGTGTATCCACAAAACCTCGCAACAAGATATTTTAACTATGCGTATAAGTCTTCAATATCTCTAAGCAAAAGTCACTGTGTACAGGGTGTCTCACCTCACATTAGCCAGATTTAAAAATATACGGGTGCACTCTAAGACAACGCGACCAAATGCATGTTGCTTGCTTTTGTATGTAGTGTGTCACGTTATTGTATTCTTGCTTAACTAAATTTTTAGTCAAGATTAATTGACCAATTTCTGAAGTAACGAAGCTAGGAAAAACATTCCAATAAAAAATTGGATGGCGGTTTGCAAAACATCTGGATAATCAGTTTCTGTCTTTCTATCCATTAAGTATTAGTGTATTTCAGCTCACTGATGATGCCCGCGGAATTCAAAACACCAGGTGACATGCCCGCTTGCTCGTCGTGATTGCACTGCTCCCAAACGTTCCGCGCATAGACATCCATAGGCACACTGCCGCTTAAAAGGCGACAAGGCAGCGACGCAGGCGTTGGCTGTACCATTTACGCCAATGATGTGCTCCCCTCGCGACAGTTCGTTATAGCGATAAGGAAACACGGTGGTTATTGCTTGTGCTTCTGGAAGCAACAAGTCGTCATTTCGCGAGGTCGGGTGACCTTGGCGGTCACCCGACCTTAACAGCACAGGCCCGTTTCTCCTTATCCATTGCCCTGTGCAACATAATTGTTTGTTGGCCTAGTTGGTGCTTGCTAATGGACATGTTTTGCCACAAGTTAAAACACACAAAAGGAAGACACATAAAGAGAACACGGACGGCACTTCCGACTGTTTCAATTTGGGCTGTGACCCATGAATATATATACACATTCACGAATGCGCAGGCTGTTCACAAATCTATGTTATCCGGCCGTCAAAGAGTCCTGTTTCCGATTTGTAGAGCACGATAGACGTATCGCTAATGCAACTTCAAGTTTTCTTCTTTATATTGACGCGAAATAAGTTTGCACGTAGTGACACGGGACCCTTAAGGCGAGAACGATGAAGTTCGTGGTTGCGCGCGCGCTCTCCGAGGACCAGCCATCGCTACAGACAGACCTTTTTTTTTGCCAATCTGTCGGTGGTAAACTGTTTTAGTTGTAATAGTTGCGTGACATTTCTGGTGGAGGTGCGGGGTACGGTCGATGTTAAGATCTCCGGAGCATACCCAGACCTAAGCCCGGCGAGTAGTTCAGCCGAACTTACCCCTGTGCACGTACGTGCCAGCCTACTTCTTCAGGGACTCCAGCCACTGCACGGTCTGCTACCCGAACGAACTAGAATGACGAACCAACCACCTCCTGCCAATCTTGCAGCCGCGAACGTTGTCGTCAATCACATCCGGACGCCGAATCTCTTCCATGGAAGTGCTTCAGAGGATGCCGACGACTGGCTTGACCATTTTGACCGGGTTGCCAACCTCAACGACTGGAAACACGAGCGTAAGCTACGCTACGTGTACTTCGCTCTTGAGGATTCCGCGAAAACATGGTTTGAGAACCACGAGGCGACACTGACGTCATGGGAAGAATTTCGTAAGCAGTTCCTCAATGCCTTCGCCAGGGCGGACAGGAAGGAGAGGGCAGAGTTAGCGTTGGATGCAAGAATTCAAGGCCCGAATGAGCGAGTGACGGCGTACGTAGAAGACACGAATCGGCTTTTCAGACGTGCGGATACTTTTATGACTGAAACAAAGAAGGTGCGCCATCTAATGCGTGGCGTCAAAGAGGAAATCTTTGCTGGCCTCATTCGAAATCCGCCGACGACACTTGCAGAGTTCCATGACGAAACCACTATTATGGAAAAGGCCCTTCAACAGCGGGCCAGGCAAAACAACCGCGACGCCGTGATTTCAAGGGAGCTCTCTGCCGTTACCCTCGGTAACGACGTTGGCGCCTTGCGAGAACTCGTCAGGGCTCGGCGCACACGGAAATGGTGTGCGCCGAGGTCCGACAGGCCGTCCATATTCCTTGACAGTACGAGGCACCACAGCAGGGACCACACACCGAAATGATTTACGCTGAAGCAGTACGCCGTCCGTGTACCATGCTGCACGCACCTTCAAGTGCGTGCGGCATGGTACACCCCACTCAATAAATGGACGTAAGCTTCAGGCCGCCTCGCAGCCCACCGCACATCGCCGAAGCAAGCACTAGGACGAGCGACGTCTGGCGCACCACAGACTACAAGCCCCTTTGTTTTCATTGTGGCGAAGCCGGACAAATCTACAGAAGTTATCCTTATCGTCATATGGGGCTCCGTGGATTCTCGCCGAATGCACCTCATCGACGAAGTGGTGAGCGGCAGCCGGAGAGAGAGAGACAGGGAGAGAGAGAGAAGGGAAGACGGAAAGGCAGGGAGGTTAACCAGACTGAGTCCAGTTTGCTACCCTACATGTGGGGAGGGGAATGGGGAGTGAAAGAGGGAGAGAGAGAGAACTTAGGTGTAGGATGTCTATAGTCGGGCACTCAAGTCTGTTGCCCTCAGGTAGCGACAAAGCGCTCGAACTGCTTTCTGGGCCAATGAGCTGTGAGGCCAGGCTCCCAAGATCTTCGCTTCCGTAAATGGCCTGTCATCCAGTCTATTCAAGGCACACTGGAGAGTCGCACGTTGATTATCGAAGCGAGAACAGTGGCACAGAAGGTGACTGATGGTCTCTTCACACTTGCACTTAGCGCACATTGGTGAATCCGCCATTCCAAAACGATAGCTGTAGGAGTTGGTGAATGCTACTCCTACCCACCGCCGACACAGCAGTGTTGCGTCACGTCGTGGAAGGTTCGCTGGTAATGTAAGGTTCAGTGATGGGTCGAGGCTGTGTAAACGACACTTAGAGTTCTGTGGTGTATGCCAGCAACCTAACGTGATTGTACGAGCGAGACTGCGAAGCTCTCTTGCAGCGTCGACTCTGGATAAAGGTATAAGGAGTGTCGGTGAGCCAGCCTAGGCACGTCGGGCAGCGTCATCGGCGAGGTGATTACCAACGATGCCGCAATGTCCCGGCAGGCACTGAAATATGATATCATGTCCTCTTTCAGATGCACAATGGCAGGTTTCGTTGATTTGTGACACCAGCTGTTCATAATTGCCACGTCGTAAACTTCGCAAGCTCTGGAGGGCTGCTTTCGAGTCACAAAAATATTGCCCATTTGTTGGGCGGTGCTTTTTCAATGTATTCGACAGCAGCGCGAAGGGCGGCCAGTTCAGAACCTGTAGATGTCGTTACATGTGAAGTCTTAAACTTGATGACGACCGATTGAGATGGTAGAACAACGGCGCCTGTAGAATTTTCCGAAACGGAACCATCCATGTAAACATGAATCCGGTTAGCGTATGAACAATGCAGAAGTTCCAATGTGATCTGCTTGAGAGCCGCGGTGGTCAGGCTAGCTTTCTTCACTATTCCTGGAACAGCAAGGTACACTGGAGGCTTCTTCAAGCACCACATAGGGGATGGCGTTCTTGATGCGGGTGAGTGCCTCAAAGACAAAGAGTTAGCCGCAACTGATCTGGAGAACGCTGCCTTGGGTCTTTTCGCAGGCAAGCGAGCGAGATGGTGGTCAGGGACTCTGGATATATGGCGAACATGCACCCGGAGTGCGTCGATATCTATATAGGTCCTTATTGGGTGGTCTCTCGCGGTGGCAATTGTTGCCACGGTTGAAGCATTTCGAGGTAGCCCCAGACATGTTCGTAGGGCTTGGCCTTGAATGCTCTGTAGGACATGGATGTTAGTTTTGCTAGCATTGGACAGCACTGGTATGCTGTATCGCAAGTATCCTAGGAAGAGCGTCCTGTATAGTTGAAGCATAGATGCCACGGATGTGGCCCACGTTTTACCGGCAAGAAACCTTAATATATGGGAGATAGAAGTAAGCCTCTTCTTCAAGTATGTGATGTGGGGGCTCCATGAAAGGTCTCTGTCTATAATAACGCCTAGGAATCGGAGAGTTTTTGCGTAGGAAATTGGTTGGTGGTCAATAGAAATGGGGTACCAGGTCATGGGCTTGTGGGTAAAGGCGACTAAGGCGCACTTCTCGGTCGAAATGCTGAGGCCTTGCGCACGCAGGTACGATGATGTTAGGGTCACTGCTTTTTGGAGCCGTGCACGCACCTGGAGACGTGTAACTGCCGAGGCCCATATGCATATGTCGTCAGCATATATGGAAAGGTTTACTGTATGTGGTAGAACGTCGGCAAGGCCAAGGATTGCAAGGTTGAACAAAGTGGGGCTAAGAACCCCACCCTGAGGGACGCCACGGTTAGTGTAATGGTCAGCAGTTCGGCCATCTGCACTGTGCACAAAGAAGTATCTTTTGAATAGATAGCTCCGAATCCACCGAAACATGCGTCCACCAATTCCATTATTTTCCAGGGCATCAAGGATGGCTTCATGCGTTACATTATCATAGGCGCTTTTCACGTCGAGGAATAGTGCAACCGATATACGCTTGTGGTGTTTTTCTTGTTGTACAGACGTGACTAGGTCGATGACGTTGTCAATAGAGGAACGGCCACTTCTAAAACCAGCCATGGCATCGGGGTATACGTTGTGGCGCTCAAGATACCATTCTAGGCGGCTGAGAATCATTCTTTCAATGACCTTCCCAACACAGCTGGACAGCGCAATGGGTCGGTAGGACGCTAGGTCAAGTGGCGAATTTCCAGGCTTCAGGAGTGGTATCAAGCGGCTGGACTTCCACCGCTCAGGAACGACGCCATCATTCCATGACTGGTTATAACAGTCCAGAAGTCTGCTTCGGCCATCTTCACCTAGGTGGCATAAAGCAGCGTAGGTGATGCCGTCTGGTCCTGGCGACGATGAGCGCCTGCATGAGGCCAGAGCAGCGTCCAATTCCTCAAGTGAGAAGGACACATTGAAGTCTGGGAAGCGTGTCGCAGGAACCTCACCCAGAATTTCGCTATTGATGGTGACCACACTGCCCGCAATCTTCACACAGAAGTCTTCGGCTATATCGACCTGCGAGCGGCCTTGATGGAGGGCTAGGGCTGAGAATGGGTGTCGTTGCTGTGGAGACGAGCCAAGGCGCGCACCGTCCTCCATATGATAGACAGTGGCTTGCGGGGGTCAAGTGATTCGCAGAACGTCTTCCACCGTTGTGCCTCCAGACTGTCCATACGACGTTGGATTTTCTTCTGTATACGTCGAGTAACTCTAAGGTCATGAATTGACTTCGTGCGCCTGTATCGCCTCTCGGCTCTTCTGCGAATAGTTCGAAGTCGCTAAAGTTCCATGTCAAAATCCGTACGTTTTTTAGCGGATGTAAATGTGTAAATGAGCGGCAGCCGGAAATAGTGCCGCGGTGGCGTAGTGGTGGAACACCCGCCTCGCGTGCAAGAGGTCCGTGGTTCGAATCCCGGTGCAGCGCAATCTTCCACCGGATTTAAAAAATATATTACCGCCAGCATTGCGAGCAGAAAAAGTCGACCGACATATCCCAACTGCGTAGCCGCCGCACCGCGAGCGTCAAGCAAGGCAACGCTCGGCCGGTGCTGACAGGTCGGCGGCTCATGAGCGAGAATCGGACGATTGGTAGGCGACAAAGAGGAGAACAACGTTCGAAGGAGCGAAGCTGGAGGGACGCTTTTTGTTGTTGAGTGCTCAGTCTGTTTTTTTTTGACGGCACAGGTTCACCCAGAATAAATTAGTTTTCGTAGAAACCGCTGTTGTGACTGTTGGTTTCATATCTGGTGGAGGTGCTGGGTATGATTCCAAGCCCCACACACGCCAGGGAAGGCAGTCCGGGTCCCCGAAGTTTGAAGCCAACGGAATTAACGCCTGTTCACCAACGCACGAGTTGCCGCATACGAGGTGAGGCCCCCGAGTTTGGTCCTCTCGCCGATTCACCAAGGGCAGCGGCGGCAGCCAGCCGAGGTATCAGTGCGATGGCTACTCAACTAACCCCTCTTAACGTCATCGTTGACTCACCCCGGACGCCAGAATCCTTTCACGGAGACACATTCGAGGATGCCGAGGACTGGCTCGAAAACTTCGAGCGTGTCGCCAGATGTAATGGTTCGGACGAGGCAAAGAAACTCTGGTATGTGTTCTTCTCGCTGGAAGAATCTGCACACACGTGGTTTCAAAACCACGAAGCGTCGTTATCATCGTGGAATGACTTCCGACAAGAGCTGCTATCGACGTACCCGAGCACGAACCGCAGAGAGAGGGCAGAAGCCGCTCTTCAGGCGAGGAATCAGCGGAACAACGAAAGTGTGACCATGTACATTGAAGACATGATCCACCTCTTCCGCCGAACCGACCCAGACATGGCTGAGGACAAGAAATTGCGGCACCTAATGCGCGATGTGAAACACGAACTCTTTGCCGGCCTGGTTCGTAATCAGCCCCACTCTGTGGCCGAATTTCCATCAGAGGCGACGACGATGGAGAAGACGCTGCAGCAGCGTGCGCGGCAGTACAACAGAGATGTATGCGTCGCATCATTTGACGTTGGGTCAGGAGCCCTCCCCAACAACATGGACATCCTACGCGAAATGGTGAGGTCCGTCGTAAGGGAAGAGCTGCAGAAACTGCAGCTGGCCCAAAGCCCTCCTACGGTGTCCTCACTTGCTGATGTCATACGCGAAGAAGTCCGGCAAGTAATTTGTGAGCCAGAGCCTCAGGTACGGCCCCACGCACAGCCAGAGCGTAAGCCGGGGATATCGTACGCCCAAGCTTTATGTCAGGACCTAGGACGCGCCGACTTTGGACGAACGGCCACAGTACCCCAGGTATCCCAGGCTCCCAGGATACCCCAGGTTCCTCGCAATGTGCAGCCCATGCCAGATGGAAGTCCACGTAAAAGCGACGTATGGCGCACTGCAGACTGGCGTCCCCTCTGCTACCACTGTGGAGAGGCTGGTCCCCTATACCGGGAATGCCAGTATCGCCGAGTAGGACTGCGCGGCTTCTCTGTGAATGCGCCTTGCCCTCGAAACGGTGAGCACCCTTATGAGATTGAGGCATTTTTATTTACGCGCCAAACTATTCGCAGCCCCCAGCAATATGAACCTCGATCAGCAGCGCCTATACGTTATATGTGGCCCAGTCCGGGTCCCTCTTCCATTTCACCGAAGCGTCGGTCCCAAAGTCCGCGACGGGAAAACTAGAGCCAGCGACCTGTGGAGGCAAGGCCGCTGACGCCCGGAACACCAAAGGCACTCCATCGCCAATCCGACAAGATGACGGCAGTGAGGAAACGACGGACAAGTGCAGTGATGACGCCGTCACTTCCGAGTTGCGCGTCATCATCGACGAAGTCGTCGATGGGCACTGGTTGATAGACACTGGTGCGGACTATTCAGTTATTAGCAGTGTACTCGCCAGAAAATTTAACAAAGGTATTGACCCATTGGGCCGGATCTCCAATAGGTACAGCGGGGGGACACTTAGTCAACCTCGTAGGAATTTGCACAGCAAGAATCGGAATTGGAGGCTTCACATACGTCAGGAGCTTTACTGTTCTTTCTGAGTGTTCCCGTGATCTGATACTGGGCATGGACTTTTCGCAAACGAATGGCACAATTTTCGACTTGCAAGAATTACGCGTGTTGTTTTCCATAAAACATGCTGTTGCCATTTCTGATACAGAAGAGCCACATATTTCCTCTCTCTGTATTGTGGATGAAGACATGACGGTGCCGGCACGGTGCAGTATGACTGTCGTTGTAGGAGCGACGTATTTCGTGACTATGAGGGACTTGCAGACGGAAATATCGGGCTGCTACTGGAAAATCAAATATGCGCGACAAGAGGCCTAGTTCACCTACGTAACGGATATGCGGACGTCCTTTTGACTAACTTTGGCAATGAGGCACAACAATTGGCGAAGGTAACAGCCATAGCGTGTCTTCATGACTATGCACAATTTGCGGATGTGTCAACCCTCGATGCAGCATCACCAGCTTCTGCCACTTTAGACGGTGTCCTTACCTCTATCGACATTGATCGAGAGCTGTCATCACTACAAAGAGATGAGATTGTGAATTTGGTCACAGAGTTGGCAGAATGCTTTTCGACTTCATCAAAAGTCCGTCGTACTCCCGTCGCAAAACACCGCATTGTGGTCGAAGAACCTGCAAGACCAGTTCGCCAACAACCCTACCGAGTGGCTCCAAAGGAAAGAAGCGATAAGAAGTCAAACACAGGAAATGCTCAAGGACGATGTAATACAGCCATCCAATAGTCCGTGGGCATCTCCGGTAGTCCTGGTCAAAAAGAAGGATAACACCGTACGGTTTTTGTTGACTGCAGGAAACTCAACCTCGTCACGAAGCGGGATGTTTATCCACTCCCCCGCATCGACGACACCTTGGACAAACTACGCAATGCCTACTTCTTCTCTTCTCTGGATCTTATTTGGATCGGACTGCTGGTACGATCTGTTGGGAACTCGGCGCTGACGCCCGTGGTTGTACCTGGGTCGCAAGCCCCAAGGGTAGCGTTGGCCTGGCGGCCTGGGGTACAACTGCAAGCATCCGAAGGTCCCGGCAAAGCATGAGTCGACAGGTAACAACGAAACAACTTGTTTATTTTAACATCGCAAAGAGTTGGCGGTCAGGTTTGACCGAAGTAGAGAGACGGGAGAGCACTTCACTCAACGGAAGAAATCGGAGCCCTCCTCTGGCGTCCGGGGGCAGCTGTTTTTATACTCTCGCAGTTGAGGGCCAGAAGGAACCCCTCAAAAGACGAGCACGTGAATGTACAATGGGCTAATGGTGACGCACACTGTCGTAGCGATGCCGTAGCACCATGTCGTGGCGCTGCGCACGATCTCGTAGCACCTGGTCGTGGCGCTGCGCAGCACACTGTCGTGGCGCTGCGCAGCATACTGTCGTGGCGCTGCGCAGCACACTGTCGTGGCGCTGCCGGTCGGACACAATGACTGTAACGAGAAGATGGTCCCTGCTTTGGCATCGCCTGTTTCGGGCACAATGACTGGAACGAGATCCCTGCTTTGGCATCGCCTGTTTCGGGCCCAATAACTGGAAGGAGATCCCTGCTTTGGCCTCGCCTGTTTCGGGCACAATGACTGGAACGAAATCCCTAGGCGGTCGCATCGCCGCAGACGCGCCTGGAAACACCTGGCGATGAGTGTTGCGGTGACGACGATCGGGCCAAAATGTCCGCCGCCCCGCCGCCGTCGCGCCGGCAAAACCACGTGTCGCAGGCGAAACGCAACAGACCGCCCCGCCGGGGAAAGGAGATCCCGATGGACAGGGGACTGCATCCGCTGTCCGGAGGGATGTCGCTCGATGATGCTCATAACCGAAGTCGGGCGTCCCTTGACGTTTCTTGAGCGCAGCGCACAGAGAAGGCCTCGTTCTCTCGTTCAGGTTCGCACGGGACACTGCAAAGTGACTTCGGGAGAGTTCACATTTTTGTTCTCGTTCCCGGCAAGCGTTAGAACTACGCTGAAAACTCAACCGCTCAGTCAGCAAGCACGGCACAACCCTCACTAAGCCCTGCCAGGCTCTTTCCCCTTTTTATACCACTGCCTAGTTCCTTACAGTAGTCTAGCATCACTCAGAACGCGTCCACAAATTGAAAAATTGCACTAGAAAGCATATCATCACTTTGAAACACTAAACAAAAGCAATATGTTAAAAAAATCCTGCCTCAGGAAGAAAAACATCAGTAACAAACAATTTTGAGGCTGATTCCTACGTTAGGGGCTTCGACTTAAGCCATCGGCGTTACCGTTGAGACTCCCCTTTTTGTAACGCACCTCAAAGGAATATTGTTGTAAAGCGAGGCTCCAGCGCAGGAGGCGGCCATTTTTGGGAGAGATGGTCTGCAGCCATTGGAGAGGGCAGTGATCTGTCTCAATGATAAACCTCGAGCCGGCTAGATAGCATGACAATTTCTGAACGGCCCACACGAGACATGCACACTCTTTCTCGGTGGCGCTATACGCCTGCTCACGACTGGTCAGCTTACGACTAGCATACAGGACGGGGTGTTCTACTTCTCCATTTTCCCGTTGGCACAGTACAACGCCCATGCCTCGCTCACTAGCATCGCACTGAACAATGAACCCTTTTGTATAGTCTGGCGATCGTAGCACAGGCTGGCTTGTTAGGGCACTCTTTAGGGCGCTAAAAGCTCTTTCCTTTGTCTCGTCCCAGACGACTGTTTGAGGCTCTGTCTTTCTTAGAGCATCCGTCAGGGGAGCCGCGATATCAGAGTACCTAGGGATGTACCTCTGATAGTAGCCGGCGACACCTAAGAACGACCGAATATCGGTCTTTGTGCGCGGTTGCGGAAAGTCTCGCACAGCGGCCACTTTTATTTCAGAGGGGCGGCGACGACCCTGACCAATCACGTGACCGAGGTAGACAACCTCGGCCTGTGCTAACTGGCACTTAGGAGCCTTTACTGTCAAGCCTGCTTCGCGCAGGCGGGTTAGCACTGCCCGCAAGTGTGTCATATGCTCAGACCAGGATGCGGAGAATATCGCTACGTCGTCTAGATACGGTAAAGCGAATTCTTGCTGTCCCCGCAACACTTTATCCATGAGACTTGAAAAACAGTATGGCGCGTTCTTCAAACCAAAACTCAACACTTTAGGACGGAATGTTCCCATTGGTGAAATGAACGCCGCATACCTACTAGCCTCTTCTGTAAGTGGAACCTGCCAATAACCCCTGACAAGATCTAGGGTGGAAATAAACTGAGCGCTACTAACTTTCTCAAGGCGCTCCTCGATGTTAGGGATCGGATAAATTTGATCCTTAGTGATGGAATTAAGCCTGCGGTAGTCGACGCAAGGACGAGGTTCCTTGCCCGGTACCTCAACTAAAATCAAAGGGGAGGTATAATCACTCTCACCTGCCTCAATAACACCGAGCTGTAGCATTTTCTTTACCTCAGCCTCCATAATATCGCTCTGGCGGGGTGACACCCGATACGCCTTGGATCGTACTGGCTCTGTGGAGGTAAGTTCTATATCATGAGTAAGTACAGAAGTCCTACCAGGCCTCTCAGAGAACAGACCTTGAAACTCTTGTAATAGCTGGTGTAGTTCGGTTTTCTGCTCAGGCGACAGCGGCGCTTTACTGATAAGGTCACTAATGACTTGACCGGTGTCTTCCCTGTTCGTCACTGAGCCGAGTCCTGGAAGCTCGACCGGAAGCTCTTCAGGAACGTTTACCATCATGCACACCACTGCTTCCCTTTGTCTATAAGGTTTGAGCAGATTACAGTGGTAAACTTGCTGTGCTTTCCGCTTTCCTGGCAGACTTACCACGTAGTTAACGTCCGACAGTTTCTGAACAATTCGCGCTGGGCCCTCCCACTGCACGTCTAGTTTGTTGTTTAGCGATGTGCGCAATATCATGACCTCATCGCCAACCTCAAAACGACGGGCCCTGGCTGTCCGATCATAATAAACCTTGGCCCTCTGCTGGGCCTTTGTCATTGCTTCACCTGACAACTCCTGTGCCCTTCTTAAGCGTTCGAGGAGCTTAAGCACGTACTCCACCACGACTGGGTCGTCGCCCCTACCTTCCCATGATTCTCGAAGCATGCGAAGCGGAGATCGAAGCGAGCGACCGTACACCAGTTCAGCTGGCGAAAACCCCGTAGCCGCATGCGGCGCGGTCCTTAAAGCAAACATCACCCCAGGCAGACACAGCTCCCAGTCAGTTTGATGTTCAAAACACAAGGCTCTCAACACGCGCTTCATGACGGAGTGGAGCTTCTCAACGGAATTCGACTGTGGGTGGTACACTGAGCTGTGTAGCAGCTTTACCCCACACCTTTCGAGAAAAGTTGTCGTCAAAGCGCTAGTAAACACTGTGCCCTGATCTGATTGAATTTCTGCAGGAAAACCAACTCGCGCAAATATGGACAGTAGTGCATTAACTATCTCAACTGAGCTGAGTTCTTTAAGCGGCACTGCTTCAGGGAACTTTGTCGCTGGGCAGATCACAGTCAAAATGTGTCTGTACCCCGTGGCTGTTACCGGCAGAGGTCCCACTGTATCAATAACGAGCCGTCTAAAAGGCTCCGTAATGATAGGTACCAATTTCAACGGCGCCCTCGATTTGTCCCCTGGTTTGCCCACCCGCTGACAAGTGTCACATGTCCTCACGAAATGGTCTGCGTCCCGAAAACACCCTGGCCAATAGTACTCTTGCAAGAGACGGTCCTTAGTTTTCTTAACTCCTAGGTGTCCGGACCACGAACCCCCATGTGACAAGCGCAACAGATCCTGACGATAGCATTGAGGCACGACCAGCTGATCGAACTCCACTCCTCGGCGGTCTAGATACTTCCGGTACAGGACTCCACCTCTTTCCACAAAACGCGCAGTTTTCCTGGCGATACCTTCTTTGACATTGCAGCGCACGTTTTCCAGGCTGCCATCCTTTTTTTGCTCGGCTATCAAAGCCGTCCGGCTGACTTTTAGCAACCTATCAAGTCCGTCTGACGTAGGCGCGATGAGCAAATCAGTAGATAGCTCTTCTAACTTTCCCGCGTCGGGATTTTCCTCTCCAGTATCTGGCGCCTTCAACGCTACAGACTCAATTCTATTCTGTTCGGGCGTGCTCTGAATATCAGCTTGCTGCGCCTCTGACCCTTTTTCGTTGTTTGATAACGTCGGCCCCGCAACTACCGCCTTTGCAGCGAGCTCCCGAACCTTCGATCTGGTTAAGGCCTGAACACTAGCTTCACCAAACAAAAGCCCCTTCTCGCGCAGGAGGTGATCGGACCTGTTTGAAAATAGGTACGGGTACTGGGGTGGCAGCATAGATGACACTGCCGCCTCCGTCTCAAGCGCTCCGAAAGGTCCTTCAATAAGCACTTTTGCTACCGGCAGACACACGCTATGAGCTTCCACGGCTTGCTTGATCCACGCGCACTCGCCCGTGAACATATGGGGTTCTACGTAAGACGGGTGAACTACATCCATCGTAGCTGCGGAATCGCGAAGCACTCGGCACTCTTTCCCGTTCACGAGGAGGTCTCGCATGTAAGGCTCGAGAAGCTTCATGTTCTCGTCAGTGCTGCCTATTGAAAAGAACACAACTTTTGGTGTTGTTTCCGGACACTGCGCCGAAAAGTGACCCGGCTTCTGGCACGTATAACAAACGCCCGCTCGCCTCATCTCGAACCGCTTTCTGCGTTCGGCTTCGGCTGCCGTCTCTTTACGTTTGGTCGGATTGCTTTCACTCGCATCCTCACTACGCGTGTCCCCCTTAAATCTCATGGGCGTGAACCTTGGCCTCTCAAACTTGGAGCCAAATTCACCCTTTTGACCGTCCTTAGCTCCGCGAGCTCGACGCGTCACAAACTCCTCGGCTAGCTCAGCGGCTCTAGCCACCGTACTCACGTCTGGCCTATCCAAGACCCAGTATCGCACGTTCTCCGGTAACCGACTATAAAACTGTTCTAACCCGAAACACTGCAGAACTTTATCGTGGTCACCAAACGCTTTCTCTTCTTTGAGCCACTCCTGCATGTTCGACATAAGCCTATACGCAAACTCTGTATATGACTCACTTTTGCCTTTCTCATTTTCCCGAAACTTCCGACGGAACGCTTCCGCAGACAGCCGGTACTTTTTTAGCAGACTCGATTTTACTTTGTCGAAATCCTCTGCTTCCTCTCTATCCAAGCGAGCGACTACGTCGGCCGCCTCGCCGGGTAACAAAGTGAGCAAGCGCTGTGGCCACGTTTCCCGAGAGAACCCCTGCTTCTCGCACGTTCGCTCAAAGTTAACCAGGAACAAACCAATGTCCTCTCCAAGCTTAAACGGCCGCATCAGGTCAGTCATTTTGAACAATACGCGTTCTCCTGCACCGTGTGCCTGACTTCCATTACGAGCGCGTTCCATCTCTACCTCGAGACGCTTCATTTCCAAAGCGTGTTCGCGCTCTTCTTTTTCTTTCTGCTCTTTAAGTTCGCGCTCCTGTCTTTTTGACCTCTCCTCAATAGTCTCAAGGCATTCCGACAGCTCGTCATCCTCAGCCTCTAACTCAAGAATAGCCGTTATCAGTTCCGGTTTTCTTAGTTTGTCTGAGACATCCAGACCCAACTCTCTTGCAAGCTCCAACAATTTCGGTTTGCGCAACGACTTCAAATCCATGGCTGCTCTGAATGCTGCTTTCTCTACTGCTTACTATTGTCTTGCCGCAAACTAACCCGGCAGCAACGACAACCACAATTACCAGCTCTGTTTCTGACACTAACAAAAAGCCTGGCAAAGCTCAGTAGAAGAAAGTCCCGCACTCACCAAACCTCGCAGGCAGGAATTCCGCGCAGTCGTTCCGCTGCAGGCAACCAGTCGTCACACAGGGCTCGTTGCACTGCTCCCGGATCGACGTTGAGCTGCTCAGCATACAGTCAACTGCATCTCTTTGCTGCTGGCCTCCGTTGTCGCGATCTCGCCGCTGGCAGACCGTTGTTTGAAGTCGTAGGCGATCTCACCGCTGGCAACCAGATGTTTGGATCTGACTGCTGGTACGATCTGTTGGGAACTCGGCGCTGACGCCCGTGGTTGTACCTGGGTCGCAAGCCCCAAGGGTAGCGTTGGCCTGGCGGCCTGGGGTACAACTGCAAGCATCCGAAGGTCCCGGCAAAGCATGAGTCGACAGGTAACAACGAAACAACTTGTTTATTTTAACATCGCAAAGAGTTGGCGGTCAGGTTTGACCGAAGTAGAGAGACGGGAGAGCACTT
Source organism: Dermacentor variabilis (assembly GCF_050947875.1). Lineage (NCBI taxonomy): Eukaryota > Metazoa > Arthropoda > Arachnida > Ixodida > Ixodidae > Dermacentor > Dermacentor variabilis. Next base: position 6,295,893 of record NC_134576.1, on the reverse strand, counting down.
CACTCAACGGAAGAAATCGGAGCCCTCCTCTGGCGTCCGGGGGCAGCTGTTTTTATACTCTCGCAGTTGAGGGCCAGAAGGAACCCCTCAAAAGACGAGCACGTGAATGTACAATGGGCTAATGGTGACGCACACTGTCGTAGCGATGCCGTAGCACCATGTCGTGGCGCTGCGCACGATCTCGTAGCACCTGGTCGTGGCGCTGCGCAGCACACTGTCGTGGCGCTGCGCAGCATACTGTCGTGGCGCTGCGCAGCACACTGTCGTGGCGCTGCCGGTCGGACACAATGACTGTAACGAGAAGATGGTCCCTGCTTTGGCATCGCCTGTTTCGGGCACAATGACTGGAACGAGATCCCTGCTTTGGCATCGCCTGTTTCGGGCCCAATAACTGGAAGGAGATCCCTGCTTTGGCCTCGCCTGTTTCGGGCACAATGACTGGAACGAAATCCCTAGGCGGTCGCATCGCCGCAGACGCGCCTGGAAACACCTGGCGATGAGTGTTGCGGTGACGACGATCGGGCCAAAATGTCCGCCGCCCCGCCGCCGTCGCGCCGGCAAAACCACGTGTCGCAGGCGAAACGCAACAATCTCAAAAGCGGATACTGGCAGATAGAAGTGGACGAGCGAGATCGCGAAAAAACGGCATTTGTGACACCGGATGGTTTATACGAGTTTAAGGTGCTTCCATTTCGTCTGTGTTCTGCTCAGCCACATTCCAGCGGATGATGGACACTGTTCTCCCCGGACTGAAATGGCAGACGTGCCTCGTCTACCTTCATGATGTGGTGGTCTTCTCCACTACATTCGAGCAGCACTTGCAGCGACTGAGAGCAGTTCTGGATGCTATTCGTACGGCGGGATTGACAATAAAGCCCGAAAAAGGCCACTTCGGCTTTCGCGAGCTCCGCTTTCTCGGATACATTGTCAGTGCTGAAGGCGTCCGCCCCGATCCTGAGAAGATCACTGCAGTAGAAATGTTTCCGAAGCCAAGAAATTAGAAGGCTATTAGACGTTTCCTGGGACTGTGTGCCTACTACAGCGTTTCGTAGATTTTTTTTTAAATTGCCGAACCACTCACGCGACTGACAAAAGATGTCCCTTTTGTGTGGGAGAAAGAACAAGAAGACACCTTCTCTGAGCTACGACGACGTTTGCAGAGTCCTCCTATACTTGCCCATTTTGATGAAAATGCCGAAACGGACATCCACACCGACGCGAGTAACGTTAATAATAATAATATTTGGGGTTTTACGTGCCAAAACCACTTTCTGATTATGAGGCACGCCGTGGTGGAGGACTCCGGAAATTTTGACCACCTGGGGTTCTTTAACGTGCACCTAAATCTAAGCACACGGGTGTTTTCGCATTTCGCCCCCATCGAAATGCGGCCGCCGTGGCCGGGATTCGATCCCGCGACCTCGTGCTCAGCAGCCCAACACCATAGCCACTGAGCAACCACGGCGGGTTCGCGAGTAACGTTGGTCTCGGTGCTATACTTATTCAGTGGCAGAATGGAGAAGAAAAAGTCATTTCGTACGCCGAGACAAACTCCTCAGCTACAGAAAAGGAATGCCTGGCGGTTATATGGGCCATCAGTAAGTTCCGGCCATACTTATATGGCAGACCGTTTCGAGCCATCAGCGATCATCATTCATTGTGCGGGCTGGCGAACCTCAAGGACCCTTCTGGAAGACTCGCTAGATAGAGTTTGCGTCTACAGGAGTATGACAACGCGGTCGTTTACAAGTCCGGTATCAAGCACAATGATGTTGATTGCTTATCACGCGCACCATTCGAGACTACGTCACCTGAATACGAGCAAGATTTCCGATTTCTTGGGGCTGTGAATACGACGGAAATAGCTCATCATCAGCGCACTGATCCGGAATTACTCCTGCTCATCGAGTACCTGGAGGGTCGACAAGTGAAAGTGCCTCGAGTTTTCGTCCGCGGATAGTGTTCGCATGTCCTCCGGAACAACGTCCTCTACAAACGAAACTTCGAGCACAGTGGCGAGACGTTTCTGCTTCTCGTACCATCATCGCTGCGAGCTGAGATCTTAGAAGCTTGACATTATGACCCTGCAGCTGGCCACTTATGCGTTAGTAGGACTCTGGCGAGAATCCGCGAGAAATATTACTGGCCGAAGTAAATGAATTCAGTGCAGCATTATGTCAAATTGTGCCGAGATTGTCAAAGACGCAAAACACCGCCACTCAAACCAGCACGTTTTATGCAACCGATACAGCCACCAACAGCGCCATTTGAACAAATAGGAGCGAATTTACTTGGACCATTTCCCGTTTCAACCTTAGGAAAGCGCTGGATTGTGGTAGCAACCGATTATCTGACCCGGTATGCTGAGACCTCTTCTCTTACAAAAGGAACCGCCATTGAAGTGGCTCAGTTTTTTGTCACACATATAGTATTACGACATGGCGCACCTATGGTACTCATAAAAGACAGAGGAACAGCTTATGTGGCCCGTTTGATGGAGTCTGTTATGAAACTAACACATACTGCTCATAGAAAAAGCGCAGCGTACCATCCACAAACAAACGGCCTGACTGAACGGCTCAATAGAACGCTAGCTGACATGATCTCAATGTACGTGGACGTCGAGCATCGGACATGGGACAGTATTTTACCTTACGCTACCTTTGTGTATAATACTGCAGTACAAGAAACGACACATTTCACGCCATTTGAACTTGTTTACGGCCGGACAGTAACAACGACACTAGACCTAGTGTTACCTGTAGACAACAGCACCAAAGACGACCCTGACGTTAGTGAGTACATAGCAAGGGCAGATGAAGCATGGCAGTTGGGAAGGCACCGTATCACACAACAGCAATACGTCGACGTAAACCGGTACAATCTAGGGCGAAGAGAGGTACAGTACAACCCCGGAGACAAAGTGTGGGTATGGACGCCTATACGTACGCCCGGTCTTTCGGAAAAGTTACTCCACCGTTACTTTCACCCTACAAAGTACTTCGCCGGTTAAGTACCTTAATTTACGCGGTCACTCCTGAAGGCTAAGTCTACTCCACACGACGCAGGACTCGCCCAGAGGTCGTACACGTAGTACGAATGAAGCCATACTATGAAAGGCATTGATTAAAGGGAAGCTGAAACGGTTTTCAATTTCCATGAATTGCGATTTTCGTAAACTGTTCTTTCTTTCTGTGCTGCGTGAGTGCCTACAGCCAAGGGCCCCCAACATGCCCTCGTTCTGTGCAGCATTCGGCTACGCGAACGCAGACGGGCGAGACGATGTGGTGTTTCACAAATTCCCGAAGGAAAAGAAGCTTGCAGCGCAGTGGGTACGTGCGGTGAGGAGAGATAAGTTCGTGCCGACGAAATCAACTGTGCTATCATCAGAGCTTGACAACGATGCGGGCAATCGGTATTCCAGTTAAATCGGCGCGACTGAAGCCCGGCGTTGTTTCGTCTATATTCTCCTACAAGAGAAACACCTCGCCACCTCCAAAAGCGGCCTTCGCCAAGAGGAGAAAGCGTGAGGTAAGGGTTTTAATGTGCACACGGGCAATTTTTTACCAGATGATCACCTTAGTGTCGAACAAACGGTCTACGACGAAGCGAGGTGGAGGCACAGCCGGGAATATGCACCTACGTGCAAAGTGCTTGCCGTTTTCATCCTGTTTTGCCTCTCCGATTTGTCACGGAATACTGTACTACAGCTGTTTGTTCGGCGCTGTTCTGATACGGTGAAATAACTGGCCGGGAGTACGCTTGCGCATTCAGTGATATTTGTTATTCGTCCTACCTCGCGGTGCCCGCAGATTTAGCTGTTCAGCATTCGTGTTCAAATCGCACGACATGAGGCATTACGGTAATATTTTCATGCTCGCGTTAGAGTAGTTGAACTCGGCGTGTAAAAACTTCGTTCCGTAGGTTTATACTTATACGGGTGCTAACACGTTCTTTTAAAAAAAAATTTCTTTTCGGTATTTTTTAATTGCAGCGCGTCGCGGCAGCTTCACGTGCATGCTCGCGCGAGCAAACACCGCTGTCACGCTGCGAAGCATAGACGGAAACTCGCGCAGTAATAAATTTTGGTGACCGGACTTCGAGCGTAGCTTCCACAGCGTTGCACCTGAGGTATCCAATGGAGTGTAGGCTTGCCTAGTGACATTCGACGTACGGTTCAGTTATCGTGTTTACCACACGGCGGTGCTAAAACTGCCTAATATCTTTATGTCAACACTAGCATGGAGCACGCATACCGATTCTTGATCGAGCCACACTCGCAAAGTCGTCGAACCATAGTATGAATATTGCACATATAATACCTCTGGTCATCTCTGGATGTGTATGATAAGCAACTTCCATGACCGTACCTCACAGCACTGCATGTGCGCGCTTCCAAACGCGGCACTTATGTTCGCGATCGTGTATCAACGCTGAAAAAACCACGGGACCTTAGACAAGCAGCGGCAAGGTGCTTGACATCGCGGATTTGCACCCGTGTTTAGAATCTAATGAGAAGTTAGTGCTTCGGCATTCTTCCAGCAGTATGTTCCCAGTGACACTTTAGCGCATTTTTTCTCCCGTCATTGGAACGTGCAGCTACATGAAAAAAAAACATACGTACCAGCTAAGATTACCAGCGCGCGAGAAGGTGCACACATCGCTCTCGCTGTTGGCACACAACATCGTCGTTGCCGCCATCGTTTTCCGTATCGGCTGTGGGTTCAAACATGTACGGGGAAAATACGAGCTGTCGGAGACAGCGAGAACGTTCCATCTTACAACTCAGCTATGAAGCCAGAACAGCAGAGCCGCGTGCTACCAGAGAGAAAGGAATGGTGCTACGCTCTGAAACGGAGACATGCGGTGGCGCCGACTGGCGACTACCGCCAACGACGTCACAGCGGCCCAGACCAATCACGGGCAACAGCGGCGTTCGCGCGATGCCCTGAGGCGCTGGTGCGCGTTTTCTTGAAAAAACAGCCGCTTCCATTTGTTTCCGCCCTTCTTGAACCAGATATTCGTGTTCAGGGGACTCAAAAGTGTAGAATGCCGCAGAGAACTCATTTTTTTCGAAAAGTGTTTCAGCTTCCCTTTAACAGAAGTTCCACATGCGATCAAGCCTCCCTAGGCCTTTCCACTATCCTTTTAAGCAGCAGGCCTCCCTAGGCCTTTCCTACGCATCGGAACGATGTTTCTTCGGAGGGGGCTAATGCTGCCAGCATTGCGAGAAGAAAAAGACGACCGACATATCCCAACTGCGTAGCCGCCACACCGCGAGCGTCACGCAAAGCCCCGCGAGGCAACGCTCGGCCGGTGCTGACAGGCCGGCGGCTCGTGCGCGAGAATCGGACGATTGGCACGCGACAGCAGGCGACAAAGAGGAGAACGACGTTCGAAGGAGCGAAGCTCGAGGGACGCTTTTTGTTGTTGTTGAGTGTTCAGTCGGTTTTTGTTGACGGGCACAGGTTGTTGTTGACGGACACGGCTGTTGTAACTGTTGGTTACAATATATATCCGCGTGTTGATAAAATTGCATGAACAGGCCTGCAGTGTGGCCTGATCCCGGTGACCAGAACCGGTAACACACTCCCTCACCAGAGCAGGATTGGCCACTCTGGTGCAGTAATAGACCACAATCTCCTATATGAACACAACAATCAAACCTCGGCCCTCAGTCCCCAGCAGCTGCGAAGTAACTGACCACGCCGGCGGTCGGACCTGCGACGCAGCAGAGGGTGCTAAGAAAACCTGGCTCCGGACAGGCCGCCATTGGAATATGAACCTGGCAACGTTTAACGCTAGAACGTTATCTAGTGAGGCGAGTCTAGCAGTGCTATTGGAGGAATTAGGGAGCAGTAAATGGGATATAATAGGGCTCAGTGAAGTTAGGAGGCCCAAAGAAGCATATGCAGTGCTAAAAAGCAGGCACGTCGTGTGCTACCCGAACTTAGCGGAGAGACGAGAACTAGGAGTCGTATTCCTGATTAATAAGAATATAGCTGGTAGCATACAGGAATTCTATAGCATTAACGAGAGGGTGGCATGTCTTGTTGTGAAACTTAATAAGAGGTGCAAAATGAAGGTTGTACAGGTCTACGCCCCTACATTCAGTCATGAGGACCAGGAAGTCGAAAGCTTCTATGAAGACGTGGAATCGGCGATGGGCAAAGTCAAAACAAAATACACTACACTGATGGGCGACTTCAATGCCAAGGGAGGCAAGAAGCAGGCTGGAGACAAGGCAGTGGGGGAATATGGCATAGGCATTAGGAATAGCAGGGGAGAGTTATTAGTAGAGCTTGCGGAACAGAATAATATGCGGATAATGAATACCTTCTTCCGCAAGCGGGATAGCCGAAAGTGGACGTGAATGAGCCCGAATGGTGAGACTAGAAATGAAATAGACTTCATACTCTGCGTTAACCCTGGCACCATACACGATGTGGACGTGCTCAGCCAGGTGCGCTGCAGTGACCATAGGATGGCAAGAACTCGAATTAGCCTAGACCTGAGGAGGGAACGGAAGAAACTGGTACATAAGAAGCCGATCAATGAGTTAACAGTAAGAGGGAAAATAGAGGAATTCCAGATCAAGCTACAGAACAGGTATTCGGCTTTAACTCAGGAAGAAGACCTTAGTGTTGAAGCAATGAACGACAATCTTGTGGGCATCATTAAGGAGTGTGCAATAGAAGTCGGTGATAACTCCGTTAGAGAGGATACCAGTAAGCTATCGCGGGAGACGAGAGATCTGATCAAGAAACGCCTATGTATGAAAGCCTCTACAGCTAGAATAGAACTGGCAGAACTTTCGAAGTTAATCAACAAGCGTAAGACACCTGACATAAAGAAGTATAATATGGATAGAATTGAACATGCTCTCAGGAACGGAGGAAGCCTAAAAGCAGTGAAGAAGAAACTAGGAATTGGCAAGAGTCAGATGTATGCGCTGAGAGACAAAGCTGGCAATATCATTACTAATATGGATGAGATATTTCAAGTCACTGAGGAGTTCTATAGAGATTTATACAGTACCAGTAGCATCCACGACGATAATGGAAGAGAGAATAGTCTAGAGGAATTCGAAATCCCACAGCTAACGCCGGAAGAAGTAAAGATAGCCTTGGGAGCTATGCAAAGGGAGAAGGCAGCTGGGGAGGATCAGGTAACAGCAGATTTGTTGAAGGATGGTGGGCAGATTGTTCTAGAGAAACTGGCCACCCTGTACAAGCAATGCCTCATGACTTCGAGCGTACCGGCATCTTGGAAAAATGCTAACATAATCCTAATCCATAAGAAAGGTGACGCCAAAGACTTGAAAAATTATAGACCAATCAGCTTACTGTCCGTTGTCTACAAAGTATTTACTAAGTTAATTGCAAATAGAATCAGGAACACCTTACACTTCCATCAACGAAAGGACCAGGCAGGATTCCGTAAAGGCTATTCAACAATAGACCATATTCACACTATCAATCAGGTGATAGAAAAATGTGCGGAATAAAACCAACCTTTATATATACCTTTCATTGATTACTAGAAAGCGTTTGATTCACTCGAAACATCAGCAGTCATGGAGGCGTTGCGGAATCAGGGTGTAGACGAGCCGTATGTAAAAATACTGAAAGATATCTATAGCGGCTCCACAGCCACCGTAGTGCTCCGTAAAGAAAGCAACAAAATCCCAATAAAGAAAGGCATCAGGCAGGGAGATACGATCTCTCCAATGCTATTCACAGTGTGTTTACAGGAGCTGTTAAGAGACCTGGATTGGGAAGAATTGGGGATAAGAGTTAATGGAGAATACCTTAGTAACTTGCGATTCGCTGATGATATTGCCTGGCTTAGTTACTCAGGGGACCAACTGCAATGCATGCTCACTGACCTGGAGAGGCAAAGCCGATGGGTGGGTCTAAAAATTAATCTGCAGAAAACTAAAGTAATGTTTAACAGTCTCGGAAGAGAACATCAGTTTCAGATAGGTAGTGAGGCACTGGAAGTGGTAAGGGAATACATCTACTTACGACAGGTAGTGACTGCGGATCCGGATTATGAGACTGAAGTAATCAGAAGAATAAGAATGGGCTGTGGTGCGTTTGGCAGGCATTCTCACATCATGAACAGCAGGTTGCCATTATTCCTCAAGAGAAATGTTTATAACAGCGGTGTCTTACCAGTACTCCCGTACGGGGCAGAAACCTGGAGGCTTACGAAAAGGTTCTTCTTAAATTGAGGACGACGCAACGAGCCATGGAAAGAAGAATGATAGGTGTACCGTTAAGGGATAAGAAAAGAGGAGATTGGGTGAGGGAACAAGCGTGAGTTAATGATATCTTAGTCGAAATCAAGAAAAAGAAATGGGCATGCAGTAGCGTAGCAAAGGGGGGGCCGGGGGGCCGTGGGCCCCGGGTGCAAGGGGTCAGTGGGGGGGGTGTCATATACGTCTGTTGACCCCCCTCTTTCCGCCGGCTTGACTGGGCGCAAATGCCAAAGAATGCTCCGGTATCCAGTAGTCCGAGCTTATGTACCCGATGTGTTGCACCGCAGAATTGTCGGCTGCAGCTCTATCAACACCCCACGAAATAATTTGACGAATGTTCGGGCTAAAAAATGTAATTCGCAAAATGGTCGCTAAACTACTCGCCTCAGCGGAACGTTTGATGTGGGGTGTGCTCGTGCCATGCGTTCATGCTGGGGGCAGGCGTCGCTAAACATACGGTTAGGCGTTGTAAGGCGTTGAGGCCCTAGGGTCCCTCTTCCATTCAGAACGCGCAGCGAAGACGAACGAAGACAGCAGTAAGAGGGAGTTGAACGAGCGCGCCTATCGCTCGCGCCAGGAATCGACGCGATGATGATAATGATGAAAAACTTTATTTTTCCCTCTTTAAAGGGAAGGCGGCAATGGAATAGAGTGTTGGGGGAGGAACTACATTAAGTAGGCCTCCTTTATCCTCTCAGCCCACTCCAGGATGGCCTCCTGAAGATCGGGCCTGCAGCTTCGCAAGGTAGCCACCCACTGCTCCTAACAAGATATTAATTGCTTGAAAAAAGGGGGAAGGGGCTACTTAGGGCACCCCCACATGATGTGGTTTAAGTCTGCTTTGGCAGAGACACAGAATTCACAAGAGGGAGAAAGGTAAATGGCGGGATGAATGCGGTGGAGGAGGTAAGGGGACGGAAAGGTGCGAGTCTGCAGCTGTCGCCACAAAACTTGAAGCGTGCTCTATTCTGTTCCCAATCTCGTGGTCGTACTGTAGCTCGGATAATAACTTTTCTCCGTATAGCAGCGAATAAAAACAAGGCTTTATTGATCAGAATGAAGAGAACTCGTAATTGTCATAGCATTGGCGCCCGCGTAGCAGGGAGGCAGGTGGCGGTTTCCATTTTTCTAATATGGTGGGCAGATCAGCGTCACTGACACACAATTTAATTTTCGTTTTCGTTCAGAGCTGCCTACAGCCAAAATACTGCTGCGGGTCGCGGCTAACCACGATTTTTGTAAAGTTGTTGTTGGGCAACATATGAATGTCGGGCTTCACTTATGCAAATGCAATATTGCCGTTAAAGTTGGTAATTCAAACTTTATAAAGATATTTCTTGTTACTTGTGACGTGAGCCATATTTTCCACGATGCCGCATCTGTATTAGCTGCCAAGACTTACAGTCTGACAGAAGATGTGCACATGCGCTTATCACAAGTCATCGGTGCAGCACCCTGTGTTATTTGCCGCAGAAAAAACAACGTGTATACCTGCTGCATTCGCGATCTCTGTGAAAGAAAGTGAAGGAGAGGGGGACTGGGGGGACGTGCGCGGTATCCAATGCGGCTTTACTGGTGCTGAAACACGGAAATTGTCGATATCCTCGCCTTCTTCGACTACAACCAGGGATTGGGGGATGACAGAAGTCCTATGGGCGCCGGGTGCCACGCGACCTAGCTACATAACTGTGGGCATGGGCAGGACACGTAATGAGGAGGAAAGATAAGCGATGGTCATTAAGAGTTACGGAATGGATTCCAATGGAAGGGAAGCGTAGCAGAGGGCGGCAGAAAGTTAGGTGTTCGGATGAGATTAAGAAGTTTGCAGGGACAACATGGCCACAATTAGTACATGACCGGGGTAGTTGTGGAAGTATGGTAGAGGCCTTTTCCCTGCAGTGGGCGTAACCACGCTGACCATGATGATGATGATGATGATGAGCCAGGAAAAGAGAGTTTCGTCGCGAATTGTAGCAATGTTGATCAGCGATGGCAGGAGCCCCGTTCGTGGTCTCCTGCTCGTTACAGGGCACCATCACCAAGCCAAGCTTTTATTTGTGGCGCTCTGAGACGCCACTCGCCTAGCCCGGCGGGTCCGGTCGGGAAAACTGAGTTCAGCGACCTCCGGAGGCGAGGCCGCTGACGACGACCGTACGCAAGATCCTCCACTACGACGACAACGACGAAAACAGAACGACGCAGACGTACAGACGGAGTCAAACACCTTACGAGATGTAGTAACGTCAAACATTTCCGTCACCATAGACGACGAAGAAATAACGACTGGAGCGGACACCTCAGTTATGAGCATGGACCGTGTCTGCAAGCTGAAGAAAGTTTCTACCGAGTGGACTGGGTCACAGATTCGCAGTGCAGGAGGCCATCTGCTAACCCCGGTAGGAAGACACACAGCGCGAGTGAGCATTCGTGGGTTTACGTACCTTGGAGATTTCGTTATCCTCCCAAGCTGTTCGAGGGACTTCATTCTGGGAATGGACTTTTTACAGGCTAATGGAGCTGTGATTAACTTACAAAAGTCGCGAGTGACGTTTTCGACGGCGCAGGCCTTAGGAGGGAGCAGCACTGATGACAGGTATGTCAACGCCTTGAGGATTGTTGACGAGAACATCACGGTACCCCCAAGGAGCAGCGTAGTGACCCTCGTCACCTGCGACGCATTCGACGGCTATGAAGGTATTGCCGAGGCAAATATCCCGCTGCTGCTCGAAATACACACCTGCATCACCTGGGGCATACAGCATAAGTGCTCGCAAGTTTTGTTGACAAACTTCTGCCATGAGTATCAGCACGCCCCCCAAGGTACAGCTGTGGCATTCCTGAACGACATTGCTGACTTCTCCGACATCGGCACGTTACAAGTGACTTCACCGGAGGCAACAACTCACGCCAGCGTGGATACCCGCGTCCACATTAATGCTGACTTAGCAGATGCACAGAAGGATCAGCTGCTGGGCCTACTGATAGAATTTTCCGGCTGTTTTTCCACGGAATCCAGCGCACTTCCGTTACGCAACACAGGATTGTTACAGAGGAGTCGGCGCGCCCTGTTGGTCAGCATCAGTATCGTGGGTCACCTATGGAGTGGGCGGCGATTAAGCGTCAAGTTCAAGAAATGCTAAATGATGACGTCATCCAGCCGTCGACAAGTCCGTGGGCATCGCCTGTCGTACTATTAAAACAGAAAGACAACACACTCCGCTTCCGCGTTGACTACAGACGGCTTAACCGAGTCACCAAATGCGACGTTTATCCCCTGCCACGGATCGATGATGCTTTGGACCATCTGCATCATGCTCAGTTCTTTACTTCCTTAGACCTAAAGTCAGGCTACTCGCAAATCGAAGTGGACGAGCGTGACCGTGAAAAAACCGCATTCGTGGCTCCCGATGGGCTGTACGAATTTAAAGTGCTGCCTTTCGGTCTCTCTTCCGCTCCTGCTACGTTCCAACGAATGATGGACACTACTCGTTGGACTAAAGTGGCAGACGTGTATAGTGTACCTAGACGACGTTGTTGTGTTTTCCAGCACGTTCGATGAACATCTAGCCCGGCTACGATGTGTCCTTACCGCAATACGCAAGGCCAAACTCACCATCAAGCCTGAATAATGGTACTTTGGCTTCCAGGAACTCAAGTTTCTAGGCCACGTGGTCAGCTCCCAAGGGGTACGACCAGACCCAGAAAAACTCGCTGCCGTGGCCGAGTTCACTCGTCCTCAAGACAAAAAGGCTGTTCAGCGGTTCCTGGGCCTCTCCGCTTACTACCGTCGTTTCGTTGAAGGCTTCTCAAGGATTCCTGAACCGCTCACGAGACCGACGCGACAAGATGTGCCCTTTGCGTGGACGGAAGACCAAGAGCAGGCCTTCACCGAATTGCGTAAACGCCTTCAATCTACTCCAGTGCAGGCGCATTTTGATGACACCGCGGCTACTGAAATACTGAAATACACACCGACGCCAGCAACGTAGGACTCGGGGCCATTCTGGTTGAATGGCAAGATGGCGCAGAACGTGTAATTGCGTACGCGAGTCGTAGTCTGACAAAAGCAGAAGCTAATTATTCAATAACGGAAAAAGAATGCTTAGCAGTCGTGTGGGCCATCAGCAACTTCCGAGCCTACTCATACGGCCGGCTATTTCCAGCGATCAGCAATCTCCACTCCCTCTGCTGGCTTGCCAATCTACGAGACCCATCAGGTCGCCTCGCTCGTTGGAGCCTCCGCCTCCAGGAATACGACATAACTGATGTCTACAGATCCGGCCATAAGCATAGCGACGCTGACTGCTTGCCACGTTCTCCTATTCCCTTGACATCCTCTGACTTGCAGCTAGATTTGCAGTTTCTTGGTGTCGTCGACGTGGTGCGCATGGCTGACTATCAACGTGCAGACTGTGAGCTGCTTCCAGTCAGGCGATATGTCGAGGGAGCTGACGTTGTTGTCCCACGCCCACTTTCACGAGGATTGACGTCGTACTGCCTGCGAAACGACGTCCTGTACATGAAAAATTTCGGGAACAGCCAGGAAACGTTCCTTGTTGTCGTTCCGACGGCACTGCGCGAGGAAGTTTTACAGGCGTGTCACGACGATCCCTGTGCCGGCTTCGCGAGGACATTAGCTTCGCGAGGACTTAGGCTTCGCGAGGACATTAGCGCGCATACGGCAAAAAATGCTATTGGCCACACCTATTTTCGTCGGTTCGGCGCTATGTGCGAACGTGCCGTGACTGTCAGAGGCGTAAAGTTCCACCCGTCAAGCCTGCCGGCCTCCTTCAGCCAGCAAGTGGGAATGGACCTTCTTGGGCCGCTCCCCACGTCATCCTTGCAAAATAAGTGGATAATCGTGGCAACTGACCATTGAACACGCTATGCGGAGACGAAAGCTGTGCCGCGGGGAACTGCTGCTGAAATCGCCAGCTTCTTCGTCCAGAACATCGTGCTTTGCCATGGTGCACCCGCTGTACTCATTACTGACCGCGGTGCAGCATTTACAGCGGAGTTATTGCAGCAAGTCGTCACACTGACGCACACCGACCGCTGAAAGACCAAAGCCTACTATCCCCAAATTAACGGCTTAACAGAGCGCCTAAACAAAACATTAGCTGACATGCTCTCCATGTACATTGATGTGGAACACAAAACATGGGATCAAATTTTGCCATACTTCACGTTTGCTTACAATACCGCTGTGCAGGAAACCACCGAGTTTACACCATTCGAGCTTGTTTACGGACGTCACGTTACAACTCTCTTAGACTCCATGCTCCCGGTAGACCACGAAACCACAAGGAATGACACCACTGAAGATTTCGTCGAGAAAGCCGAGGAAGCTCGCCAGCTTGCTTGGTGTCGCATCCGCACCCAGCAGAATAACGACGCCTACCATTACAACCGGATCCGACGGAATTTCCGGTACTTACCAGGCGACCCCGTGTGGGTGTGGACACCTATCCGACACCGTGGGCTCTCAGAGAAATTGTTGCGCCGCTATTTCGGCCCCTGTGAAGTTGTACGCCGCCTCAGTGATGTGAACTGCGAGGTGGTGCCTCAATGCTCTGATCCTGGTTCGAAACGACGCCGTCCCCATGCTGAATACGTCCTCGTAGTACGGATGAAGCCGTACTCCGCACGCGAGGGATGAGCAACCCTCACAAACCGCTTGAGCATTGTGTACATTCCTGTATGTTATTTTGTCTTTTCATGTTGGCACTCTTGCCCATAGTGCGTGCCCGCTGCCCTTGAAGCGGCCGGGCCGGTCGCTTTTTAGAGGAGAGCAATGACGCGAAATAAGTTTGCACGTTATGGCACGGGACCCTTTAGGCGAGAAGGACGAAATTCGTGGTTGCGCACGCGCTCTCCGAGGACCAGCCATCGCTAAAGGCAGACGTTCTTTTTTTGTCGATCTGTGGGTGGTAAACTGTTTTAGTTGTACTAGCTGGGTGACAATATAGTAAGCGTCCATTAGCTCACGTGCTGGTTGATTTCTACATCGGCCAAGACTCTAGCTTAATCTCAGAAAAACGTGGGTTGCACATGCAGGTCTGCAGAGCACTGGCAAATGTGCCACGCCATCTTTGATTAGATTTAGTTCGTGTTCCCTGACTCGTTCATTTAGGCAGCGTCCAGTGTGTCTTATGTAGCACTTGCCGCACTCAAGGGGAATTTCATACACCACCCCCGTGGCGCATTTCCCATAGGACGGGCCATCTTTCTTGCCACAGCCTTTTGAACCGGCCTCCTCGCGATAGGCTCTCGAACAGAGTCGACCCAGTTCCACGCTTCACCATTCTGGAATGACATGAATTATACGGCAGCACCCCTTTCTTGGCACATGGGAAATACTGCCAACAAGCTTGTCCGTCATGAAAAGTTGAATCTAAAAACTGAATCTTGAATCTAAATACTGCAGGGTGTTGCGCTGTGGCACTTCATGCTTAAACAAAAGCCCTTTGGCATTGTTCTTAAAAATGTTTTAAATATTGCAGCGCTTCAATGAGCCTTGTCCTTTAAAACGGATTATGAAGTCGTCCATATATGTAAAACCTATTAAAATATTTGAAGTGTTGTCCCGTTTAAAAGGCTCGTCGAGCCGGCGATCAACACTAGACAAGAATATGTTGCACAGCAGTGGTGCAATACACGAACCAATGCAAATGCCGCGTTTTTGTAACAAATACTGTTTGTCAAAGTAAATAAGTGTACTATTAAGATAGGCCTCCAAAAACGTTAAAAAGTCCTTAAGCGTAACACCGGCTGCATTTTGAAAAGCTATGATGCCGCTTTCTTCTACGCACATCTTTACCACAACAAAAAGTACATCATGTGGAATTCAATAAAACAAATGCTCAAGATGCAATGCAGTTTCTGTGGATGTTCAGGATCTGAACGCCCCTACACGTGGGCCTTGACCTTCCGGGCGGCCGTTCCAAGCATCGCATGACTCTATGCGCAATAGCGCAGGCGGATGCTGCACCGATACAGGACGACCTAGTGGGAAGGACACACCTGTACTCGGACGGCTCCGTCCTCAACGATGGCTCCGCGGCTGCTGCCGGCACTGCACCGCACCTCGGCATCGAGAGAGTGCCGCCTCTCGTTCCGCGCTTCCTCCACAACCGCGGAGCTCGTGGGGATACACCTGGCTGCCGACATACTCAAAGAATCGCCACGTATTACGAGCGCGGCGATTTTCTGCGACTCGAGACCGGCCTCTCCGCAGCTCCTTCTCGACGGACGCGCCCCGCTGCTTGCTCAGCGATTTGTCTGCTGACTCCATGCTTTGGAACGGCGCGTGTGCGACCTGCGACTCCAGTGGCCGGGCGCGCACACCACCTGTCGAGCCCGCTGTCGCCTTGCGTCAAATCGCTTGACTTGGCGTGCCAGCATTCCAGCGAGATGTCGCCCTCCGCCACTCCAACAGCCACGTCGCGCAGGTTAAAGCTCCCGCCGCGCGATCTCCTGCAGGCACGGTTCACCAGGAGGGAGCGCGCCTTCCTACTGACTCTCCGGCTCCGGCTCTGTTTGGCCCGCCTAACATCAGCACCACCTGGAAACTTCTGCGCGCTGGCAACTCTGCAGCACCTGCTCTGCGAGTGCCCGGCTAATGCCGCAGAGCGAAAATCCCTCGTCAGCATCTACCGTCAGTACAACCTCCCTTACTAGGCGGCGGAACACATTTGAAGTGTTGAACACATTTGAAGATTTGGCAGCGTTGACAGCGGCGGAGCAGAAGCCATAATCCCTGACTGTTGCAGATTGCAGATTTGCACCTACTTCAAGGCGTCACTGCGACAGCTTTATCCGATGGGTAGGTGGGACTGCGCAAGAAGACAGCGCAAGTCTACCACAAAAAGCGGCAGCGCACAGGCTTCGTTCATCGAGTCCTGACTGCGCAGGCTGGACGACGAAACACGTGGCCACCCCCTGGCTATAAAGCTACCGCTGTTTCGCGGATGCATCATTTGGCAGCGGTGACAGCGGCGGAGCAGAAGGCATAATCCCTGACTGTTGCACATTGCAGATTTACACCTACTTCAAGGCGTCACTGCGACAGCTTTATCCGACGGGTAGGTGGGACTGCACAAGAAAACAGCGCAAGTCAACAACAAAAAGCGGCAGCGCACAGGCTTCGTTCATCGAGTCCTGACTGCGCAGGCTTGACGACGAAACACGTGGCCACCCCCTGGCTATAAAGCTACCGCTGTTTCGCGGACGCATCATTTGGCAGCGGTGACAGCGGCGCACCAGAATGCATAATCCCTGACTTTTGCACATTACAGGTTAGCGAACTTTTCAGATATTCTAGAAGTGTAATAAGTATAGTTTTGTTGTCACTGCTGCCACAATGTGTGACACTTTTGTTCGTTGCTGCAGTCATTAGAAATGGCTAGGGATCTTTCAAAACAGCTACAAGAATTCAAAGATGAGCTAAGGAATGAATTCAAAAACTTAAAGGAATCTCTTGAAAGAAACATGCGTGAGGAAGAAAGAGAGCTCCGGGCCGATATTGATGACATGAAGCAAAGCATGAATTTCATAAGGAAAAGCCTTGACGATGCTAAGCAGCGACTTGATGCTACCTTGGCCGAGAATAATTCTCTTAAGAAAGAAAATGAAGTGCTCCGGCAGCAAGTTCGATCATTGGAGAGGGATCTGGCTGAATGTCAAACCAGTCTTGTGAAATGGGAGCAGTGCTCGCGCTGCAGTAACCTTGAGTTTAAGGGCGTTGCAGAAACTCCGAGCGAGTGTTTAACCGATATCCTCGCTAAAATAGGTGCGGCCATCAGTGAACCCATCTCCGCCAGTGATAGAGACGTAATTCACATGGTGGCAACCAAAGGCAAAACAAAGAAGAACATTGTTGTACTGTTCATAGAGCGCGAAAAGCGAGACAAAGTCTTAAGGAAGGCAAAGAAAACAAAACTTACAAACGTAAACCTGGGTTTGTCACTGGAAGCTTCCGAAACAGAGGCGAATTTGCCTGTTTTTGTAATTAAACACCTGTGCCAATTTTTGAACAGATTGCTTGGTATGGCTGTCGCGCGCAAGCGCGAACATGGCTGGTAGTTTGGGTCAAAAAAGGTGGCATTTTTGCCCGTCGCGATGAAGCGTCTGCCATTGTGGCAATAAGACGCGAGAGCGATCTGGACAAGATTACTGCGACAGGATAAGAGGGCGCATGCTTGGCGCGCGCACTAAGATTTTCCAGCATGTGCAGACAAGGCTACCGATTGTGTGCTACCTGAGGACATATGTGCTTCCAAATCTGAGAGTCCAGACAGGCTTTTTAAGCTTTTTCATTTAAACGTAAGATCCATACAGTATAAATTTGACGAAATTATCACCCTTTTAAAATCATGCAGTGTTAGATTTGATGCACTCATGTTCACGGAGACTTGGTATGGTGAAAACTTGGATCACTTTAATTTACCGCGTTACCATCATTTCTTTTTAAATCGGGAAAATTGTAGAGGCTGCGGAGTCTCCATTCAGGTTGCTGTACCAGCTTTTGAAATGCTACACGAATTTAGCACCGTTAGCAGTGATATTGAAATAATTTGTATTAAGAAAAATAAGAATATGTTCGCTGTGCGGTACAGACCGCCAAGCGGCAATCTCGTGACGTTCTTAAACTTCCTTGATTCTTTACTTTCTTGTACCAATGAAAATGGATGGTTACTAACAATAGGCGGTGATATGAATGTCGATGTTCAAAAGGTCTCGAGCCGGGCGAATGACTTCTTGTTTGTGTTGCAGAGTAATGGTTTTCAGAATGTTATAGCAACGCCAACACGCGTTACTTTTTTAACTGCATCTGTGCTTGATTTATTCATTACTAACTTAAATCCTAATAACGTTTTCTCTGGTGTCATAAACATTGACATCAGTGATCATTTACCTACATTTTGTATGCTTCAGCGTAACAGCGCATTGAAACAAAAGGAGTGGCCAGAACTCGCGTACCGGGAAATATCATCTAACACGTTAGAAAATTTTACGGATAAGATCGCTCAAACAGACTGGAAGAAAACATTTACTTTTGAAAACAGCAACAAGTGATATGACTCCTTTTTAAGAATTTTCAAGAAACATTATTTCGAGTCCTTCCCATTACGCACATACCGTAAACAAAAAAGGTTGCGTAAACCATGGATCACACATGAACATATCGAGCTTATTAAGCATAAGAACAAACGTTTTGACAACTTTCTTAAGTCACGTAGCATGTAAAAATTAAAAGAACTTAGAATGTTTCGAAACAGTTTGAATAAAGATATAAAAAGATCAAAAAGCGAATATTACAAGCGTGTATTTGACAACAATTGCTTGCGTGATAGCGGCAAAGTGTGGAAGAAAATGAACGAGGTATTAAACAAGAGCACTAAGGATGCCACGATTGACAACCTTGTTATAAATAACAATAAGGTTGGTGGAAAGGAACTAGCTAACCTTTTTAACGATTTCTTTGTTGAAATTGGCACTAGTACATACTGTCATGAAGCTGCTAATCATATTCTGAGACTATTCCACACAATGTACATACTGCAAACATCCATCGCTGAAGTAACAACATTGTATCAGAAGCTTAAAAAAAGCCGTAGCCGTGATGTAGATGATTTAGAAATAAAACCAATCTAATACGCCATACATTTAATTGCGCCAGCGCTTACACACATATATAACGTGTCTCTTTCGACGGGGATTTTTCCAAAGAACATGCAGGTAGCAAGAGTTTCAGTAATCTACAAGAATGGAGACAAAAATTGTTTAGGTAATTATCGCCCTGTGTCAATCTTGCCTGTATTCTCTAAGGGACTCGAGAAAGAGATTAATTGCCGCATTGAGAAATTTACTAGAAAATATAGCCTCTTTATGCACTACCAATCTTGTTTCAGAAAGGGACGCTGCACCGAGACAGCACTTCTAGCTCAAAACGGAGAAATATTAAACAATTTTGAAAATAAGTTAATGACATGGGTATACTCAGACTTTAGCAAACCCTTAGATCCAGTCAACCATCCAATATTGTTAGATAAATTAGAGCCTTACGGATTTTGTGGCACAACACTACAACTTATTAAATCTTACTTGAGTGCGCGCCATCAATACGTCGAACTGAATAAGCATAAATCGCACGAAGGGTCCATTCAATTTGGAGTTCGACAGGGTGGCATACTGGGACCAATTCTCTTTCTTTTCTATATCATTGATATTGTAAAAATATATCAGGATTGTAGATATGTTATTTAGGCCGATGATTGCTCGGTGCTCGTAAAGGGAAAATCCATTGATATTGTAAGACAAAAGGGAAGTGCGTTCTGTCACAACTTGCAGATTTGGTGCCAGAAGAATAGGCTCATTCTTAATGAGTCAAAAACTAAGTGTGTGTTGTTTCGCACCCCAGGCACCTTAGAAAATATAGACGACCATATTGCTCTCGGGCCATGCAAAATTAAAATAGAAAAGTTTGTTAAAATTCTAGGTGTCATTTTCTCAGAAAACATGTGTTGGAATGAACATGTGAAAACTTTATTACCAAAATTAAGAAGAGCTGCTGGTGTATTAACCAGAACCGTCACACTTTTCCAGTCAGCATTAAAAAGATGTTATATTTTGCACTCTTTTCACTCTCACTTACATAACTGCATGCTAATATGGGGAAACACGACAGCATCGAACTTGCACAAACTCTTCCTTATTCAGAAAAAAGCATTGAGATCAGTAGAATATTCCATGTTCTTAGAACACACAGAACCACTCTTTCACAAACATAGAATTCTAAAAATCCACAATATATACAAATACAAATTATTAGGAACCTATAAAAACGCCACATTAGGTAGGGCGAAACTATTCCAAGAGTTCTCAAATCTCAGGAAAAGTACAATTTTCTACCCTTTCCGATATCAACCGCCATGCTACGTTCCCTGCTCGCGCACCCATTATGGGAAAGAAGAACTTGACTACGTCCGAGCAAATGCACTAAATGAGCTAGACTGGAAAAATGTGGACGTTCTGGCCCTTACTAACAAAACCTTATTTAACCTGTTTGTTTGACTGTATTGAAACTGCTTATGCTTCTAATTGTTCTTGTAATTGTCATTTGTGATGGGATTGTCTGATCGTTTCTTTATTTGCTGATATGTTTATATACCTGAATCCAGATAACAAATCGTCGTGTCACTGCCGCTGTACGGGTGGCTAGAGCTTAGTCAAGCTGCACAGATGCAGCTTTTTTCTCTGGCCCCCTATTTTCGCAGTAACAATGTATTGTCTGAGGCGAAAATAATACTTGATTGATTGATTGATCGATTCATTGATTGATTATGCACCCTTCAGGCTGCAACCTCCCTCCCAGGGTGCTGTTTCATGATCTGCTAAACTTCGCCGGTGATGCCGGTCTTGCCGACCCTCTTTGAGCTTGTCCCGTGACGCGCCGAGTCATCGCCTGCTGTCGTTGTTCCTGGCACCCCACCTTTCTCTTCCTTCCTCCTTGTGCCGTGCGGCTGACGTGTCTTATATTGAGAGACAGTTACCGCGCTGCACTTAGCCCCACCTTTCACCACCCAATGAAGCATCTCTATCTCTCTTGCTTGTTCGATATGCCACTCCGCCTCAAGCAAGAGCGGTGAGCTGGGAGTGGCCACTGTACATTTTTCGCAGGCCTTTCATTTCCCCGTTTCATTTCGAACGCCGCAGGTGCAGCATCATTGTGGTTACAGCATGTTAAGAGACGATTGGCACTTAAGAGCAGGCGCAATCACATCAAGCTATGCGGCAAGCGTGCCGAGCCCATACCGTTGAGTTCCGCGAATAATAAAGCGAATAGCTTTCTGTGTCTGGTGGTCGTACTGTTGATCTGCAAGGGAGACGTTCGTTCGTTCGTTTGTTCGCTCGCTCGCTCTCTCTCTCGCCAACTATATTTCGCTAGTTCTCTCTCGTTCTTTTGAAGTTCTTTTGAAGTTGTTTTGAAGCACTTGCCCCACTACAAGTAGTGAGACGTGTCCGCGTCGGCTCCCGCTTTATGGGCAGTTTTGACAGGATTTTTCTCTCTTTGGTGCCTAATTCTGTGCTAAGCGGATCCGCGAAGTTACACGGTATACCGGGATATAGGACCTTTTTCAGTGAGTGGACTGTACTTGATTTTACGGCCTTTCTCGTCGAGACTACGCCGCCGGAGGTGTTAACCCTTAACGCCGAACCCGCCGTGCTCGTGGGCCGCGCCGGCTCCCCGGCCGCTTGACGCTTTCGTTATGATGGAATACGCTGTGGAAGGCAAAGATATTGCTCCGGAAGACGTTTCGGAGGATGCTGGCTGGAAAATTAACACCCAGAGGAATTCTACGACCAAGCCAAGGCCATCATACGGCGGCAACGCTGTTAGCCCTAACGGCGGGCCGGGACCCAAGAACGGCAAAGTGAATCCAAACTCGCCTGCTAGCGTCAAGAAGGGTATCATCATTCGCGGTAAAATGCCTCCGCTGCCGAAAAATGATATCAAGATTACCGTCAGGATTAGGGGAGGTCTGAATATTGCTAAAACTGGTGCGGCCACAGTGGCTGATACAATCGCGGCTGCCGCTTGCCTAGACGAGGCAAAGCGAGAAGCGGACACGATCTGCCCCAATTATCAGCAGAATATTGTGGTGGTTAGCACGCCTAAAGAAGAAAATGCTGCGAAGTACGTGAGGATCAAGGATTTATGCATTGCTTGGCACATGCATGAAGCTGCGGCATATCGTGCGGCGCCGCATGAAACGTGCAAGGGAATCATTAGAAATGTTCCTCTCAGCGAGGGACCCGAAGCACTCAGTCGCAAGATTGTCAACCCGCGTAATCCCCGGGCCCTGGCGGCAAAACGCATCAAGGAGTCGGGTACGGTCATCATCGCCTTCGATGAATACAAGGTGCCCAACTACGTTCGTTATGGTAACGCGCTGGTTAGGTGCACGCTTTACCGCAAGCAGATTGATGTTTGTTATGCTTGTGGAAAGTTGGGGCATCGCGCTGACCTCGGCCCCTCGCCGGAAGACGTGGTTTGCAGGGGCTGCGGTTCAACCAATCCCAGTGAGGCCCACCGGTGTACGCCCAAGTGTGAACTGTGTGGGGGAGAGCATATCACGGCTGCCAAGGAGTGCCAGCAGCGGTTCCGTACCCCATATGTGGTGCGGCGCCGTCGTTTTGCGCGGGCTATGGTGGACATCAAGGCGGAGGGTAAAGAGAAGGGAGGCTTCAGGTACGACGACAGCCAGTTCCCGACGTTGGGGAAGACGCTGGAGAGCGGGCAAGGACAAGATCGTGGGCGTCGACGTTCAAGGTCAAGATCAAGGAGACCAGGTTAGAGCATCTCGCAGCCGCTCCGGTGGCCGGTCTGGGAGCAGTTCGGCATCTAAGGTGCGCTTCGGACTAGACGGACAGTTGGGAACTGAGACTGCGCGTGGCCCCAACGGGACTGCGGGACAGGGTGTGCGCAAGAGTGGTGTGCTGCAGGGTCTACAAGGCAAGGGCCCCAGTGGAGCGGCAAGTGGTACTACCTGGACGGAGCACGCAAGTGCTCGAACGGAGATGCCTAGTTTGGTAAGGCCAGAGCAAAGCAATAATAATATTTGGGGTTTTACGTGCCAAAACCACTTTCTGATTATGAGGCACGCCGTAGTGGAGGACTCCGGAAATTTTGACCACCTGGGGTTCTTTAACGTGCACCTAAATCTAAGCACACGGGTGCTTTCGCATTTCGCCCCCATCGAAATGCGGCCGCCGTGGCCGGGATTCGATCCCGCGACCTCGTGCTCAGTAGCCCAACACCATAGCCACTGAGCAACCACGGCGGGTGAGAGCAAAGCAAGAATGAGGCCAGATTCAAGAGGCTAGAACAGGAAAACGCCGAGTTGAGAGAAATGGTGAGGCTGCTTAGGGCAGAAATCTCTGCCCTTAAGGGTGTGGCAGGACCTGCACCGGCCGAGAGGGCAATGCCTGAGCCCATAGACAGCATGGATTTTGCTGATGTAGGTGAGGCTAGTGGGTCGCGCCCCTCGAAGAGGAAGGCGATGACTCATGAGGCGGCGCCCGCGTCGAGGAAGTTGAGATCTGAGGTGAAGGAGATGCTGTCGAGTGTTGTAGATAGTGTTAAGCAGGTCAATGATGGTCTGGCGCAGCTGAATACGCGTCTCACAGAGTCGCTCGGCTCGATTGATGGGAGGTTCAAGGAGCTGCAATGTACAATAGAGGTGTTCGAAAACAAATCCAGTCTGAGTGCCTCTCCCCTTCTTAGGTCCGGATCTCAGTCGGCTGGTTCCTCGACAGGGAAGACTCAGGTTCAGCAAGATGGCTCGCAGCAACAGCTTCAACATGGCGCGCCAAAATGAGGCTTTTTGTGTGTGGCAATGGAACTGTAGGGGGTATGCTCGTAAACAGGTGCCTCTACAGCAGTATATTCACGCGTGTGAGGGTAGGCCGCAGGCTATTCTACTGCAGTAGACAATGGCGGAAGAAGTTTCTCTGACGGGCTACCGAACCATCTTCGGTGGATCCAAAGCTCGGGGTACCTGCATTCTGTTGGATAGCAAACGGACGCATGTGATCCATGATCTTAAGATACCTTTAAGTTCCCTGGAATATGTCATGATTGAAGTGATTCCTAACCGGGTGAACAAGAAAAACGTGTTTATTCTGAACGTGTATAGTGCCCCGAGGAACAGGGTGCAGAGATTCAAGCTGCTTCTGCAGAAGGCTTCTAAGCTTGCCGGGGACCATCCGCTGATCGTGGCTGGGGATTTTAATGCTCCGTATCAAGTGTGGGGTTACAAGCATGACACAGTAAAAGGGAAAGACCTTTGGCAGAACGCTGCGGAGTTTGACATTACGCTGGTCACTGACCCTGCCTTTCCGACACGTATAGGGATGTCGACGTGTAGGGATACTACCCCTGACCTCTGCGTTGTAAAGAACGCAGCCAAGCCTAGTTGGTACAATCTTGCCGAAGACCTCGGTAGTGATCATTATATTAACCAAGTCGTTTTTGAGGTTGAGGGTAGGCGCCCTAAGGCGTTAACGTTTATAGACTGGGATAAGTTTCGGATGATCCGGGAGGAGACAGGAGAAAGGGGGAAGGAATTCGAAGGCCTGTACCGGCCGTCCCTAGAGGATTGGGTCACCCAGGTGAGGGAGGATGTAAAGGAGGCTACGAAGGAGATCACTACGGATTTGGAGGTGGATAGTGTTGATAGCAGGCTGGCCCATCTGATTGAAGCCAAGCGGTCTATGCAGGCTAGGTGGAAGGGGCAGAGGCTTAATCGCAGGCTGCGTAAAAAGATTTCCGAGCTGAATAAGCTGATTGAGGAGCACTGTAAGCTTTTGTCTAGGCAACAGTGGGATGAGGTATGCAACTCGGTGGACGAGCAGGTGCGCAATGGGAGGTCGTGGGGCTTGCTTAAGCATTTGCTGAACGACTCCAATACGATGGTTAGTCAGGGGCACGTCCTTGCTAGAGCTGCACACGAAGCAGTAGGGTCTGCCTCGGAGGAAGAGCTGGTTGAAAAGCTGGCCAACAAATACCTTCCTGTTGCGGACCCGGATGTTTTTCTGACGGAGCAGGCCTACACGGGAGAGGACTTTTCCCTAGATGAGGACTTTTCTGTGGAAGAGGTACGCACGGTTTTGCATAACCTTAAGAGCAAGTCGGCTCCCAGAGTGGACGGGATTTCGAACAAGCTTTTGAAAAATCTGGACGATAGGTCAATCAAGTACCTTACCGGGGAGGTTAACGCTATGTGGAGAGACGGGGTGGTCCCGGTGCAGTGGAAGACAGCTCTCACGGTGCTGATTCCCAAGGCTGGCAAAGTCCCGAGCATTGATACCTTAAGGCCTATTTCGCTCACTTCGTGTGTGGACAAGGTAGCCGAGCATGCGGTGCTTAATCGGCTTACAAGGTACCTTGAGGAGAACCAGGTCTACCCCCACACTATGATTGGTTTTAGGGCCGGGCTGTCGACTCAAGACGCAATGAAGCTCATCAAGCATCATCATCAGGTGATGGAGATGGAAGGGGCGTTAAGGCCATTCTAGGGCTGGACCTGGAGAAGGCTTTTGACAACGTTCGGCACTCTTATATTCTTAAGTCCATTTGGGATCTTGGCCTCGGCGCGTGCTTTCATGACTATGTCAGGTCCTTCCTGTCAGGCAGGAAGGCTACCTTGAAGGTTGCGGAGCTGGAGTCAAAGATGTTAAATCTTGGAGACAGGGGCACTCCTCAAGGGGGCCGCCATCTCGCCCACATTGTTCAATCTGGTCATGGTTGGATTGACCAAGAAGCACTTGGAGAATGAGGGGATTAGGCACACCATGTATGCAGATGACGTGACCATATGGTGTCCCGGTGGTAGTGAGGGCTATATCGAAAGTGTTCTGCAGGACGCAGTAGATGTAATTGAGAATTATTTGGACCCGACGGGGTTGAGGTGCTCCCCCTCCAAGTCGGAGTTGTTGCTGTACAGTCCCACTAGACGGGGATGCAAGCCAAGGGGATGGATCCCCGTGGACCAGCTGAGCATTCAGCTTCGTACAAGAAATGGCGATCTCATACCTAGGGTTGATAAGATCAGGGTTCTGGGGATGATTATTGAGTCTAACGGCGCCAACACGCTGACGATCCAGAAGATCATTGCCAAGACAGAAAATCCGGTACGCCTAGTGAAGAGGGTGGCCAACAGGCAGACGGGGTTCAAGGAGGATAGTCTCATTAGACTTATGCACGCATTTGTATTGTCACTTTACTTATGTGGCGGCCATGCACAAGTGGAAACCATTGGAGAAGGAAAAGCTTGACAGGCAGATTAGGAAGATCACGAAGAAAGTGTTGGGAATGCCAATGTGCTCCAGCACCGACCGACTTCTCCAGCTGGGAATTCATAATTCCTTGGATGAGATAGCTGAGGCTCAGGAGAGGACGCAGATGGGGCGTCTCTCTACGACTAGCACGGGTCGGTGTATTCTGAGAGAGTTAGGTGTTCCTCAGGAGAAGATTTCGCAGCTTCATGTCCGTATTACCGTGAAGATCCGTAATCGGTATCACGTCAAGCCTGTTCCCAGGAACATGCATCCGGAGCGAAATGTTGGTAGAAGAAAGGCCAGGGGAGCTTGCCTACTGAGACTCATTCGGGATGAGAATCAGAAGGTTGGCTTCGTCGATGCTTCTTCTAAAGAGGAGAGAAAGGTGTTTACCATAGTTGTCGTGGACAATGAGGGCAGTCTCGTCAACGCTGCTACCGTTCGGACTGATAGGCCAGAGGTCGCGGAGTAAGTGACTATTGCGCCCGCCTTGGTTGACAGGCGCAGGCTTTTTGTATATAGCGATTCAAAGTCGGCCGTTAGGGTCTTTGGGAAGGGCTCGGTGGCTAAGGTTGCTTTTAAAATTATGCAGACATGAGAGATCTCTCAGCACTACTTATGTTGTTTCCCTGCTCACCTTGGCATGATCGAGGGAGCCCCTCCCAATCTCAATGAGTCCGCTCATGAGGCAGCGCGAGTTCTTACCCTCCGCTCTGCCCCGCGCAATGGCGTGGCGGTACTCCCCGAGAACAGAGACTCCCCTTCCACATACAATGAAATCACGAAGTATTACCTTGTTAATCGCAGGGTTTACAGTGTGCCGCATCCTAAACTAAACAGGGCTCAGGCACTTACATTACGCTTACTACAGACTGGTACTTATCCTTGCCCACGGAGACTGAACATGTTTTATCCAGAAACGTATACAGAGCCTTATTGCCAAGATTGTGGTGCTTTAGCCACGCTCGAACTCATGCTCGGGTCTTGTGAAAGAATTGAAGACTCTGCGATCAAGGATGCGTCCAGGTGGGAGGCTGCACTTCGCAGCCCGGACCTGGATGAACAATTCTGGGCTGTCCAGCAGGTTCACGTCGTTGCCGTGAGTCTTGACCTTCCGGTCCCGACGTGGGAGCGGCCCGCTTAGTGAATAATTATCCCTACTTGCAGGACCAAATAAAGTTTTCCTGCCTTCCTTCCTTCCTTCCTTCTCTCGTTCTTTCGTTCGCTCGTTCGTTTGGACTATTGTACTGACATTCATACACGGAGGTTTCGGCGCATTGTTTTTCTATACATTGTGCTCACAGTAGAATTTACCGCAACACTTTCTGCAGAGCACCGTTCCTAGTAACGGCTATACCTATGCATTCCTTAGGTTCCACCGAAAGGCATGTTCGCTCTTTAACTCGATTCCTTCATTTATGTGTAATATAGAAAAAGCCTTATAAATACACTGCATAAGAATGCGTACAAAATGTAACAGGAGAAGAATTAACATGCCATCGGAAAAATATATGTCACTGTGAAACTGTTAAAACAAAACGAGTTAAAATTAAGCGCTAGTCTATTCGGTCGGGAACTGCTCTCAGTGTCTACCAGCTCTGAATTTTGTTGCGTATCCTTCAGTGCCTGCGTGCGATGGCGAGTGGTTCCATTTGACGATAGTGGACGATATGAATGAATTTGCAAAACGTCAGACTGACATATCGGTCGTTTCACATTTGCACTAGTGGTCACAACAAAAAAAAGTTACTGCAGGGGACTGAAAGAAATCGTCAGAAAGAATTGAATGGTGATAAAGTTTATGAAAAAGCGTAAGCTATTGAAATAAAGGATGCGCTGTCAGAATCAGCATCAAGACCAGCAGGGTCTACTGACTGGCAGCGCTCCTTCGAAGTCGATGTGGAGCCGCTGTCCGCGTCCCAACGAGCGGCTTCAATGCAACTGCACTCGCGCACCATTTTTTCGTGGTCTATTGTGGTGCCAAGTTCATTTGCAATCCTTCGTCTCTTTTGACGTGAGATCTACTCCACAAATGTCTTCCTTTTCCTAGCCGAACTCATGCTAATACATGGCGAATAAGCAGCAATTGACACGAAGAATTCCGTTGATCAATGAAAAATTCTGCCAAGAACAGCGCCTTTGAAAACCCAGCACACTAACAGAACAGATACGGCCAGTCTTATAAAAACGTCTTCAAAACGCAGTCACACCACGTTTTTAAGCTATCCTGCTTGCGACGTTTTTAATGCGTAAAGTTTGGTCAAAAATTTGTTTGAGGCATTGCATCCAGTAATTCGACACTTAAAGGTTGTGTGTGCGAACCGCCATGAGGTTTACGTATCTTTATGGTTTACGTATGTGTTTACGTTTACGATAAGTTGTACAGTCGTACAACTTATTCCACCACAGTGATGTCTTCAAGAAGGTGGCGGCTGCGTACGTTTTCCTGTGAAATAATAAAAAACAATCACCCTAAACAACTTTCCCTATGTGTTTATGTTATTTCACGCTATAATTAATGCATCTTGCCATCTGACCTATGTAGGAATGCGATTAAACGCCCCTTACGGCGCATGCGGTGAAATTATCCTACATCATAACTTATCCCACAATATCTGTATACAGAAGACATCCGCAGAGACACCACATCGGTCGAGAAGAGTCTCCGCGTGTTGGTTAGCATAAGAACTAGCCCTAACGAGCACCCTCCCTAAAAAGTTTTTTTTCTTACCTTCTGAATGGCGACGTTGAATGTAGCGTTAAATGTTGCTTGACATGTCTCTTGCTCTGTAGGACGGGGACACAACGGTACTGCACCTGCATTTTTGAGCACAAATTGATGCTGCACTCCAAAGCATCACGCGACTACGAAAACGAAGATACGCGAAATACACCGAATTAGGGCAACAATAATTGCGGCGGTCACAATAATTATGACACTGATAAAATCCGTCCTACATAATATTTTGGAGAACCAAGTTGCTCATTCAAAAACGAGAACCACAGGAAAAGGCGACGAGATGGAAAGAGTGACTTCCGATTTTCCTACTCCGCCGCCTTTTTCTGTGGTTGTCTTTTCTGAATGCACAACTTGGCTCTTCAAACCAATGCACCAACCAGCACAGCAGGAAGTTAGTTTCAACTACATGATACACACTGGCGAAGTCTACGCCAAATGCGGAATCAGAGAACACGTCATTAGAGCTGTACGAAAAGACAATTGCAGGGGCGCTATAACGTAAAACTATTCCAAATGTTTCTATTCCAATTCTGCAATCAGCCCTCCGTGATTGGTTTAGACCACCACCACTTCACCTGTCTGTCACGCGACGTCACGAAATCAGCGATAGCTCCTCATCTGATATGACGTGTACACACTGATTACGCATACTTTGTCCGCACATAACATGAATAGTTATTTCTGATTCGACACCTTTTTGCCATTAGCCCTCGGCTATTGGTCAAAAGTTTTGGGGCTGCACCCACTTCACCTGCCTCTCACGCGACGTCACAAAATCGCAAAAACTTACCGCATCAAAGTGACGCGTACACGTTAAAGATGCCTCAATATGGCGAACAAAACTTAATTTTCTTCTGAATTGTCGCCGGCTAACCCTTTCCGAAAGGAATAAAAGATGGACTGCAGAAGGGCAGCGGATTGGGCGAGTTGGTGTTGCGTGGTAACGATTGCAGTGCTATTGGAGGAATTAGAGGGCAGTAAATGGGATATAATAGGGCTCAGTGAAGTCAGGAGGCCTAAAGAAGCATATACAGTGCTAAATAGCGGGCACGTCCTGTGCTACTGGGGCTTAGCGGATAGAAGAGAACTAGGAGTCGGATTCCTGGTTAATAAGAATATAGCTGGTAACATACAGAAATTCTATAGCATTAACGAGAGGGTGGCAGGTCTTGTTGTGAAACTTAAGAGGTACAAAATGAAGATTGTACAGGTCGATGCCCCTACATCCAGTCATGATGACCAGGAAGTCGAAAGCTTCTATGAAGACGTTGAATAGGCGGTGGGTAGAGTGAAAACTAAATACACTATACTAATGGGCGACTTTAATGCCAAGGTAGGCAAGAAGCAGGCTGGAGACAAGGCAGTGGGGGAATATGGCATAGGCACCAGAAATAGCAGGGGACAGTTATTAGTAGAGTTCGCGGAGCAGAATAATATGAGGATAATGAATACCTTCTTCCGCAAGCGGGATAGCCGAAAGTGGACGTGGAGGAGCCCGAACGGCGAGACTAGAAATGAAATAGACTTCATACTCTGCGCTAATCCTGGCATCATACAAGATGTGGACGTGCTCGGCAAGGTGCGCTGCAGTGACCACCGGATGGTAAGAACTCGAATTAGCCTAGACCTCAGGAGGGAACGGAAGAAACTGGTACATAAGAAGCCGATCAATGAGTTAGCGGTAAGAGGGAAAATAGAGGAATTCCAGATCAAGCTACAGAACAGGTATTCAGCTTTAACTCAGGAAGAGGACCTTAGTGTTGAAGCAATGAACGACAATCTTGTGGGCATCATTAAGGAGTGTGCAATGGAAGTCGGTGGTAACTCCGTTAGGCAGGATACCAGCAAACTATCGCAGGAGAGAAATGCGTCGAAGTTAGCTTTCTTGCAATAAGTGAGTAATTTTTGCGTGGGGGGCTTTTCTTTTACTGGCAATGAAATGCCAGTAAAATGTACGAAAGCCTATAACCCTACAGCAAGAATAGAACTGGCAGAACTTTCTAAGTTAATCAACGAGCGTAACACAGCTGACAAAAAGAAGTATAATATGGATAGAATTGAACATGCTCTCAGGAACGGAGGAAGCCAAAAAACAGTGAAGAAGAAATTAGGAATTGGCAAGAATCAGATGTACGCGTTAAGAGACAAAGCCGGCAATATTGCTACGGCACAATATGTGCGATCACGAAAGGCGAGCAGTGTGAAGACGACGACGACGATTAGAAGCTAGCGCGGGCTGTTGCCTCTTGGCCAAGCGCAGCGTATTGCCTTGTAGCCTTGTAAATATACTTGTAAATAGCTTTTCGTCGGTGTCTTCCTAATAATCCTTACTAATAAGGATGAGATAGTTCAAGTGGCTGAGGATTTGTATAGAGATTTATACATTACCAGTGGCACCCTCGACGATAATGGTAGAGAAATTAGTCCAGAGGAATTCGAAATCCCAAAGGTAACGCCGGAAGAAGTAAAGAAAGCCTTGGGAGATATGCAAAGGGGGAAGGCAGCTGGGGAGGATCAGGTAACAACAGATTTGTTGAAGGATGGTGGACAGATTTTTCTAGAGAAACTGGCCACCCTGTATACACAATGCCTCATGACCTCGAGCGTACCGGAATCTTGGAAGAACGCTAACATAATCCTAATCCATAAGAAAGGGCACGCCAAAGACTTGAAAAATTATAGACCGATAAGCTTACTGTCCGTTGCCTACAAACTATTTACTAAGGTAATTGCAAATAGAATCAGGAACACCTTAGACTTCTGTCAACCAAAGGACCAGGCAGGATTCCGTAAAGGCTACTCAACAATAGACCATATTCACACTATCAATCAAGTGATAGAGAAATGTGCAGAATATAAGCAACCGTTATATATAGCTTTCATTGATTACGAGAAAGCGTTTGATTCAGTCGAAACCTCAGCAGTCATGGAGGCATTACGGAATCAGGGTGTAGATGAGCCATATGTAAAAATACTGGAAGATATCTATAGCGGCTCTACAGCCACCGTAGTCCTCCATAAAGCAAGCAACAAAATCCCCATAAAGAAAGGCGTCAGGCAGGGAGATACGATATCTCCAATGCTATTCCCAGCGTGTTTACAGGAGGTATTCAGAGACCTGGATTGGGAAGAATTGGGCATAAACGTTAATGGAGAATACCTTAGTAACTTGCGATTCGCTGATGATATTTCCTTGCTTAGTAACTCAAGGGACCAATTGCAATGCATGCTCACTGACCTGGAGAGGCAAAGCAGAAGAGTGGGTCTAAAAATTAATATGCAGAAAACTAAAGTAATGCTTAACAGTCTCGGGAGAGAACAGCAATTTACAATAGGCAGCGAGGCACTAGAAGTCGTAAGGGAATACATCTACTTAGGGCAGGTAGTGACGGCGGATCCGGATCATGAGACGGAAATAATCAGAAGAATAAGAATGGGCTGGAGTGCGTTTGGCAGGCATTCCCAAATCATGAACAGCAGGTTGCCGTTATCCCTCAAGAGAAAAGTATATAATAGCTGTGTCTTACCAGTACTCACCTACGGGGCAGAAACCTGGAGGCTTATGAAAAGGGTTCTACTCAAATTGAGGACGACACAACGAGCTATGGAAAGAAGAAGGATAGGCGTAACATTAAGGGATAAGAAAAGAGCAGATTGGGTGAGGGAACAAACGCGAGTTAATGACATCTTAGTTGAAATCAAGAAAAAGAAATGGGCATGGGCAGGACTTGTAATGAGGGAAGATAACCAATGGTCATTAAGGGTTACGGACTGGATCCCAAGGGAAGGGAAGCGTAGCAGAGGGCGGCAGAAAGTTAGGTGGGCGGATGAGATTAAGAAGTTTGCAGGGATGGCATGGACACAATTAGTACATGACCGGGGTTGTTGGAGAAGCATGGGAGAGGCCTTTGCCCTGCAGTGGGCGTAACCAGGCTGGTGATGATGATGATGGTAACAATAACATTCAAACAGCGCTAAACGACAGGACCAGAGTGAGTAGGACACAAACATGGCGCTGAACGTACAACTGATTTATTTGAAGCAAGAAGTCAACATATATACGTACAAAACTGGGCACGCATGCGCCCGGTCATACATCGACGGTTCAATCGTCACTTACAGTGCATACATAGACGGAGGACAAAAAAGAACGACGTAGACAAGCGCTGACTTCCAAGTGATTTTTATTTTCAGAAACAAACGTATATACCCTGAAACACCAAGACAAAAGCGCCCTCTGCAAGCAGCAACCCGACGTGAGATTGAATTCAGAATTTGTTACCTAAGATGAACGAGAGCGCATGTGCGACCTCAAGAAAACCAGTTCTTTGTCTGTTAGTGCGATTGATGGCTTACGAACCGAGTCGCCATCGGCGATCGCTGCTGCGTCAATGATAATTCTGGTACTTTCATTGGAATGCCTAGCTAAGATAGTCGTCTCCTCAAAAATTGGGACACAGCCGCATTGTGCGCAGTAAACACCTAGGAAGCCTTCTCGCCCTTTGCGCACTTTATTGCTGTGTTCTTGTAGCCTAACGTTAAGACATCTATCAGTCTGTCCCATATAAGACATGCCGCATTTCAGGGGTATCTTATACACTACACCTTTCGAACAACCTGTAAACTTCTTCCTATGATTAATGCTGCAAATACTACCTTTCTTAGCAGCAGGATTGGTTCTGACACAAAGCTGGGCAAGTTCTTTTGGAGCAGAGAAAACAACGTCGATACCTGCTCTTCGTCCTATTTTCTTAAGTTTGTGGGATATTCCATGGATGTACGGGATAACAGCTGTATTTTTACTTCGTTCATGTACCTGAGACTCGAAGCTGTGAGGAACGATACCAAGCTTATTACCCAGGCTTTCCGAAACTGAGAACAGAAGGTTGCTCGGGTACCCTGCCGCCCTCAACCGAGCTATCTGCGTGCTGAAACTGGGTTCTATCAAATGATAACATGATTTCGTTAGAGCATTATGCAAGCAAGCCTGAACGATACCTCTCTTAACGATTTTTGAATGGGCAGACGCATAGGATAACAGAGGCTTGTTAGCTCGCGGATCGTACATCCAGCAAACACGTTGCCGGGTAAAAGATAACTTCAAATCTAAAAACCTAAGTGACCCATTATCCTGAAGCTCATGAGTGAGTGTGAGGGGAGATAAACATTCTTCGAACAGGTCTAACACTTGACGAACATAGAGGTCGCTACACAGCTCTCCTCACAATTAAATAGAACCAAAA
Source organism: Dermacentor variabilis (assembly GCF_050947875.1). Taxonomy (NCBI): domain Eukaryota; kingdom Metazoa; phylum Arthropoda; class Arachnida; order Ixodida; family Ixodidae; genus Dermacentor; species Dermacentor variabilis. Next base: position 6,261,803 of record NC_134576.1, on the reverse strand, counting down.
AATCATCGACATAGCGAAAGGCTTTTTTGATTTTTATGTTGCCCATCCGTGACATGACGTTCCTGTCAAGATAAGCCAAAAATAAATCGCTCAACAAGGGGGCGATACATGACCCTATACATATCCCGCTTTCTTGAAGGGAAACATTTCCATTCCATTTGGCGAAAGTTGAGGAAAGGTAAAGTTGAAGCAATTTTATAAAGTCTGGAACAGACACACCATATTCATTCTGGAACGCAATGTCACCATAACTACTGATGGCTTCTTCGATAACAACCAGGAGCGCCTCATGCGGAATAGAATAGAACAAGTCTTTTATATCTATGGACATAGCCTTAAATGGTACATCAGAATGTTTTGACAGGTAGTGGATCACTTCGATAGATCCTTTAACCGGAAACGGATCACTAACACCTAGCTTCTTAAGGTGACACTGAAGTCAACAGAAAAGAGAGTATTGCCACGTGCCCTTCTCTGAAATAGTGACACGGAAGGGCGCTTCGGGCTTGTCGGTTTTTGCGGAGAAAAACATGCGAAGGGCCAACCCTTCCTTGCTGTCTAGAGATTGTGCAAGATTACCCAAATTCAATTCCAATAAAGTGCGTTTTGCCTGCGATTTTACCTTCCTCAGATGAACACCAGTTCGCTTAATAAAGAGAGAATCAATAGAAGGATTCGCTTTTTCCAAGAAATTGTTCTTAGTTCTGACAAAAAACCCACCTTCTTTGTCAGCTGCGGCAAGACAAAGACTATTGTCGGTGAGGTAGGAACACACCCTTTCAACGGGAACAGAGCATATACGAGGTGAGTACGACCGGAGCACGTCCACACCCTCAGACACGCAACGGTCCCCCTCACATTCCGGAGCACGCCTCGACACATCACGCACCATAGTGAGAAGCTCCGCCGGGGTGTTCCTTTCCACTGGGGCGAACTTTGGCCCGAGAGCGAGAGTCTGTGCGACGAAGTCCGGCAGGCATGACAACTTTTTTCCCCGTGAGTCGCCTGATTTTTTCCCCGCGAGTAGCCGTCCAGTAGCCTGATGGTCCGAGCCCAGAGATGCAGAGAGGCCGGTTTTCCAGATTCTGTAATTGTGGCTGGTGCTAATCAGATTATAAAAATGCTAAAATGTTCGGAGCAGCCCAAAGAAAATGTCGCGGAGAAATAAGTTGTTGTCATGCCTTATGAGCACGCGTTGTCACATCGTTTTAAGAGAGTAGGGGCCAAGTATGGTGTGAAGGTCGTTTTTTCTGCGCCGATGAAACTGGGTAAATTAGGGGCAGCAGTTCAGAAGAAGCAGGAAGGCGTTAAATGGAATGCTGCATGCAAGGTAAATCATTTCAATAAGTACATCAGTTGCAAGAAGGGCGCTGTCTACCAAGTTCCTTTATCTTGCGGCCAAACTTACATAGGCCAGACAGGCCGTTGCATCAATATTAGACTAATGGAGCATGCCAATTCATTAGACAAGAAAGACACTAACCTGGCAAAGCATTGCAGTATTTGTAAATGTGTACCTTTCTTTGACGATACAAAATTGTTACTTTTTCGTAGTGACAAGACTACCAGAGAAGTCGCTGAAACATTTCATATCATCTGGAAATCTAATAGTTGCGTTAGCGAAACATCTTTAATCTTGTCAGCGAAAGAAATGGCATTGCTGCATAAAGGGTAGATTGAAGGCAGGTACAACGCGTGCGAATGTTGGCTGTCCGGTGTTTGTATCTGATCATCGATGTATGACCGGGCGCATGCGTGCCCAGTTTTGTACGTATAAATGTTGACTTCTTACTTCAAATAAATCAGTTGTAAGTTCAGCGCCGTGTTTGTGTCCTCCTCACTATGGTCCTGTCGTTTAGCGCTGTTTGAATTTTATTGTTACCATAAAAGATGGCTGCCGCCAATTGCTCTGGCACTGGATACTCGCCCCTGCCAGAGAGCACGGGTTTATTTGCGTGCAGTAAAGCTTTTTGCGAGGCCGTGTAACGTTTTCGAGAACTTTCGGCACGTTTACGACCTCGTTCTGCCAACTCTTCTTTGCTGACGATCCCTTTTAGCGTCATTCTTAATCTTCCGTTGCATGCCGCCGTAATTGTCGACGAGCCACGGCAAGCTAAGTAGGAGAAAGTGGACCAATTGCAGACGCCGGCATCACCCTCTTCATCTGGTTATCGACATTCAGTGCAGTGGCCTGGCGCCCACGGAATCACTCTCCACTTGAGCATGCCCCTCGCTTCTTGTGAGCCAATTAGATAAGAGAAGCCGCTGAGTGCAGGCAATGTTATTCGTTTTTCAAGCAAACAAAAGTGACCTGCTATGAACGAGGGGAGCATTTGAACGGTTTGTTCAGACAACCCTGCAGGCAACCGCCCGATACTTGCGTCGGGCGGTCACAAAAAAAAACCAAATGCACAAAGTACAAATACAAGTACACAAAAATGCGGTCACCCGCATTTAGGTATACTTCAACACGTACACTTGCGATAAAAGCTTATTTTTCTCTTGTGGTAACTAGTTGAAATAGACGTGGTCATGTTGACATGAGGAAATGCAACAAACAACTGACCAAAAAAGATGATAATATTAGACTAGAAAATTAATTTCTCACAACTAAAATGTGATTCAAGAAAAATGCATTTAAAGAAAAGCAGTACTAACGGCGTAGATGCCAAAATTGTGCGAGGGGCACTTTTCACAGTTAACACAGGGCAAAAAGAAGCTATAGCAAAAGAAGAAATTAAAGTTAGCAAATCCTCATATACCTAAACTCAATAACTAATAACCAGATCACTCGCGCAAGGCTAATAAAAAATGTTTACTATATTTAAGATCCCAAGGTGTCCTTATACCTAATAAAGAGATCGTCATGTCAATGGATGTAGAACAATTGCAGGGCTTGGAGTGAGTTGCCAGATGCGACGCGTGACATAAGGTGTTCTTGTTGTGCCTGAAGAGGTTGCTTCGCTCGACAGCCCAGTCTGAAAACATCGGCCAGATGAAATCGTTTTTCTCGGCGGCCAATTCACTGTTGCTAACATTTTGGCATATAAAAGAAAAATCTAAAAATATTGCTACGTGTGGAAACACACAGACAAGAGTGACTATTTACACTGTATGTACACTGCAGAGAGACCGCTGCAGGCAGACGCTCGCTTTCGCCAAAAGCCCAGACAGTTCATCGTCTTTCTCGCGTCGGCTCGTCTCTTGAGCATCTGTGGAGGGTATTGCAATACTACTCGCCCCCCCCCCCTCACAGCAAGGTCGCCGTTCCCCTGCTGCTAAATATCTAAGGCACGTGGCAAATCGTAAGGCTTGAGTCTGGCAACGTGGGCACGGTTTCTCACAGAGGAGTATGCAGTAGGCGTGGTTAGAACGATTTCATAGGTGACATCGGTCACTTTCCGGAGCACGCGATATGGGCTGGTCTAATAGGAGAGTTGCTGTTCACAAAAGTCAAGTTTGCGAGTTCATGACCAAAGTAACACGAGGGTGCTGGGCGAAAAATGGACATCATTGTGGCGGAGGTCATAGCGGTGCTTATGTTCGTCTTTAGACACTTGCCGACGAGCACGCGCAAGCTGGTGAGCATGGTAAACACGGGGGATAACGTCACGGGCATAATCGCTAGTGGAATCGGTGGTGGATTGAAGTACAGTGTCTATTGGCAGCGTCGGTACTCGTTCATACAAGAGGTAAAACAGAGAATAAGTGGCAGTGTCGAGACGGGAAGAGTTGTAAGCAAAGGTAATGTAAGGTAGAGCAATGTCCCAGTCATGGTGGTCGGCTGAAGCGAATTTCGATAGCATGTTTGGGCCGTTTGTTTGTGAATAGTGAGGGGTGGTAATATTATGCTGTAAGAGTAGGCACGGATAATGTCGTCAATGACTTTGCACAAAGACGTACAGCCACGGTATGTGCGTACTGGACGCGAAGCACCACACATCAAAATGATGTGTAGGAGGAAGCCCACAACATGAGTTGCGCAACTGGTCGGAAGGGCGCGTAATATGGTGTAGGTGGTCGCGTAGTCCGCAGCGACGGCAACCCACTTCTTCCCAGATACACATTCCGGAAAGCGACCAAGATGGTCTAAGCCGACACGATGAAGCAGGGATGGATTAAGTAAAATGGGGGCCCCCCTTTCCCTATACTGACCCCCCCCCCCCTGTCACCTGCTACGCTACTGGAAATATGCCATGTTTCATTTTAATTCCACCAAATTTAGAAGAACGAAGTGCCATCAACGGGATTATTATTATTGGTATTATTATAAGGAAAGTAACAAAACTTCCTTGAAACGCGTGCTCTTGTAAACCCTAACACATACGTTCACTTTGTGATTATTCTGCATCCTGTAAAGCTAGGCTTTAAGGAAAAGTTTAGTGCACTGAAGACGAACAAGAACGTAGAAAAGACAACACCGCTCAGATGTGTTGGTGGAGATGAAGCTAGGCTTTGTTTGCATCACTAAGTTTAATCCCGTGAGGAGATGGATGGTTGTATCCAAAACATTCTTTAGTAAAATTCACGCATCAGACTGGAGTAATCGTTATACACGTTATTCTATAAATATGCAATAGATATATACAATACTTAAGGCTATACAAACACCATAAAATGCACTAGAATGCACATGAAAATTACCAATTGTAATTACAAAACATTATTTGAAAATATTGTTACGGTGAAGGGAAGGAAGAAGTTGGGCTGGACTAGACGAAGACGAAGTCTTGCAGTTGCCTGAACGCCATTAACATCAGTTGTAAATATACATTATTTTACACACGTGGGCCTGCTTTCTTCCTGCAACATTTTGGTGGAAGGTGCGGGGTACAATCACGGAACTTCGCAGCGACGTCATCTACCTGCCGCCACAATGGCAAATCAACCGACACAAGCGACAACGCCTCAGCTACCCGTGCCAACGGTCATCCTCACTCATCCGCGGGACCCAGGGACATTTTGTGGCACGGACAACGCCGACGTCGAGGACTGGCTAACGATGTACCAGCGAGTGTGCGGCAACAACAGGTGCGATCCAACAAAGATGCTAGCAAACGTGATATTTTATCTACGAGGAACTGCGAAGCAATGGTACGACACACACGAAGCTGACCTAACGAGCTGGGATGTCTGCAAAGAAAAAATGCGACACCTGCTTGGCAGACCTGTCGGTCGTCACCTGGCAGCAAAAACAGAACTTGCGTGCAGCGCTCAAACGTCCACAGAATCCTATGTCATGTACATACAGCATGTGCTGGCCCTCTGTCGCAAGGCTGATGACAAATGACCGAGGCAGACAAGATTGGTCACATACTGAAAGGTATTGCAGACGATGCCTTCAATCTCCTGATATGTAAGGATCGTGCCACTGTGGATGCAATTGTAAAGGAGAGCCAGCGCTTCGAACAAGCGAAGGGCTGCCGCGTCGCACAAACTTTCGACCGATTGCCCAATACCACCGCGACATCTTCTTGCGAAGACCCGCCCCGGTTCGTTCAGCCCGCAGGACCGGAAGATATCACGCGCATCGTTCGCCGTGTGCTTGATGCCATGGCTCCGGCTCCAGTTCGTCCCGACTGTCGGGAAAGCGTGCCCGCTATCTCCCTCATAGAAGCGGTCGTTCGGGAGGAAATAGCAAGTTTGGGAATTCCATCTCTCTGCTCGGTCTCCGGCCGCTCGCTCCCAGACGCAAAGCTTTCCGCCACCCCGTCGCAACCCAGCTGACTGGCGCACAGCCGATGATAAACCCATCTGCTTTAATTGTTCCGGTATTGGACACATCACCCGTCATTGCCGCAACCACTGCTCGTCGCCTCCTCGGTGGTCGTCTCCGAGTCACTACCGCCAAGTGCAAGACAATCGCACTTTCTCGCCCTATACGCCGACTAGGAACATTAACGCCGGCAGTGCTGCACTAAGATCTAGCCGCTCCCTGTCTCCGCAATGTCGTAGGTCCCGTTCGCCTCTCTATCACCGCTCTTTGTCCCCTTCTGCAACCTGTCGCTTCGCTTCGGGAAACTAGGCGGTGCAGCTCCCGGAGGTGAAGCTGCAACTACGACCTGGCCCACAAATCCTCTGTTGACCCTGCCTACATGTGGAAACCTACTGGACATCGAAGTTGATGGCGTTCCTGTTAGATCTCTCGTTGATACAGAAGCGCAACTTTCAGTTATGAGCGCTGCTCTCCGCCGAAGGCTCAAGAAGGTTCTGACACCCGCCGTACTGGGCACTGTGCGAGTCGCCGATAGGAGTACTTCACGTCTCCTTGGAATGTGCACAGCACGTGTGACCATTGGAGCCCACTATACCGTTGTTCTATTTTTCGTCCTTGAACACTGTCCGCACGACCTAATTCTCGGCCTCGACTTCCTTTCGAAACACTCTGCCCAAATTGACTGCTCCGCAGGTGTTGTACACCTGGATCTGCCGCTTCCTGCCGACACAACAACTTGTGCTTCACACCGCTTATGTTCTGCTGAGTTTGCAAGGCTGTCTCCACAAGCGGCTACAAATGTTCTCCTGACGCCCTGTCCTCCCGTACCTGATGGCGAGTACGTCGTGTCGCCGCTTACTGACGTGGTTTTGTCGCGCAATATTGCCCTGCCGAGCACCTTAGTCCGGATCCGCGAAAACTGCACTCGCATGCTCATCCTCAATTTTGGATTTTCGTCGCATGTGCTGCCACACAGTATCGCCATTGCGCATATCACTCCTTTGGAAGAATTTCAGGTTTCTTCTTTGGCCTCTAAACCCTTCCTCAGTACTAACGGACCATTGTCACCCACTTCTCCGTACTCGACGCCCGCGGACGATGTGTCTAAGATGATCGTCCCTGACCTTCCTTCCGAGCAAACAGCAGCTCTTCGTCACCTCCTGTCATCTTATCGGGACATCTTTGATTTGGACAACAGTGCACTTGGCCAGACATCTGTTGTCACGCATCGCATCAACACCGGTGACGCCAGCCCCATTCATGGGCGGCCGTATCGTGTCTCCGCAACAGAAAGGGCCATCATACAAAAAGAGGTAGACAGGATGATGGACAAGGACATCATTGAACCTTCAAGTAGACCGTGGGCATCACCAGTTGTCTTAGTAAAGAAGAAAGACAACTCGTGGCGCTTGTGCGTTGACTACCGTCACCTCAACAGGATAACAAAGAAGGATGCTTATCCCCTGCCTCGCATTGATGACGCATTTGACTGTCTTCACGGACCCCAATACTTTTCATCAATTGACCTCCGCTCCGGCTATTGGCAGAGTAGCGTCGATGAGATGGACCGCGAGAAAACCGCTTTCGTCACACCGGACGGTCTGTACCAATTTAAAGTCATGCCCTTTGGATTATGCAATGCGCCAGCTACATTCGAGCGCATGATGGACTCTCTCTTGCGCGGCTTGAAGTGGTCTACATGCCTCTGTTACCTCGACGATGTGATTGTCTTTTCGCCGAACTTTGAGAGCCATGTGCGGTGCCTCACAACCACACTCTCCGTGTTTCGCAGGGCTGGCCTTCAGCTAAACTCCTCCAAGTGCCATTTCGGTCGCTGTGAAATTAACATACTCGACCATCTCGTAAACGCCGCAGGAATCCAACCTGATTCACAGAAAGTTCACGCCGTGCGAAATTTTCCTGTACCTTGTTCAACAAACGATGTCCGTAGTTTTCTGGGCTTATGCTCTTATTTCCGGCAATTTGTGAAAAATTTTGCCGACATAGCTCACCCTCTCACTGACCTTCTTAAGAAAGACGTCTCTTTTTCTTGGGGACCACTGCAGGAGAAAGCGTTCTCTACCCTGATTGAGCGGCTTACAACTTCCCCAATTCTGTCACACTTTGACCCTTCTGCGCCAACTGTAGTACGAACTGACGCGAGTGGTCATGGCATCGGCGCTGTCCTCGCTCAGCGTCAGCAGGGCCAATACCGTGTCATCGCTTACGCTAGCCGCCTTCTTTCCACGTCCGAGCGAAATTACTCCATTACTGAGAGAGAATGTCTCGCGCTCGCATGGGCGGTCGCGAAATTTCGGCCGTACCTTTTCGGTCGGAGTTTCTGCGTCGTAACCGACCATCACGCCCTCTGCTGGCTCTCCTCTTTCAAGGACCAAACTGGACGACTTGCACGTTGGGCCTTGCGTCTACAAGAATATACATTTTCTATTACGTATAAATCAGGGCGCCTGCATAAAGACGCTGACTGCCTGTCCCGCAATCCCGTGGATCAACCGGACGATACCGATGCAGACTCGGACATCAGTGTTCTATCCCTCTCCGGCTTCCTCCATATTGGCGACGAGCAGCGCCAATATGGACACTTATGGAACGCCTAAGCTCCTCGCCCAACGACGCGTCCCTCCGTATGTTCACCTTGCGCGATGGAACTTTATACCGTCGTAGCGTTCGTCCTGACGGCCCGGAGCTCCTCCTAGTCTTTCCCAAGCACCTTCGACTAGCCGTGCTCCAGTAACGTCACGACGCTCCTACTGCTGGACATCTGGGCATCACTCGTACATACGAGCGCCTGCGGCGACGCTTCTTCTGGCCCGGCATTTATCACTCTGTGCGCCGTTATGTCGCTTCTTGCGACCTGTGTCAGCGCCGGAAGACGCCTGCTATGCCTCCCGCTGGTTTGCTGCAACCAATTGATATCCCTAAAGAGCCCTTCTACCGGGTGGGCCTAGACCTCCTTGGTCCCTTTCCCATTTCCATCAAAGGAAACAAATGGATTGCTGTAGCAACCGATTACGCCACGACATATGCCATCGCACGAGCGCTACCAACCAGCTGCGCTACAGATGTCGCCGACTTCTTACAATACGACGTCATCCTGTACCACGGCGCCCCTCACCAGTTGCTGACGGATCGCGGCCGCTACTTTCTATCGAAGGTCGTCGACGATCTGCTCCGCTCCTGTTCTACAGAACACCAGATTGCTACCGCGTACCACCCTCAAACGAACGACCTCACCGAGCGACTCAACCGCACGCTAACTGAAATGCTGGCCATGTACGTTTCCGACGATCACCGTGACTGGGACGTCGCTTTACCATACATCACTTTCGCATACAACTCGCCCCGTCACGGCTGCCGGATTTTCGCCATTTTACCTGTTGTATGGCCGCGACCCCACCTTGCCCTTTGATACCTTACGCAGTACAATTACCCAGCACTGGTTACGCTCGCGATGTTATTGACTTAGCCGCCCACGCCCAAGAAGTCGCCCATCATCGCCTCACAGTCTCGCAAGCTTCTCAAAAGCGACGCTACGACCTTCGGCACCGAGACTACCATTTTTCACCTGGTTCCCTTGTCCTTCTCTGGACGCGTTCACGTCGCGTCGGCTTGTCGGAAAAACTACTATGCCGGTATTCTGGTCCGTACCAGATCTTACGCCAACTGTCCGACGTGACATATGAGATCGCCCCAGTCGGTCAGCCTTCAGTGCCTTCCAACGCCACAAGTGATGTTGTTCACGTCGCTAGGCTGAAGCCCTATGTCCCCCCATTAAGTGATGCTGTATAACTTGCACCGGCACGGAGCTCCCCGCCGGGAGGGTGATGTTACGGGGAAGGGAAGGAAGAAGTTGTACTGGACTAGACGAAGACGAAGTCTCGCGGTTGCCTGAACGCCATTAACATCAGTTGTAAATATAGATTAATTTACACACGTGGCCTGCTTTCTTCCTGCAACAGTATTTTCGCTAAAGGTAAGACAAGTAAGGATGGCCCCAAGTAAACGGGGCACTATCAAAAACAACAACAATGCAGTTTTTTATAAGCACGCTAATTATCACAAGAAGAACAAACAGGAGACGAACAACGAGATTTGTACATTTTGAATTACACTGCCCAGCGTTTCATTGGCGACGTGGAGGCTGGGAGGCGACACAACGAACTTATTCGAAGTATTCATGTATTGCGCAAACAGTCCTGTTTTAAAATGGCATATTTAGCGCCTTCGCTTTGGCGAAATCAGATATAGTCTGTTCGAAGGATAGATCGCGGAGGAGGTCCCTTTCAATAAACACGATAGCAAGTGAGTTCACCTTGTCGTCAAGGAGGCTAGAACGAAGGCGATTTTCATCAGCGACAACTTGGAAAACGATCGTTCGGTCTCACAGTTTGCCACGGGTATGCTTAAGTACATTCCCAAAGCAATAGAAAGGTCGGAAATACATCAATAAGCTTTCTTTCGTGCAGCAACTTCATTATTCTCCGGGGACTCGTGTTCTGGCACACAGAGCTGTGCAGAAAGTTCGCAAACTGAACGATTTCAGCGGAGTATGCTGGCTCCAATTCATTTTTGTAGGTTTTCACCAATTCGATCCTCAGCCTGCTTTGCCAGAGAGGCCTTGCTACCAACTTCTGTCAGCAATTTTAAGAATCCGAACCTTTCGCAGCGTTCAGTGTAGGCAGCCTTTCGCAATCGCAAAGCAGAGCCTTTACTGTCAAATACAACATTGTAGGTCTCTACGATAAACTTTTTTCTGCCTTGTAGCACACAATCTCTTTTTCCGTCCGGGTGCTTATTCAAAACGATGCGTTTGCCCTCATCCTGATAACATTTATTGGTACTTAGCGTGCGTGCTCTCTCTTTGAAGATATCAAAGAGAGGTCGCAAAGAATTAAAAAAGCCTTCTAGAGAGCTCAGCAGGTCTACAGCAGTTGAAATGTCTAGGCCTAGTTTCTGAAGTGCTACGCTCGTTTTGTGAAAAGCACTCCAAGATTTCACTCCAGAAAGTCGCCATGAATGCAGTCTCTAGTTTTGTCATTTTCTTGAAGAGAATGCGCTTCGTTCCTAGTGTCACCATTTTCTTCCTCGTCCTTTGATATAGCTTCAAGGCAACACAAGACTGCATAAAAATTTTTCAGAATGGCCTTACATGATTCAGCGTGTCTTCACCACCTGGTCTCAGAGAGACTTTCAAAACAAGCTGCTGGCCAGTTCCGCCCATGCTGTCCAAAAGATACCTCCATCACTTAGGTGAGGCAGCAAAGAACACATACAGCCTCTGAATTACAGTGAAAAATTTGACTGCTTCAAGGCTACTGTCAACGTTACACGCGCCAACTAAGTTCAGCGAATGACCAGCACACTGGACGAAGACTGCAAATTCCTTCAGGTGTTTGATTTGAGCTCTCAGTCCTTTGTATTTTCCGGACATATGACTCGCATTATCACAAGCTTGGCCCCTACAATTATCAATTGAGATGCCATTGGTCGTAAAGAGGGACATCACGGTATCGAAAAGATACAAACCGCTATGCGATTCAATTGGAACAAATCCAAGAAAGCGTTCCTACACTTTTCCTTTAAGTAGTATCGTAAAACAGCGGACAGCTGATCAGCGTGACTAAGGTATGGAGTCGAATCAACAATTAAAGAGAAGTATTTTGCGCGTTTCCCTTTGTCAATGCGATGTTCCTTGATAGCCTTTGCCATATGCCCGATAAATTCATCACAAACGGTTTTTGACAGATATGATGGGTGTCCGTTTCCTTACTTCAACCCGTGGCCCTGTGACGTCACCAGCAAGTTACCCTATAAAGACTGCGCCGTTCCTGATGAGCTTCAGTGGGCACGGTGAAAGCGCTGGGCGCAGGTCACTCACCATGCGTTTCGTTGTCTTACATGTTAGTTGCAGTTCCTTGAAAAGTGATAACCGATTCCTGGTTGTCGTGCCGTGCCCACACAATTGCGTATGCATTGCGTACGACTGTTTTTGTGTTTGCAAACTGTTAATATGCGGCGATGTAGAGGAAGATCCTGGACCTACGGTAGCGGAGATGCTGGCAATGCATGTGGAAGGTCAGAAGTCCATTAAAGCTGACATATCCCACTTGAAAGACCACCTGAAGACTACGGAAAAATTTATATATACCTTTGGTTCTCGTTTGACGAGACTAGAAGACGAAGTAAAAGAATTAAAGAACAAGACTTCCCTGAACGAAGGTATTGGCTTAGCGGCAATAGAAAAGGTGTTTCACATGCAGCAGGAAAAATTAATTGACTTAGAGGATAGAAGCCGCCGGTCAAACCTGATTGTATTCGGCGTTCCTGATACACTTGCAGAATCGGAAGCAACCCTGCGGACTAACATTATAAAAACTATTTCAAGATAAAGTGGGCGTCACTTGCTTGTTGGTCGCCCGTATTCACAGGCTCGGCCGGCAAAAGCGCAATCGTTCGATTATTCTTGATTTCCAAGATTACAGGGAAAAGCAAGCGGTCTGGAACAATGTAAAAAACTAAAAGGTATGCAAATTTCTATTCTCTCTAGTGCATGATAAGCTTTGTGTTGACGACTGCCCTTACATATGGGAGTATGGCTCCCATTCATGCAAAGCAGTACCGAAACCCAGAAGTGTTTGCCGAAACATTCCAGTGGTTGCACCTAGCTAGCGACTACAGCCTTGCCAGCTACGCTTGGTTTCTCTAAATTCTCGAAGTTCTGTGAATAAATTAGATAAACTTGAAGATTTGTTGCTGCTGTATGATCCACATGTCTGCGTCATAAAAGAAACTTGGCTGAATGAGTTTAGTCGAGACGATGAAGTTGTTTCACCGGCCTATCAGCTGTAGAGACGGGATAGAGGCTCACGTGATGGCGGCGTAGCTGTAATTGCTCGAAAAGGGGTCAACGTACAAGTACTTGACCAGATTGATAACCACGAAAGCCTGTTTTTGAGAGTCGAGTTTTTTTATACTACGTTTGTTCTTGTCGCTGTTTATCGCCCTTCCGATACTGATGACTTTTATTTAACCCAATTGTACGATCACGCGCTACAACTTCAGGGGAAAAGTCTTATAATAACCGGCGATTTTAATATGCCCTTCATTAATTGGCAAGAGCTTCATTATGGTTGCTCCACCACTGGAGAAACCATATTGGACATTATGCTTTCCCTTATCCTCGATCGAGTCGTGCTACTAAACACCAGAGGAAATGAAGTCCTAGATCTTTTATTTATCAGTGACATTTTCGGCGGAGGTATTCTGTTAGTTGAGGAGGGTATTCCAGATCACAAATTAATTTTCTACTCATGGATTAAAGACACTGGTAGGCGAAGAAATGCTTCTGTGATAAAAGTTTTCAAGGACTTTGCTCGGGCGGATGGTGTGGCCATAATGGAGTACTTGGATACTCATCTATGTGGTCCTATAAGTAATATAGAGGCAGCATGGAAGCACATTCGTAATGTTAATCGCCACTGTATGGAAAACTGTGTCACTAAAAGCGCTCCGTCAGCGTAGATTAAGTCCATGGATCAAGAGAGAAATAACTCAGAGTCAAAGAAAATTAGAACGATGGAGGAAGAAGCGTAAAACAGAATCCGAGCAGTTAAGACACCTTAAAGACGATTTGTTGTGGAAATTTAGGCAAGCTAGGAATATCTTTTTCCAACAGCCTTGCGGAGTTCATTAAAAACGATCCTTCTAAGTTGTGGCGCTACTTAGGGAACACAAAAGTCGAAGTGTCCAAATTGAATGCCGATGGTGTCAGTCAGGCAGATCCTTCTAGCATGGCGGAGACTTTTAACGAGTACTTTCAAAGCGTATTTTCTGAGTATGAAGAATATGAGCCACGAACCACCGCATCGGACCTCCCGCAGGACATTGACGTAACGCGTGGAGGGGTTTTGGTATTGATTTTAAATGTTGATACGTGTAAAGCTACTGGACCGGACGATGTCCCGAACCTATTTTTGAGGCGATATGGCAAACAAATTTCTTGGTGCCTAACAGAGCTCTTTAACTTTTCACTAGAAATGGGCGAAATACCTGATGATTGGCGTCGGGCGCGCGTAGTAACCATACACAAAAAGGGCAGCCGTCTTCTGCCTTCTAACTACCGCCCTGTCTCAATGACCAGTCAATGCTGTAAGATGTTAGAGCATGTGATAGTTAAGCGAATACAAGGCTTCCTCTCCGAACATAAAGTTTTATCGGTTCATCAGCACGGGTTCAGAAAGGGTAAGTCTACAGTTACACAGCTGGTATCGACATTGCATAATTTGTTTAGTGTTCTTGACATGACTGGACAAGTAGATGTATTGTTTATGGACTTTTGCAAGGCATTTGACAAGGTACCGAATAATAAATTATTGTTTAGGTTGGAGAGCACTGGACTTCCGCTCTTTGTTGTTAGGTGGATTTCTGCGTACCTTAATCATAGGCAACAGTTCGTACAAGTGCAAGATTTTTCTTCCAGGGTGCTCCCAGTTACCTCAGGGGTTCCACAGGGGAGTGTGTTAGGGCCCTTGTTGTTCTTAACTTATATAAATGATTTAACGAAGGTAATACCAATGTATGTCCCAATCAGATTATTTGCTGATGATTGTGTGGTTTTTAAAACAATCTCGACTGCAAATGACCACGCCTCTTTACCAGCAACTGTTCTGGAAATTCGCGACTGGTGCGAGAACTGGGGCATGCAACTGAATAGGGAAAAAACTGTTCTTCTACGTGTAACAAGGAAAAAATGTCCGAGTACCTTCACTTACCACATTAACGGCAGCACTATAAAGGAGGTTGATAAATATAAGTACCTATGGGTAACTCTTACCAGTAATCTTTCATGGGGTGTGCACATTTCAGACATCTGTGCGTCAGCTTTTCAAAAGCTATGTTTTCTCTAGAGGAAACTTAGAAATGCTCCTGTAAGTTCATGGTTACATTGCGCTCAGTTTTACAAACACGATATTAAGGAAGGACAGGACGTGGACGAACGAAAAAAAAATTGCGCTTCGTCCGTCCACGTCCTGTCCTTCCTTAATATTGTGTTTGTAAAACTGAGCGCAATATAACTTGAACGTTCACCAACTAGCCCCCTTCATTGCTCCTGTAAGTGTTCGGCTTCTAGATTATAACGCATGTGTTAGGTCGAAGTTAGAGTATGTGTCTGCGCTATGGGACCCATATGTTAAGAAAGATATAATAAAACTTGAGGGTGTTCAAAGAAAGGCTGTACGGTTTATATTCGGAAAATATAGAAGGACGGATTCACCATCGTCTCTGATGAAACGTAATAACATTACAACATTGCAGATACGTAGAAAAATAGAGCGACTTTTGCTACTGCACAATTTTATGTCCGGAAAAATCGCCCTATCTGAATCAAGTTATATTCAACCTGCCGCTACTAGGAAAACAAGGCACACAGCAGAACATTCACTGAGACATATTTTTGCGAAAGCTAATTTCTGTAAATACACTTTTTTCCATAGAACAGGTGAAGAGTGGAATGAGTTGCCGCCAAGTGTTATCAAGGCCGAAGACTTTTCGGCAGAACTGGACGGTTTCTTTTGTGAGCAATAGATACTTGCAACTGTATAAATGTACGTATTTGCTGTTGGTTTAGTTCTGTTCTGTCTGTTTTGGTTCTTTTTGTTGAAAATTGCTTCTTCATTGTGTTAGGGCTGTTGCTTTTGCCCCTTTTGCTGTTTGCGAATTTATTGCTGTTATTTATTGTTTGTCATTCCGAAAATGCCCCTCCTGCCAGGGCCAAAGAATTGGCCTGCAGTACGGTTAAATAAATAAAACTAAATAAATGCTAGGTTGCGCTCAGCTAGAAGCTAAACTACACGACTACATGCTTGAAAACCTCTGTCCAGTAAGCAGTCTCAGTGACAAGATGCTTAACCAGCTCCTTCGCAATTGTGCTGCCCGAGTTAGAGCGGGCGAGCCATGCTGCCACGTAGTTCAGGTGCTCGACGCTATTTTCATGTGCGCAAACCTTTTCTTCTGCTCTTTTCCAATCAGAAAAGCTGTGCGTGGTGAAAGCACTGGCTTTGCTTGAAATCGAAAATTTTTTCCCCATGAAACAGTAAATGGCACCATTGAACTCCGAGTACATTAACCAGTGTCGCTCGTACGCCTCCCAGTTTACAGCCTTTCGCACGAAAAGATGAGGTGACATATAGCGTTTCTGAGTTTTCTTTGCCTTTCGGAAGACGGAAAATTTTCTGCCCGATCTTGAAAATACAATGGCCCTTTCTCAAGGCATACACTCCGAAAGGTGTCAATTATAACGTCCGGCGACTTAGCAGGGTCACTTCGGAGAATCTCGCAACGTACCCCTTGCTGCGGGGGTGTCTGTACTCTGTTGCCGCAACGAGAATCCGTCTCACTCGTCCTCTGGAGGCACACTTTGTCAGTGGGATCATGATTATTTGAAGCCAAACTAACAGGAAACAAATCAGTCGGTTCTTGGAGTGTTGTTTCTTGGCGCTCGTCAGTAGAAGGAGGCTCGTTGGGGAGTTTTGGCACCTGTTGATCAGAAGTAGTAGAAATCGGGCGTGGCGGGCCGGACACCTGGAGCTCTGTGGCATGGGCCCGGCCGAGTAGCATAGACGGTGGTGATTCAGGAAGAGGACAGGGTTCGGTTAGCGTCGGTTGCTCAGAAATATGGATGACCGAGGTTGGCACCGTTTTCACAGGATCCAGACAACCAAAATGAGTCAAACCTTGCTTCTTGCCAGGAACCCGTGGTGATGGATTGGGCAAGTTCTCCAAAGATCCAAAGTTGGTACTATTGGGAGTTTGACACGGACTCTGGATAGAGCGATCATACTGCTCCGCGGAAGTTGACCGACCCTTTTCACATAAATGGATGGTAATTGTTCACTGGGCACTTCGTTAATCGGACGCGACCGCAGATGTCCAATGGTGGCCGTCCCGGTAACTGGCGCACGCTGCCTGGATGGTCCGTGGCTGGCCGAGAGTGCTGCGTCCTTCGGGAGCTCCTCAGCGGGCGGGCTTATGCAAACTTAACCAGTTGCTCGGGGCTGAACGCAGGCCGCGATCAACTTCGTTTTATAGACGCGCGCCGCGTCTGTCTGTTACTAGCGCCAAAGCAGGCTTACACATACGCGTACAGTTCCTTGTAGAAATTCCGCCCTTCTCCGTACAAAGTCACTCCTTCTCCTGTTCCAGTCTCGTCTTCCTATTGGCTAGGAGCAATCGTCTGTTCTGGGAGGTTCTCTTTTTCTTTCGCCCCGTCGATGCCGAGAGCGAGAGCGAAGGGGAGAGGGTGACTCGTAGCCCTGTCGAAGTTATGCGCCCTCCGTCGCCTCTGAGTCATCTTTTTCCACTTCTTTCTGGAAAGTGTGGCGGCCAGTCTGACCTACTTTTTCCGTCGAGCGCGCACGAGGGTGCGCAGTCACTAGGCAGGGATGGGCCCTGGAGGCAAGCCTTCGTGTCCAGCTCTCCAACTTCCCCCTTCACTCTCCCACAACCCTAGCCCGAACAGGGAACATTCCATGCCGCACGGCACGCGAACAAAAGCACGTGTGATGTTTTCTTTCCTTTCCTGCCTAGACTCTGCCATCAGACTCATCATCATCTGCTATCGGGCTCATCCTCCCATGCCCAAATTACTATCATGGTAAAAAAAAAGTCTAATGGGAGGCACTGTTGGGTACTGCAGCACATCCTTTCTATGAAAAGGACAGCGGCGGAACTATTTGAGAGGTGGAGGGTGGCGTGGTCGTGATGAGGGGCAAGCAAGATTTAGGTCCTCAACCCACATAACATGCTTTAGATGTTTCCCCCTTGTCCCTCCTCTCCAGACAGCACTGGACAGATGGACTGACCAGAAACCGCGAAAACTCTTCCAAGCAAACGCACCTCGCTTCGTAAGAGGGCCCCGCTGGGGTGGCCTGGGATTCCTGTTTTTGCAGCTCGAAAAGCTCTCCCCAAATGATCAGGCTAAACGTATGCTGTTACATTAGGCGGGGCGCCCCGTGTCATCGTTCTCGTTTTCTCGATTCATACATGTCGCTCGAAGTTCCGTTGCCCATGGTTGCATATACTAAGCAGGTTAGAATAAATGGTCGCCCTTCTCCTACTGTCCGAGGTGAGGCCCTGGGATGCAGCCCCCTTAGACACCCCCCCCCCCACCTTAATTCAGCGCTGCGATGAAGGGGTTAGGCCGGGATGTCGAATGGCTGCAGGTACCTGGCGGAAAGTTAGAAAGGTTTCTTGCGTCGTTGGCGTAAGTCACAAGCGACATAGTAACAGTGCACGGAACGGGCAACGCCAGAAAAAACGGTGGCGTACTCGGTCATAGGTTCTAGATACGCCGAGGTGTCCCACCGCTGGTGCGTCGTGAAGCTCTTCTATAACGGTTGAGCCGTGGTGTTTAGATATTACAAGTAGCATATAGGAGCTGCCCGGATGAAGATTATGACGGTACCTAATACCGTCGCGTAGGAGGAAGAGGCGTCGAGTAGCATCGGCCGCAGAATGTGCGAAACGGTCGATGAGTGTTTCATGTAGGTATCAAGACGTTGCTGGTCGGCAATATGAAGAAGCTGTGACGCTGAGAAAAAGCAAGCAGCACTGTTGGTATCTAAGGGGCCAAAGTCGTCAACAGAGTAACACGACAGGCTGTCAGCGTCTTGATACAAGTGGCCAGGCTTGCAAACCATGGAATATGAAAACTCTTCTAGCCTCAAACCCCATCGACCAAGCCGTCCTCTAGGATCCTTCAGGGATGAAAGCCAGGAGAAAGCATGGTGGCCAGTGACAGCGGAGGAAGGACGTCCATAGAGGTAGGGACGAAACTTCGCAACTGCCCAGACTACAGCAAGGCTTTTTCTTTGCGTAATTGAATAGCTGCGCTTCAACGGTGATAGAAGGACATTGCACAAGAGCGTAAAAAAGGACACGGACAGGAACATGAAAAAGACACCGAACGCTAGTGTTCGATGGGTTATTTTCATGTTCCTCTCCGTGTCCTTTTTCACACGCTAGTGCCATGTCCCCTTATACGAATAACCACCTACTAGCCCAGCTCTCTCCCTTAAAATGTGATTGGCGGCGGCTTGCCTAGGCAAGAACGCGAACCTAGCCATGATGTCGCTGGGCTAGGGCAGCACCTACGCCATGGCTACTGGCACCTGTACGCAATTCTGTAGGGGCGTCAGGGTCTATTTGGGCTAGGATGGGTGGCGAGGTAAGAAGAGTTGCGAGACGAGAGTAGCCGGCGGCATCTGAAGTCCCCCACGAGAATTTCACACCTTTCTTGAAAAGAATAGTCAGAAGTCCAGCGATCGGGGCAAAATCTTGAATAAAACGATGAAAGTACGAGCATACCTGGAGAAAACTTCGAATGTCTGGGGGTGCTTTCGGAACCGGAAAGTATTGGACAGCGCGAGCTTTGTCATATATCAGTTATGGAAGTGCGACGCTAGACGAAACGCATCGACTATCATCAGAAATGTTAAAACCTGAGAGAAACCGGCATCTTCAAGAAAGAACGGCGGAGGACAGGGATGGTCAGCAGTTAATACGTTCAAAACGTCAGCTATGTCGTGCGTGGCAACGAAGACCGAAAAATCCCGAGAGAATATCGGCCTTAGCCTACAAGTTCGCCAGAAATTAAGAGCGTCTAAAACGTGTTTTATCGCTGCAACAGTGACTAATTGCTTTGAAACGTCACCTCGAAAATTTTGGTGATATGTTGCCCGATCAAAGCCTACAATCAATGGAATAGTTGTAAATGATACCGTGTGCAACAATACACAAATTATTGCCCAAGAATTCAACACTGTTTTTTGGTTCTGTATTCAGCCGAAGAGATGAATGTGCTGCAATAGATTTAGAATGCGAGGACTATACCAATGATAGCTTTTTTTTTCTAAAGAAGGTATAGTCGACATGTTGCTGAAATTGGATGTAAAAAGAGTCTCCTGGTCCTGACAAAATACCCAATGAGTATTTGAAGCGATACTGTGAATGGATTGCATGCTTTTTGGTTAAAATCTTTTCTCTGTCATTAATAAATGGTGCATTACGTAGTCAATGGTTATTAGCAAGGATTGTGCCTGTTTATAAGGCTGGAGAGAGACTAGACATTGGGAACTACCGTCCGATATCCATAACTTGTACGGCTTGCAAAATCTTAGAGCATATAATTAGTAAACAGTTAGTAGAATATATTGAAAACAATAACATTTTTTACAACAAACATGGTTTTCGAAGGCGTCTGTCAACTGTCACGCAATTATTTGAAACAATACACAACTTTGCAGAAGCCCTTAATTGTTGCCAAGAAGTTGATGTTATTGCTCTGGATTTATCAAAGGCATTTGATAGGGTTAGCCATAGCAAGTTAATTGAAAAGCTTTATGGGTAGAGTGTAAATTCAAGAATTATTAGGTGGATTCAGGCTTACTTACACAACAGACAACAATTTGTTGAAATAGATGGCGAGTGCTCCTTTGTCCTTCCTGTATCATCAGGTGTACCTCAGGGGTCGGTTTTGGGTCCAATTTTGTTACTACTTTATATTAATGATATTGCAACTGATGTACATCCTATGATTGAAGTGCGGTTGTTAGACGATGACTGCCTATTCTTTTGCCGCGTTAAGAGTGTTTCTGATCAAGGACGACTAAATGATGCTTTATGTCGAAGTTATAACTGGTGTGAAAAATTGCATATGCAAATCAATTTTGATAAATCTGTTTGCATAACAGCTACGAATAAGAAAACTCCATTGATGTTTTCGTACGCTGTGAATAATATTGTAATTAAGCGTTCCACAAAGCTGAAATATCTTGGCGTAACAATCACTATTAACCTCAACTGGAATGAACACGTCAAAAACATGTGTGGACCAGCCTAGCGCAAGCTTGGTTTGTTAAGAGTAAATTGAGAGATGCTGCACCAGATATTAAACTTATGGCATACACTACCATTGTTAGACCAAATTTAGAGTATGCTTGTATTATTTGGGACTCTCATCAACAATACATGACAGATAAATTAGAGCGCATTCAGCGAATGGCGGTTAGGTTTATTTTTTCTGATTACGACAAAACTCGCTCGGTAACCTCCATGCTCGTCAGAGCTTGTCTCACTACGTTGGCTGTGCGCCGGCAAATCGCACGCCTTAAATTTTTATATCAACTCTATAACAATAAGCGGGACCTGAATTCCAGTTTGTATTTGAAGCCTCCTGGAAGGGTTTCACCACGAACTAATCACAATTACGCTATAATGCCTTATGTGCCAAGAGTGGATGTCTTTAAGCACTCTTTCATTGTCAAGACAATTGTTGAGTGGAATAACTTGAATTCTTGCGTGTTTCCGAGCAATAACATGGTTGACTCTTTTGATGAAATTTGACTGCGTTCAATGCGTGAACTTTCTACTCGGTATTCCCACCCTGTTACAGCCCGGCAGGGAGCACCAGTATTGGAAATAAATAAATAAATAACACTAGCATGAGGGACGCGGCCACCCAGGTAACAATTTCCCAATTTCCAGGTGATCGGTTTGGAGGATTCTAAATGACGGCCTTTCACCCGTACCACCTTAACCAGCACCAATGCTTAAAAAATAGGGACCGGTAGAATAGCATAGATTTCTCGAACTGGGTCATTACAAAAGCCGATGGGTCACTGAACTTTTTGAGCAACATAATGTGCACTGATGAAGCTTATTTTCGAAGAAACGCATAGGTAAATTTTCATGATACACATATTGGAGGAATCCCCATCTACGCTGGGGAAAGCGAAATCGGCACCAGTAGCTGTGGGCATTCAATGTGGGGTGCGAAATTTGCGCCGGTGCTATAATCAGTCCCATTTACTTCGATCACACACTGACGGGACAGCGTTCATCATCGTCATCATCATCATAAGCCTGGCTACGCCCACTGCAGGGCAAAGGCCTCTCCCATACTTCTCCAACTACCCCGATCATATGCTAATTGTGGCCATGTGGTTACTGCAAACGTCTTAATCTCATCCGCCCACCTAACATTCTGCCGCCCCCTGCTACGCTTCGATTCTCTTGGAATCCAGTCCGCAACCCTTAATGACCATCGGTTATCTTCCCTCCTCATTACATGTTTTGCCCATGCCCATTTCTCTTTCTTGATTTCCACTAAGATGTTATTAACTCGCGTTTGTTCCCTCACCCAATCAGCTCCTTTCTTATCCCTTAACGTTACACCCATAATTCTTCTTTCCACAGCTCGATGCGTCGTCCTCAATTTAAGTAGAATCGTTCTCGTAAGCCTTCAGGTTTCTGCCCCGTAGATGAGTGCTGCAAAGAGACAGCTGTTATGCACTTTTCACTTGAGGGATTATGGCAACCTACTGCTCATGATCTGAGAATGCCCGCCAAACGCACCCCAGCGCATACTTATTCTTCTGATTATCTAAGTTTCATGATACGGATCTGCGGTCACTACCTGTCCTAAGTAGACGTATTCTCTTACCTCATCATCGCTTAACAAAAGGGCACATGTTCGATTTTGATAATTGTAACCACGTTAGCACGGGAACACCAATGGGGATCAAGAAAATTTGTGGAATCATGGTGCATCCGTCGCAATCACCTGCATGCAATTCTAACCGTGGCCCCCTGCCGGTTGTTTAGGGCAGTATGATACATCAATAGGGTGTATATTTTCTCATTTGATGCCATTTGCGTACTGACGATGCCGCTCGCATAGGTGGCGCTACATCTATGTTTTTCTCATTTTATTGTTGAGTAAAGCCAGTGAAAACAACAGGTTGAAGTATGAGTTCTCCTGGCTTTTAGAACATTTTTTTCAAGCAGAATAAGTACTATAGTTCCATATGTGATTTACGTTATGATGAGACATCCGGTATTTTTGTCTATGATTACAGGCTACTATGGTGTTGGGTTGCTTAGCACGAGGTCGCGAGATCGATTCCCGGCCACGGCAGCAGCATTTAGATGGGGGCAAAATGCGGGAACACCCGTATACTGATTCGAGTGCACGGTAAAGAACACCAGGGAGTCCCCCACTATGTCGTGCCTTATAATCAGATCGTGATTTCGGCATGTAAAACCCACAAGTTAATATTTTTAATTCTTGTCTTGCCATGTACCTGAGTCGAGCTTTTATACGAGTGATAGTGCGTGAAGAGCACCTGTATAGCGGTCCATCGTAACATGCGGCTGCACCGAACTGACAAAGCGGTTCGCTGAACTTCTCAATTAGTACCGCTTCCTTCAGAGAGGACTTCTTTTAATGGGTGGGCATTTCTATGCAACGAGAAAAACCGTCCGTCCGTCCAATTACACGAGCGAATTCCCCTTCATGCTGCCTCTCACTTCAACGCAAAGTAAGCGACAAGAACACTGTGCTTACGAAGCTCAACTCGTGGCACGCTATGCCACCATCGCCAGCCATCTTCACATGAATGCGACAGTAGCACATCCTATTTCCAAGCGCATTTGGGAGGGGCGATGCGACGCTCTTTACGTGTAGCGCGTTAACTGCATGAATTGAGGGATATATGGATGGATGGATGTTATGAGCGTCCTCTTTGGAATGGGGCGGTGTGTTGTGCCACCAAGCTCTCGCTGTTATAGCGCCTAATGCACCTTTGCTAAAAAAGAAAAAAAAATGAAAAACAAAAAAAACCACAATAAATTTCCATAACCAAATTTCTTTACCCCTATCGTGAACTTCGTCCTTGCACGTCCCCGTTTTTGTTTCCCTACTTTTCTTCCGCCAATCTTCCAATCGCTTCTTACTAAGCTCTGCTACGGACATGTTTGCTTTCCTCTACTTTCGCTGAACCCAAGGACTTCAAGGAGGCCAGTGGTGCCTTAATTGACGGCTGGGCAGATGTCTTTACATTCTAATAAAACATGCTTCATTGTTTCCCTAGCTTTATCGCAGCAAGCACATACTTCTTCTTCCTTCTTATATCTCGCTTTATAGGTGCGTGTTCTAAGGCATCCTGATCTCCCTTTGAAAAGTAATGAGCTTCCCTTTGAGTTATCATAAATTGTTTCTTTCCTGATTTAATTTTTCCTCTTTTCCAATGCCTCCACCCATGAGATTATTTCAACCTCTCTGACTTTCCGCTTGACGTTCTTTGTTGCTATGTTGCTCATCCTACAGGCCGCATAATTGCTGGTAAGCTTTCTAGTTCTTTTTCTCCACTGTGAATCAACGTTTTTCCTGTACAGATACCTCAACATTGTGCCCGCCCATTTACTTTCTTTCTTATTCCTCAGTCGTTCTTCATAATCAATTTTACTGTGAGCTTCCCTCACTTCAAAATTAGTCCAACCCATATCACCCTGCACAGCTTCATTTGTAGCCTTCCCGTGAGTACCCAGTGCGAGGCGTCCCACTGACCTTTGGTTCTCATCGAGTCCTGCTTGTACCCCTGATTTCATACAAACAACCGCACTCCCAAAATTATGTCCTGGAAACATTACACATTCCCACATACCCCAGAGCACTTCGTACCTATTGTATTCCCATAGGACTCTGTGCTTCATTATGGCTGCATTTCTCTTCCCCTTTCCTGTATTTGCTTTTTCCTGTGTTTTCATATATCTATTGCCTTCGTGTATCCATACATCAAGGTATCTCAAGGTATTTCCTGGCCCTGTATTGGCACTGTCTGTTCACTGTTTTCATTGTATACCATAACACCTGATTTTCTCAGACTAAATTTCAAACCTAAATTGTGGTTTTCCTGGCCAGACGTTGCAAAGAACTTTGCGTGTTAGCTAGCAACACAAAGTCGTCCGCATAAAACAAACCTGGAAGCTGCTACTCTACAACTGTACCCGCCTGTTTGTATGAGACCCAATATTACTTCCATCCAGCGCCCTCTCCATCCTCACCATATACTTCATAAACAGCAGTGGGGATAAAGGGCACCCCTTCCTCAGTCCCTTGTTGATATAAACTTTCTCCTCACTCTTCATCCTTTGCCATTCGAAGCAAACGGTATTTTCAAGGTTAAGCTCTCTCAAAAGCTGTAGACAAACATCTCCTAAGCTTTCCGCTTTCAGAATATCCCACAATATGTTGCGGTCTACCTTATCATACGATGATGTAATGTCTAACAAGGCCACAAATAACAGTCTACTTTCTAATCTTGATCGTCATCATCACCATCATTTATTTCCCCTTAAGGACCCCTGTCGGGGTATTACATAAGGAGGGTTGAGGTTACAAAAGGTAAGGATAGAAACAAAGATATGGTTACAATTTTTTACAAAACTCAGCCTGCGGATTCGTATTAGAACAAAAAAGACAGAAAAACCAAGCCGCAAACTGAATAGAATGCAAAAGCAAATCAGCAGAACAGTCACAATGTGAGACGGCAATCGCAAAACAATGAAGGCACAGTCGGGTCATTATAAGGTTAGGGTGTAAAGGGATCAGTAAGCAGCTGCTTGAAGATAGCGGGGTTGCGCTCACTGACAACTCTATCTGGTAAACTGTCCCACTCTGAAATGGCGCTAGGCAAAAACGATTGATTAAAGAAACATGTTGAACCATGCAAGCGCTGGATGCTGCAAGGGTTAAAAAGGCGACGAGATGTACGGGTTGGTGGGATTAGAAGCCTTCCATGCAGTTCAAGGAAGTTATAACAAAGTCCCTGGGAAAGGCACAGCTTTGCAATTTTCCTACGCAACACCAATGGTTCGAGTTCTAGACATGATTTAGTTGCACTGACACTTCCTTTACGGCTGTACCTGGAAGTGATGAATCTAGCTGCACGATTTTGTATTGATTCTAATATATTAGGTAAGCTTGGTACGTGCTCCAAATAGCTGACGCGTATTCGAGTTTACTTCGAATGAAAGTTTCATAAGCTAGGTTTCTTGTGGATATGGGGCACAGCGCAAGGATATGTTTGACGTAACCAATAGATTTATTGGTGTCGGTAGCCAATTTTGTTATATAATCGGACCAGGTCAACCTGCTATTAATAGTGATACCGAGATAAAGATACGATCGAACGGTGGATAGGGCTGTCGAGTTTAAATAGTGCGGGTGATGCTTTTCAGAGTGTTTACGGGATACCTGCATAACTTCTATAAAAGCCCTGGAGTGCGGCCTCATCCTGATGACCAGAACCGGTAACGCACTCCCTCACCAGAGCAGGATTGGCCACCCTGGTGCAGTATTTCGCCACAACCTCCTGAATATGAATACAACAATCAAACCCCGGCCCTCAGTCCCCAGCTGCTGCGAAGCAACTGACCACGGCGGCGGTCAGACCTGCGACGCAGCCGAGGGTACTCAGAATCCCTGATTCCGGACAGGCCGCCATTGGAATCTGAACCTGGCGACGTTTAATGCTAGAACGTTATTTAGTGAGGCGAGTCTAGCAGTGCTACTGGATGAATTATAGGGTAGTAAATGGGATATAATAGGACTCAGTGAAGTTAGGAGGACAAATGAAACATATACAGTGCTAAGAAGCGGGCACGTCCTGTGCTACCGGAGCTTAGCGGAGAGACGAGAACTAGGAGCCGAATCTTGGAAGAACACTAAAATATACCTAATCCATAAGAAAGGGGGCGCCAAAGACTTGAAGAATTATAGACCGATCAGCTTACTGTCCTTGGCCTACAAAGTATTTACTAAGGTAATCGCAAATAGAATCAGTAACACCTTAGACATCTGTAAACCAAAGGACCAGACAGGATTCCGTAAAGGATACTCGACAATAGACCATATTCACACTATCAATTGCGTGATAGAGAAATGTGCGGAATAAGACCAACCCTTATATAAAGCTTTCATTGATTACGAGAAAGCGCTTGATTCAGTCAAAACCTCAGCAGTCATGGAGGCATTACGGAATCAGGGTGTAGACGAACCGTACGTAAAAATACTGAAAGATATCTATAGCGGCTCCACAGCCACCGTAGTCCTCCATAAAGCAAGCAACAAAATCCCAATAAAGAAAGGCGTCAGGCAGGGAGATACGATCTCTCCAAAGCTATTCACAGCGTGTTTACAGGAGGTATTCAGAGACCTGGATTGGGAAGAATTGGGGATAAGAGTTAATGGAGAATGTCTTAGTAATTTACGATTCGCTGATGATGTTGCCTCGCTTTGTAACTCACGGGACCAATTGCAGTGCAGGCTCACTGACCTGGAGAGGCAAAGCAGAAAGGTGGGTCTAAAAATTAATCTGCAGAAATCTAAAGTAATGTTTAACAGTCTCGGAAGAGAACAGCAGTTTACGATAGGTAGCGAGGCACTCGAAGTGGTAAGGGAATACGTCTACTTAGGACAGGTAGTGACCGCGGAAACGGATCATGAGGCTGAAATAACCCGAAGAATAAGAATGGGCTGGGGTGCGCTTGGCAGGCATTCCCAGATCATGAACAGCAGGTTGCCATTATCCCTCAAGAGAAAAGTATGTCACAGCTGTGCCTTACCAGTACTCATGCACGGGGCAGAAACCTGGAGGCTTACGAAAAGGGTTCTACTTAAATTGAAGACGACGCAACGACCTATAGAAAGGAGAATTATAGGTGTAACTTTAAGGGTTAAGAAAAGAGCAGATTGGGCGAGGGAACAAACGAGAGTTAATGATATCTTAGTTGAAATCACGAAAAAGAAATGGGCATGGGCAGGACATGTAATGAGGAGGGAAGATTACTCATTATACCTGATAACGAAAGATGCTCTTGAGATTTTGAATTTACTCTTTTTTTATTTGGCCTCCTGATGGATGAGCATTCCGACTCCCCCTCCCTTTCTTTCTGAATTAGTTCTGTTGCACCCTTCCTAAACGTAATTCTCAATCACTGGCGGCTCTTCCATGTCTCTAAGGTGCGTTTCTGTAACCTCATACACCCGTATTTGTTCTTTGTTTAACTGCTCCTCAATCCCTCTTGCTTTCCTCCTTTTTCTGTTATTGACGGCGATGCTATTCTCAGGTTCCTTTAGGGGACCTTCTTCATTACTATCTACTCTGGCCTCCTGAACGGTCGTGGCACCCAAAGAAGCAACAGTGCGACCAGCAAGCCAGCAATTGAATTGGATCCCGTCTCGTCCAAGATAACCACACCTTCTCACTTCCCTGTTTACTTCCACAACCTCGAAACATTTCTCTCGGCTCATTTTCCACATATTTCATTCATTCATTTATTCTTTTAGTAAAGCAATGAAGGGGGCTAGTTGGTGAACGTTCATAGTTATATCGCGCTCAGTTTTACAAACACGATAGTAAGGAACGACAGGACGTGGACGGACGCAGCGCAAACTACCAACTGTTTAATATTGTTAAAGAAAGTGCTTATATACAAGGAGATATGGTGCGGGGGGGGGGGGTACATATAAAAAGATATGACAAGGTCATTGGAACATCAAAAACAAAAACGGAGCGAGAAATATGGCAGGCGCTCGCGATAGCTAAAGAAAAAGAGATGTGCGTAAGCACTCCGTCCATCGCGCTTATCAAAGCTGAGGTCGAGTTTGCCAGGGCTAACGGGTGCATGTGAACGATGTATGCCTGACTCAAACTATGATCACTTGTCGTCACCTTGTCATATCTTTTTATATGTACCCCCCGCACCATATCTCCATGTATATAAGCGCGTTCTTTAACAATATTAAACAGTTGGTAGTTTGCGCTGCGTCCGTCCACGTCCTGTCCTTCCTTAATATCGTGTTTGTAAAAGTGAGCGCCATATAACCACGAAGATTCATTTATTCGTTCATTTATAAATACTCACAGCCTTTGCAGCCTATTACAGGACTGGACAAAAAACAAATATATATGGACTTTACTTCAACTACCACATCCGACACAATATAGAAAAGAAATCCACTGGACAAGAAAAACAGCTAAATTAATGGACAAAGATACAGTATACACAAATTGAGGCAGGGACTTATATGCTATTGTCTACGTCTGCTGCGGTATTTGAATGATTCGAGGCGTTCAATGCAAACATCAAGGGAGTCACTTCTCAAGCTGGAGTTTGGAAGCAGGTTCCACTGGTTAATAACTCGAGGAAAAATCTCTATATAAAGCAATCATTATGAGAAAGTGGCAGAGGAATGTACATACTGTGGCCATGTCTAGATGGTTCGTCGGGGTGAACTGTAAACTACTGTGTTGTATTTATCTTAAAGCAACCGTGAATTATCAGGAAAAGAAAGTTCATCCTTTAAACCTTTGTTCAGCCTTCAAGAGTTTTAAGGTTTACTTGTTTACATAACTCGGTCTGTGAATAGATGCGGCGATATTTATTGTAGATAAAACGGCATGCCAGTCTCTGTACTTTTTCTATTTTTGCTTTGTTAGATGCGCTGTAGGGATCCCACACAATTTTTCAATATTCAATCGCTGGCCTTACCAATGCTATATGAGTGATTAATTTTACATCGGGAGCTGCATTGCGGATGTTATGGCTAAGACCCCAAATTACCCGATAAGGCCTTGAGCACACATAATCTATTTGCATATTCCAGCGTAGGTCGGAAGTGAAAGTTAAGTCGAGGCACTTGGGCTGTTGCATTCTGCATATTGCTTATCTGATATGAGGTAAGGGTACATTTTCCGTTCTAGTGAGGCACATGATTACTGACTTTTCCGGGTTTAACACCATTTGCCACATGGAACACCATTTTTATATTTCTTGTAAATTAGTGCTTAGCTTCTCTTGGTCCCTTGGGGATTTAACTGTGTTGTATACGACACAATCATCTGCGAACAATCTTACTGGAACTGTGATAGTTATGGTGGGTCATTTATAAAAACCATGAACTAAAAGGGGCCCAAAACACTAGGGAAACAGTCTATTCAAAACATCGAAAGTGGACGAACTGTTTTCGAGAGGTGAGGTAAGAAGAAAACCAGTTTGTTATTTTGGGGTTCGTAAAAATAGCGCAAATTTTTGTAGCAACTTTGGGTGGGATACCTTGTCGCAGGCTTTTGCGAAATCCAGGAATATTATATCAGTTTGATCACGGCTGGTTATTGCTTGAGAGAGATCATGAACGGTTACTATAAGCTCTTTGACTGTTGATAAACCTTTACGGAAACCATGTTAAGAAGGATGTAGGATGTTGTTACAGTCCAGGTATGCCATCGAGTGTTTAACCACAATATTTTCCAGATATTTGGAGCACGCTCATGTAAGAGAAATTGTGCGAAAATTATTGATAACGGATGTGGAACCGCTCTAATGAATCGGAATAATTTTTGCACGTTTCCATGCAGCCTGGAAAGATCATGTGGCAAGAGATGCTTGAAAAATTTTAGCGAGGTATTTGGCAACCCACTCTGCATATCGAAAGAGAAATTCACTTGAAATTCCGTCAGGGCCTGGGCTTTTCTTTACATCCAAGTGAAGAAGTAAGTTTAAGACGCCTTGCTCACTGATTTCTATGTCTTGAACTGGAGGGCAGGCAGGAGATTCTGTAAAGACTGGCGACAAACTACCGTCAGAAGTGAAAAGTGGTGAAAAAAACAAATCAAGGATTTCAGCTCGATCTGAACTATTATTTCCTCCCGCACTTTGAATCTTTGCAAGATTGACATAGCGCCAACATTTTCTAGGTACTTTGCTTAAAATTTTTTTAGCCTTACATTGTAAAACTTGTCCCTAGCCTCCCTGACAAGACGTTTCAAGTCCTCACTCGTGTTACTAATGGCACTTCTTTTATTAGGATCACACATAATTCAGTTTGCCCTCCACTTCCGCTTTAATTTTCGCTTGGCGTGTATAATTTATCTTGTGATCCACGGATTCTTTTTCTTTGTGCACATTGAACGCCTCGGGATAAACTGCCTGGTACAGTAGTCAACTTGTTTGAAAAGCTATCCCACAATTCGTCAACTGTAGGGCTGGCTTGAAAAAGGCACGTGAAATCGTCAAATGAACGCTCCAAATAGTCCAACACACTGGCATCATCAGCTGCCACAATGTTGAGAACCATGTTAGAAGTTTTATGATGCGGGTTATCTGGCGTGATGTAAAAATCTATTATAACAATTTTCGAAAATCAAATTTGAACATGCAACTGATGCTGAGGACCGTGGATAAAAAGCCAGCAAGGCTTCACATGGTCCATGGCCCCGTTTTACAGGCAGCAACAAATACAACAAAGGATAAGCGCATTTAAATATAAGAGAAATTGGAAAAATAGGATTTCCACACTAATAACTGCGAAACATTTTTCATGATAACTATGAGCAAGTATTAGAAAAAAGCAAGGCATACATGATGAGTAATTCTCATATATACAGCTAGTCAAGAACAGATCACAAAATACACAAGAAATAATAAAAGAATGCAGCGCTCTGTCCATCTCTATTATAAGCCACAATATATGAAAATATTTCATAGAGTAACATGTAAAGAAGGACTTCATTGACAGAGTACAAAAAATCATTATCCAAGAATTGAACCTTTTCAAAGAACCTTCAAGCGTCTATATACATTTTGCACCTACATATATGTTTATTATAGCGCAGAAATAAGCATTACCTTAAGTATGCCTTGTTCAAATGGTAGGGTAATCGAAAACGTAGCATTTGATAAGTATAATTTGTTCTATGCCCCGGTAGTTCCCATATTTCAAAACTCCTTTTACTGACCGCCTTATGTTTTGCTATAAAGTTTGAAATACGTTTTAGGATGTCGTTCTTTCCTTTAATACTGGTCATGTAGTTTCGTAGTAAAAGATTTTCATAAATGTTAGGTATTGACAGCAAATTCAGCTTTTCAAATAAAGGACTAGTTTGCGTCAAGGGACATCTAGTATACAACGTACATCATTTTTCTGTATTCTTTGCAGTACATTGATATTAGAAAGCGATATAGTGCCCCAGACAAGATGACAATAGTTTATATATGGTAATAACTTTGATTTGTACAAAAGAAATTAAATACTTCCTGGAAGAAAAAAAAAGCAACTTGCATAAAATTACACTCACTCAAGAGAGCTTGCCCATTACCATTTCCCCGTGAGAATTCCAAGACAAATGTTGCTCAAATATAACTCCAACACACATAATGGAAGGAACAATATGCGAAATGGAGTTGTTAAGCTATAAAAGGGTACAAGTACCAATATTTAGATTTTTCAGCCTAAGAAATACAGCCTTAGTTTCATTAACATTTATTCTTGATGAGCTCGCGATACACCAAAATGATAAATTTCACAGCACCTCGTTGGCTTTAATCATGACATCTTCATCATATTTTTTTCGGTTACAAGAATTGTAATATCGTCTGCATATGCAATACATTTTACGTCGTTGTCAATACTCACTAGATAATTAATATAAATACAAAAAAGCAAGGGGATCAAAATGCTTCCCTGTGGTACTCCTGCGATAAGTAGTTTCAAATCGCACGCGTGACTGTTTATAACTACGTATTGCATGCGCTCCTGGAGATATGATTCTAATAACTTCAAAAAAACTCCTCGAGAACCATAAAAGTTAAACTTTTCTAGTAGGGTAGCATGATTTATGCAGTCGGACGCCTTTGAGTTGTAGACAAAAATACCCAATGTACATAGCTGACGTTCGGAAAAATATAATTTCCTTTTGTGTTAGAAGGGCAGTTTCAGTAGATTGGACCTCTCGTAAATCCAAACTGCATGTTTCTTACGAATTTATGCTTAGCTGTAAATGATGTAAAGCGGCTGTGTATAATTTTTCCAGAGGTTTTGAAAAAATTCGCAAGACGGATATTGGTCTATATTTAGGTTAACTGTTTTTATCGCCACCCTTGTGTAACACTAACTTTAGCAACCTGGAGGCTTTTTGGAAAAGTACCATCAGACAAAACAAGGTTATAAATGTGTGTCAACGGCGAAGTGATTGTATCTATACGAACTTTGCAGACACCATTTCAAAACCATCGGCATCACAACATTTACTATTTCTGATAGATAAGAAAGTGTCTATTATTTCCTTGTCTGTCGTAGGAGTCAAAAATGCAGATTGGTTGGTCCTTATAGTTAGATAGTGCGAACACTTTGGATCGTGAGAACTCTTTGCAAAATTGGTAAAATACTTGTCAAAAGATTCGGCTAGATTCTTTTCTGATATCGAATTGCCATTAATCGTACTTTTATTACGCAAATACAAGTGAGGCGTGCAGACAGGACACAAGAGTAGAGAAGTGGACAACACGAATCCCGACTATCAGTTGAAGGGATCACTGAGGCGAAAAAAAGAAAGAAGACACAAAACTCATCTGCACATGCTCAGGAATGGTATCACCACGTGTCAATCGGGTACATGTGCCGGTCTACGTGAGAGATAACTGTTAAGGCACTTAATCTCTTCCTTGTGTAAAGTAATCGAAGGCTGACTCACGCACGCATTCCACCGTTGTAGACATGCCATGCCTCTACCATAAGACGCGTATCTTCATTCTTATGCCTGTACAATACCGCGCATTCATTTAACTCTGGCGTTCAGTTACAATCTTGGCAATGTAGCGAAAGATTAGAAGGCGATCCACCGGTTAACGACCTTTTGTGTTCCATTAGCCTCTGATTGATACACCGTCCCGTTTGCGCTACGTAGAACTGTCCACAGCTAAGGGGTATTTTATAAACCACACCCATACGACAGTCAGTAAAACTGTTGTTCTTATTGTGCTTTACGGGACAAATATCTGTTAGTTTTTTGCCTTTTACCCGCTCCTTTTTATTCTGTACGGCAGCGCATATCTTACCTAGCTTATTGGGAGCAGTGAAAGCAACATTAACATCATATCTACTAGCAACTTTTTTAAGCCTGTGTGACACTTAATGAAAATACGGAATAGCCACTACTCTTTTTTTTACTGTCACTTCTTTCTGTAATCACGTCCGTCCCTCTCGAAACCGACTTCTTTAGGCACTCAGCCACAGTGGCCACCGCTACACTAGGATAACCTGCTTCTAATAGGCGCCGGACCTGCGCATTAAAACTGGCGCTCATTTTGTGCATTGTCCCATTACCACAGCTTCGTCCAAGAAGTGTGGTAATACGCTTCCAAACAATATCTGTCTTTTTCGTAACGTAAAAATTAAATATACTTTGTAACTACTTCCTTTTCTCGCGACGCAGAAGACTATTTACTTGGTTCGTTTAAACCCTA
This sequence comes from Dermacentor variabilis, assembly GCF_050947875.1. Taxonomy (NCBI): domain Eukaryota; kingdom Metazoa; phylum Arthropoda; class Arachnida; order Ixodida; family Ixodidae; genus Dermacentor; species Dermacentor variabilis. Next base: position 6,227,920 of record NC_134576.1, on the reverse strand, counting down.
AATTTACGCAATGTTTCTTCAGACTGCGTTGAAACAAAGTCATGAAATAAACTGTTTTTGTGCGTATTTCTTTTATACACTGTTTCGTACCCCATGGCTTTCTACTATTACGCGCAGGTTTCGAAACGTTGTACCTGAAACATTTCTCGTAAGCAGATTTAAACTTTTCGTGAAAATATCCATAAGCTGTTTCGAGGTCTGTGATAAGCTGTAGAGGTCACCAGTCAATGAGCAATATTTCATATAAAAATTGTTCAAACTTTGTGCATTTCTGTCCCGTATAATCAAAGGAATATCGTTCGTGGTTCCAATAGATGTGTTTTGTTTAAAAAATAAAAATAGACATGCGAGATGATCAGTGATGTTAGTGACTGCGACACCGGATGAGAGATTTGTATCTTCAAAGTTTCTTATGAAGACGTCTATTCACGTAGTTGAGTCAGCTAAAATATGAGTGGAACAGTTTACTACATTTGCATAACCATTAAATTCCGGTGTCCTATACAAATACGATCTAACAAGACCTCATAGAGGTCGCATGTACAGAGATATGACAGCAGTTAGGAACGCACAAAGACTAGGTCAAGTAGTGATGATGATTTTGCACATATTATGGTATAACCTTCTGCGACTTGAGTTTAATTGTAGCAAAACGCAAGTTAAATTAGTTGTTCACAGCTGGACGTATCGGTTGAATTAGTGAAGAGCGCATTGCAGTTGACGCCTCGCAAATTAAAATCACTTTAAAGTAGCCTTGAGTCATCATGCTTTAGTTTCGTGTCCAACAAATTTCTCATATAATAAGGATGTCTACACACCTTTCCACTGAAGCCATACTGCGCCGCAAGCGACGTATGACGGCGACGCCATCTTGGGCTGTTGGCTCTCCAGGCTTTCGGTCCAGCTGCGCACACTCAACGTAACGTGTGTCTAATACCTCTCGTTTTCGTTCTATGTAAGCCTTGCGGAAACGTTGGCTTGATTAATTTGTGCGTCTCCTGGGCCTAGATCACTGAAACAAAGGCCAGCATCGCCAGTGTTTCGCGTGTTCTGGTGTGGGTGAGCGTACCGTGCGCGCTCACGCTCCGGATGGCGCCGTCAACTGCGCAGTCGGCGACGCCCTGCGCTGGTGCGTCTAAGGAACCCGTTGACTTGGGAGGTAAGACCACTCACCATGTTCCCGATTTATTTCACCACTTTGATGTTCACGACAGCGTCGTATTGACAATTCTCCAAGCGAGAACGATGAAATGGCATGCTCGCACTCGGTCTCCTTGCAAATTCAACATTGCGCCAGGGCAGATAGCCAAATGCCGCTACTTCAACGATGTATAGCCGGCCGGTGGTGCAGACGTTTTCCGCTTGCTCTGGTAAATCTTGAACTGCAATAGCGCCTTAATTCTAAGGCGAGCGCTTGCTGTTTTTCATGAGATCAGTTCGGTATACCGCTACGACGTCGTACTTCGCCTGTTTTCGGACGCATTCAAAATCGGTGGTTTATTGAAGCTAATGAACGAAAGCTCGCTATTGACTCGCAGCGATCTGCTCCAGCATGAGACCGAGATCTGCCGTCAGATTTTTCTCTGTTGCCGGCGTCGAATTGCTGCTGTACGGTGCAACGATCCGGATCGCGTTGGTTGAGCTCACAGCTTAATTAGGGGAGGTAGGCCAGAGCCTACAATCGTGATCGAGAGGCTCAAACGCGATAGATCGATCGTGAATGTGTGGATCTGGATAGAATACAATCGCCGTTCAAAGCGCCCGTGCGACAGCATTACAGTTGCAAGCAGTAAGTCATGATTTATGACATAGTTGTAGCCTGTCGTTGCTGCTATTGCCTTCATCATTTTTCACCATTTGTCATGTGCAAATAATGAATGCAAATCGCTATCCATCTAAGAACAACGGCAAACCTATCTTAAGCTTCATTTTGTTGTTCTGGCTTTATTTCTAGATGGTCGCAGTTATGACCATCATGACCTGGTGAAGAGATGGCTAGACGACATGCGAGAGTGGCCTGCTGTGAGAGCCCCCGATATAATTTTTTATCTATTGAATCCCAAGGCATGCGACCTGCAGGCTGTAAGGAGTTACAGATCACTGGAGTCGTACAACTATTTCCAGAGTGGACGGGTTGGAAAACTGTTTGTCCACTGCATTAACCTAGAACTCAGCTATGTGAAAGGGGAAGTGTCTCCATCGCAAGCTCTCAGTGGCACTCCCCGTAGTACATGGGTTTGTGCAAAAAAAAGTGGGGAGGTAATCACAGCTGGCTGCACATGTATGGCTGGCCGAGGTAAAGTCTGCAGCCACGTTGGAGCCATTTTATGGAAAATTGATATGGCAGTTTGTCAAGGGTTGACAACCAAGACATGCACTGACCAAACGGCAGCCTGGAACTCAGGCACAAAGCGAAATGTTCAGCCTGCTGTGCTTGAAGATATAGACTTTCATCTGGAGCAAGGCACTGTAGATCCTCATTCTTCGGGGTGTTCAAGGCCAACGTTCGTGCCACCAACAGCAGACGACATACGGAAAGCTGCATGAAGAGCCGCCATTTCCCGACCTTGTCACCATTCCTGGTACGTATTTCATATGCTACATTACTGTCATATGATGCACTACTAGTGGGAATTTAATGAGTACATGAATGGCAGCACTTTGGTTTTATATAGGATAGGCATGGACAAAAAATTGTGCCCTCAGCCAAATTATGTGATCAGCAGCGATATAAAAGTAATAATCTCTTTATAAATTATTAGGAGCTTGCTGTGCACTTATACTCGTACTTACCATAAAGGTATTGACCTTTTGTAATAGCAGGTGTTTATTCTAAACGCGACTATAATGAGAATGTGGATAGCTGAAATGTTTTTGTTCCGCAAGCAGCGATAAAAACCCAGCGTCTGGATGAAGCACTGCAATATGTCTGCAATTTACCGCCTTCATCATAAGATAGCTTGTACTAAGCAAGGATTACATGTTTGATGCAGAGGAGGAAACTTGCTATCTCAGTGCTCCAGAAGTTTTGTTAAAGCAAAAGATGTATTGAATATGTGTTGTGTGCTGTTTCATACAACGTTTCTGTTTTGCTGAGAACACTATTTTGGATAGACGAGTTTAATGGCCCTTGTGTGATGACTGGAATATATAATTTGAAGTGGTCATCTTGTAATTGAGTGCACTGCATGGACAAGTGCAGCTACAATTTCTGTCATTCAAGGGCAGCAATAACTTGGAAATCAAGCATAGAGCTGTTCAAACAACCACTGCCTTATAGTAGGGTACCTTATTGGAAAATCAAATTTGTACATCTGGAAGCTGTGGTTCTGCAAAAAACTTTCAATGCTGTTGTGCAATATCTTTGATAAAATGAAATAAACTAAAAATCTGTCATGCCTTTGTATTGCTGCTTGTTAATCTGCACAGCATGGCACATTTGCCTAACTCACTAGTTAGTGTAGTGGTATTGACGGGATGATGTTGTTTGGTTACGTAATACCATTATCTTTCACTGTTTTCATGCAGGTACACTCCTATACGAAACACTGAATGCGCCTCCACGGCAACAGCATCTTGCAGCGGATATTCTTGTGGACAACACGCATGGGGACCACACAGGGGACAATGCTCCAAATGGCTGTACATTGCGCTGTGCGTTTTATGATAAGTATGTAGTCTTATCTACAGCAGCTGCTGCTACTCTCAGCTTCAAGACTGCCAACCATTCTTCTGAGCTGTGGATGGTTTCTCACAGACTGCGCCTGACTGCGTCAAATGTGGCCAAAGTGCCAAAAAAGGAAAAAACCGCAGGAAAAAAAGCTGCAACAAGAATGCTTTGCCCTGTGTTCTCTGGCAATGCAGCCACAAAACATGGAAAACAAATGGAGGCAGTTGCCCGCGCTCAATTCTCTAAATAAACAGGTTCTTTTAGTTAGAGAAGTGGGTACGTCAGTACACCAAAAGCTTCCGTGGCTTTCGGCTAGCCCTGATGGCATGATCGACAATCCAAATGCCATTTTTGAAATAGAATGCCCATATGGTCATGACAACACACAGCTAATTGGGCACGGAAAGTATGATGTCAGGCTGAGCCAGGACGGGAAATTGTTCGTAGCAGAAAATGGGCCAAATGGCTATTACAGTCAGGTGCAACTTCAGGTGCTGTGCACTGAGAAGCCACTTTGCTTTTTTATGTATGGAGCGCTCAAAGTGATGTGCTCATTAATGTCCGTTTTGACCCTGCCTTCATAGCCAAAAATATGCCACGGCTAAAGAAATTTTACTTTGTTAAATTGCTTCCACGCATGGTAGACATGCACAATGATGGAAGTCTAGATATACCTAACGAGTACTCAACAATTTGTCAAATTTAAAACCATGCCAAATAAATAAATAGGAGTGTAAGTACTTTTTAATACTGCACTGGTGTACTTGAAAAAGAGCATGGGGCATAGGAAATGTTGCAAATGATACAGCCATGGAGATTTGCAATCCACTTCCACTGTGCTCTTCTATCTCATTCAACACTTTGGCTGCACCACAGAGTACAAGAATAGGATGCAAAGGTATAACATAAAACCAATACAAGCAAGTCTGTTTATTTTCCTAAGCACTTGGCTTCTTGATCATTTCGGACTTCATGTTGCAGAGTCCTGCACATACAAATACCATGTTGCTAATGCTTTTCTTTGACCGTATGGGAAGTGCTTGCTTAAAGATCCTGTAAGTCTTAATCCTGTTTATTGCACGCTCGACATGAATTCGAACAGATGCAATGCTTCTTGCGCTCGTCACCTCTTTGCCACTCAGTTGTGGTTTTCCTGAAATTGTAATGCAGAAGTTAGCACTTATGCAACATGCCTAAGAATCAGTGTTCTCAATTTTTATTTATAATCAGTGTATGATCGTTTTATACATGCGCTCATTTTTATGCGCGAGTGATCTTGCAGAAAGGGGTCCACAGACTCAGAAGCATGAGGAAGACCTACTATTGTTTCCTTATCTCCGCATAGTGTCTCTAAAGTATTTGACGTAGTAGTTCTGCGGAAACCCACAAGGTGGAGAGAAGTAATGAATAAAGGAAAAATCAGGCATCCACCCGTTCTTAGCCATTGCTATAAAGGAAACCCATACAGGTTCCTCGAAAGAAAAGCCTCATAGTTGAAGAAAAATTCGTCCCGGACCAGGACGAATTTTTCTTCAACTATGAGGCTTTTCTTTCGAGGAACCCGTATGGGTTTCCTTTGTAGCAATTGCTACGAACAGGTGGATGCCTGATTTTCCCTTTATTCATTGTCTCTAAAGTAATAAGTAAACAGTCCATCTTTCCTTCAAGGTAGCACATGTAGCCTAGCTTTGAAGTCGACTTTCACTGCTCCTTCTTACAAAACCCTAAGCTCATCTTTAAATGCTGTCGGGTAAGAGGCTAGAACTTCTTAGTCTCAGCAATGTGGATGCCACGCTGTCGCTGCTTTCACATACATGCCATGCAGCATCAATTCACTGAGAATGCTAAACACGTTCTGCTTGCTGTGCTTATGAAGTGATGTTTCATCATTACTCTTCAAATAAACAAGTGGTTCTAGTCTACATCCAGGCCAACAGCTTAAATGAAACTATGCCATGATGAAACACAAAAAAGGCATTTTAGGTGTCAAAGCTAAAATATGCAGAAAAATCGAACGAGGCACTTATAGGTCTCCTAAATGTTTGAATAAAATGGTGCCACGCCCTTAATCTGTATATTAGCTAAGTAGGCAGGGTAGAGACGGCGGGGGAAAAAATATGAATTTTTCCTGAACGTCCCGGCTCTAGTGAATAATTAAGCGCATGGAATTCATTACACTATATTCAAGGCTTTGTCCTATTTTCTTAAAATTTAGTGGCACGTGTACTGGTACCAAAATACCACATGCCGTTATTGTGGTGTTACATATTGTGCCAATACAGAAAGCTAAAAATAAATTTCTTGACATTTTTTTTACTACAACCTTAAAAATCACAATATAGCATGTGAGAGGTACAAAACAAGCAACACACATTATAATACATAGGTAAGCTTCAGTTTCCTTGTGCACTAAGGCTGCAGCTGCTTCGTGCAATTCTAGTAAACACATGCATATGTATAGTATTAAAGCTGTAACCATTCACGTCAAGAGTTCCGAAAAAAATGGCAGGTCAGCTTATCTTTATAAGGTACAGTATTTGCAGTCTCAGACAATAAAGGACCCTGAAGAAAAGAAACATGCCCCTAGCTTTCTGCGCCATCTTTGTTAGGCCCCACCTTAAACCGCAATGCTTTGCACTTTTACTAACACCCCTTCATTCCACCCAGCAAAGCACTAGAGCTCTAATTAACAGCACAACAACAGTGATAAATAAGATCCCCATACCTTTCGTAAATGCCGGTGTGTTCAATCGAACGCCATGTAGTTGCATCTCATTTGTGAGGGCGGAAGCCCTTTCTGCCATGACAACATCTCCATGTACCAGGTAGTCGCTGATGCCACTGCTGTTGGCAATGAATTTGTCCGAGGCACGCCCTCCATAAGCTTTGGACACAAACATTATAAACCCATTTGGGGCAACTGCTACAAGAAACTTCACGGTGTTGTGTGCTTTGTAGCTGCTGAATGTTTGTGCCCTGGCCATTAGCTTTTTGGCGCGCTGCAAAAACACCTCTGTGCAATCAAGAATGGATGTGGTGTCGTCATGCTTATTTTCAATGAAGCAAACTGGCATGCTGTTTTCAATGTAAGACTTTGGCAGCCAGATCACAACCTCCTTCATGATCTTGCAGAGCAGGCTGAGTATGTATGACACGTGGTTACTAACACTTGACACAGAGATTTGAAAAATCCGTGCAAGGTGTCCATACAACAGCCCAAGGCTAATAACTGGTCAGCACGTGTGAGAACACTTGGCTTCTTTGCCAGGATTGAAACTGCTCTTACAAGTCTCTCAAACATGGTCTGGGACTGACCAGTGTAAAATAACATATCGTCACATGATAGCGATTTAGCAAATGATTTTCCTTTGAACCCAATGGGGAGGTGCTGGACATATGTGTGGTCTTCATATGAATTGTCCTCCCACTGTGTCCATCGGTCGCACATTTGCACCTGTGGGCAAAAGTACATAAGCATTCAGAATCCCGCAGGCTTATTATGTTGAGTACATGGTTAGTATGAATCACATAAGTAAGTACTGGCAGATGGATATCAATCTAAAAAAGTCCGTTGTATTATCTATAACCAGAAAAGAAGCACATCAGCCCTCCAGTACACCCTGAACAACATTCCTCTTGCATCTGTTCATGAGCTTAAGTACCTTGGCGTGACACTAACATCTGACTTCAGGTGGGATTCTCACGGTAACAATATCACATCAACCGCAATAAGACTGCTATTCTTCATTAACAGACGCCTTAAACTAGCACCATCTGAAACAAAGTTACTCGCATAAAAAACACTTATAAGACCGGTTCTAGAGTTAGCCAACACCGTTTGGTTCCCGTTTACTAACAAGATGACTAAAAAACTTGAAGGGGTACAGCGAGAAGAGCTGAGATACATATATAATAAACATTCCATCACAGACTCACCAACAGCATTGCTGAAATGGGCAGAACTTCTAAGCATGGGTAAAATCATGTATCAGTTAATGCACAATCAACTCAAACTGCCTATTACGCAATACATATCAACGTCCTCAAATAGATTAACTTGTCATAAACTCACACACACATTAAGCGAATTTTCATTCCGCACTGATATCTTCAAATACTCATTTTTTCCAAGGGCGACACGCGAATGGAATAATCTTAACACTGACAGCTCATCCTTAGATACGTTTGGTACCCTGATTACGGATCAACTATACGTATTGCAGCAATAATTCTTTTCATTATTTACGTAGTTGCTTGTTGCCTTGTTATTTTAACGGTGTTTGTGCTTGAATATAATTACGGCAATGATGCAATATATTTCTTGTTGGCATTATTGTAACCTTGATTGTTGCGTGACTGTTACTACCTCAATACTGACCCTGTAACTGGTTTCTGCAACTATAGTTATTGTTGTCATATCCTTTTCGTTCTTGTTATTCTCTTGTATAATCATGTAATCAAATTGTTATATGCCCAAATTCTTTATTGTATAAGACTTAGTATGTAACACCTTATACCATGTTCCTATGTATCACGTACAGCCCTTCATGTTACAATCCGTGATGGGATTCACAGTATCAATAAATAAATGAAATAAGTAAGCATCAACTCCAAAATATAAAGATATTTGTCACCATAGAATAGGTTTTGCTACGATGCAGATTTTACTCTCAGTGGATATCACACTATTATGCATCTGCAGATTATAGACATTTCACATTTGTACGCAAGCATGTTTGTTTTGCACCTGGCGTAGAAGGCAAGGTGCAAAAGCTTGTTCCTGGCACAGCAAAATCTGCATGTGCTGTTTGCTTATGCCTAGTACAGCTTGGTCCGTGCTTAGAAGAAGCAATACATTTTTGTGCCAGCATCGAATCTACTGCCGTAGCAAGCTTGGCAGTGTGTGCCTGCAGCTTATGAAACAGGCATCTCTAGCTCCGTACTTTGTGCCTATACAGTACTTAGGCGCTTCTTGAGCCTACCAGAGCTGGAGCACTCTCAAAACTGGTGGCCGTGCACTTGTGTGTTCCCTTAGAACAATGGACACAGCTACAAGGTTAACTATTCTTAAAGGAAACACAGAGCTTAAGCTCGGTGGACAGTCACGTGCTGGCACTGCAATCACAACTCGCACAAAGACTGAGAAATGCAGATAGCACATCCTGTGCACTCCCTCCCAGTGGGCACATTGCTGTTAGCATCACCGAACCAAACAACACTCTGAAATGTGGATTGTGTGAAGCAACAGCTTCAGAGTCTGTGTAAATTATTTTGTTTCACAACCACTTACGCACAGAAATCAACAGCAATGACTACTTTAAAACATCCATGGTATGCAAAACAAAGCACCTAACTGATCAGCCTATTGTGGCCCTTGCTCACATTTTGAAAGAATAGGTGCCTGCGCTTCCAATTTAGTTTTGCCATTCCTACAATGTAAACATACATCTTGCCACAAGTAATCATAATCGTGCATTTTCAGAATGCTTTCTCACCACAGTTGCTTACATGCCTGACCTCATGACGCTGTTATGTGTAGTGTACTGACCGTTCTACGAAGGCAGATGTGTTAATTTTGCTGAAGGTTATAAAGACTGCATATGGCAGGTGATCGTGGTCGGCACTGGTGTTTGGGACCAGCATCGACTGGAATGACCTGCCTACATAGCAGCCCCTGCATTCTTCAAATGTGCAATTGTAGAAATTTTGTAATAAAGGGCACCTGCTTCGTTACTTTTCTGTGAATTCCTAGAACTAATCCTGTATTTTTTACTCTTGGAATGTATTCTCGCCCCTCCCCTCTGCAATGTACAATTATGTATCTTGAGGGTATCACAAATAAATAAATACTGTTTATCTGCTTTTCTTTACTTTTCTACTGTTTTACAAACTCCCACTACTCCCTGTAGCTCTTCGCAGCCTTGAGGGTACTTGAATAAATAATTACATAGACATACCAGTGCTGCAGCATTTCGACTTGCATTCCATTCCTGCTGTTCACCACCTGTGTGCTGCAAGTGTTGCTGCTCACTGCCAGTGTCCTGCTCCCCATAATTACTGCCTGTGTCTTGCTGCTCCCTGCTGGCGTCCTGCTCCCCAGAAGGAGCAGCGTGAACTGCCTCATGATTCTGTAGTAAAACAAAAAGAGTGCTTTTAAATGCAGTGCTCCCACTTGAACGTGGGGCTGCAGTTGCAAATATAGCACATTTAGTGCTAAATACGCACACGTGTGCCCACCTTTATGGGCTAAAGCTGTACGATGGCCTTGGCAGCAGCGATTGGAGCATTTTTATCTTGTTCCTGAAACAAGTATATTTAGACGTGACATACACACTTTGTGTGTGTGTGTGTGTGTGTGTGTGCGTGTGTGCGTGCAATAAAAGTAAGACATGCAAACATCCAAAGGACAGGGAAGGTCCCTGATAATGCTAAATAATATATCGAAGCGCTGAACAGCAGTGGTGAGGGCAGTGATTTGTGAGTGAAACCTCGTCGCCAGCGAAGCCTGCTGTGTCGTACGCACCTAAGTGCAGTGCACGCCCGCAGTGCCTGCGCGATAACTACAATACGCAATTATCTTATCAGCCATCGGCACGGTTGGGTGTGCGGCAGCTTTTTAGTCACCGCCTCCGTGTCGCAGCTAGCTCTTTGGAGATAGGAAATACAGTTGTAAACACGCGAACGCAGTGCAACGTAGCGAATAGATCGTTCTCCTAAAACGCTAACCCATACGTTGGTTTATTCGCAGCAGCTCTGCGCTAGTCACTAGCAGGAAAGTAGCTTTCCCTCTTAAGAACAATGTGTTCTCTTGAACTTCGAGGATGCATACCTTCATAGAAGCGGCAGCACAGAGCAGACGCAGACCTTCGCTGGAGGCGTCATCCTGTAAGCGCGTGATAAGCAAACGTTATCTCGCGCAATTATGGTGTTTCGGGAATTGCACAGCTCTCGTGGAACAGAAAAAAAAAGAATTGAACCTTTTCCCCGGAAGCGTGTTCCAGAAAATCAGTATCCCCCGTGTCGAGATGGAGGCTGCATGCCAGCGAGGTCGGTGGTAGGTTCTCGGCAGTCCTCTGAGAAAGCGCCACCAATTACTGACGATTCGGTCGATAAGAAGTCTCATTATACCTTTTTCTTTGGCTGTTGACTGTCGTACTTCACTAGACGCCGTCGTCCTTTAAGCACCTTTAACGAATAATTCTGTATCAGGAGACGTTTCGGCACCCATGTCAACAGGCTTTACCTTTCTCTCGTATCCGAGGCGAAGCATAGGCACGGGGTTTTGATCGCTGCGCATACCGTCAACAAAATGCATAGAACACACGCGTGACGATGACGAAGGGACGAAATCTTTTCTATTCACTGCTGCGATCCACTGTCTCTTTAAATCCGCATCAGCTGGAAACCTATGTAACAAATAAATGTTGCAGCCGCACTCCTCCGGCACCAGGTTGTGCGTGCCGCACAGCTGTTTTCTTGCAGCATTCCTCTTATTTTGATTGTTGTTACAACCGTAGACAGCGCAGTGATGCCCTGTTGAAAAGCTGTTCTTAAATGACATTCCAAAATTCACTAGTAAGCCCAATACAGCGCCCGTATCGCACACGCTATACAGCACCTAACCAAGTAATTCGCCCGTGCGACAGCCCAGAGACCTACTACTCTCGTTGCCAGGAGACAAGTGCCGGCTCCCGAGTCGCTGGTTTGAAGTTATCGCTGGAAATGTCTATAGGGGAGTTTGGAGCTGAGTAGACACCACCAACACACACGGTGGGGTTGTTAATCCTAATTTTCATCCAAACTGATTCTATATTCTTCGGGACATCAAGTACCGAAAATAATAAATCACTTTTAACCATAATTGCCGTTCCCCATCTCTTTCTATCTAGTTTATTCTTACTATTGTATGTTTGGAAGGCGTGACTTCAGCATTCGATATGTCCTGATGAAGTCAAGTTTCAGTTATTACCATAATATGTGGTTTATGCTCCAAGATTACACTTTCAATAGTGGCTCCTTTATTACCTAAACTCCTGGCGTCTGTATTTATAAGCTTAAAGCGTTCATTAGGGCAATTATTGAGTCGCACATGATCGCACTTTGTGGGAGTATGACACTTGAATCTTCCGCCGGTAACTTCGTCCTAGTGTTACGCTCTGCCCGCAGGTAGTGACGTTCGAACCTCTCCCAGCCTGCTGCGACGAGTCCCTTTGTAAAGCCAACAAAGCGCCTCCTTCGTACAGCCCGACGGCGCCAGCAAGGCCAGCCACGTTTGGCGGACCGAGTATCGTTAGTTGGTTCGCTGTCGCCTTCACGGTCTAATTGGAGCAAGGGAACTCCTGGAAAAGGGGTGTTTTCCGTTGCTTTCTCACGGGCCCCAGAAATCGTCACAGTCTTGAAAGACCCGGCGGCTAACTGGGGAATCAGCTCTGGAATCAAGAGGAACCAGCTTGAGTCAGGCGTGCCAACCCCTGTCTACGAGGACCCTCTCCACTCGGTGTGTTCAGTGAAACAAAAGTGCGGAAGTGATTGTGTGAACCCTCCCCCTCAAAGGCGGTTCGACTCCGACTCCGACGACATTGCACGCTCCGATTAGACGAAGGTTGCAAGGCAGTTTTTCCTCACCTAGGGATCTAGGGAGGACAGAGGGTTTCAAGCAGCCGTTCTCGGCTGATCGGTGTGCTTTGTTTTCAGTCATGCTAGACTGTTTAAACGTAACGTTCTCCTGTCCTCATGTAGACATCGTAAATAAATCCCGCACTCCTAGTTCTCGATGAGAGCAAGTTCCTCCCTTCAACCACCTCCCAAGCGTGGATGAGTTGGACGAGGGCATGGGCCAGCTACCACAGTTTTCCATGCTCGACCTCAACTTGTGCACCAGGTGTACAGACCATCACCAATTTTAATGTTGTCGAAAATCAATTTAACTTTCGTGCCATTACGCCTCTCTTCTTCTGGAGATATCGCCTCACTAGCGGCCACTACGGCTCTTTGTACGTGACTGTCACATACAGGCACCTCCTGCACCGTGCACACCACATGCACCTGAGGGGATAGTTCACGCAAGTCGTCCAACCCTTCGCGAAGCGCTGGGCTAGCCTTGTCCCTTTCCTGCTTAGGACGTCATTTTGCCCACCTGCTACTATGAAACCGTTGCGCACGTAAGCATTTTCCGCGAGTTTTGCTTTTCCTCGCTCCATGAGAGAACCCAGTGTCCGCCCTGGAAATGTCTCTACCGACCCTTCTTATCGCCTTTCACCCTCTCTGCATTCGCTTCTCAGCACCTAGCCAGGTTTGATTCGTTGGCGATAATCACCATTTCACTCGATCCTACCTCTCCCTGCTTCGCTGCTCTTTCACGCGTGCTTCGGACTCGACAAGGGTCACCGACCCCTGCACTCCTGCTTTTTGTGTGTAACGGCCACAAGGTAGGCGCCACTCTTTCCACCTACCTCCTCCCCGCGTTTCACGCATTCGACGTGCTTTGCTGACACTCCCTCTCCTGTCACGTCGGGGGACCGCGTTCCATTGTCACGAGCATTCTCGTTCCCAATGCCGACCCTGTTCAGTTTCTCCTCGGCTGCTCGACGCCTTTCTTCCACTAGTTTCCGTGCATCAAGCTCTCTATTTATTTCATTTTTAGCTCTTCAACCTGTTTGGCAAGCTCTTCCCGGAGATCCTTTTATTCAGCCTTGCATCGACGTCACAGTGTGTCCCGATTGACTCGATTCCCTCTCCATTCTCATTGATCCCCTCATCTGCCTTGGCGGACCCCCCCGCCCACTGCATGCTCTCCCGGTTTTCTCGCCATGCATTGCACGGATTTTCTAATGCAAATACTACAATACTATATTACTATAACAATGCACAGCACCAGCCTTCTAGCAAAAACCCATACGCACAGGATCTAAACCCTTAAAATGTCGCAAAGCAATTTACGCCAATGTTTTAAAGGTAATCAATGCCGCACATATTTAAGGTATGACACGTTTTCGCACATGTTCAACCACGCGGCCACGCGCTCACTTTCCTACCAAAGCATTGTTCCCGATACCAAAGCACACACAGTAAAACCACTAATAGCTATTAGCCCTTTTTGTTTATTTTCAAATACTGCAGGCATATTCAGGGCTATTGCAGTAGTGGAGCACAACAATACGCAAGAAACAACAAAAAAAGGCCAGTTGAACATACTAGATCTAAAAATGAAAAAAAGAACAGCAATCTTACCACACTAGTGCGCCTACAAAATCAAACAGTGCCAATTACCGAACAGAACCAGATAACTTGTTCAAACAATTGAGAACACTCGGGAAATAACTGTGAACGTGTTAGTGCGTGCGAAAAAAGGCTTTAGGTTGAGGGTGTGACAACGTCTAGTTGGAAGAGCGCTGGCATATGAGATGTAATCGTCAGCCGATAGTCAACAACATGAGTGAGTATTTGAATGTAATAGTTTCATGGAATCTACGTGCCGCCTTGTGCATAGAAGAGATACATTCAAGGAGTTGATTTTGGATGAGGGTGAAAAATCACGATCATAGCGATGACAAATGAAATGAACAGCCTTCCTTTGCACCGATTAAACTGTGAATTTCGCAAACTTTATAGGGGTTCCGGACGCATGAAGCGCACTCTAATACAGCACCAATGAGTGTTCTATACAACAGTAATTAGGTGTGTTTTGGCGATTTAGATAATATTCGTCTCAAGTAACCTAATTTTCTTAGTGCTATTGATGTAATGTGATCAGTATGCAGGGGCCACTGCATGCTGTGCGTGAAGATGATTCCAAGGTATTTGTACACCTGTGCCCGGGGAACTAGTGTGTTATTGAAAGCGTATACAAGCTGTGAAGGGAAGTGGCTGTTTGTAAATGACACTACTACGGTTTTTTGAAAGTTAATGCGCATCTGCCAGTACGTACACAAGGTGCAAAATCTGTTGAAGGAATCCTGAAGTAACGAGTGATCACTAGGAGAAGAAATTACCTGGTATTGCACGCAGTCGTCGTCATAAAGACGCACTTTTCACTTATTCCTTCTGTGCACCGCTTTGCTACTGAGTGCGCTCGCGAAGTCATCGATCGCGCTCACATGGCTCATCAAATTGCCCGATCTCGCTTATTAGCCTCGCAGCATCTGCAAAAAGAGCGTTAAGACCGGTGCTATCGTGATGTTCAGTACGCCCCCGGTGCTTGGGTGCTGCTTTTGTCACCATGTCGTCGGATCGGCCTCTCCCAGAAGCTTCTTTCTCGTTACACAGGGCTTTAAGAAGTCCTACGTCAAGTTAACGACGACAAATACGAGATCGTGCCATTACAGTTTCAACCGCCTGTTGACGTCGTTCACGTTTCGCTGCTGAAGCCATACTTCGTTCGCAGTTCTTCGCCTACCATGCGCGGAGACGGCGCTTCACCACCCGGGGGTCCTGTTACAGAAGGATGAACGGAGAAAGAAAGAAGAAGACTGCGAGACGCTGGTTGCTGTGGATTGTTGGTGGTCAGCCCTCTTAACTACTCAGACTAATATATTGCAAATACAATCTTCTATACTCTCAACATCTCCGCAACAATGGAATTGAGTTGAATTTTATTCCGCAACAAGAAAAGTTTACGAGGAGGACAGGTAAATGCTGTCAGAACAGCTTGAGGAGCGCCGACCTCCTGTCACACGGGGAAGCATAAAAGCGCGCGGCTTAGGGAGTACGACCTGCTAAGAGGAAAACATTTACAGGAGTTATGAAACGTCACCTGAAAAGGGGATTATGCAGTAGCCAAAGAAATAAGAAATCATCGTATCACATCATCATGCAAACATTAAACGCAGTTGTTTTAGTGACGTACTAGATATGTCAATCTTATTTTCTTTAATTATGTGGTTTAGAAGTGTAGGCAATTGAAAATTTGATTTCCGTAATTGGTTCTACATTTGGCGACGTACCATACTTCAGTATGGCACACATTATAAGCAAGGAAGTTTTTCTCTAGCCTGGCTAGGTTTGTCATGGCATCATTATTTTTCAGCAAACCGAGTTTATATAAACGGCACAGCTTGTAATCATACATTGATGGAACGTGAAGTATGTGGTGCTTCTTAAACAATTCTGCACTGTGGTAGCGATATGGGACTTTACAGGCTAGGCGTAGAGCGCTTTTCTGCGCGACGGTCAGTTTGCTAATGTTTGAAGCTGTTTTTGTTGACCATACAAGAAACGCGTAATTCAATAAAGAAGAAAATAAAGAGATATTTATGAGTATGTTAACAGAGGTAGGAAAATAGTAGCAGTGGCGGCGCATAATGTCGGTTGTGCTACATAGTTTATTAATAATGTAGTTCATGTGATCATCACACGTCATGTTTTGTGAAAAATACACGCCCTGTGATTTGAAGCTTTTCACCACTTCAATTTTAGAGTTCTTTAACGATATGGTGAGTGACTGGACATATGTGTGGCGGGTGTGGCATAATACAGCCTTCCTTTTAATAATGTTTAGTTTTAGGGAGTTTATTTGAGCCCCTGCCTAATTTCAGACAGCGCATTGGGTAGTCATATTAAAATATTTAGCGCGCACAGTTGACAAAGACACAGTGAACGGACACACACGAGCGCTAACTCACAACTATTTTATTTTCGGAAAGATACAGAACATATATATATACCACAGCTATCAGCGCTGAGCATGCGCAACAAGAATGGTCAGTAAAACAGAAACAGATTAAAAACAGATTAAGATTGTTCATCCAGTATTTAAAAGAGCAAATTCATTTTCAGTGATTGCAACCAGTGGTTGGCTATATGCATTTTTCAGCGCACTTTTTGATATGAAATGCTTCTGTGATTTCCCGTGTTAGTTTGTTTTTATCTGAAAACAAAATGTCAGTGTTCGAAAATACAGGATCACAATGACATATATTACAGTGGTTCGACAAGTGCGAATGGTTTTCTTTACCGAGAGAACGTTCATGTTCTTTTAGACGTTCATGTCCTGCTGCAGTTCATTGGGCAGTATTCACTCGACTACCCAAATCGGCACATGATTTGCCTGAGAAGAATAAGCTCGTACCATCAGCATAGATTATATAATAGGCTGTATCATCAATGTGGACAATCTCATTAATATAAAGTATGAACAGAAACGGTCCCAAGATTGCTTCCCTGAGGGACACCTGTTTTAATAGATTTTATCGAGGAAAGTTTTCCTTCAACGACTACAAATTGAGTATGGTATAGTAAGTACGACTTCATTAATTTGTGCGCGATACCTCTTATGCCATAGTGATCTAGTTTTTGAAACAGAATATTATGATTAATGAGGTCGAAGGCTTTTAAAAAGTCTAAAAAAAGCCCAAGTACCATATTTCTGTGTTCCAAATGTTCTAGAATTATTTCCTTTTGGGCCAGTAGTGCCAGCTCTGTAGACTTGTTTCTCCTAAAACCATACTGTGCAGAACTCATCCAGTTGAAGCGGTCAGTCAAAGAGGTGAGGTGTTTCTAAATTATTTTCTCCAGACGTTTGGAAAATACAGTCAGAGCTGATATAGGTCGGTAGTTGGACATGTAATTTCTATTACACTTTTTATACACAACTGTTACTTTTGCGGTCTGAATATTTCGAGCGAAAAATCCCGTACATGAACGCATATTATAGATGTAGCTAAGGCAGGGTGGTAGTATATCAATGACATTTTACTGATTTCATTTGAATATTGTCCGCATCAGTGGCTGTGCTATTGCGGAGAGTTAGAATTGTAGCTATAAGCTCACGATCTGAAACTGGCTGTAGAAATATGGTTTGGTTAGTTCGATCATTCATATATCTTAGGTCAGCGCTGCTGTACTAGCGTCATAAAGGGATATGAAGAAGCCGTTAAATGCATTAGCTAGCTCAGGCCTTGAATTTCTATTTCATCTTATACAATTCTGGTTACTGCCTCAGATGCACTACTACTTACAGTGTTAAATGCCTTCCAAACTTTTTCTGTGCGTCCTTGTGCCGAGTTGAATAGGTCAGAATAATATTGCTTTTTTGCATAACGATGGTGTTTAGTTACAAAAGTTCAGTATTTCTTGAAAAATTTGAGGGCTTCAGGAGATTTACTCACTATAAATGCCTTAAACAAATGGTCCTGCTTTCTTATAAACTTGAGGCATTCTTTATTTACCAGAGGTTTTCGAGTTTTCTTGCATGTTTTAAACGTCCTTACGGAAAAACATGCAAAGTATAATTCAGAGAACTTCTTGACAAACAAATCGTATGCCAAGTTGGGGTCGCTCGTTGCGAATACTTCGTTCCAGTTTGTTTTGCCTAAGCGGTCTCTAAAAGCGGATAGCGTTTCAGGAGTAATTAGTGTGTATAAAAATTCTGAATGCAGTCGTTTAGATGGGTTCGTGAATTGACTGACAAACAGAAATATAGGCAAGTAGTCGCTAATATTATGAATTAAAGTGCCAACCTTAACAAATGAAGGATCAATATTGCTTATAAACAGATCTAAAAGTGCTGTTGATTGTGGAGTGATTCGCGTGGGGAATGTTATAAAATTTTGGCAAGAATGAGAGCTTAACAGCGATTCGAGTTCTAATTTAGCACTTGTATCAGCTAACATGTTGATGTTGAAGTCACCACCTAGAATTAATGCGTATTTCCTTTCACTGATGAATACTAATAGAGAGTTCAAGAAGGAGAAAAACAAACGGGTATTATTTGAAGGATGCGATAACAAACACAAAAATCTGACGTACCACATCTGATAGGAAGCGTTTCATAAAAAGCAGTAATACAGCAGAATTCTGGCATTAGTTCAGAATTAAGTTAGAGATTAGCATTGCTAAGCCACCACCCCTTTTGCCTTTGCGGTTCATGTACTAGGATTTATATGTTGGAGATGTGCAGTTGAGAAAGGAAGCATGGTGGGAGTGATATAAAAGAAATATCAGGATACAGTGCCAGGTAAAATCATATCACACCTTATCAAGGTCAGCCGCGCAACGGCGCTATCGCCCTCTATTTCTCTTACAAGAATTTTGCCGTTACAATGGCATGAAACACAATAGTCATAGTGCTCTGTCCATTCTTTTGCGCAGAAGAGGAGCTCTCTGTTATGCTGTGTCATGTTCTCAGTGATCGAAATACCCGATGAATTATTCCTGAGGGCTTTCCCTTTTTCCAGCCACTTAACGCGGGTTGACTGCTGGGCATATCGCACGATAATTCCAGGCATTTTGTTTGGCTTTGATGGTAGTCTGTGAATAGCGCCGATGTCATTCTCCGTCAGCTCTGCTACGTTAACAGTCTTATCCAGATCATCCAACCTACACAGCAAATCCTCGTTTGGCGGAGCTCGAATGCCGTGTACTTCTATGTTTAGTTTCGTACTATGAAACTCAAGGTCATTTACAGTCGCTTTCAGTTGCTGAATGTCATTTGAAGTGGAAACCGCTTCTAATTTGCCTACACGCTTGTTCAAGCTACTTATGTCCTGCTCCTGTTTGACTTGTCGGTTCAGGATTTTATCATACTTCTGTGACAATCGCTCAATTTAATCCTTAATCCCCCCAACTTGAGCTGGCAGCCTAGCCAGGGCATCAAACCTTCTAGTTATATCTGCCAGGCAGATACTTAGCTTAGAGTTCACGTTTGTTTTGTCCCTACCATTAGCTTTTGATGGACGGCAAGTAATGCATAGCCATGCCTTGCGGCCGCTTTCGCCTTTGCTCTTGAATGTTGACTCCGACCAGCCAGAACAATTACACACATGATAAGAGGACTCACATTCGCTGCACTTAAGGACGCAGGCGTCACATGGCAGGGGCTCATCGCAGGACTGACATCTGTTTATCATGTTCCGTGGTCCAGAAATACACGGTAGCACTCAGTTTGACAAAAGGCACATATAGCGCAGAGCACTGAGCAAAGCAGAGAACATGATGGCAACGATGGTATTTATTTATTTACATATACTGCCATCTTGCATAGCAAGAGATTGCAGGAGTGAGTGCATACATATGTCAATCAATTGAAGAATACATTTGAGGGGCAAAAAGAAAACAAACAATAGAAAAAACAATATCAAGAAAAGCTAGTTGAATAATGAACGTAATTAGGCAATAGGTCGGCAAATACATCACTTGATAACTCGTGCAAGGACCCGTCAAGGCCATTCCAAATCGCAATTGTATGAAGAAAAAAGGACTACCTAAAACAATCAATTGTTGCATTCAAAGGAACAATGTTAAGGCGACGACTTCTTCTGGTGGGCCGAGAAGAAGGGTTAGTGAAAACAAGAGGTGCATTGATTTAAGTTTTCCCATTAGTAATTTTATGTAGCAGAACAACACGGTCACAAGTACGTCTATGGGCCAGATGCTTTAGTAGCTTAGTACTAGCATGTGATGTCGGTGAGAAATGCTGGTCATAACGATTATATATAAACCTTATGGCTTTTTCTGAATAGACTCAAGCATGTCTATGTCTTTGTAATGATGTGGCGACCACACTACCGACGCGTATTCGAGTAGAGGCCTTATTAGGGATCTGTATGCCGTCAGTTTACATTCCTTAGTTGCATCTCGTAAGTTTCATTTAAGAAAATACAATTTTCTCAACGCCTTGTTGGCTATACAGTTAATTTTGAGCATGTCATTTCAGATAAGGGGAGAAAGTAACACCAAGGTACTTGAACGTGTGGACGCTTGCAAGCTTGTGCGCTTCATTGAAATGTGTAAGTTGTGATGGTTGTTTTTTATTCGAAAAAGTCATTGATACGGTTTTCTTAAAATTAAGTGACACTTGTCATGTTCTGCTCCGTTCGCAAAAACGGGCGAAGACTTCATTCAACTACAACTGATCATGATTACTACTCATAGTAGAATAAAGTACGCAGTTATCAGCATATAGCCTTATTTTGACAGAAGTGCCCGCAGCTACTTCAAGGACTTAATTTACGTAGACAACAAACAGCAAAGGACCCAAGACAGACCCCTGTGGTATGCCGGATGTAACCTAGACACGAGATGATTGAACATGGTTAAATGCAACAAACTGGGTTCTTGTACTTAAGTACTCCTGTATCCAATCTAGAAGTTTATAATCATAAATTATTGTCTTGAAATCATGAATTATTGCCGCAGCGGTAACGTAGCGGTAAACAGAAGAAATAGGTGAATTTACCAACCTGGATAGGCAAAAAAGAACAGATAAGCGAGGCGTCCTTTCACCACCGCCGCCGCCACCCGTGTTTCCAGTCGCAGTTTTCGGCACCGGAAGCGCGGCACCACTCGCACGAGGTCAGTGACGTCAATAAGCACGCCGTTCCGCAGACACGGCAGCCGTTTTCAGGTCGTCTGGTGAGTGGAGGAAAATTGACGATGAAGAACATGTTGAAAAAAAAACGTCGCTTAGGAAACCAGCAGCAGGCGCGACGATTCCAGCCATGCACGAACAATGAAGCACTGCCTGCCCAGAAGTCGGAACCAACCTGGATAGGCAAAAAAGAACAGATAAGCGAAGCGTCCTTTCACCACCGCCGCCGCCACCCGTGTTTCCAGTCGCAGTTTTCGGCACCGGAAGCGCGGCACCACTCGCACGAGGTCAGTGACGTCATAAGCACGCCGTTCCGCAGACACGGCAGCCGTTTTCAGGTCGTCTGGTGAGTGGAGGAAAATTGACGATGAAGAACATGTTGAAAAAGAAACGTCGCTTAGGAAAGCAGCAGCAGGCGCGACGATTCCAGCCATGCACGAACAATGAAGCACTGCCTGCCCAGAAGTCGGAACCAACCTGGATAGGCAAAAAAGAACAGATAAGCGAAGCGTCCTTTCACCACCGCCGCCGCCACCCGTGTTTCCAGTCGCAGTTTTCGGCACCGGAAGCGCGGCACCACTCGCACGAGGTCAGTGACGTCATAAGCACGCCGTTCCGCAGACACGGCAGCCGTTTTCAGGTCGTCTGGTGAGTGGAGGAAAATTGACGATGAAGAACATGTTGAAAAAAAAACGTCGCTTAGGAAAGCAGCAGCAGGCGCGACGATTCCAGCCATGCACGAACAATGAAGCACTGCCTGCCCAGAAGTCGGAACCAACCTGGATAGGCAAAAAAGAACAGATAAGCGAAGCGTCCTTTCACCACCGCCGCCGCCACCCGTGTTTCCAGTCGCAGTTTTCGGCACCGGAAGTGCGGCACCACTCGCACGAGGTCAGTGACGTCAATAAGCACGCCGTTCCGCAGACACGGCAGCCGTTTTCAGGTCGTCTGGTGAGTGGAGGAAAATTGACGATGAAGAACATGTTGAAAAAGAAACGTCGCTTAGGAAACCAGCAGCAGGCGCGACGATTCCAGCCATGCACGAACAATGAAGCACTGCCTGCCCAGAAGTCGGAACCAACCTGGATAGGCAAAAAAGAACAGATAAGCGAAGCGTCCTTTCACCACCGCCGCCGCCACCCGTGTTTCCAGTCGCAGTTTTCGGCACCGGAAGCGCGGCACCACTCGCACGAGGTCAGTGACGTCATAAGCACGCCGTTCCGCAGACACGGCAGCCGTTTTCAGGTCGTCTGGTGAGTGGAGGAAAATTGACGATGAAGAACATGTTGAAAAAAAAACGTCGCTTAGGAAAGCAGCAGCAGGCGCGACGATTCCAGCCATGCACGAACAATGAAGCACTGCCTGCCCAGAAGTCGGAACCAACCTGGATAGGCAAAAAAGAACAGATAAGCGAAGCGTCCTTTCACCACCGCCGCCGCCACCCGTGTTTCCAGTCGCAGTTTTCGGCACCGGAAGTGCGGCACCACTCGCACGAGGTCAGTGACGTCAATAAGCACGCCGTTCCGCAGACACGGCAGCCGTTTTCAGGTCGTCTGGTGAGTGGAGGAAAATTGACGATGAAGAACATGTTGAAAAAGAAACGTCGCTTAGGAAAGCAGCAGCACGCGCGACGATTCCAGCCATGCACGAACAATGAAGCACTGCCTGCCCAGAAGTCGGAACCAACCTGGATAGGCAAAAAAGAACAGATAAGCGAAGCGTCCTTTCATCACCGCCGCCGCCACCCATGCGTCGCGCCACAGTTTTCGGCACCGGAAGCAAAACACTTGCCCGAGGTCAGTGACGTCAATCAGCACGCAGTTCCACAGCCACGGCAACAGTTTTTAGGTCGCCTGGATAGGCAAAAAAGAACAGATAAGCGAAGCGTCCTTTCACCACCACCGCCGCCACCCGTGTGTCCAGTCGCAGTTTTCGGCACCGGAAGCCCGACAACACTTGCACAAAGTCAGTGATATCAATCAGCACGCAGTTCCGCAGCTACGGCAGCAGTTTCTAGGTAGTCTGGTGGGTGGAGAAAATTTCACGCTGAAGAACACGGTGAAAGAAACGTCGCTTAGGAAAGCAGCAGCAGGTGCGACGATTCCAGCAATGCACGAACCTTCCTAACAATATTCCTAACAACCTTCCTAACATTATTGTTAAGAAGATCATTCATAAATATTAAAAATAACAAGGGTCAAAGAACAGAGCCTTGTGGAACACCTTATTTTATATTTACAGCTGATGACGAAGTGGAATTAAATGAAAGGAATTGAGAGCGAAAGTTAAGAAAAATAGCTATCCAGTCGATCCAGTTCCAATTCCAATTCCAAACTACCATTGAAGACTATAAAGACTTAACTAACGTCCCATCCGGTTGCACGTGTTAAATCACTTGGCGCGAAAGGACGCTCTGACTATCCTGCAATACCAAATTTACACGGAACACACCCGCACACACGAAAAAAAGAGAGACAAAAAAAGAGACAACTACCAAATTAATATTTAAAGGCTAAAAAATCAGCAAATCAACAACAGAAGCAAGCTCAAAGCATGCACAAAAAACTTGTGATTTCGTCGCCGCCACGGAATCCTGAAAAGCATGTCCATTCGCCACAAAATCCCACGCCAATCACCAAACCCCAACTGGATGGATGGAGGGATGGATGTTATGAGCATCCCTTTCGGAATGGGGCGGTGGGTTGCGCCACCAAGCTCTTACTATTATACTGCTTAATGTCCTACCTAGTTTAATAAAACACTATGAACTCCCACAACCAAATTTTCTAATCCCTTATTGCGAATTTTGTTATTGTAAGTCTCCGATTTTTGTCGTTTCCATACTTTTCTTCCACCAATCTTCCAATCGCCTCTTAATATCTCTATTGCGGACGCGTTTACTTTTCCCTTGCTCTTGCTGAACCCAAGGGCTTGAAGGAGGCCAGTGGTGCCCAAATCGACCGCTGGGTAGATACCTTCACATTCTAATAAAACGTGCTCCATTGTTTCGCTAGCTTTACCGCAGAGAGCACATGCTTCTTCTTCCTATTTATATCTTGCTTTATTGCAGCATGTTCTAAGGCATCCCGGTCTTGCTTTGAAAAGTATTGAGCTTCCCTTTGAGTCATAAATTGTTTCTTTCCTGATTTCGCTCTTTCCTCTTTCATGGCAAGTTTCTTTTCCTTTGCGCCACTCATGAGGTCATTTCAGCCTCTCTGACTTTCCGCTTGACGTACTTTGTTGCTGTGTTGCCCACCCTAGAGGCCGCATACTTGCGGGTAAGCTTCCTAGTTCATTTCTGCCACTGTGAATCAATGTTTTTTTCCGTACAGATACCTCAACACTCTCCCAACCCATTTACTGTCTTCCATATCGCTCAGTCGTTCTTCATAACTAATTTTACTGTGAGCTCCCCTTACTTCAGAACTAGTCCAGACCATATCAGCCTGCACAGCTTCATTTGTAGTCTTCCTGTGAGTGCCCAATGCGAGGCGTCCCACTGACCTTTGGTTCCCATCGAGTCCTGATTGTACCCCATATTTCAAGCAAACAACGGCATTTACAAAGTAAGTCCTGGAACCATTACACCTTTCCACACACCCCTCACCACCTTGTACCAATTGTATCCCAATAGTGCTCTGTGCTTCTTTATGGCTGCATTTCTGTTCCCCTTCACCGTTATTGTTTTTTTCCTGTGTTTGCACATATCTATTGCCTTTGTTTATCCATATACCAAGGTACTTATATTATATAAGTTTTCATTGAATACCATAACACCTGAGTTTATAACACTTAATTTCAAACCCAAATTGTTTCCTTCCTGTCCACAGATATTAGCCAGACGTTTCAAATCATTTTGGTTGTTAGCTAGCAACACAATGAAGTCCACATAAAGCAAGCCTGGAAGCTGCTGCTCTACTACTGTACCCGCATGTTGGTATGAGAGATTAAACCCGATATTAATTCCCTTCTTGCGCCCTCTCCATCCTCACCGTGTACATCATAAACAGCAGTGGGGATAAAGCGCGCCCCTGCCTCAGTCCCTTGTTGATATGAGCTTTCTCCTCGCTCCTCATCCCTTCCCTGTGAAGAAGAAGACGCGCCTCACGCCACAGCCGCATCGCCAACGCGCGGCTCGGTTTCGGCTCGCGCTGCTGATTGCTGGCGTCCTTTTTGGACAGTGCTTCGGGCTGCCTCGCCGTTCCCGGTCGCTGTGCCTTTGCATTAGGAGCCGCCAATAAACCTCTTCTCATTCCATTCAACGCAAACGGTATTTTCTAGGTAAATCTTTCACAAAACCTATGGACAATCGTCACCTAAACCTTCCCCTTCCAGAATATACTACAATATGTTGCGGTCTACGTTGTCATAGGCTGCTGTATTGTCTAAAAATTCCACACATAACGGTCCGCTTTCTACTTTTGATATTTCAATACACTGAGTAAGAACAAATAAGTTATAATCCAGATGCTTACTTATTCTGAAGTTCTCCCAAAATGCCATTATGCGCTGTCCATGCTTCAAGCTTTAATTTGATTGCCTGCATTGCCATTATGCAAAAAGAAGGGAGGCGTGCAGACAGGACACAAGAGTACAGAAGTGGACAACACGAACGCCGACTATCAACTGACGGGAACACTGAGGCGAAAACAGAAAGAAGGCACAAAACTCATCTGCGCATGCTCAGGAATGGTAACACCGCGTGTCAGTCGGGTACACGTGCCGGTCTGCGTGAGAGATAACTGTTAAGGCACATAATCTCTTCTTTATGGAAAATAATCGAAGGCGGACTCATGCACGCACTTCCAACATTATAGATATGCCATGCCTCTACCATAAGACGCGTATCTTCATTCTTATGCCTGTACAATATCGCGCATTCATCTAACTCTTGCGTTCAGTTACAATCTTGGCAATGTAGCGAAAGATTAGAAGGCGATCCACCGGTTAACGACCTTTTAGGTTCCATTAGTCTCTGATTGATACACCATCCCGTTTGCCCTACGTAGAACTCGCCACAGCTACGGGAAATTTTATAAAACACACCCATAAAACAGTCAGTAAAACTGTTGTTCTTATTGTGCTTCTAAGGACAAATATCTGTTCGTTTTTTGCCTTTTTCCCGCTCCTCTTTTCTCTGTCCGGCAGCGCATATCTTATGTAGCTTATTGGGAGCAGTGAAAGCAACATTAACATCATATCTACTTGCAACTTTTTTAAGCCTGTGCGACACTGAATGAATATACGGAATAGCCACTACTATTTTCTTTGCTATTACTGCTTTCTGTAATCACGTCCGTCCCCCTCGAAACCGGCTTCTTTAGCCCTCAGCCTCAGTGGCCACTGCTAAACTATAGGATAACCTGCTTCTAATAGGCGCCGGACCTGCGCATTAAAACTGGCGCTCATTTTGTGCATGCAGGATCTGGTGAGGGAAGACTTAAGGCACGACATGGCAATTCCGTTTTTTACTACTTTGGAATGCTTGGATTGAACGTTTAGCAACGGCTTCGAAGATCTTGGGGAGTACTGCCAACAAACATGATTTTGTTCGAAGATCAAGGAAATGTCAAAAAACTGAATTACGCGTCGCTGAGGAAATTCCTTGGTAAACCTTATTCCTCCCCCATCAAGTTTAAATTGCTCGCTTACACAGGTAGCAGCAGGATCGAATTCTTTCCTATCGCAGAAAATCAGGTAATCGTAAACGTAACGAAATATCTTGATAATGCTATCACCTAAGGCTTTCTCTAAGCAGTTGTCAATTTTACACAGGTAAATATTGCTAAGAATAGGGGAACCTTTGAGCCAATACAAATGCCTGATTTCTGCAGAAAAACGCCATCTCTCCACCCAATCAACGTCGACTTCAAGTAAATTGAAAGAATTTCTAGAAAAGATCCCGTGGAAACACCGCATCTGTCAATAAACCGATTCTTGCACTTGTTCTTTAATGCACTCATTTATGGAATTTAGCAACCTCTCATGCGGCAAAGAATAATACAGGTCTTCGATATACAAACTTAAAGCTGTACAATCACCAGGATTTTCCACTCTCAAATACTGAACTAGTGCCTGAGAATTACGTAAGCAAAAGGGGTCTGAAAAACCTAGTGAAGCTAAGCAGTTCTGTAGGTAACTAGCGACACAGACCTGCCACGTCCCTTTCTCTGACACTATAGCACGAAAAGGAATTTCTTGTTTAAGGGTCTTGGCCGAGAAAAACAGTTCTAAGGTGAGGGATTTAGCTTTCTTGACATTACAGACAACCCTATCAAGATTAGGTCTTGACAGGAGGTCAAGCGCACGTTGCTTAACAGCCGACGGCTTGAGTTTTACATGCTTTAAATTCTTTCTATGGCTGAAATCGCTTTTTCTGAAAACATGTCATCTGGCATAATTACGAAATAACCTTCCTTATCAGATATTACTGGTCTAAGTTTATGCTACACAAGGTTTTTAACTAACAGTCGGACAGGGTCAGACGTCTTAAAATGAGACTTTGATTGTTTAATGCTGGCAATACAATCTGAAATACAGCGCGAGTGTTCTCCTTCCGGGACGAACCTGGTTATGCAGCGCGGTGTGCTTAAAACGTCCACGGGTTTTTTTTGTTAGGCTTAAAACAGTGCATGGGACTTAAAGGAAGGGTTTTTATATGGGTATCACTTACGATGGCGTCACCAAGAACCAGCACGTTATTTGACGGTGATTTATTAGAAAGGTGTTTCCGCTTACTTTGTGTAAGCTCGGGAAGTTTCATCCTCCATAGCAAGTCCGCGTTTTGCACGGCTAACCTATTCCAATCAGTAAGCTAGGTAAGATGTGCGCTGCCCTACAGAGAAAAAAGAAGCGGGTAAAAAGCAAAAAACGAACAGATATTTGTCCTATGAAGTACAATAAGAACAACAGTTTTACTGACTGTTTTATGGCTGTGGTTTATAAAATTCCCCTTAGCTGTGGCCAGTTCCACGTAGGGCAACCGGGACGGTGTATCAATCAGAGGCTAATGGAACATAAAAGGTCGTTAACCGGTGGATCGCCTTCTAATCTTTCGCTACATTGCCGAGATTGTAACTGGAAGCTAGAGTTAGATGAATGCGCGATATTTTACAGGCATAAGAATGAACATACGCGTCTTATGGTAGAGGCATGGAATATCTATAATGGTGGAAGTGCGTGCGTGAGTCAACCTTCGATTACATAAGGAAGAGACTAAGTGCCTTAACAGTTATCTCTCACTTGGACCGGCACGTGTACCCGACTTACACGTGGTGTTACCATTCCTGAGCATGCGCAGATGAATTTTGTGTCTTCTGTCTTTTTTCGCCTCAGTGCTCCCTTCAGTTGATAGTCGGCGTTCGTGTCGTCCACTTCTCTACTCTTGTGTCTTCTCTGCATGCCTCACTTCTTTTTTGCATAATGAATACATACCAACTAGCTCGGCTTTCTGTCGTTCTAAGCTGCATTGCCAGCCTGTATATTACCGATGTAATGGTCAATGGTCTATACGAATGAATTCTATCTTTCTCCCCCTTACCTTTTTAAATTAAATTCATTCATATTTTCAGCTAACTGTCTGGCATTCTTCTATCTTTTAACGCTTTTTCCACTGCCTTTACCACGGCGGCTCCCTTACTTTTTGGTCCTAGTTCATTAATCGGCCTAATGGGAACCTCGCCTATCCCTGTGGCTGTGCGCATTGGAGTTTGCTCTTCGGCTTTCTTCCAGTTGAAATTTGTCAGCACCAGCTCCTTCACGGTCTGGTTCTCTTTCATACTCTTTTTATCTTTAAATACAACCTTGTCATTGTCTTGGAAAGACTCGGCTGTTACATTTCGGATGAATTTAATGCCGCTTCCCCTTCCAGTTTGTTTCCATCTTCGACTAGGATACGTTGTAGCATCGTTCTTGACTTCCTGCCGAATGATTTTATGTGTTTCCAAAATATTCTTGGTGGGACCTTCTTTTTCTCGCGCATTTCTGACAACCAACGTTCGCTTTCACCTTTTATCTTTGCTTGCACCAGCTTTTAAACCATATACTTTTTCGCGCGGTATATTTCTCATTTACTGGCTATTGATCCTATGGCTATGGACGCCTCCTTCAGACCCATATCTCTGCTTAGCTGCGTAGGGAAGCTATTCGAAAAAATGATCCACAAACGACTAAATTGGTTCCTGGAAACTGCAAAAGTTTACCCGGAGGAAATGAATGGCTTCCGGCAAAATAGATCCGCAATTGATAATGCCATTGCCTTGGTCTCATCAATTAAAGAGGAATTGGGCTCTGGAAACATACCTACTGCATTATTTTTAGACGTTAAGGCAGCATATGATTCGGTCTATCATAAAGGAATACTTGACGCTTTGGAAACCCTTGGTCTTGGAGGACGGCTCTACGCATGGATTGAAGACTATCTTCAAGGACGCCAACTTTTCATGTGTACCCCGGATGGCCCCACGGCGCTTTATGCCGTCGAGAAGGGAGTGCCACAAGGAGCTGTGCTAAGCCCGGTATTATTTAATTTAGTCTTCATCCATCTGAAAGGAAACCTGCCCCCTGGCGTCAAAATCACACTGTATGTGGACGACATCTGCATTTGGAGTGCGGCGCATTCCCGCAGTACCACCCAACAAAGCCTCCAGAGAGCGCTAGCAAATATATCGGCCTGCCTAAATGCAAGGGGTCTGAAATTGTCCCCCGACAAAAGCGTTGCCATGGCTTTCACGCGGAGGTGTATAGAAACATACCCACTAGTGTTGGGTGGTCGTGCCCTTCCATACGTCAAGACGCAAAGGTTTTTGGAGTGACGATAGATAGGAACCTCACATGGTCGCCCCAAGTGAAAAAACTGAGTGAGAAGATTTCCTCGGCGTCGCACGTATTCCGATTGTTAGCCGGATCACAGTGGGGCAGCAACTGTCGATCAATGGTGCTCCTCCATAAGGCCTACGTCGACGGAACATTACGATATTACCTCCCTATCCTGCCCAAAATATCTCCCACAAGCAAGAGAAAACTCGAGGCAGGACGAAACAACTGCCTTCGCGTATGTCTTGGCCTTCCGAAGGGGTCGTCCCGCTCAGGGACTGTAGCAGAAGCTGGATGCCTGCCTCTGGAAGTGCTATGTTTGCAGGAGACACTTCGGAAACACCTCCGCCACGTCATTCATACGAAGACTCACTTTTTAAAGGATATTTCCAGAACCCGTGCTACATCTAGCTTTGGGCAGGCCGTCGGAAGCATATCTATTTCGATTCCTGGCCAGGCGTCACAAATTATGCCGCGAAACATTTCACCATGGACACTGTCCCCACTGGAAATCGTGCCTTATATACCTGGAATCAGTGCGGAAAAGAAAATGCCTCAAGCAGCGACTTATCAGATAGCTTTAGAATATAGCACAAAGAATACGCAGCCGCAACGCACATTTTCACAGATGGCTCTACAACTCCACATCGTTCATCATGCGGACTTTTTGTTCCCTCTACAGGGCAACGATTCTCGTTTCATCTTGAGCGAGCGACATCATCTACTTCAGCGGAGCTATATGGCATTAAGGAGGCCCTTGTGTATGTACTTCGACAGCAGCCGCCAACGGCATGGGCCACAGACTCAAAAGCAGCCCTGCAAAATATGTGGAACAGGCAAAAATGTTGCAATAATCAACCAGCAGCATTTGACATATCTTCACCACAGGGATAAGATTGCTGGGCATTGCATAAAGTTCCAGTTGATACCTGACCATGCCGGCATTTCGGGATATGAAAGAGCGGATGAAGCTGCCAGAAATAGACTCCAATACCTCAAGTTCAAAAGAACATATTTTACAAAAGCCGACGCTTCAAACATGGCAATAAATATACCTATCAAGAAAAAGACCGCATCTTGAATCTGCCGCTTCACCAAGATAACTTCCTACGTTACATTGACCCAGAAATGAGACTGAAAATTCCACGACCACTTCCTCGACACTTAGAGACATTGTACCATCGTCTTCGACTGAACGTGGCATACACGAACAATTATCTGTACCGCATAGGACTTACCACTAACCCATACTGTGATAACTATCGCAACTCAGTGACAATTGAACCCATATTACTAGAATGTCCCGCGTACCGTGACGAGAGACAATTTTTTGAGCACCACATGGACTTGATTTGCCATGAACCGTTAACGTTACCGAGCATCTTAGGTCGAATGCCCGGCCCTTCAAAACAGCGAAGGGTTTTGGATTTATTGTTCAAATACCTGACAGAAATTGGTCAAATAGGAAAGATTTAAAAATTGCATCCTTCTTATACAAAAGCTTCAATTTACCCGCCATGTCACCTGTAAATATTAGTATCAGGTCAACTCGGACATTTCATATTTATTTTTATCCTGTTTTTCTCCCACTCTTTTGTGGAATCTTTTAATCCCATTCCCCGTCCCTATACAGAGTAGCATGCCAGCGGCTATACACGCGCCGGCAAAATTCTCTGTTTTGCTAATAAAGAGCCCTCTCTCTCTCTCTCTCTCTCTCTCTCTCTCTCTCTCTCTCTCTCTCTCGAAAGTTTGAAAACGCTACTGGTTTCTTGTCCTGTGCTTCACGTGCCAGATCACACAAAGGAATTCATAGTTCAATGCGACGCAAGCGACAGAGGTATGGGCGTGGTACTTCGTCAGGTCGGCGACGATAACAAGGAGCATCCTATCCTCTACGCCAGCCGTAAACCAAATGTAAGAGAGGAAGCCTACAGCGCTTCAGAGAAGGAATGCGCTTGTTTAGTTTGGGCTGCCCAGAAGTTCTCGTGTTACTTGTACGGAGTGAGCTTCATCTTCGAGACCGGCCTCTGTCCTCTGACGTGGCTCAATCAAATGTCACACGAAAATGGCCGCGTTCTCCGATGAAGCATCACTCTCCAAGAATACAACTTCTCCGTTAGATATAAGAAGGGAAAGTTGCATAGCAATGTGGATGGTATGAGCAGGTTAATTAGAATTCTGCGTTTAAGGGTCCCGCCTAAATTTTATGGTTATTATTGTTAACTTTGTTAAGCCAAGAAGATCTCCTCCCATTTAGCAGGATTCCCTCCATGATTGCTGAATTTGTCCGCACGAAATTGCTTCAAAAATTGGCACAGCAAAATGCGGCATTTTTTTTGTTTCTGCACTTATATTTTCTTTGAAGCCTAGCGGGTCGAAAGTGAAAGCCAAGGTACGTCATCTCGGCGCAGAGCCGTGTTGTGGGGTTCTTCTTGCAGTTACCTGTCCTTGTCGGATGTTTTGGGGCGGTGACATTATGACACAAGTGGTTGCTGCGATCCAAGGCATCACCCCCTGGCCACCAGCCGTTCTCTGCCTGCCCAGCGGTTGTCGGCGCTGAACAGTCGAGATTTTTCGGGCCATGGAGGCACTGTTAAGAACAGCCAGCTGAAGTGCAAGTTTCGCCAACCAGTTGTGACAGCGGCAGCAACTTTTCTTGGAACGCCACCGTTACGCTCTAGCCTCGTCGCCGTTGTGCCTGAAACCAATCGGTGGACCAACTATTGTTACTGAGCCCGCCACCGCCGTCCTGGTCTGCCGCGAGCGGGACAGTGCTCGCGGGAACGTAGTTCAAGGCTCCTTCCCACGCGCCATTGAAGACGCAAGAGAATTGGGACCTGGCGGCGCGCGGCGGCGGTCAGCTCGGGGAATAAAAGGCGTCTTTCCTGACGAAAGCCCCGAGTTCTACGTAGTCCACCCAACGTCGGCTCCGGACCGTGAACCTGTGCGGAAGTACGTGTGTGTAAGCCGTCCCGCAGAGAGGCGGCTTGTTCACGATGCCTGGACGAATGTTTCCCCCACCTTTGGATCGAGGGAGGACCGAGTGTTTACAAACCGTTTGTGCGGCTGCTCAGTGGACTTTCTCAAGCAGCCATGTTAGACTGATGTACTTTTCCCTCGCAGTCATGCTAGACTGAGGAACTGCATGTAGGTGCTGTAAATATACCTACATTCCTCGTTCTCGATCAGAAGCAGTCCTTCCCTTCAACAACGTCCTCAGCGTGGATAAGTTGGACGGCGGCATGGGCCAGCTACCTTCTAATTCACGCCCGACTCCAACCTTGACAAGTGATTACGAGCGATGGATTTGGCCCCCCAATCTTAACAGACCTTATAAGGCATGTTTATTTTCATAAAAGCCGGTAAAAGTAGCCGATTCGACATCACGGCCCAATTTGCGAAGTTCATTAGAAACTTCTTTCAACATGACTTAGGCAACGGTAATGCAATGAGACATCGCGATTGTTTAGTATTGCTGCCGAGCGCGCGCGTCCGAGCAGCCCGGTCACGGGCTGCGCGGCGTGCTTTCGCGAGAAAAGTAAACAAGAGAGGAGAGCTGGCCCGATAGGCGGAGCCACGCCCTGAGCAACGCCAACTTCCGGCTTCACTTTAGCTTCACAAAGAGTGAGGTCAGGGCCTCTCCTTAGTTTCATTCCTCCATGAGGTGCAACGTTCATAGTTACTTATCAACGTTGACGAGGAGCGCATGTTGGCGCCGTTGCTACGCTCGAGCAGTGTAGGCGGCGCCACGGTCGAGGAGGGAGCATGAAAGAGAGGAGAAACGAGGAGGAATAAAGGTGGACGAGATGAGTGCGACTACTTTACGAAGTTTAAGAGGTTTTACGACAACTTACTCACCGCACTTTTGTGCATTACAGGTGTGTAAAACAACTTCATTAAATAAATATTAGCTTCGTGCCCGGGTCGTCCTCCACCTATGGATGATGATGGATCTGATGCGGGGGGCAAGAATACGGGAGAAAGGTTATTCGAAAAAACGCCCACAACGGTTAAACGACTTCCTGTGTTGTTTATTAAGCTGAATTCAAAGATTGACAACTTGGATAAGAACCTAAACCGTGATCTTGGTTCCCTTAAGAACTCTGCAGATTTTAAGAGCGATAGATTCGAGGAATTCAATAGAGCACTTGGCAATTTGCAGAGGGAATTAGGCGAGGTGAAGACGGAACAAAGTCGACTTAAAAGTAAAAACAGCCGTCCCTCTAGAGAGTTGTAGGCTACTACACATGACCTGATTGAACTACAGCAACACAGTCGTAGAACAAACCTTGAAGTGAAAGATATCCCCAGGGTACCCAATGAGTCACTGTCGGCAGTTACCACTTGGCAACAAAGGTTGCTGCGCAGGTGACAATGGCTGATATTGATGTCGTACACCCTGTTCCAACAAAAAACAAAATCAGTCTAACGTCATTATCGAATGCAGGACCTGCCTCGCCCGTGACACCATGCTTCAACGTGCGAAGAAAGCCCGTCTTACTGCAGCCGATTTTGGCCTGACAGAACCTACACCAGTGTTCATAAACGAGCAGTTATGCACTCAGTACAAACTTTTACTGCTAAAAGCGACTGCCGCAAAGAAGCAACACAACTGCAAATATGCTTGGGTATCGAGAGGACGAATAATAATGAGGAAAGCAAAAAACCGCGATGTCCTCCGCATCTTCACGGAGGCTGACCTAGACCGTGTGGCATAATATTGTCACGTGGTCGTGACGTCAAAGAACACAGTAGCAATACTGTGAAAGGCAAAACTAGCTTTTATTGGGCGAACCTGTACCCACAAAACAGGCTACACTTCAAGCACAACGAGAGCGGCGAACACAGTCGGCGATCGTCGAAAATATCATCAACGGGTCAAGCGCGTCGGCTATTATACATCAATCGTCTAATGTTCCAGACTAATCGCTGGGACCCGCCTGTCTTCCACAAAGTTGTACATTATTCGCGTCACGCACACATGCAATCAGTTTACACAAGGTTCGGTCACAGACAGCGGATAAAACCATCAATAACATTCCAGAAACTTCCGATACATGCTGGCGCGCCCTGCGCTGTGCGATAGCATTTGTTAGACGGTGAAACGTGTCGCCCGATAGAGACAAGTACACGTGTCAATACCCCCGTCTTAAAAAGTACCGACCCGATGCTGCAAACAAGCGAAAGTAATAAAGACAAGCAACCGCAGCAAAGAGAACAAAAATAAGGAAGTTCGTCAGCGTGCGTAAAAGGCCTTTAAACGCACTACGTGGACCACTTCAGATGGTGCCCGGCGCCGCTGTGAGTGCGAAATGCCGTCTGGCACGGCCTCATAGTCCAGTTCGACAACACGTCGGATGATTGTAGGGTACGAAATAACGTCGCAATAGTTTCTCACTGAGCTCTCGTCGACGTATTTGGGTCCAAACCCAAACACTATCACCGGGCTTGTATTCGACGAAGCGTCGTCGGAGGTTGTAGTTTGGGCAGTTGGTACGCTGCTGGTTCTTGATCCGTAATCGGGCGAGCTGTCCGGCTTCTTCGGCGCCCTGGAGGTAGGTAGCGACGTCAAGATTCTCCTCCTCAGTGACCTGCGGCAGCATGGCGTCCAGCGTCGTTGTCGGGTTACTGCCGTAAACCAGCTTAAACGGCGCGATCTGCGTTGTTTCTTGTACCGCCGTGTTGTAAGCGAAGGTTACGTAAGGCAGGACGGCATCTCAGGTCCTCGGTTCGACGTCGACGAGGGTTTTATTCAGGCGCTCCGTAAGATCATATTTCTGTGGGTGGTAGGCAGTTGTCCTCCTGTGGCTTGTATGACTGTACTGCAACATGCCTTGGGTGACCTCTGCTGTAAACACTGTTCCTCTATCGGTGATGGCGACTTCTGGGGCGCCATGTCGCAGCATTATGCATTCGAAGAAAAATTTTGCCACTTCCGCTGCGCTGCCTTTCGGCAGAGGTTCAGTTTCAGCGAAGCGGGTGAGGTAGCCCATCGCCACGATGATCCACTTATTTCCTGACGTTGCCGTCGGAAACGGTCCCAACAATTCGCGATCCATCCAGATCTGCTGAAAAGATCGGCGAGGAGGCTTGATCGGCTGTAGTAATTCGGCTGGCCTTGTGGGTGGTGTCTTGCGTCGCTGACAGTCACGGCATGTCTTGACGTAACGGGCAACGTCGGCGGTTAGGCGGGGCCAGTAATACCTTCCTTGTATCCTCGCTAGCGTCCGGGAGAAGCCGAGGTGCCCGGCCGTCGGATCGTCATGTAGGGCGCGCAGTACTTCGGGACGCAGCGCGGACGGAACAACGAGAAGGTAGTTGGCGCGGACTGGTGAGAAGTTCTTCACGAGTAGATTGTTTTGAAGCGTGAAGGAAGATAATCCGCGCCTAAATGCTCTGGGGACAACGTCGGTGTGCCCTTCCATATACTCGAACAGGCCTTTTAGCTCCAGGTCTGCCGGTTGCTGTTCAACGAAGTCTTCCGCGCTTATTATTCCAAGGAAGGCGTCGTCATTCTGTCATCTTGCGGCGGCGGGTCAATGGGGCGCGTGATAGGCAATCGGCATCCAAGAATTTTCGCCCGGACTTGTAGGTTACAGTGATGTCGCATTTTTGTAGTCCGAGGCTCGACCGCGCCAGTCGTCCTGAAGGATCCTTTATATTCGCTAGCCAACACAACACGTGATGGTCGCTGACGACTTTCAATGGCCTGCCATAAAGATAAGAGCGAAATTTAGCTGTAGCCCAAACGATGGCGAGGCATTCCTTTTCGGTCGTAGAATCGTTGCCTTTAACTTTTGACAGCGACCAGGTAGCGTAATTTAACACCTGTTCCACTCCGTTTCTCCTCTGGACTAGAACGCCACCGAGGCCTAGGCTACTGGCGTCAATATAGATTTCTGTATCGGCGTACTCGTCGAAGTGCGCAAGTACCGGCGGCGACTGCATGCGTCGTTTGAGTTCTTCAAATGCGTCGGCCGGCGACGTTTCCCACTTGAACTCAACATCACATTTATTTAGATGTGTCAAAAGCTCAGCGATGCATGAAAAGCCCTTGACAAAGCGCCTGTAGTAGGCACACATGCCAAGAAATCTACGCACTGCCTTCGTGTCGATGGGTTGCGGGAACTGTGCGATGGCAGTTGTCTTTTGTGTGTCTGGACGGACACCAGATTTGCTGATTACAGTGGCCTAGGAACAGAAGCTCATCGTAAGCGAAGCGGCATTTTTCCGACTTCAGAGTGAGCCCTTATGACTTGATAGCCTTTAGTACTGTCACAAGCCGCCTAAGGTGATCGTCGAAATTTCCGGCGAAGATGACGACGTCATACAAGTAAACGAGACAGGTCTGCCACTTCAATCCTGCTAAAAACCGTGTCCATCACGCGCTGGAAGGTTGCAGGCGCCAAGCACAGTCCGAATGGCATAACCTTGAACTTGTAGAGGCCGTCTGTGGTGATGAAAGCCGTCTTTTCGCGATCTCTTTCATCGAATTCTATTTGCCGATAGCCAGACTTGAGGCCCATCGACGACAAGTATTTAGCGTTGCAGTGCCGGTGCAATGCGTCGTCTATTCGTAGGAGGGGGTACACATCCTTCTTCGTGATCTTGTTCAGACGACCATGATCGACGCAGAAACGTAGGGTTCCGCCCTTTTTCTTCACCAAGACTACAGCAGATGCCCACGGGCTTTTGGACGGCTGGATGATGTCGTCGCGTAGCATTTCGTTGACTTGGTGCCTTATAGCCTCACTTCCGGTGTAGAAACTCGATTAGGGCTCCGGCGGAGTGGTCGAGCACACTCTTCGGTTATTATGCGATGCTTTGCGACTGTCGTTTGTCGAATCTTTGATGACGTCGAAAAGACCGCGTGGCATAATATTTCCACGTGGTCGTGACGTCAAAGAACACAGTAGCAACACTGTGAAAGGCAAAACTAGCTTTTATTTGGCGAACGTGTACCCACAAAACAGGCTACACTTCAAGCACAACGAGAGCGGCGAACACAGTTGGCGATCGTCGAAAATCTCATCAACGGGTCAAGCGCGTCCGCTTTTAAACATCAATCGTCGAATGTTCCAGACTAATCGCTGGGACCCGCGTGTCTTCCACAAAGTTGTACATTATTCGCGTCGCGCATACATGCAATCAGTTTACACAAAGTTCGGTCACAGACAGTAGATGGAACCATCAATAACATTCCAGAAACTTCCGATACATGCAGGCGCGCGCTGCACTGTGCGATAACATTTGTTTGGCGGTGAAATGTGTCGCCCCATAAAGACAAGTACACGTGTCAATATCCCCATTATGCTGACGACTTTTGTTGATAACTTTAATAGATTACACAGACCACACTCACTGCTTCAATGCAATGTAAGGAGCTTAGGAAAATTTTATGCTCTTGTTACGCTGTTGGCACAGCGCAATCACATGTATGACGTCATAGCCGTCATGTAAACTTGGCTGAAGCCTGGCGAAAGCTGTAACCTTCCAAATTACGTTTTTCTCTCGTGTCCTAGAATTGCTGCAAACAAGGGAGTAGGGTTGGCATTCTATATTAGAAACTGACTTGGGTACAGGCTTTATTCTTCTTTGAATATACCTACTAGCGGACACTCGGAGATGTTTTTCGTATTTTTGCCCAATGTCATAATTGATGTTCTATACCGTCGCCCGCATAATGATTGTAGCATATTTTTAAATGACCTAGAATATGGTCTCATTCACATGACTGAAAATAATAAGAAAGCTGTTATAGTCAGCGGCATGAATATTGACGCTCTTAGTAGCAGACGCACTGGATATTCAAATTTACTGTATTCGTATTTGTTCAGTAATCTTGTCATTGGTCTAACGCGAACTACAAGACATACCTCCATTTGCCTTGATCACATTTTACGTAACTTTTATGAAACTGAAAGTGTTTGTGGAGCCTACAATACAGGTCCTGCTAACCACACCGATTGCGTTCCTATGTTGTCTTGACGATACATATTCTAACCGGACAAATTTTTCCGGTACAACAAAGCGAATTGAATACGAAAAACGGTCACTATCACTTTCCAACATGTTGTTCGCGGACTTGGACGACTTAAACGTAACATGCACTGTTCCATGCTAATAAAAAGATTTAAGGATACCATTGCAGACTCCACTCAAATAAAAGTAAATACACGACATACGCAACCAATATGTTCATGGATCGCACAGAGCATGCTGAACTTAATTAAAGCGCGAGGTTGTTGGCACACTAAAGTGAAACAATATCGAGGCAACACGTGCTACTTTAATCAATATAAGGAGCACAGAACCAAAGCCTTGGCAGCAATGCGAATGCAGAAGCTTTATTACAGTAACCAGACCGACGCATCATCTCACAATGCAAAAAAATTATGGGCTATTATAAAGTCTATTATTAAACCTACAATTTCAAAATGAATTCTCTCATCGACAGCTACAGGATGCGATGCTTCATCAGTAAGTGAAAATTTAACCATCGCTTTTGTATGGTTGGAACCGAACTTCTTTCTGGCATGCAAAGTAGGTTCGAGCCATCTTTGCCTGCTTGGCATTCATCTTCCTTTGGCTACATAGATGTATCAATCCAGGAAGTAATAGCAACTACAAATCTATTAGATGGAGGAAATGCAACTGCTTTCGGTGGTATTGCCGTGTCCGTAGTGAAAAATATTATAAAAACCTTGGCACCTACTCTCCCTAAATTGTTTAACAAAGCATTTTACCCGATGGACGGAAAAAACTTTATTTTCGTCGGAACACATGTGCGGACGATTCCGTGCTAGATGGCCATGAGCTCATGGCTGAGGGCGACCTGGGTGGGCCACTCCACGGCCCTGGTCTGGACGACCGGTTCTGAGCTGGCCAAGACAGCCTCCCACTGCTCGAGAGAAGGATCACGCATAATATCCGCCTGTGGCGGCGCTATGCGACAGCTCCATAATATGTGGTCATAGGTGGCCAGTTCGTGCCACCGTTTGTATTCCGGCTGAACGTCCGGGTAGATATTGTTTAAGAAGTATGGGTTATAGAAAGATCTCGTCTGCAATCTTCGCCAGACGCTCTTCAGCGCCTTCACCAATTGCTTGTCCGGGGGCGGGTAAATTCTCCGCTCAAGTTTCTAATGGTTAGTAATGTCGTGAAAGGACACCAGTCCATCTCTCGTGGACCTCCCCAGAACGTCCGGCTCAGCTGCTCGGCTGACGAAACCTCGAGCCTTCATGTGAGCCGCCTCGTTCCCAGGGTTCCCAGAGAGTGCTGGTATCCATACAATTTCCACCTCCGTAGTGCCTCGCCCCTTGGCTCGATTTAGCAATCCTGCTGCTGTGACAGAGATTCTGCCCCTCGTAAAATTTCGGATGGCTGTTTTACAGTCGCTGAAAATCAGGTCAGCTTTAGTATTACCTATAGCCAGCGCTATCGCCGCCTCCTCTGCAGTTTCTGAGGAGAGGGTTTTGACTGATCCAGGGGTGACTAAGCGTCCCCGCCCTTCCACCACCGCAACTGCAAATGCGTCCTTGTTCTTATACTCGGCGACATCTACGTAGACTGCCCCGTTGTACTTCCCGTATTTAGCATGTAAAGCTCTGGCTCTTGCCTTCCTGCGATTCTCGTGATGTATGGGATGGATATTTTTGGACAAAGGTTTTATGTACAAACCCTTGTGTATTTCTCGCTTCACCTGAATTTTCACGTCGCCGGCTGGAAGATCAACTCCAATGCCGATCCTCTCCGATGTATCCCTCCCTACTCTCGTTTTCGAAAGCCTACCTTGTTACATCACTAAGTGTGCCTCCCGCAGTTCTTCCAGGGTGTTGTGCATCCCTAACCCCAGCAGCCTTTCGGTAGACGTATTTTTGGGCAACCTAAGGGCCGCCTTATGCGCGGGATCTGGCGCCGACATGGCTACCAGAAAGTTACGCCTACTTTTTATGCAGATGACGTCGGCTGCTTACGTGTTCGCCAACTTGACGTGTCCCCTGAGTGCCGAGACCGCCAGATTGACCGACAGCTATACGGCCCTTCGCTTTCCGGTTCGATGCGAAGCAGTGAACACGACATCTTTCAACCTGGACGGCACCTACCCGAATCTTCGCTTCTCGGATCCACAAAGAACACTGGACGCCACAGCGACACCTGTGGTCGATCAACTCGTCTGCTGGCAACAGGGGTCAGCATCGGACGGAAAACTACATAAGCAGCTGCCTCGCTACACCTCTCTGGTATCTGGGGCCGACATGGCTACCAAAAATTTAGGCCTACTTTTTAAGCAGGTTAGTTACTCGTATCGTTTTGTGAATGGCAAGCCATTTAAAATATCGGCCTCAGATCCCACTGAATGCTTACTGTTCGCTGCAAGCAAACTGTGTTATTTTGGGTTAAGTTGCATTTTTAGCCCTGGTTGTCTGTCTAAGATTTACTTGCTGCTTTCTGGAGATGCCGAACAAAATCCAGGACCCCTTTCATCTGAACAAGAACAGAAAATGTTTCAAGCTGTCATGAAAATACTATTGATGATGCAAGGACAGTCCGACATACTAGATGAGATCCGCTCCCTTCGAGCTAATCAGCAAGCTATGGAACAAAAGATAAACGATTTTAGTGTCAAAGTTCAACTCGCTGAGGAAACCGCGTCACGCGTCACATCACTGCATGCCAGGATAGAAAGGATTTCATCTCGTATTTACTCGGCCCCTTCTGCACTTGCCTCAATGTGTGATTGCCAAGACGACCTAAAAAATAGGTCTCACCGGAATATATTTTTTTGGCCTTCCCGATACCGCGAAGGACGCATGGGCTGAATCAGAAGCAAAGATTACGTCCTTCTGTACAGAGAAATTAAATGTGTCACTGGAACTAAAATTTATGGAGAGAGCACATCTATTTAATTATTTATTTATTTATTTATATATACTGCAGCCTCGGTGAGGCTATTGCAGGAGTGGGCAGTGAAGAAGCAAGAAAGGAAAGCAAGAAAACGAGATACAGGCGCAAGAAATGTGAATATCAAGTATATATAATTGCTTTCAGAAATTCTTGCGTAGGTAAAAAGCGGGTGCTTCCAGGCAGTGAATCCCAGAGTTCAATGGCCATTGGAAAGGAGCTGTGCTTGAACATCTCCGTTCGGCAAAAGAAAGGCTTGAGACTATGAGAACTCCTAGTGATAGAAGGTGGACTAAAGTTGAAATAATTATTTAGTGTAACAAGGCGCTCAGAATGAATCAGCGTGTGTAAAAATTTCTTGCATTCTAAGCGGCCGCGAGATGAAAGAGCCGTAAGACCTGTAGCTGTAATATCGAATAGAATAGGGCGGTACTTTGAGCACACGAAAAGACCATTAATAGTAAAATTTATATCCTTTAAAGAAAGACCACGTTTCCTTGAGGCCGCCTCGAGGCTAAAGGCAACAGGATTTGGCATTAGTGAAGACTACACAAAGAAGGTTTGTTTTGAGCGCAAGAAGTTGCTTCAGTTTGCTAAATCACGTGGCAGTAAGTTCAAACTTATCTTCTATACGCTCAAAATAGGTAAAAAGACCTACAAGTATAATGCTGGTTCTGATGACGTAATCGAGCTACACGGATAGCCATCACAGTTCGCTTATCTCGGAAGACAGCTCACAGCATGCATTTCATTGCCTTGAATGCTCGAAGTCTAAAAAACACAAAAAAACGTGAGTTTAAATCTCTTTTAAAACCGCATGTAGTAATTGGCACAGAGTCATGGCTAGATAGTTCAGTCTACAACGGCGAACTATTTCCGTCAGACTACACTGTGTACAGAAAAGAAGGCAATAGCCACAGTGGTGGTGTCTTTGTTTTGATCCACAGTAGTCTCAGCAGCACTCCCATCAACGTAGAAAGCTGCCTTTGTGAAAAGGTGTGGTGTAGGGCGATGCTCGCAAACGGCTACTCTGTAGCAATCGGATCGTTCTACAGGCCCCCAAAGTGCAGGTCACCGGAGCCTTTCTTTCAAATGAATGACATCATGTTCTCGTTAAACGCGACATATATTATGCTTGGCGGCGACTTCAACTTTCCCCATATTAAATGGGAAAACATTCAACCGCAAAACAATTCCTCGTCTCTTATTTCCACAGCATTTTGCGAGCTGATAAAACCCAACTCTCTGTTCAAGTTCATTGAGGGCTCAACAAGGTTAGAATCAGCTAATGAAAGCATAAGTGATCTGTTTCTCTGTAACGATCGAGATCTTGTGTCCAGCGCCACCGTAATTCCCAGTATAAGCGACCATGGTGTGGTTACTGCAAAATTAACGTATACTGCTATGCGCCGAAAAAGCCCACCGCCACGGCAGGTGTTCTTTTATAATAAAGCAGATTACTTGTCCCTATGTCTGGAACTTGACGGCTTTCTACCTGAATTTCGTCGACACACCTCAAACATCTACGTTAATTCTGCCTGGTGTTTGTTTAAAGCTAAGCTATTGTCATTAGTTCAAATTTACATCCCATCACGCATCGTATCTTCCCGACGGCAAACTGATAAACCTTCGTTCAATTATTAACAGAAGGAACCGATTATATCGCAAATATTGCGCAAGTCCAGATACCGATACGTATCTTAAGATGAAAGACATAAGCAAGACTATAAACAAAGAAATGAGGAAAGGTGAGGCTACACACCTGAGCACATTAGGTGACAAAATAAAATCTAATCCGAAATATCACTGCAAGTATGTCAAAAGTAAAAGGAAAAATAAAGTAGCTGGCCTGATACTCTAGATGACGTAAATTATGGTGATGACGTAACCAGAAAACTGAGCACTTTAATCGCTACTTCCAATCAATAATGACACGTGTACCAAGTGTCATCTTCGGGCGACCACTTCTCACCGCCTAACATATGTTATCGCACAGCACAGGACGCACCTGCATGTGAAAGAAGTATGTTATCGATGGTTCCGTCCAGTGTCTCTCACCGCAACTTGGGTAATCTGATTGCATGTATGCGCGACGCGAATAGTGTAGAACTTTGTGGAAGACACCCGGGTCTCAGCGGTTACTCTGGAACATCCGACGACTGATCTATAAAAGCCGACGCTCTTGACCCACTGATTAGATTTTCGACGATCGCCGACCGTGTTCGCCGCTATCGTTGTGCTATAAATGTAGCCTGTTTTGTGGGCACAGGTTCGCCCAATAAACGTTAGTTTTGTCTTTCACAGCATTGCTACTGTGTTCTTCAACGTCGCCACCACGTGACAATATTTTCCGGCACTGCTGTTATTGGGAAAGACTTAACGATTCCTACCGACTTCGAACAAATGGAAAACATAGGAATAACAGAACAGGGAGTTGCCTGACAGCTCAAGAACGGTAAAGTTAGTTCCGCATCTGGCCCTGACCACATTCCAAACTATGTCTTAAAGAACTGTGCTGCATCCGTCACCCCATTTCTAGTAATTCTTTTTCAGGCATCCATCGAAGAGGGGTCCCTGCCTAAAGATTGGAAGAGTGGTAACGTAGTACCTGTATTTAAAGGCGGCGACAAGACAAAGATAAAAATTTACAGACCCATTTCACTAATTAGCGTCTCATGTAAGCTGCTACAGCATATAATTTATACCAATTTAATGAGTAACTTACAGAGCAAAGGATTCTTTTGCCCCGGCAACATGGGCTTCGCCGGGGATTCTCGTGTGACACTCAGCTAATTGAATTCACCCATGATATCGAATCATCAATCAATAACGGACACTAGGTTGACTCCGTATTTCTGGATTTCCAGAAAGCTTTTGAGTCTGTTGCACTTAACCTTCTACTGACAAAACTGTGTACCATCAAAATTCCAGCATAACTGGTGAAATGGCTCGAGCCGTATCTTACTAGCAGAAAGCGGCGTGTTGTCTTTGA
The DNA here is from genome assembly GCF_050947875.1 of Dermacentor variabilis. Lineage (NCBI taxonomy): Eukaryota > Metazoa > Arthropoda > Arachnida > Ixodida > Ixodidae > Dermacentor > Dermacentor variabilis. The sequence continues at coordinate 6,183,235 of NC_134576.1, read as the reverse complement.
GGGACTGACCTCATCAGAGACTGAAGTCTTATCGGGCCTTCCCCAGGGGTCCGTCTTAGGTTCGCTATTATTTCTGATATTCATAAACGACACAGGAATGCATCTTTCCAGTCACATACGCCTGTATGCTTACGATTGTTGCATACATCGCGCCATTACGTCCCCTGCCGATTCAAGTATCTTACAAAATGTCCTTCTAACTGTGTACACGTGGTGCGACAGCTAGAGAATGAAATCAAACTCTGCCGAGTGCAATGTCATTCGCTTCACTAACAAGAGGGTACCGCTTGTTAAAAATTACTTTCTAAACACTGAACCATTGATCGATGTAAGTCGTTACAAGTACATAGGCGCATAGAGTTTCTCACTATAACATCTAGAGGGCAATCTGGCGCCACCGTCTATGGGTGTTTCTTAAGGGGGCACCGTGCCGTAATGGGAATGACGGTATATGTGTCTACGAGGCTCGTGTGGGCTGGTGTTGTAAGAGGCTCCGTCTAAAACGTGGATATGGCTACGCAAATAACGCGTTCTCAAAGTAAAATCTTCATGAAATGTTTCCATTCACGCATATTACATCTTTACTCACCCACAATGCATGACCAAGCGAAGAAAAGCAAGAACAGACGACCAACTGTCTCAAAGCGAGCGCGAACCTTGTCGTCTGTCCTCCTACTTTAGCGGCCCGCTGATACTTTTTACGTAACATGTAGTCGTACAACACGATAACAAGTTCTCATAGTTAGACAAAACCTGTTTTCGCGTAATAATAAAGCTAAAACAGCTTTTCACGTGCTGTTCTAGTAGAAAATGAATCATTGTGACAGACGCAACGGTACTTGCCAAGCGCGTCTTCAAGGTGTCCTGTCTCTACGATAACGATGCCAATACGAATCCACAATATACCGGCATTCCCATGCATACCACAGCGCAGCAGCGCCAGATTTCCCTCTAGGTGTTGTAGTGAGAAACTCTATGCTTAGGCGTTGTCTTTAAAGATAATTTTTCTTGGAATGACCATATAGAGAGCGTTGCGTCTAAGGCTAGTCGTATGTTAAATTTTCTAAAACGTAATTTCTTGAGAGCCCCCCATAAGGTAAAGGAAACGCTTTATTTAACAAATGTTCGTTCGATGCTGCTGCCTGTCCTGGGACAGTTGCTGTCGCTGCCTGCAGTACAGCCGTCTGATACCCGTGCCGACAAACAGCGCATGAGTACGGTGGACTGCATGGACAACCCGCCAATCTGCCGCGACTTATCAAGTCTGCTGCATCACCCGCCGCCGATCCTGGACAATTTCATGCTGCTCGTCGGGCAACATGGGACGGAAATATCTACAGCGCCTCCTCAAAAGCGCGCCCATTTCGACGAAGTTTCGGGCCACGACACTGCCACAATGGTTCGGCGCTCACCAACTGCTTTCCTACAGATGCTGCTGCTGCCTGTCCTGGGACAGTTGCTGTCGCTGCCTGCAGTACAGCCGTCTGATACCCGTGCCGACAAACAGCGCATGAGTACGGTGGACTGCATGGACAACCCGCCAATCTGCCGCGACTTATCAAGTCTGCTGCATCACCCGCCGCCGATCCTGGACAATTTCATGCTGCTCGTCGGGCAACATGGGACGGAAATATCTACAGCGCCTCCTAAAAAGCGCGCCCATTTCGACGAAGCTTCGGGCCACGACACTGCCACAATGGTTCGGCGCTCACCAACTGCTTTCCTACAGATGCTGCTGCTGCCTGTCCTGGGACAGTTGCTGTCGCTGCCTGCAGTACAGCCGTCTGATACCCGTGCCGACAAACAGCGCATGAGTACGGTGGACTGCATGGACAACCCGCCAATCTGCCGCGACTTATCAAGTCTGCTGCATCACCCGCCGCCGATCCTGGACAATTTCATGCTGCTCGTCGGGCAACATGGGACGGAAATATCTACAGCGCCTCCTCAAAAGCGCGTCCATTTCGACGAAGCTTCGGGCCACGACACTGCCACAATGGTTCGGCGCTCACCAACTGCTTTCCTACAGGTCTGTTACTATCAAACTCGCTGTTACCGTAGCAATAATGTTTGTCTTCTGGCGGTGTCGTGGCCACCCAACCATTTCAAACGGTCTTGCACTGCTCTTGTTTATGTTTTGCGACTGTTGCTTTTGAGTGGGGATGTTGAGGAAAACCCCGGACCTATGACAAAGGCTCAAGAAGAGAAGTTAGATGGTGTGGCCGAGGCTGTAAAGCGTCTTGAAGCCAGCAACGCAAGTCTTCTCGAATCAATAATGAAAGTTCTAAATATGCACGCAGAACTCAAAACAGACCTCGAAAGCTTAACCAAACGTGTGCAGGAACTGGAAAACAAATTAGAATCTGCTCCATCTGTTCATGCCTCAACATCTCTCGATAGTGGTTTTTCTAGCATCATTAACAAAATCGATAACCTAGAAAACCAGTCGCGTAGATCAAATGTTTTGTTTTATGGTGTTACCGATACTAACGAATCCGAAAGCTGGGAAAGTTCAGAGCGACTTGTGCATGAGTTCTGCCGTGATAAGCTTGGTGTCACTGTAAATTCCATTGCTAGGGCACACCGTGTGGGCCGTTTTTCAACTGTGAAAAAACGCCCCATTATAGCTAAGTTCTTCAACGACAAAGAACTTGAGGTTATTTTAAGTAAAGGCAGCAAGCTGAGGGACACAGGTTTCAGCATAGGACGCGACTATTCCCAAGCCGTTCGTGACAAACGCCGGCAACTTCTGCAGTTCTCTCGATCAATTAAAAAGCAAGGTGACCGTGTGCGCCTAACATTCGACAAGCTGCACATCAATAATGACACCTATGTGTAGGATGTCGCGGGTAACCGTGCTGTGCCAGTTCGTCATCCCACCACAGTATGACATGTGCCGGCTGATAAGTCATCTACAGAATCTACGTCATTCTTGCCCAATGTGTGTCATAATTTAAAGAATAATACACATTTCCTGTTCACAAACATCAGAAGTGTTCTTTCCAAAACTGTCGCCCTTTCTTCGCTCATAGATTCTACGTGCGTTTCACTTCTAGTATTGACTGAAACTTGGCTGGACGATACCGTTCCGGATGATTACATTCTTCTGAGTGAATCTGCATTTTCCTTTTTCCGGTGTGACAGAATAAATAGAAAAGGAGGAGGTGTCCTTATAGCCACAAAGAAACAATTATCTGCTGTTCCCCTCGCTGTTGATACTTTCCTCGAATGTGTATTGATATGGTGTAAATTCGGAGTTACTGATGTTATTATTGGTGCTTTCTACCGGCCACCCGATATGTCTGATGGATTCTCGGGTGAATTCCATAGAATACTCAGCGACTTACATGTGCGTTTTCCTAACTCTATTTTCCTCGTATTTGGCGATTTTAATTTTCCAAGCATTGAATGGTCCACTCTCTGTGTTAATTCCAGTGATAAAGAAGCCCACACCTTTCTTCATTCCTGCTTGGATTTTTCTTTTGCTCAACTTATTACTAGTCCTACCCGTCGCTCCGCTACCACGGCTAATATCCTTGATCTTGTCCTAACAAATAACCCGGACGTTCTTTCTGATATACTACATTTAAATGGTTTATCCGATCACGACATTATCACTGGTTGCATCACGCATCCATTTACTGAAAAGAAAACTACCATTAAGCAAATTCATTGCTACAATCGCGCGAATTTTGAGATGATTAACTCGGAACTCAACACCTTCTCTGAAAGCTTCCTGGCTCAGTATTCATCACGCTCAATCGAATCAAACTGGCTGGCATTCAAAACCACCTTGACTCACCTTGTTGATAAGTATGTGCCAATCATCACCATCCGACATCATAAAAATTCACCTTGGTTCACACATCGTCTTCGTCGTCTTAATAATAAGAAAAAACGTTTGTACCGCCAAGCAATGACCACACGTCTCCTGTCGTCATGGAACAAGTACAAAAATTGTGATAAAGAGTATCAGTCCCTGCTTAAAACAACCCGTCGTAATTTCTTCACTCACGACCTGTCTACTATGTTAACTAATAATTCTCATAGATTCTGGCGCATTATCAATCCGAGTTCTTATCCTGATATAGTACTAATGAATGCTGACGGACAACCAGTCACTGAAACTGAGTGTTCGCAGCTTCTAAACGATTCATTTTCATCAGTATTCACCAATGAAGATATAACTTCTTCGCCTATATTAGAGCCATTGCCTAACATTTCCATGCCAGAAATTGTCATCAGTGATTCGGGTATTCTTGCCCTGTTGAATAACCTCAAAACTACTACTAGCTCTGATCATCTTGGTTTCAATAACAAGGTACTTAAAAACGCTTCTTTAAACATTTTTCAAGTGTTATCAGCCATGTTTTCACAATCATTATCATCTGGCATTATTCCTCATGACTGGCGAATAGCTAAAGTAATACCAATATTTAAATCAGGTGATCGCTCTGTCCCCCTTAACTATCGTCCTATCTCATTAACTAGCAACATATGTAAACTTCTCGAGCACGTCATACACACACAAGTCATCAACTACCTAGAAGACCATGATATCATCTTCAAGTACCAGCACGGTTTTCGCAGGGGTTATTCATGCGACACTCAGCTCGCCGGATTTACTAACGATATATTTTCCGCATTTAACGAAGGATTCCAAGTTGACGCAGTGTTTCTTGACTTCTCTAAAGCTTTTGATCGCGTTCCTCATCACAGGCTTCTAATCAAATTAACACACTTAAACATTCACCCAAACGTTCTTGCATGGATTAAAGATTTTCTCTCCGACAGACAACAGTTTACCTGTGCTAATGGCTGTAACTCTTCTTCTGTTCCTTTAACATCTGGAGTCCCCCAGGGCAGCGTCCTCGGTCCCCTACTTTTCTTAATTTTCATTAATGATCTACCCAAATGTGTCTCATCTCGAATTCGATTATTCGCAGATGATTGTGTTATATATCGTAATATTAGTAATGACGCTGACCGACTTTCCTTACAAACTGATCTTGATGCTGTGACCGCTTGGTGCTCTTCGTGGTTAATGTCTTTAAATACATCTAAAACCAAGCTAATGTCATTTACCAACCATTCCACTCGACTTCCTACCACCTACTTTCTCAATAATGCTAGAGTAGAACTTGCGCCAACTTACAAGTATCTTGGCCTTCATCTTCAGTCTGACTTAACTTGGCATTACCATATTAACACCGTCTTAGCATCAGCTAACCGAGCACTCGGTCTTCTTAAACGTAACCTCAAGCACGCACCTTCTCACTTAAAAAAACTTGCTTATATCACGCTGATCCGCCCAAAAATTGAATATGCTTCTGCCATATGGGATCCCGATCAAGCATACATAATCAACAACATTGAATCTTTGCAAAACCGTGCTGTTCGCTTCATCTTTTCCGATTATTCACGCTTCACCAGCGTCACATCGTTAAAACAACGTGCCGAGTTGGAATCACTATCACGTCGACGCCAGTTTGCTCGCCTAACCTTATTTCATAAGCTTTATCACCATTCCACGCTTCACGAAGACTTCTTTTCACCACCCCCTGCAGTTTTCCCGCGCCGTGACCACGCTAACAAAGTAAAACGCATAATGTGCCGCTCGTCGCTCTACGCAAAATCTTTTGTTCCTCGCACAATAATAGAATGGAATAATCTACCATCACACATAGCTACTGAAGTTAGCCTACCATCTTTCCAAACTTTGTTGCAAGAAAACGGTTAGTGGTAGCAGATTAGATATTACTTATGCCTATATGCACATATTAACATATGTAAAATGTTCTTGTGTTTTCATGACTAAGTGCATTTACCCCTTGTTTATATCTATATATTTTATGTTCCTTGTGTGTATGTTTATTTTATGTAGTTTTATTTCTTGTGTATATTTCATGTTTGTACCCCCCCCCTATGTAATACCCTCATGTGAGGGCCCTTAGGGGTAATGTAAATAAATAAATAAATAAATAAATAAATAAATAAAAGATGTTAGAGTATGGCAGCTCTGCCTGGGACCCAATGACAAACACAGCCATTAATCAACTGGAACGAATACAAAAACGCGCCGCCCCCTTCATTACCACCAACTATGATTTCACTCAGAGCTCATCACAAATACCTGTCAACTTCGGATGGCCACTTCTCGAGAACCGACGGAAATATTTGCGACTTAAACTTTTCTTCAATATTTACACAGGCAAGACTGGTTTGTGCAGGGACACATACATGAAGAAACCAAGTTACGTATCACCCAGAACAGATCATCCGCTAAAACTACAAGAGCACAAGTGCCGTATCAATCTACATAAGCATTCTTCTTTCCAAAAACTGGACATGATTGGAATAAACTACCACCCCAAATTGTCACAGCAACTCCATCTGTGTTTGAAAATTTGTTGTCGAAACATTTATATGTTTAGCTCAAAAATGTGTTTTGCTTCGGACAGAACAGGATATTAACCTTCCGTGTCCAAGGCTTTTTGCCTTAATCGCTGTTTTTGTCATTACATTATTATTATTATTATTATTATTATTATTATTATTATTGCATTGTACTATGTACTAAATTGTATTTATATTGTATTTCATAATAACCTTAGGTGTAAAATTGTATTAAGTACTTTTTTTCAATATCAATATTTTGTTGTATTATGTATTAGATGTATCATTTGTACCATTAATCATCTGTATTTTCATCATTTGTATATTCCTTCCCCCTACTCAGGTCCAACATTGGGCGCTGTAGGCATGTAATAAATAAGTAAATAAAATCCCAGGAGCCTTTCGGTAGACGTATTGTTAGGCAACCCAAGGGCCGCCTTATGCGCCTGCGTAATCATAGCCTCCACTTTTCCTTTCTCCGTCGCATCCGTCTTCATATAAGGCGTCGCATACACTATTCTACTGAGTACAAATGCCTGCACCAGCTTACACAAGTCCTTTTCCTTGACCCCTCGCTTGTGATTGGTGATTCTCCTGATTAGTCTCACGGTAGCATTGACCGTATTTTTAAAACCCTCTATTGCATGAAATATGAAAAAGTCATTCTAAAAATTATTTTTTCAGCTTTTATTATTGATTGAACAAACTCATATACAAAAAGTTTCAGAGTTATAACGGCTGTATTATTAAAGACATAGCTTTGTGCCAAATATGGCACACCATGAAGATGGGCGAGCGCTCTTGCTACCATGGGCGGAAAACAAAGCTTCACGGACGGTGGTCTTTTTAGCGCGATGTGTGGAATGAAATGAAGCAGTTGTTTGCTGCGTTCAGGCAGAGATGAATTTTGCACTTCCTCTATCTTACCGACGACTTGTTTGTGCAAGCTGGCCGCTTAAATCTTTGTTTCTTCTCATCAAATTCTGGCTAGTGGCTGAGTTGCTCAGATCGGTCGTCTTTGGGTGGCATTGCGGCCACTGGTCCCTGTACTTTTTTTGACTTGAACCTGGAATTCGATGTCTTGACTAGAAGGCCTTCCTGGTCGCTTGTTGGGTAGGCATTGTTCTGCGAGGTAAGGCATTCTGCAATTTCTACTTTGCATTGAGCCAGCGGTAGTACTTTTTTCTTCCCAAGCTGCTCCTGCACCCTCCTGTACAGTAGCCATGCTGCTGCGACCGATAAGTCTAGCATATGCGCAAAAATTCGAAAGTTCCATTTCTTCGACCTGATATGAATGCGGTAAAGTCCAAGCAGTGAGTCCAGCAGGTCGACCCCGCCCATGTGCCTGTTGTGGACCTTTACTACTCTGGGGCAATCAATTTCGCAAAACTCCTTGGCGGAGGTAAACCAGCCCTTAGTCTTTTAGACTGGATCTCTCCCAACAAAGCTCGACAGAAATGTCACGGCGCGGCTATCGTACCACCGCACACACGATAACTCCACGTCATCTATCGCGCTTGTGAGTGCCTCTGAAGCACCATGTCCTTTACATTTCAGTTCGTTTTCGCTTTTCAGGCGGCAGTTTGGGAGGTGGTTCACCCTCACCGTAGCGATCGAAAATTCCATCTTGTGATAGAGTGACCTGCAGCTTCGGGCTATTGAACAGATGGAAGCACGTTACCATATTTTGCCTTAAAAGTGCGCACTGTGCCAAATATGGCACACACTGATTTCTGGTTCTCTGCTGTAGTTAAAGACGAAATTGAGAAAACTAATAACTGGCTTGAATTGGTGAGATCAAAAAATATGCCAAAATAATTTTTCTATGTTTCCGCGGTGGAAATTTTCAGAGAAAAAAATACCGATTGCTCGTGTTTGCCCCCTCCGAGTTTCACGTCGCTTCCCAAAATCTGCTTCACCTCTGTTTTGCGTATCACTCAAGAGATGGCAGCACTTGCCCATAATAAGTATGCATAACTATGAGGATTACTCTGACGGTATCACATTCTCAACTGGGAATCTCACAAACGCGAAAAAAATAGTAACCCGTATGTGCCAAATATGGGACGCCATGCAATAGAGGATTAAGCCTTTCCAAGGCATCCCTATTCTTCCTTTTAGTCTGCAGATACAGACCCAGGATCCTGATCGTTTGGACCTCAGCTACCGGTGTACCCCCCCCCCCTTTCACATTCAGCGGTGGTGGCGGCACATAGTGCCTCGCATGTGTCCCTCTTGGTTTATCCCTAAGCACATAAAGTTCGGACTTGGGCTCAGAGCACAAGAGTCCTGCCTCCCCCGCTAGCTCCTCCACAATATTCACTGCCTGTTATAGAGTTCCCTCCAATTGCGCGTCGCTTCCCCTTGTTACACATACAGCAATGTCATCCGCGTGAAATGTACGTTTAAGTCCCAATATCATTGCCAGCCTCGGCGGTATCTGAATCAAGGCGAGATTAAACAAGAACGGCGATAAAACTGACCCTTGTGGTGTCCCCCTGCCCCCAACGGGAAGTGATCCGATTTAAATTCTCCCACTACAATCTCCGCAGTCCTATCCTCCAGAAATGTTCTGATGTATCGGAAAGTTCTACCTCCCGGTCCTATTCCCGATAGGTTCCTTAATATTGCCTCATGGGTTACATTGTCAAAGGCCTTTGTAAGGTCGAGCCCCAAGATACCCTTGGTGCCCCTGCCGTACCCAGGATCAACCAGGACCTTTTCGAGCTATATCATGGCGTCCTGCGTTGATAAATTAGCCCTGAAGCCAATCATCGTTTTAGGTATCAACGCCTTGCTCTCCAAATAACCTTGAAGCCTGTTGAGCACAACATGCTCCATCAATTTGGCCAAGCAGGACGTCAGCGAGATGGGACGGAGATTCTCAATACAGATCTTCTTCCCTGGTTTAGGAATAGATGGAATCCTAGCATGCTTCCACTCTGCCGGTATCTCCCCGGCCGCCCAATATTTGTTCATCAAGTCCGTTAGCTGACTTGAAATCCAGGTTCCTCAGCATTTTATTAGTAACCCCGCCGGGACCCGCTGCCGACGTAGTACCAAGCTGCCCCATTGCAAACTCCACCTCCGCCACCGTAAAGTCCGCATCTAATTCGAGGTTTTCCGCTCCCGAGTAATCCGGCAAGCAACCGCCCGCCTCGCCGTTTATATGATGACCTCAGAGTTCTGGAATGAACTCTCCAGTCGTGCCCTGATACTGATCAACTAACCTAGCCACTTGACCCTTCTGCGCCGATTTGGCTGCCGCCGGATCTAAAAGGTGCCTCAACAACTGTCATATTTTTTGCAACCGAATTGCCCATTCATCCTGTCACAAATATGCCCCCATTGTTTGCACTGCCAGTCCAACGTGTAGGTTTCGATTTCTCGTTCTAGCTTGGCCACCTTCCTACGGAGGACCCCATTAGGCTTTTGTTTCTTCCACCTCCGAAGCAGACTTGCATGCACTTTCCGCATGTGTAACACTCTAGAGTCCGCCGTAAAACCCTCCTCCGCCATCGGAACCTCTTCTGTGGCACTCTTCACGTCCTGCTTGAGCACCTCAACCCAGGCTGCCAATTCCTCGATTTCCCCGCTCACTATGTCTGTCCTGACTTTCCGAAATCTGTCCCAATCCTTCACTGTAGTTCCTTTCACCCTGTCTTTGTGCTTAGCAGCGCTAAATACCATGGAAAGGATATAGTGATCACTGCCCAGTGGCTGTCCCGTGTTTACACACTTTGCATCCCTAATACCTTTCACAAATGTGAGGTGCGGAGAGGTGTCTGTGCTCACGCTGTTGCCTATCCTTGTATGAACTAGCGGGATTTTCAAGATGGTCTATTGCAGGTCCTGAGCTAGCCGCCAAAGCATATTTCCCTTAGGAGTGGCTCGGATGTAGCCTCCACTCCGGATAACGCGCGTTGAAATCTCCAACCACGATGAGTTGCGCCCTAGCCGCTAGCCGTTGCGTCTTTATCAAAAGGTCTCGCAAGCCCACCCCCTTATGTTTTGGAGAACAATACACATTAAAAACAAAGAAACTCTTATTGTCCTTTCTTCTGGGCAGAACGTCTAGCAGGACGTAGTCCTGTTTGTTGTCCTCCGCTGGATGACCGCTTCCTGGGCCTCGAGCGCCGCTCCTCCTTGCCAGTTTGGCCCTTATCCTCGATGCTCTGCTGCAGACCCGTCGGCTGCTTACGGGCTACACGAAACATGCAGTTCCGGCTCCCCGTGTTGTGCGCCCCATGGCACACTATGCAGTCCGGCGTGCAGGTCAGCGACTCTCCTTCCGGTGGCGCAGAATGGTCCTTCCCACAACGGCGACACAGATGAGTCCTCGGACTATAACAAACGTCCGCCCGATGGCCCATTCGTCCGCAGTAATAGCAGGTCCCGGCTAACTCTCTATACGGAATCACAGCGTACAAAAAGTTCCAGTAAACAACTTGCCAGGGAGCATGCTTCCCCCCGAACGTGATCTGAGTTACTTTCGACTTTCCCAAAGGTCTGGCATCGAAAATTTGTATGCTGTCATTCCTCTTCAAGAATCCCGCCAGAACTTCTGCCAGTGGGCATCCGTAGTACGCATTTTAAATTACTCCGCGCTCAGAGTTCTCCGGCGTCACCAAGTATGCCGAAATCGCATGGTCATGGCTGCTCAGCTTGAGTGTCTTTACATTCGCATATGCCCCACAGCGATGCATACACGGCGTGCTCACCGTCATCGTGTTTGTCTCGTTGACCCGCACCAGGTCTTCCTCCGCCGCAGTCGTATTCGTCGGCTCCGCTGCAGGTCTCAAGGCATATCCGAGTTCCCTCGACGTCACCATACTCAAGTCCCAATTCTTGGGTCGGCACACAACCTTGAAGTCCTTGGCTGGCATCTTCAGAAACGGTCCCCGTTTCTTCCACACCGCGCTTTCCCACGCTTGATTTGTTCTGTTCCGTGCGTCTGGCGCCCGTCGTTGCCCGCCTGCTTCTCGCTAGGCCTACTCTCGGGGGGTTCCCGTATACAGATTTCTTGAATCGATCTTGAGCCCACAAAACCCAGGCCCATTCTCCCACCTAGAACTCTTCGGAAGCTATAGTCTCTCCCTTAATGGAGTACTCCATTGTCTTCAGCCTCACAGAAGCGCCATCAAAAATGTTTTCCTTGCAAACAAAGTCATGTCATTATCGCACCTGCAAGATTATCGCGTTGCCTTATTAGTGTGCTCGATAACGAGATGCAACACGCCATTTCCTACCACTATCTTCAATGAATCAACATTTAACAGTCGCTCAGCCTTCCTCGAGAAATTTCTCGTCCCGATATGTCACAACTAGTACCGCCAGCGACGGATACAATATACAATACAATATACAATGTATACAATGCAATACAATATATACAGTACAATACAATACAATATACAATGCAATACCTATACAATATGTAGGTGTCAAAATATGGAACTCGCTTCCTGCAACCATTAAGCAATCAGTAAATTTTAATACTGCTGTAAAAAATTATTGATTTCCGATCTAAAATGATTAGGCTTTAACGAAAGTTATAATGATGTCAACAACGGGATACAGCGTTGATGTTACGCTTTCTTGAGTTTCTACGTATGTTTTTATGATGTATAGTTACGTGAGTGTAAATGCCGGTGTACCCTTGTTCTTACTCGACGCACCGTGCATCAAATGTGTATATAGCTTATCAGTGTACGTTCTTGCTGCGTTGAGTGAATAATATATACGTGTTGCCATTCTGCAAACAGCTACAGCCGCAAATGTTCAACCAAATCTTTTTTGCATAACCGTTTCATGTATTCTTATCGCAAGAATGCATGTGTGCGGGCTGCCGTGGGAGGGAGGCCATGCATCTTGTATCGGATACGTGCTGCCTGACTGGTGGTGTGGGGCTCCTGTCGTGGGCGACACTTGGCGGTTTGTACAGCAACTAAACCTTTTCGCTTATGGGTGCGGATGGCTGTGTCGTCGGCCTGCGGGGAATGACGTGCGCCCTAGACGGCTGGGTCCGTGGCTTTTTCGCGCCTGCAGTGGTCTGCACCTAAGTTTTATAGCGAAAGCTTTACTGGGCGCGAACTTGCGATTTCGCCGAGGCGCTGCTTCGAGGAGGCACATGACGTCACAACACGCGCCTCTCCGCGGATATTTCTCTCTCTCTCTCGCTCTCGAGTCACTACTGCGCATGCGCCACTAGTAGCACCGAGCCACAGCTGTTCCGCCGCTGCGCAGCGCGGTGTTCCACTGCTGCCGTTTGATATGACGCCACATCGCATTCCTCGTCGTTGCGTTCGCTTCCACTCGCTTCGACAGGTGCGTCGCATGCCTGATAACATGTCGGAGGATTGAAAAGGAAAGCTCTCGTGCGCCGCAATCACAGTTGCGGCGTAAGTTACATTCTGATAAGCAGGAGGAGGCCTGGAATCGACATCGGAACGAGATGAAGAGGAAGCGAATCGCCCAGGAAACAGAGCAACAGGGCGCCGAACAACTGACTAAACGCCGCAACATAGCTAGACAACCAGACTAACCTGCACTTGCAATGAAGATTAACCAAGGCTAACCATGCTATGCCTTAGCTTTCGATAAGTATATCCTGGCATAGCCGAGATAAGCCAATGCCAATTTTATTGGTTTTTGTTTGGTTGGATTTCCTTCTTTTATTTGTTTTGTTTTGTTTGTTTGTTTGATTCAAAACAAGAAATGATTGTGCCCATGTCTGAATCGTTTACTTTTCTTTGTGTTTAACTGCATGGATCCATAACTAGCCCACGGCTAAGGATCCCGAAGTTGTCGCATACCAGTTTTGGTTACTTGAATAAAGTTACTGTTGAATTGAATTGAAATGCTTACACAGAATCATCTGACAGCACCTACCATTTAACGAAATTTCATACTTTCTAGAATAAGAAATTGTCAGCTGATTTGATAAAATATCTATTTATGCGAAAATTATTGCCATTATTTGTGTATGGCCTATTCTGCCTTACTTTCTCTTTAATTAAATTATATGTGTAGTGCAGATGCTCACTACACCTACAAAATGTGGTGCCACTCCTTAAATGGGCCCTGAACCACTTTTCTCTAAAGCCTGAAACGCACCTTCGGACGAGTCTTGTACGTCCCAGGAACATATAATCGAAAGAATTTTTTAAAACGACCTAGCAGGAGCGTAGGTATCACGATAGGAATATTTATCTCCCTCTTTCCTCCTCAACGTCCTTTGTTCCGACGGAAGGAGGGGGAGCCTATGGTGATGCCCTGCCGACGGCGTTATGTCCCCAGGCTTGAATGTTGTGTTTCTTCTTTCGCTGCTACTTTTCGCGCGAATTAACGGGTGCTGGGTGCTGTGGGCAACATAATATTTCCGGTCGCCTGCTTGTCAGTGCGGTTGTGCAACAGTGCACTGCGTGTTGGTGCGATTTCTGCTGTTTATTGTTCTGCTCTTCCAAACCGCTGTTTGTAACGTCGTTTCTGCGCGGCCTGTTTCAATAGTGTGCGTAGTTACATCGGTAGCGCGCCTAAAACAGCTCGCCGAAGGATCCCGCTCCGTGCTCGCGTTGAACGGAGGAATAACGAAATGGGCTGCGACCCTTATGGCGCAACGCATCGAAGGTGTACGATTCGGGAACCTGACGACCCAAGCCTCCAGGACCTCCACAACGCGACGGTCACCACATGAATTGGTACGTGAAAGCTTACATCATCATTGTACGTTGCCTTTACTGAGCGAGAAACATACGTTCAAGCTTCGTATCTGTGTTGCTATTTTCCGTGTGCTTTGCAACCTCTGTTATAATTGGCGCAAAAATTTAGTTCCTGAAAACGTGGTCGGTTTGGCTTGTTTGCTTCGCTTCGCAGACGTTGTCTTGTACAAAATTCATCGTTTTCTGGAGGCTTGCGTGCGAACGCTCTGGTGTGGGTAATGGCTACTGGCATATGTGCTACGCCGCAATGACGCACAGCTGTGCTGTTGTTTTGCAGAACGTTAAGCTAGCTGTATCTAAGCGGGTCGTTTGTGTTTGAACTGTCGTGTGCGTCTTAATAACCAATATAGCGTGGCCGGACCTGCTGCCCGACTGCTTTTTATACGCTGGCCAAAGAGCGCCATCCATACCAGCAGCGTTGCGATTGACAGACGGGCGGGACGACAACGCGTAGTTACATTGGTAAAGCGCTAACATCGCTTGCTTTCAAGAAATATCTTGTTCCGTGACTATGAACGCAGGTGTCTCAGAAGGGTTTGGGTGCGAGCTAGTTAACATGATCTTGGCTAGTAGCGCGAAGTGAACACGGACACAGAAAGGAACAGACAGGACGAGCGCTTCCTTTATGTGTCCGTGTTCACTTCGCGCTACTAGCCAAGGTCATGTTACCGTACCAAGTCGCCCAACAGTCTATCCTTTCGCTAGTTAATATGAGCTAGTACACATGAGCGCTGATGTACCCGTGGGCTGTGTGTGGCGAGGGAAAACGATGTGGTGAACACATGGTGCCGAGATATTTCGAAGATCATTGAAAAAGGCAACGACGACTGAATAACTCGACATGCACACTTTTCAAGCCTTTGCTAGAACCCAGTAGTATTATAAGCGATGTACTGGGAAGTGGCGGAAAATGACACCAACGTCACGGGGGAAATCCACAAGTAAGACCTGCAAAGCGTGCTGTTGATGTGGCTTTCTCATGCGTACATTTTCCTTACAGAAAATGTCGCTTCGTGGCCTATCGGATGTTCACCCGGTTGATAAGGAAAAGGCTTGGACCACACAACCGAGTGGTACTGCCTGCTTGCGTTGTTGCAAGAATAAGGGAAGTGTTCTAGAACTGGTACAGCGCAACATACAAAGGAAGAAACAAGCCTAGCCGGCCAGAAAAAGAAACAGAGCGCTGACTTCTTGGAAGTCAGCGCTCTGTTCCTTTATCTGGCCGGCTGGGCTTATTTCTTCCTTTGTATGTGGCGCTGTACCAGTTCTAGAATGCACTATCCACTAGCCCAATCCTCATCCCTAGTGAAGGGAAGAGTTACCATCTGCATCCTATGTCGGCTTCCAGTACCCCGCACTATGAATTGGGCTTGAACAAGTATGGACATATGTGGCACATTTGTAGGGGTGTGCGGATATTCTAAACTTTTGAATGACGAATCAAACATTATTCAATTCGGTTCAATTCTCGAAACGAATGCTCACTATTTAATAACGAATAGTCCCTACTCGATTAGGTCATCAAATTAAACAGCCTCTACTTGAAAATGTAAACATTTAGCTTATACTTCATTTTGTCGACTGCTCACAATAAAGCACAAAATTGAAGCAAAAATGTAACTTTTGCCTCATCCACAGAGGATGCGCCATACTAGGGAACATTGCATTGCGAAAAGCACCATGCCTTTGCAGCTAAACACGACCACTCGCAATAAAATGTCAAGACACGGCATTCCGTAGTTCCTATTGTTGGCAGCCTATAAAAATCCAGCAGCTTTGTCCTCTCAAGCGAATAAATTAGGATACCTTTCATTGCAATATACTTTATACAATAGCGTCGTCATCTGCTATGACCATTTGAGCTCGATAGTGTTTTTTTTTTCCACTCTGCCATTGCTGCAGACAGTGCACATCTAGTTTGACTGCGAAGGTATACACACATGATAAATTGATCCACAATGTTACCTTTGTCACCTTTGTACTGTAATGTATGATCAAATATGCTCGAAAGTCGCTCTTCACTTCAGCGCCTGTTGACCTGGCCGTAGCTACTTGCAGAGATGTCCTGCTGGCGGACGACACGCTCGCTGAGCGCACCCCTTTGGAAGTACAGGGAAATTGCGAGCTTTTAGCCTTCTGTTTGAGCAACACCTACTTCACTTACGACAAACAGTTTTACAGGCAGATCAACGGAACTGCCATGGGTGCTTCCATTTCCGTTACTACCGCCAACTTGGTCATGGAGGTCATTGAACAGAAGGCCCTCACTGACTTTGCTCCCGCGCCAAAGGTTTTCATCCGCTACTTAAATGTAAAATGCCTAAATGTAATAACATATATGTCACTTCTTGTCCTGTATCGCATTTATGTGATTATTTCAGTGATTTTAGAAAACGAATTAATTTGTTGTTTGTGACTGTTTCTGAAGTAGACTGTCGTCACACATCTCCGTTTTATATTAGCATCTGTCAACGGCTCAATCATGTCTTATTCTTTCCTTACAATGATTATTGTGTTAATGATCCTATCGCTGCTTTTGTTGTTCTAGTGTACACTGTGGATTGCGTAGTTTTTTGTGGTTTGTAATGTTTTTCTTACATTTCATTTATGTTTGCTGGCATAATGTCTAAGCCAACTTGTCATTTATTTTTTGCTTATGTATTGGTTTGTGGGTTCTGAATCGGTGCCTGTGCCTTCTGCTGCTGCTCTCAGACTGGGTTTAAGGCCCGTCAAGTCGCTGCGAACAACTTTTTTTCTTACATCCCCCATAAATTGTACGTTTATGGAAATAAACGCATATTGTACTTAGACGACTGCTTCTGCATTGTGCGAAGGCAGGACGCTTCACGCCTCCTATGTCTCCTCAACTCAGCAGACGCAGCCATATAATTTACTACAGAATACGAGTGTGACAATAGTCTCCCCTTCCTTGACGTCCTCGTGCGGCGAAGATAAATGAGACTCATTTGCCGAGCATAGGAAGGCGACCCATAACGACCGGTACCTAAACTTCAATTCATGTCACCCGGCTTGCCCCAAGCACTCCGTTGTCTCATCTCTCGTGACGCGGGCCACACGCATCTGCTCAAGTGACCACGAACTGCA
The DNA here is from genome assembly GCF_050947875.1 of Dermacentor variabilis. NCBI lineage: Eukaryota > Metazoa > Arthropoda > Arachnida > Ixodida > Ixodidae > Dermacentor > Dermacentor variabilis. Next base: position 6,166,013 of record NC_134576.1, on the reverse strand, counting down.
GAACGAACTGAAGACAATTCGTCACGAATTATCCAGGAACGGGTACCTCAAGAAGTTTATTAACAAAATGGAAGTTCGTGTCCTCCATCCAAAGCCGTCTCAAGGCAAGTCGTTCACGAAACGCGCTGGGGTCTCACATGTGTCGGTCTTCAGCGAAGCTCTTAGCCGTGTATTCTGAAGATACGGTCTTAGTATAGCACACATGCCACCCAACAAGCTAAGAAATCAGCTTGTTGGATGGTACCAGACTAGTACCATCCAACAAGAATGGTACCATGCGTACCAGTCTTGGTATTAGACTGGTACCGTGAACAGACTGCAGCTGCAGTTACATCAGCGAAACTGGCAAATTGACGAGAAGATTAAAAGAGCACCAAATGGACGTCTCCAACAAGAAAAAAGCCTGACTAAGGTGTTTGCATTAGTAAGATCTTGTCTGTTGTATTTGTTTCCTTGTGTCCTCGTCTCTTTCGCGCTGTTACCACTCAGTTCTACGAAAAAAGCCGCGAACGCACCCCCCCCCCCATGCCGAACATGCCGATAATCGCACTCACCCCATTGATTGGGAAAACGCTGCTATAATAGCTAAGGAAAAGAATGCGATGAGGCGACTCTTGTTAGAATCTTTATTTATTCAGACTACTGACAACAGTATCAAGAGGACTGATGGAAATCTGCCTGCCAAGTGCACCCGTTCTCTACGTCACATTTTGGCATATAAACTACTCGCGGCTTTTTCCCGCATTTAGTGTGATCAAGGAACCCGTACTGGTCCCGAAACGTCTCTGTGTTATTTTCACCTTGACTTGGTCAGTGACCGAAATTTCATCAAGTTGAAATATTTTTTCTTGTGAGATGGAAATGGAGTGTTCTTTTATTTTACAGTATTTTTCAGCGTCGAAGTATACCACGGTGTGCATCTCTTTGAGGAACGTTGGCCTCATGGCACACACTTAGTGACAATCAGTGCTATCTATTTACAGGTTTCAGTTTTCGTAAATGGTACGCTAAGAAAAATTCTAGCGTGCATTTGTCAAGCAAAAGTGCAAGCTCATTCATTGCAAAGTAGTAGGCTCTCGCAAAATATAATTGTTTTGTCACTACAAATTCGATAACAAAACTGCCTTTTATGAGAGAATGGCTTAAACCACGAAAATGAGTGAGACAATTACTAAATCAGGTTTGGTGGTGAGTGATTGTGTCAATGAGGTTAGATGTAGGATGGAGGCCTGGAAGAAAGATGCATAGAATTAAAATTTAAATCAGCTTAGCAACAGGTTACGTTTTCGTAGATGTACCGACAACGATGGGAAAGAAGTGAGTATTTTTTCTGAAATTGAAATTGCTTGATAGATCTAAAGGGTGGGCGTAGAAACTCTAAAGCAAAAAATTGACCGTGTAATGCAAAATCAGAAAATGTAAATGCTGCACTTAGCAGGCGATAACACAGCCAAAGCAATGCGCTTTAACATTTAATAAGGACATGGACACAAATCACTACTAAGGACATGATAAATGGTGATATTGGACGCAATATTGTCAGAGGCAGCAATCAAGACACCACCATTGGGTTTCGGTCGCGCTTGCACAGGTAAATGGTTTAGTTTCTGTCACGATGGAATAGCTTCTTGAAAATGGACTATAGCGCTGGACAACGTAGGAATCGAGCAAGAGAAGATAGGAAGATGGAGAAGCTAGCCCTTGCTTAGGCAAGATGTCTTAGTGCTTTGGCCAGAAATCTTCGTTTACTATGAATTTTGGCTCCATGAAACCTGGGAACCGCCCTAACGTGAACATGACTTCAGGCGAGTGCCTTCGGAAATTACGTGGAATTGTCGGGTCCAGTATCTCTCGAAATATTATGCTCATCGCAGAACTGCTGCTGAATCCTGTTTCCAATGGGCCGATGTCAATAGGCATGTCACCTTTCGGAAGTGCAATGAAGCTGAGAACATCGATATTACCGAAGATGACGCTGTAGAAAGTGAACTTGACGTTGCTTCCAACTACGAGAAGATCCTCTAGGAGATCTGATGCCCAGTTCATTTTGGAGCAACGCCAACAGTCTGCGAACGCCAGCGACCCATCTCCAGGGAAGAAGAAACCAGATTAACGCTGGGCAGACTGCTGTGTCCCAATGACACGTCAGTGAACCATGTCACCGGTCAGTTGCGCTCCTGAGACATCAGAAGCCTATGTACGCCAGTCATGTAAGTCAGTGGCAAGAATTTTGGTTTCACTACCAATGCGACAATCCACCAAAATATCTACCCGCCACTTATAGAAAAAAACTGAAGTATTTATTGATGTACTCGACAGGACGTGCTAAATGAGCCCTCGAAAGAACTGGGCTGCCCAACAGCAACTACAACATCGCTGCGAAGATATGGAGACAGCACTTCCCCAGCATAAGCTTATTATCTCTTCCCCAGTATATGCTTATCGTTAACTAAATATTTCATCAATTCTTATTAACCTCTCCTTCATCTTTCTAGAAGACCATGCATCTGTATTTTACTCCTAACTGAACATGTCTTGTTATAACTTAGTTCCTGGTAACAATTTTGATTTTGTTTCTGTATTTTTGTTGCTTCTCTTTCCACGCATTCGAACAGCACAACTTATTCTCTCTATTGCAGGAAGATGGGTGTGCGGTTGTTGACAGCAACTGCTTGCATGCTTGTATCGCTTACATTTTTTGTCAGTCTTGCTTCTAAACCAGTATCAGTTCCTCTATGTTGTCTCAGTTTGACAACTTAACAGCGTCCTCAGTCCCTACTTTCTTTTTCTCCTTCCTCCCCTTTTCTTAAACATTCTCAATTCCACTTACTTGGGGCACCAGCTTATTCTCCTCTTCCTTCCCTAATCAAGCGAAGGGGAGAGCAGGCTATGTGTACATAAAGATGCTGCTAAGGAAGGCAGTTGCTTTTCTGAAAAAATAAAAAACGCAGTGATTTTCTTAGAGATTACTCAGCTGTAGCTGATAATCTTGACTGTCATGTAGCAATGAGTTAATGAGTTCCTTCTTGGCAAGGTTTTCATAAGAGCCCGTCCTGTGCGGGCGTGGCCCAGATGAGCTGCTGGCAAGGCTAATCCGGTATGAGCTGGCCCCACACCTCATCATCACTGCTGCGATGAGCTTGTGAACGTAGCTTATAGATAAATGAATAAATTGTGTCACAGCATGGCTCTTTGTGGCGTGGCTCATACCACAAAAAACATATTACCGAAGCAGATGTTATAGGCATTCTTCAGCTGTGGTAAACATTAGCAACAAGCCTAGTAATTTTCTCAAGGAACGAACTTTCTTTCAATACCATAGGTTGGCAGCGTCTTGCAAGGGGCGACGGTGAAGTTCCCCTTCCTCGCTTTGCTCAGCTTTACTTTCCATCGTAGCGCTCCTTCCTGGTGGAAGCCTGATGTCTTGTAGCGTTGTCATTATAGTGAACAGCTAGTTGAGCCCTGGAAACAAATTTGCAAGCTGCTATGCTTTTTCATATAATTTCATTTAGGAAGTGTACCTGCTTTCATGCCATCTGGTGAGAAAGCCATAGATTTAGGAGAAAAGCGAATCAACAAGCTGTTGAATGACTCTAATGAGTACGTCTATGCTCCAGGTGAAAGGTGGCGCAGATCACTCAGCAAGCGAGGGCTGTCCAAAATTGGTCTCAGCTTTTGGAAGGCGGGTGAATCTCTTTGCAAAATATACATTTAACGAAGAAGACTTCAGTGGGCACGGCGCAACATCACCAAGCATGTTGATTTATAAGCCATTCTTCTCCTTCGTGCAGGTGTACAATATTGATCTGGCCGCATCAATTCTGCAACTACATACAGCCAGCGCCGAACTGCACAAGCCGTATCCGTCGAGCTGTCAAGTGTGCCCCCAGATCACAACTGCTTCACCGGTGCCCCTGGTGCCACATCACAGCCTTCGTGATGACGCCCCTTCACTGTCTCAAGATCTCTATCAGAGGAGTCACCTGGTCGCCACGTGACGTTGGCACGCTGCCTTAAAAAGCATCGACCCCAGCTGCGCAATTTCAGTTGGCACGGCGGATCATCAACAAGCATGTGGATTTATAAGCCATTCTTCTGCTTCATGCAGGTTAGTGATTACTATAGCACAATTAAGAGTGATTATCGTGGTCTTGTGGTCTTGCCGTGCCCCCAGCAGTGCATCTCTATTGGCAAAAATGTATGTTGTGTGTGTTTGCTCATACTGTGCTGAGATATTGAGTTAAATCCCGGCCCCTCCGGCGACAGTAACTCTTCCATTGAATCCATGCTCAAGGAACTATTGACAGGTCAAAATAAAGTAGTAACGGATGTAACAGCACTTAGGAAACAACAGACTAGCATGGAAAAAAATTGTGCCTTATCTTGGAACCAGGTTTCTTCAAATGGAAAAACCTTTCGCGCGTCGACAACCTTGAACGAATAGTAAGATATTTAAAAGCAAAATTAACTGGCCTAGAAGATAGGAGTAGGCGCTCAAACATGGTGGCCTTCGGTATTCCTGAAGGTCCGGATGAGATAGAATCGGTCCTAAAAAATAAAGCTCTCGACGAAATTTTTGCTGCAAAGCTTGACATTCAATGTAAATCTGTTAGTAGCATTCATCACTTTGGAAGACCAGTCATAATTCACTTACAGGATTTTAATGAAAAGCAGCTTGTGTTGAAAAACGCTTAGAAATTAAAAGGCACCAGAATGACTATTCGCGAAGTACTCTGAGTAAGCGAAGACGTCTATGGAATAGCGCGAAAGCTGAGAAGGAACAGGGAAAGAAAGTCAGCTTAATTAATGACAGACTGGGAGCGGATAAAAAGTTCTTCGTTTGGGATGAACAAAAAAACTCGAGAACACATATTCGTGGTAATGAAGGTACGCCAAAGAATGACTGACACACTACGGTTGCTGACAAAGAATTTAGCGTCTAAATTAATGCTCGCAGCATTCTTAACAAAACTTGAGGATATCTTGAGTTAAAATCCCGATGTAGTTGCGTTAATCGAAACGTGGCTGGCATGGCACCATTGATGACACAGTTCTTTTTCCCCCGTCTTATCAGGTCTGTCGTCGTGATGAGTCATCGAGGGGTGGCGGGGTAGCAGTTCTGGTCAACAAAAAATAACTGCTGTACCTTTACTTTAAACCAGTAATTTAGGAGCTGTTACATTGAAACTTTCTTGCTGGGGTAAAACATTTTATCGTTTGCCGTTTATCGAGCCCCTGAGTCACCTGCGCAATTCCTTGGTTATCTTTGTGAACATATTGCATCGTTTACAAGTGATAATGTGCTGCCTATAGGCGAGTTTAATCTCCCACACATTGATTGCGAGAATGTATCTTCCTTCGCCGAGTCTGACTTACACGTGAACTACCAACGCAATATTATGCTTTGTCAAAACTTGCAACAGGTTGTAAAATATCCGACACGCTTTCATGGCACGTCGGCAACGCTCCTTGATCTTGTTTTTTAAGTCGATACATTGAAAATTTTTTGCCTACGTTGAAACTGGCATTTCAGACCATTATCTCGTGTATTTTACATGCTCGTTGAACTCTTGCCAAGTCAGTAAAAACAAGACAATTACAATTAAAGGCTTCTCTCAAGCCAATGTTGAAAGTGTTCTCGATTACCTTGAAATGTACCTTGTCAACTTCCGAGAGCATGATATTACTGTACTTCGGGACACATTTAAAGAAATTGTTAATCACTGCCTTAAAAATTTTATTCTGAGCAGAATTAAACGAACATATAAAGTTACTCCCTGGATTACAAGAGAAATCTTACACCTTAAAAGAAGGGTTAAGCACTTAAGATGTGGTTCAAGTGACGCAATCCAACAAATCCAAAATAACTTAAACCAAAAGTTGGGGCATCCTAAGCGTCGGTACTTCCAGCACACACTGTCAAATATTATTTGCGTCACACGGAAAATAATTTGGGCCTTTCTAAGAAAAAAGAACAAGGCAAATAGCCATATTGTACACGAGAGGATTATCGTCAATGAAAAGCACAATAAATACTTCCAAAGTGTCTTTTTTTCTAACTCAGATAACACTATTACACTTCATAACTGTATGCCATGCAACTCTGCACCTCATATTGTGTCCTTACCAGGTGTTGTTTCAATGCTACTCAACCTTAAAACTAAATCCTCCCCAGGTCCAGATGACATACCCAACGTTTTTTTGAGGAGACATGCCGAAGCGTTAGCACCTTTTATAGTTATTATTGTCACGTGGTCGTGACGTCAAAGAACACAGTAGCAATACTGTTAAAGGCAAAACTAGCTTTTATTGGGCGAACCTGTGGCCACAAAACAGGCTTCCCTTAAAGTACAACGAGAGCGGCGAACACAGTCGGCGATCGTCGAAAATCTGATCAGCGGGTCAAGCGCGTCGGCGTTTATACAGCCAGTAGTCGAATGTTCCAGACTAATCGTTTGGACCCGCGTGCCTTCCACAAAGTTCTACACCAGTGGCCTCACGCGATGAAGTCAGATAATACAATGTTCGGCGACAACATACAGCCGGGTAGAAGCATCGATAACTTTCCAGAAACTTCGGATACATGCAGGCGCGTCCCGCGCTGTGCGATTACATTTGTTAGGTGGCGAAACCTTGTCACCCGATAAAGATAAGTACACGTGTCAATACCTCCCACTTAAAAAGCATCGACCCGATGCTGGATACAAATGAAAGTAATAAAGAAAAACACCCGTAGCAAAGCGAACAAAAATAAGGAAATTCGTCAGCGACCGTAAAAGGGTTTCAGACGCACCACGTGGACCACTTCAGATCGTGTGCGGCGCCGCTGTGAATGCGAAATTCCGTCTGGCACGACCTCATAGTCCAGTGCGTCAATACGTCGAATGACCTTGTAGGGTCCGAAATAGCGGCGCAATAGTTTCTCACTCAGTCCTCGTCGGCGTATCGGTGTCCAAACCCAAACACGGTGACCGGGCTTGTACTCAACGAAGCGTCGTCGGAGGTTGTAGTGTCGGCTGTCGGTCCTCGGTTGGTTCTTGATCCGCAGGCGGGCGAGCTGTCGGGCTTCTTTGGCGCGCTGGAGATAGCTAGCGAGGTCAACATTCTCTTCGTCAGTGACGTGGGGCAGCATGGCATCGAGAGTCGTCGTTGGGTTCCTGCCGTAAACCAGCTTAAACGGCGTAATCTGTGTTGTTTCTTGCACCGCCGTGTTGTAAGCGAAGGTTACACGGCAGGACCGCGTCCCACGTCTTGTGCTCGATGTCGACGTACATTGCTAGCATGTCGGAGAGGGTTCAGACGCTCCGTAAAGCCATTCGTCTGCTGATGGTAGGCAGTTGTCCTCCTGTGACTTGTATGGCTGAAGTGCAGAATGGCTTGGGTGAGCTCTGCTGTAAATGCCGTTCCTTTCTCGGTGGTGACGACTTCTGGCGCACCATGTCGCAGCAGGATGTTCTCGACGAAAAATTCCGCCCCTTCGGCTGCGCTGCCTTTTGGTAGAGCTTTAGTTTCAGCAAAGCGGGTGAGATAGTCCGTCCTCACGACGATCCACTTATTCCCGGATGTTGACATCGGAAACGGCCCCAACAAATCCATCCCTATCTGCTGGAATGGTCGGCGAGGAGGTTCGATCGGCTGTAGTAATCCTGCTGGCCTTCTCGGTGGTGTCTTGCGTCGCTGACAGTCTCGGCATGTCTTGATGTAACGGGCGACGTCGGCGGTCAGACGCGGCCAGTAATACCTTTTCTGTATTCTCGACAGCGTCCGGGAGAATCCGAGGTGCCCAGCGGTTGTATCGCCGTGTAGGGCGTGCAGTATTCCTGCACGCAGCGCTGACGGTACAACAAGAAGGTAGCTGGCGCACACCCGCGCTTAAATGCCCTAGGGACAACTTCGGTGTTCCCTTTCAAATAGTCGACGAGGCCTTTTAGCTCTGGGTGTGCTTGTTGCTGTTTAGTGAAGTCTTCCGCGCTTATTTTCCCAAGGAAGGCTTCGTCATCCTCGTCGTCTTGCGGCGGGGGATCGATGGGGGCACGCAATAAGCAGTCAGCGTCGGAGTGTTTTCTTCCGGGCTTGTATGATACCGAGACGTTATATTCTTGCAGTCTGAGGCTTCACCGCGCCAGCCGTCCTGAAGAGTCCTTTACGTTAGCTAGCCAACACAACGCGTGATGGTCACTGACGACTTTGAATGGCCTCCCATAGAGGTAAGGGCGGAATTTCGCTGTAGCCCAAATGATGGCGAGGCATTCCTTTTCAGTCGTAGAATATTTGCTTTCCGCTTTTGATATCGACCGGCTAGCATACGATATCACCCGTTCAAGTCCTTCTTTCCTCTGGACTAGGACGGCACCGAGGCCTAGGCTACTGGCGTCATTGTGGATTTCGGTATCGGCGTCCTCGTCAAAGTGTGCAAGTACCGGCAGCGACTGCATGCATCGTTTGATTTCTTGAAATGCCTTGGCCTGCGGCGTTTCCCACTTGAAGTCGACATCACGTTTGGTTAGATGCGTTTGCGGCTCCGCGATGCGTGAAAAGTCCTTGACAAAGCGCCTATAGTAGGCACACATGCCAAGGAATCTGCGCACTGCCTTCTTGTCGGTTGGCTGCGGGAATTTCGCGATGGCAGCTGTCTTCTGTGGGTCGGGGCGCACTCCTTATTTGCTGATGACGTGACCTAGGAACAAAAGCTCATCGTAAGCGAAGCGGCACTTTTTCGGCTTCAGAGTGAGCCCTGATGACTTAATGGCCTCTAACACTGTCGCAAGCCGCCTAAGGTGATCATCGAAATTACCGGCGAAGACAACGACGTGATCCAAGTAAACAAGGCACGTCTGCCGCTTCAGTCCGGCTAACACCGTGTCCATGACGCGCTGAAATGTTGCAGGCGCCGAGCACAGTCTGAATGGCACGACCTTGAACTCGTAGAAGCCGTCCGGCGTGATGAAGGCAGTCTTTTCGCGATCTCTCTCGTCGACTTCTATTTGCCAGTAGCCAGACTTGAGGTCCATCGACGAGAAGTATTTAGCGTTGCAGAGCCGATCCAATGCGTCGTCTATCCGTGGAAGAGAGTACACATCCTTGTTCATGATCTTGTTCAGTCGACGATAATCGACGCAGAAGCGTAGGATTCCGTCCTTTTTCTTCACCAGGACTACAGGAGAGGCCCACGGGCTTTTCGACGGCTGGGTGATGTCGTCGCGCAGCATTTCGTCGACTTGTTGTCTGATAGCTTCACGTTCTCGCGTCGAAATTGGGTATGGGCTCTGGCGGAGTGGTCGAGCGCTCTCTTCGGTTATTATGCGATGCTTTGCGACTGGTGTTTGTCGAATCCTCGATGACGTCGAAAAGTAGTCTTTGTATCGTAGGAGAAGACTTCTGATCTGTTGCTGCTTACTCATAGGAAGACTTGGATTACCGTCGAAGTCTGGTTCGGGGAATGTGCTCATCAGGGTAGATGCGGTTGAATCCGAGAGGAGAAAGGCATTGCTGGTTTCCACAATTTACTCGATGTATGTGATTGTTGTGCCCTTGTTGAAGTGCTTGAATTCTTGGCTGAAGTTGGTAAGCATAACTTCTACTTGCCCTCCATGGAGTCGAGCGATCCCTCTTGTAACGCACATTTCACAGTCGAGCAGTAGATGTCGCCCTCAATGACGCCTTCTACGTCAGCGGGTGTTTCGGTGCCAACGGAAATAATAATGCTGCAGCGCGGCGGGATGCTCAGTTGATCTTCGAGCACACTCAAGGCGTGGTGACTACGAACGCTCTGCGGCGGTATCGCTTGATCTTGCGACAGCGTTATCGATTTCGGCTTCAGGTCGATGACTGTGCCATGTTGATTCAGGAAGTTCATGCCGAGAATGACGTCTCTTGAACACTGTTGGAGGATAACGAAGGTGGCAGGGTAAGTCCGGTCATGAACGGTTTTCTTGTTTTGCAGATCCCAGTCGGCGTAATCAGGTGTCCTCCAGAGGTCCGAATTTGACGGCCTTCCACTGCAGTCTTAACTTTCTTCAACTGGGCGGCGATGCGTCCGGTCATTACGGAGTAAGCTGCCCCTGTGTCCTCTAAGGCGGTGACTGCGTGGCCGTCGAGAAGCACGTCGAGGTCGGTGGTTCTTTGTCTGGCGTTGCAGTTGGGTCTCGGCGTCGGATCACGGCTTCGTCGTGTTGAACTGAAGCTCGAACGTCGCGTTATCAGGTTGTCGTTCGTCGTCGTATTCTGTGCTTCCAGACTTCGTCGGGACGGCGGCGTCTCGTTATGGCGTCGAGGTAGTTTCTTCGGTGTCTTCGTCGGCGGCGGAGGATCTTCGTGAGTTCGACGAACAGCAACCGCGCCTCCATCGGTTGCTGCTTTTAGTTTTCCGGATATGGGCTCGCTGACCGGCCGCGGGCTGGGCCAGTGTATTGTCGGCGCGGCGGCGACAAGTCGCGGTCTGGTGATGGCGAACGCGACGCTCGTCCAGAGCTCCACTGAGTAGCGGCGAGGTAGTCGGCAATATCATGGGGGCGTTCACCTTGCTGCGGGCGCGGAGCAATCACGGCGAAACCACGCAGACCCATCTCCCGGTATGGACATTGTCGGTAGACGTGAGCCGCTTCTCCGCAGTGGTAGCACAGCGGGCGGTGGTCAGGAGCGCGCCAAATGTCCGTCTTCCTCGCGTACGTGCGCTGGGCGAGAGGTAGTCGGGCTGACGCGGCGGCGGCGCACACGGAACTGCGGCGTGACAAGGCCCTGGCGCGGTCGTGGAGGGGGACCTTGACTGCGAGCGACGGCAGCGTAAGTCATCGCTTGCGTCCCAGGCTGCGGCGATTCAAGGGCTACTCCAAGTTGTTGTTGGAGCTCCTCACGCACGGTGTCGGCAGTCAAAGCCACTTCAGGCTGTGATTATGGGAACGGCTTTTGTAGCTCCTTCCGCACGACAGCTCGGATAGTCTTGCGTAGGTCGTCGGTGGCCAGTGACTGAACTCCAGCGTAGTTTGTCGACTTCGTGCGGCGGTCGAATTGCCGGTTTCGCATCTCCAGTGTCTTCTCGATGCTGGTGGCCTCGCGAAGAAACAAGTCGACGGTCTTCGGTGCGCTTCGTAACATTCACGCAAAACGTTCCTCCTTCACACCACGCATCAGCAGGCGGACTTTCTTCTCCTCAGACATTTCTGGGTCGGCGTGGCGGAGCAGACGGCTAATTTCCTCAGTGAAGATCGCAGTCGTCTCATTCGGCACTTGCACTCTGGTCTCCAGTAGAGCTTGGGCTCGCTCTTTTCGCACGACGCTTGTATATGTTTGCAGGAAGCCGCTAGGAAAAAGTTCCCAGGTCGTTAAGGTGGCTTCTCGGTTCTCGAACCACGTTCTGGCCGCGTCTACCAATGCGAAGAAGACATATCGCAGTTTGTCGTCGCTGTTCCAGTTGTTAAACGTAGCGACTCTCTCGTACGTCTCAAGCCAGCTTTCCGGGTCCTAGAAAGTTGAACCGCGGGACGTCGGAGGCTCCCTGGGCTGCTGCAGCACGACGGGGGACGCTGGGGCTGCCATTGGAGTGGGCTTTGTGGCCATCTTCCTAGCCGTCTCAGGCAAAAGTCCGTGCTCCGGGAGCAGTCCTTGTAGCCGGCGTCTACCAAGTAGTCCGAGACTTGCCAAACTTCGATGTTTATCGCTGCGACCGTCAAGGGGCACGCGGGGGTGGCGTTCTTATTGCTTGTAGTCGGGAATTATCCTGTACACAAATCATTATTTCTTCGAACTTAGAAATACTATGGCTTCTTACTTGGTCTTCTCCTCGATATGTCCTTCTAGGTGTGTGCTACAGGCCACCTACCAGTAATCCAAGCTTCTAACCAGAACTAAACAGTATTTTATACCAGATTACAGCAAGCCACCCTAACGCTCATATACTTCGGTTCGGTGATTTCAACCTTCCCAATATTGATTGGAATAACCTAACTTCCAGAATAAACAACACAGACGCGAAGGACTTCGTCGACATCTGTTTGAATTTTAACTTAACACAGCTCACCTCAGAGCCCAAACGCGTAACACGCGACTGCGCAAACATTTTGGACCTTATAATTACTGACCGTCCAGAGTCATTATCATCGGTTACCGACCTTCGAGCCTGCAGCGAGTGCGTAGAGGTAAAACATCCGCGTAGAGGACGTTGGTTCTAATCCCGGTGCCGCGCAATTTTCCACCGGAATAAAAAAAAATCCTCGTAGTGATAAAATTGCATAAACAGGCCTGGAGTGCGGCCTGATCCCGGTGACCAGAACCGGTAACGCACTCCATCACCGCAACAGGATTAGCCACCCTGGTGCATCACTTCGCCGCAACCTCCCATATGAACCCAACAATCAAAGCCCGGCCCTCAGTCCCCAGCAGCTGCAAAGCAACTGACCACGGCGGTGGTCAGACCTGTGACGCAGCAGAGGGTGCTAAGAATCCCTGGATCCGGACAGGCCGCCATTGGAATTTGAACCTGGCAACGTTTAACGCTAGAACGTTATCTAGTGAGGCGAGTCTACCAGTGGTTTTAGGAGGAATTAGAGGGCTGTAAATGGGATTTAATAGGGCTCAGTGAAGTTAGAACAAAAGAAGCATATACAGTGCTAAAAAACAGGCACGTCCTGTGCTACCGGGGCTTAGCGGAGAGACGAGAACTAGGCGTCGGATTCCTGATTATTAAGAATATAGCTGGTGAAATACAGGAATTCTATAGCATTAACGAGAGGGTGGCAGATATTGTGGTCAAACTTAAGAGGTACAAATTGAAGGTCGTACAGGTCTAGGCCCCTACATCCAGTCATGATGAACAGGAAGTAGAAAGCATCTATGAAGACGTGGTGTTGGCGATGGGTAAAGAGAAAACAAAGTACACTATACTGATGGGCGACTTCAATGCCGAGGTAGGCAAGAAGCAGGCTGGAGACAAGTCAGTGGGGTAATATGGCATAGGCACTAGGAATAGCAGGGGACAGTTATTAGTAGACTTTGCAGAACAGAAAAATATGCGGATAATGAATACCTTCTTCCGCAAGCGGGACAGCCGTAAGTGGACGTGGAGAAGCCCGAATGGCGAGACTAGAGATGAAATAGACCTTATACTCTGCGCTAACCCTGGCATCATAAATGATGTGGACGTGCTCGGCAAGGTGCACTGCAATGACCGTAGGATGCTAAGAACTCGAGTTCGCCTAGACCTGAGGAGGCAACGGAAGAAACTGGCACATAAGAAGCCGATCAATTAGTTGGCAGTAAGAGGGAAAATAGAGGAATTCCGGATCAAGCTACAGAACAGGTATTCGGCCTTAACTCAGGAAGAGGACGTTGTGGTGAAGCAATGAACGAAAATGTTATGGTCATCGTTAAGGAGTCTGCAATAGAAGTCCGTAGTAACTCCTTTTGGAAAGGATACCAATAAGCTTTCGCAGCAGACGAAATATCTGATCGAGAAACACCAATGTAAGAAAGCCTCTAACCCTAAAGGTAGAAGAGAACTGGCAGAACTTTCCAAGTTATTCAACAAGCGTAAGACAGCTGACATAAGGAAGTATAATATGGATAGAATTGAACATGCTCTCAGGAACGGAGGAAGCCTTAAAGCCGTGAAACTATGAATTGCCAAAAATTAGATGTATGCTTTAAAAGAAAAATCCGGCAATATCATTACCAATACGGATGAGATATTTCAAGTGACTGAGGAGTTCTACAGATATTTATACAGTACCAGTGGCACCCACGACGATAATGGAAGAGAAAATAGTCTACAGGAATTTGAAATGCCACAAGTAACGCCATAAGAAGTAAAGGTTGCTTTGAAAGCTATGGAAAGGGGGAATGCAGTTGGGGAGGATCAGATAACAGCAGATTTGTTGAAGGATGGGGACAGATTGTTCTAGAAAAACTGGCCACCCTGTACACGCAATGCCTCATGACCTCAAGCGTACCAGAATCTTGGAAGAACGCTAACCTAATCCTAATTCATAAGAAAGGGGACGCAACGGACTTGAAAAATTATAGACTGATCAGATCAGCTTACTGTCCGTTGGCTACAAAATATTTACTATGGTAATCGCAAATAGATTCAGGAACACCTTAGACTTCTGCCAAGCAAAGGACAAGGCAGGATTCTGTAAAGGCTACACAACAATAGACCATATTCACACTATCATTTAGGTGACAGAGAAATGTGCGTAATCAAACCCACCCTTATATATAGCTTTCATTGATAATGAGAAAGCGTTTGATTCTGTCGAAACCTCAGCAGTCATGGAGGTGTTACGGAACCAGGGCGTAGACGAGCCGTATGTAAAAACAATGAACGATATCTATAGCGGCTACACAGCCACCGTAGTCCTCCATAAAAAAGCAACATAATCTCAATAAAGAAAGGCGTCAGGCAGGGAGATACGATCTCTACAATGCTATTCACGACGTTTTTACAGGAGGTATTCAGAGACCTGGAGTGGGAAGAATTGGGGATAAGAGTTAATGAAGAATACCTCAGTAACTTGCGATTCCCTGATATTGCCTTGCTTAGTAACTCAGGGGACCGATTGCCATCCATGCTCACTGACCTGGAGAGCCAAAGCAGAAGAGTGGGTCTAAAAATTAACCAGCAGAAAACTAAGGTAATGTTTAAATGTGTCGGAAGAGAACAGCAGTTTACGACAGGTAGCGAGGCACTGGAAGTGGTAAGAGAATACATCTACTTAGCGCAGATAGTGACCGCGGATCCGGATCATGAGACTGAAATAATGAGAAGAATAAGAATGGGCTGGGGTGCGTTTGGCAGGCATTCTCACATCATGAATAGCAGGTTTCCATTATCCCTCAAGAGAAAAGTGTATACCAGCGGTGCCTTACCTGTACTAATGTACGGGGCAGAAACCTGGAGGCTTGCGAAAAGGGTTCTACTTAAATTGAGGACTACGTAACGAGCTATGGAAAGAAGAATGATAGGTATAACGTTAAGGGATAAGGCAAGAGCAGATTGGGTGAGGGAACAAACTCGACTTAATGACATCTTAGTTGACATCAAGAAAAGAAATGGGCATGGGCAGGACATGTAATGAGGAAGGAAGATAACCGATGGTCATTAAGGGTTACGGACTCGATTCCAAGGGACGGGAAGCGTAGCAGGGGGCTGCAGAAGGTTGGGTGGGCGGATGAGATTAAGAAGTTTGCAGGGACGACATGGCCACAATTAGTACATGACCGGAGTAGTTGGAGAAGTATGGGAGAGGCCTTTGTGCTGCAGTGGGCGTAACCAAGCTGATGATGATGATGATGAGCTACCTTCTTCCTATCAGCGACCACAGTGTAATTCATGTCACAGTTGACTTCGCCCCAGCACCGCTTGTTCTTTGCAGCAAAACTATGAACCTGTATGGAAAAGCAAATTTCGAAGCTTCAAATGATGAATTCTGCCCTTTTTTTGCAGTCTTTGAAACCTCATTCAATGAACGATCTGTTCAAGACTACTGGAAACTATTTAGAAATAAAATTAATCAACTAGCAAACAAGTATATTAAGAAACTAACATTCCGTGCGAATCATCAGAACCCCTGCTTTAATAAAAATTTATAGAGGTTTGAAAATAAGACAAAAGTCTTTTTCGTAGTACCAAGGAGAAACCAAGCCCAACTTCATGGGGTAAATATTACGCCGCTGAGAGAGAATAGTTACGTGCTGTCCGCAATGCCTATGGTGTTTTTTCGGTAATGACTTACCTAAAATGTTAACAAACCCAAGAAATTTCGGACAGTTATCAACCGAAGTAACAGATGCACTGTAACTCTTGTTGATGATATGGGTGAAATCATGCCTGAAACTGAGTGCGCACTCATATTTAACAACGCATTTTTTCGTCAGTATTTTCTAATGATAATAATGTTCCATTGACTAATGTTCCCTACAACATAGCTTCTAGCTTGCCGAGCGTGGTGTTTTATCCTGATGGTGTATCACGCATAATTGAAAACCTTAAACTTTCGTCCTCAGCAGGTATAGATAGTGTAAATTCTAAACTGCTAAAAATATACGAAGTATATTTCTTCATCATTTTTGTGTTTTATATTTTCGCAGTCACTTTCTACAGGTTCCAAGCCTCACGACTGGAAGGTGGGTAAGGTCATTCCCATCTACAAGTCTTGTATAAAGAAAACACCGCTAAATTATCGAACCATCTCCCTAACTAGCCTTCCGTGCAAAATCATGGAACACGTCATCTACTCCCTGATCATGAATCACTTGGACGCGAATGAATTTTTTCATTCGGCACAGCATGGGTTCCGTAAGGGTTTCTCTACCAAAACGCAACTAGCTCTGCTTCTGCACGACTTACATGTAAACCTTGACTCTAACCAACAAACTGACGCTAGTTTTCTGGACTATGAAAAGGCCTTTGACAAAGTTTCTCACCGCCACTTACTACTAAAGCTTTCTTTCAACTTACACCGTGACGTACTCAAATGGCTCGAAGCATTCCTTACCGATCGCTACCAATTCGTTTCTGTAAATGACAAATCATCCCTTCTTCTCCCTGTAACTTCTGCAGTCCCTCAAGGATGAGTTCACGGTCCTCTTCTCTTTTGAATTTATATTAATGATTTAACCCAGCACGTGTCTTGCAAGATACGAATTTTCGCCGCTGACTGCGTGATTTACCATCAAGTTTCTAATGCTACTGACAAAAACACCTTACAACAAAGTCTTGACAACGTGCAGTCTTGGAGTGAATATTGGCTGATGACTCTTAATCCCAACAAATGTAAACAAATATCTTTTACCCGTCGCCGTAACCCTTTCCCTGTCCTCTTATACAACAGTAAACGTTCCCTTAGAATCAGTAGAATCATTGAAGTACTTGGGCGTCACACTTTCTCGTGATCTCATTTGGGGTACGCATATTTGCAACATACTTTCATCAGCTAACCGAACTTTTGGCTTCATCAGACGACACTTCCGTGACGCCCCGCAAAACATAAAACTCCTAGCTTTCAAATTCCTTATCAGTCCGAAAGTTGAATGCGCATCACCCATCTGGAATCTATATCAAGCCTATCTAGTTAACGAGCTCGAGTCCTTTCAGAACCGCGTCGTCAGATACATCCATTCATCCTACTCATATGACGTCAGCGTATCATCCTTAAGAGCAAAATCTGATCTACAGCCCCTTGCACGTCGCCGCATTACTGCCAACCTTTGTCTCTTTCATAAGTTCCTTTACAGTTCCTTATTTCACGAGCCATATATCACACCACCCGCCCGCATATCGCTACGAACTTTTTTGGCTACAACAAACAAGGAGTATGAACAAATTAGGAATGAAAACCAAGTCCTGAGAGCTTCAAATAATGAATTAAAGGCCCAGTGCTCTGATCTCGCACGGCAGATGAGACCATGAGAACTGAATGAGAGCAGAACATGAGAAGAGAATACTTCGGGCTAAGCAGTATTCCCGGAGGGCAAATGTTGAAATCAAATGTATTCTGTACGAGTCCTTCGAAGACCTAGTAGAAATGGTCATAAAAATTGGCAAGAAGGTGGGCGTTCTGCTTGCAGCGACTGATGTCGGATGAGCACACAGAGTTCCAACGGCACACAACCGAAGCAAAAAAAATGTAGTTGTCCAGTTCGAGCAGAGACAAAGGCGGGATGTCTTTTTGAGGAGTGTGCGCGCGGTAGGCCTGAAGTGCTGTGATCTCGACATTGACTCTCGGTCAGCGGTGTTCGTAAATGAACATCTGTGCCCAGAATTGAAACGACTTCTTGGTCAAGCTACGGCGCGCAAGCGCGAGACCGGTTGGAAGTATGTCTGGGTGCGTGATGGAAAAATCTTTACGCGGCAGACTGATAACACACCAAAGGTCAAAATTGAAAACAGTGATGATGTAAACAAAATGACCAGTTCTTCCTGAAATCGGTGAAGCGATTGAGGTGGTTTTTGTTATGGGCACAAATATTATGGTGCTGCTGCAAAAGAAAACGTCGGTGACTTATTTCATTCTTATTTTCTGTTGCCAAGTAGGTCAAGTACCGCGGTAGCTCATGACATTGCATCTCTATTGGTTCATGAAATCTTTGCTTTACCATGTAAAAACAGCATTTTCGTGTATAAATTGTCTGAGAAAATTTATTTTACTTATTTCTATTTTCTTAGGATGTAACAAGGCTCGTAGTGTTGTAGCTTGTTTTGGTTACAATTTTTCATTTGTGCAGCCTATCCTGTTCGGGGTTGTAAAATTGGTTCTACAAGGATTGCTGTCGCTGCTTTTGTCGTTGCACTGTTGTGTGAACGCAAAATTGCTTTCGCAATAAACTCGGATTTTAAAATGCACGATATCCTGTTGACCTCTCAGAAACTAAAATGAGCACTTGTATCTATTTATTTATTTACTTAGTACCCACAGCGCCCATTCAGGCATAACAGGGGGGGTGGGGTACAGATGAAAAACAAGCATAAAGATTGCGGGTTTGCATAAATTTGTGTAAGTCAACAACACATTATTATAGGCCGACAAAAAAAGCACACAGCCAAGTTGCACGCAGCCATGTTGGACGCAGGCACGTTGCAGCTGTCACATGTCACATTTGAAAAAAAAGTACATAAAGCACAATGATTACAGAGACTGATAATGAAAAAGCACAAAGAAAAAAATCAAATAATAAGTTGTAAAAAAAAGAAACAATGCGGTGATTAAGATACAGTGCGACAAAGTGAAGAAAGAGGCACTAAAAATGTCATTTGCAGCTGGGATTGTTTATAGGTCATGATGATTGCTAGACATACACGGGATATTTATCAAGCCTTAGGGATCAAAAGATTCTATTGTTTTTAATGCAGAAAAGAACTTGTTAGGACAACAAATTCCGACAACTGAGAAAAGAAGTCGGTTCCACTGACTGATGGTTCTTGGGGAAAAAACGCGCTGCTAAAGGCCGATGTAGTACATTTGTATTCTCTTATGTTCTGTTCATGATCTTTGCGTGCTGATGGCTAGTGAGGCTGGTTTATGTGCACGTCACGCGGAATTGGAGTATGAGAGTGATATACGCTGTGTAAAAGCTTCAGTCGAAGCAGCGCTCTTCGGTTTTGGAGAGATTGCCAGTTTATCATTGCCTTAGATTTAGTTGCACTGAACTCTCTGTCATACTTTGCTATATCTAGTACATATCTTGCGGCCATGGACTGAACTTTTTCTAGTCTTTCCTTGTTGGTTACTGATGAAGGGTCCCACACAGGGCATGCCTATTCGAGCACAGATCTTACATACGATTTATACAGTAACTCCCGGGTTTGTTGCGGAAACACACGTGTATTTCGTCGTAAAAATCCCAAGCTCCGACAAACTTTGCCTACGGTATAATCCACGTGCCGATTCCATGATAAAGAGGGGCAAAAGTAAACACCTAGGTATTTATATTCACGCGCCATTTTTACTGGACAGCAGTTTATCGTATATTCAAATCTTCCAGGATTTTTTTTCTGGAGAACCTCAGACACACCGTTTTCTCGTGATTCAATTTCATTTCCCATCGCTCACACCACTCGTGTATGGCACATAAGTCGTTTTGAATTCCGAAGCAGTCACTTTCACATGTAACTTTACGGTATAATATACAGTAATCTGCACATAACCTAATATTGGACTCTACATCTTCATTAGTGTCCTTGATATAAAGTAGGAAGAGAAGGGGCCCCAGAACTGATCCCTTAGGTACCCCGGCATTAGCATTAGTCCGTCAGTGTTAAGGTATGAAAAGGTCGAGAAATGCGATTCCCCTCTAACTTTTATTCATCCTAATATGCAGTCAGCGCGTGGCAAACAGGTTGAATTTTGTATGTTTCTTAGTGATTTCGGTTTTTCTTTTTCTGTAATTATGTTTACAGAAACGTGGTTTTCGGCAAATTATGACATGCATCTAGAAGGTTATAACGGAGTTTTCCTGAAAAGATTGCTTAGAAGTGGTGGAGGCGTATGTATGCTTATTAAACAATGCATTAATTACGAACTGCTTGATGACCTATCTTCATATACGTCAGATTTTAAGGTAATATGTTTGAAATGTGGAAAGTTTCTGTTCACTGTGGTGTACCGTCCACCAGACGGTAATTTAAATGGAGTTTTTCAGCAGCTAGACGCGATATTCTCTTATGTATATATACATCAGTACAATTTAGTTCTAGGTGGGGATCTAAACATTGACAACCTTTCTAATACATCAAAACAAGCGGAATTTTCCCTACTTCTTAATTCGAATTTATTGTCAAATCTGGTACTGGAACCAATTCGCATTTCAGCAACCAGCGCCACGTTATTGGACCTTTTTATCACAAATTTACCCTGTGAAAGCCTCTTTTCTGGGACAATTAACATTACACTTAGTGATCATTTGCCGATATATCTAATTATTGATAAGTGCCACATTGAATCAAAGCCAACCTATAAATTTCAGTGCCACAACATAACATAAAACTCTCTTTCGCAGTTTCTAGACGAAATCTCCAGAACTAGTTGGGAAGCAGTGCTCTCGGGCTGATCAGCAAACGTCGCATATGACAATTTTAAGTAGATAATTTCCCGTATCTACAAGGGATATTTTCCCTATAAAGAAATAAAGAAGTTGAAACGTTCACGGAAACCACGGGTCACAAAGAAGCTGTTAAAATGATTATTAAGAAAAATGGCATGTATCAACTATTCTTGAAAAATCGCGATCCAGACACATTGGATTTGTTGAGGAAGTATAGAAATAATTTAACTAAACTTATGAAAACAGCGAAGCACAATTAATATTCTTGTATGTTAGAGTGTGCTGCAGGGGTTAAAGAGATGTGGAGGAAATTAAATTCAATTACCACATTAAATAAAGCTAATTTTACTGTAGGAGAGATAACTGAAGGGGATTGAACATACCAGGGGCAAAGCATTGGCTGAGAAATTTAATAATCACCTTACTTCATTGGTAGACAGCGTCAGTGACACCACTGCACTACATTACATGTCCCCACCACAAGTAGCTTCGCCGGTTTATCTTTCCCCAACAGATGAATATGAGGTTATGTGCGTTTTCAAAAAACTCAAGAAAAGTACATCGGAAGGTATTAACGGTTTAAATAACGCTCCAATCTGTTTTGTTATAGATATATTAGTTGTCCCTTTAACATACATTTATAACCTCATTTTAGGCACAGGTATTTTCCCACAACGTATGAAGCATGCAAAAATTACAGTACTGTTTAAGGGGGGAGACAAAAATGATTTAAAAAACTATAGGCCCATATCCGTTCTACTATTGTTTTCAAAGCCCATAGAAAAACTAATATTCATAAGATTATCGAATTTCTTTACAAAGCATTCGGTAATTACGCCGGCTCAGTACGGTTTTAGGTCAGGGCTGTCGACAGAGGTAGCATTGCTACGACAAAAGGAAATTATACTAGGCACTACAGAGGACGGGAAACTTACACTAGGTATATTTGTTGACTTCTCTAAAGCCTTCGACCGGATCAATCACAATACCCTTTTACAAAAATTAGCCTATTACGGCATCCGAGGCACTGCACTGAATTTAATTGCCAGTTATTTGAGCAATAGGCTACAGTGTGTAAGTACAAACACAGAACAATCGTCCTTGCAAAAAGTTGCTCAAGGTGTACCTCAAGGTAGTATATTGGGGCCACTACTTTTCATTACTTATATCAACGACATTACAAACATAAACTAGACAATGCAATATGTCATATACGCGGATGACATTTCCTTGTTTTTCACAGGTGTTGACGTAAATGACATTATTTCAGCAGCAAATGTGACACTAGGTGACTTGTATTCATGGTCGACCGTAAACTCTCTACAAATCAACTGCTTAAAAACCAAAGCTGTTCTGTTTCGATCGAAGGGAACAACGTACACAGCTACTTCAAAGCTATACTTGAACGATTCCGCGATTGATTTTTTCTTCGACAGCTAAAGCATTGGGAATAATTTTTCACGAGCATATGTTATGGGATTCCCATAGTGAAATTGTAAGAAAAAAGCCAAGTAAGGCACTAGGCATGCTTAGGAGATGTCAATCATTTCTGCCGACTACTCAGCTGTTAACAATCTATAAGACGCTTTTTTGTTCACAGCTACGCTACAGTCTTTTGGTGTGGGGCATTGGCACCCTGCAATCTAAGCAAAAATTACTCGCGCTTCAAAAAAATGCATTACGTTGTATGGCAAATGCCCAATATAATGCACATACCTCGTCTTTATTTAACAAATTCAAAGTATTAAGATTTGATAACATCTATGAGTAGTGTTTATTAGTGTCCTTGAAAACTGAATTTAACAAAGGAAATAATAACCTTACATCCATAGCATGCTTAGAGCGCAGCACCTCGTCTCGACCTACTAGACAGAGCGTTTATTGGAAGGTTCCTCGATGCCGAACAAACTGTGCTCTCCAAATGCTGAAACATTCACTCCCCCACATACAAAACAAGTTCAATTTTTCATTAGAGCAATTACGCCTTCTTTCGCAACAGGATATGTCCAATCTTTTTTACTGACATGATGTATTTCTTGCTGTGTTTTCTTTGTGCGAAAAATGTGCCATGAGATGCTGCATTTTTACAATTTTTAATTTTTTTTTGTCTTCTCGAGGAGTGCAAATCTTTCTGCGTTTTTCGTTTTTGTACAAATTTATTCCTTATTGTACCAATTTCACTTTGTATTTATGTGCCTATTTACTTGTTTTCATGACTACGAATGCTGTCACTTTTCTGCCTTGTATTGCTGGGATGTGGGGCCAGTCAAGTTGCGTTTACGTCGCAGCTTTTTTCCCGCATTCCACACCACACATTGTAGCTTTGCCTCATGTATGAATATGTAAACAATGAAAAACTGCGGTGAAATAAACTCCAACTCCAACTGGGCACCCGTTACAAGTCTTACGCCCAAGCTCCCATTCAACTACTTTTCCTCGTCTTTTTTTTCTTCCCGCACAGCATCAGATTGGAACGCCCTTCCCCACCACGTCGCTGCAATCACTTGCCCGACATCATGTTTAGAAAATATGTCTTCGTTGGCTTATCAATAATGTGCTTTTCCACGCGTTATTCTTTTTCTTTTTATGCACTTGCGAAAATGTAGCTTTCTTGTATAGAAAGTTTTCTTTATACCTGGGTTTATGTTTGCATTATCAGCTGTACCCACCCCTATGTAATACCCCTATCAAAGGGGTCTTTAAGGGAATAAAACTAAACTGAACTGAACTTCTCTAAGATGGAATGGATGGGAATGCCATTTTTTATCATTCGATGGATTCAAGCCTACCTTACAGATAGACGACAATATGTGGAAATTATTAAGACCGCTTCTAGTGTTGTTAATGTTCACTCAGGAGTTACTCAGGAAAGTGTGCTGGGACCATTGTTGTTTTTAATATATGGAAAAGATTTAGTTAGGGTTGTTCCTGAAGATGTCTCTTAAGTTATTCGCAGCCGACCGTGTTGTGTTTAAACAAATTTCATCTGAGCATGACCACAGCTCTGTACAAACAACAGTTTTTGCCATTGAAGAATGGTGTTTGAAATGGGCTATGGAACTTAATAGTGAAAAAACCGTTCTCCTACGTATAAATATAAAAAAGTCTCCCAGTTTGCTTCCTTACTTTCTTCGCGGCAACATGATTTTGGAAGTTGAGAAATATAAATATTTAGGTGTAACACTTGAAAATAAGTTAAAATGGTCGGCTCACATTACTAATATTTCTCTGCAGCTACATTACGAAAGCTATGGGTTTTACGAAGAAAGCTAAAAACTGCCCCTGCACACATAAAAATATTGGCCTACGAAACTTGCGTGCGGTCTTTACTTGAATATGCTTCAGTAGTATGGGACCCATACACGGAGAAAGATATAATGATCCTTGAAAAAGTCAATAGGAAAGCGGCTTGGTTTATATAGGGAAAATACAAAAGGGAAGACTCTCGCTCGCAGTTAATGATCTCAAATAACATTCATATACTAAAAACCCGCAGAACGATTAATAGATTTATACTCTTGTTTAAAAATTTAGCAGAAAAAAATAAGCTCAAGCTTTCAAAGTGCATTAAGCGTCCTTTAGTGAGAAGTACTCGGGGCGTTCATGAGAATTCACTTGCTCCTATTTTCGCCAGAACTAACAGCTTTAAATATAGTTTTTCCCTAGAACAGTGCGAGATTGTAATTCGTTACCGGAATCTGTTTTTTCCTCACAAAATTTTTCTGATGCGTTAAATCGCCTACTTACGTGATAATATGTATGTTTCGCATCCGTGTGCTGCTAATATTGTAAAATTTTATTCTTTTGATTTATTCTTTTGGTATCCGTGTGTTGCTAATATTGGATAAATTTTATCCTCTTGGTTATTTAACAATGTAAATTCATTCCTGCTTGGGCCAAGCAATGGCCTGCAGTATTCTGAAATAAAATATTAAAATAAAATCTAGGGGCGTAGACATGTACGACCTTCAATTTGTACCTCTTATTAAGTTCCACAACAAGACCTGCGACCCTCTCGTTAATGCTATAGAATTCCTGTATGTTACCAGCTATATCCTTATTAATCAGGAATCCGACTCCCAGTTCTCGTCTCTCCGCTAAACCCCAGCAGCACACGACGTGCCCGCTTTTTAGCGCTGTATATGCTTCTTTAGTCCTCCTAACCTCACTGAGCCCTTTATATCTCTGATTGTATTGGAACTGTTTATATGTCTAATTGTTCTTTGAAATATGTATGCTATGTAATTGTTCTTGCAACTGCCATTTGTGATGGGATTGTTTGATCGTTTTTTATTTGCTGATATGTTTATATAACTGAATCCATATAACAAATCGTCTTGTCGCTGTTGCTGTATGCGTGGCAAGAGCTTAGTTAACCTGCACAGATGCAGCTTTTTTCTCTGGCCGCCTTTTTTTCGTAGTAACAATGTATAAAATAAAACTTGATTGATTGATTGATTGATCGACATCTACAACTGCAAATTATCTAGTCACCATCGTGCACAAAATATATTATTTGCAAAATCGTGGTGTCAGAAACCAGTGGTGTCAGAAAATTAGTGGAACCCCTCGGGTTCTTGTAGGGAGAGTCAAATATGTTTTAACAGGAAATTGCGCATCTCTGTGACAAACATAAAAAAATACCACAAATTTGGGCACAATAGTGTTATTCAAGGTCGAGCAGTTTTACATATGCCGCTTCACTACTGCGACAAAATGTCACTTTTGGAGACACATTAAAATTGAAGGGTACAGCTATAATACTATCTCAACACTTTTCAACTAGACTTCGAGAACTTTGAAGAAATTTTTGAAGGGTTTGCCGTAGAAAGGGACAGTGGCTCAAAAGTAAAACCAGTACATAATAAATTTTGTGGAAACAGCGCCTTCATTGGCTGAGATGAGAAGATAGGTGTGCGTGTTGAATTAAATAAAAATTAAAATTGACGCCGTGAATCAAAGCCTCCTGTGCTTAAATATAATTAAAGTTATTGGCCGGAGTGTTGGGAAAGGGTCAACAGAGCTAGAAGGAATACTGATTACAAATAACCCCAAAATAGTGTACTCACATACGCATTCTCGAACGATTCTATAACGGACAACAAGTTCGTTCTTTCTGGGTGCAGCCTGCACAGGAAAGACTGTGCGAACAAAGGCGGGGCAGTAAATCAATCAATCATTTATTTCAATGTCAAATACACCTGGCGAGTGCGGACAAAAAACCATCTATCAGGCTTGACAGGGCCTGCACCCCCGAGTACTAGCAGACAAGGCGCGCGATACATACAGCACTTGAAGAAAAATAAACCCAAGATAGCACAGAAGTGAAGTGTATTAGTTAAAAGGTCCTAAATCGACGTCTAATGCCATAAATACTACTAAAAAGAAATAATAACAAATCATTGTGCAGAAAACGCTCGTAGTCACAAACAGGTTCAAATGAGTACATGAATACCGAATGAAATTACATATAGTGTTGCGAAAGGAAAACACTCCGAAAATAGCAGCATCACAGCAAAGAAAATAAGACAAATGGGTGTGGTATTCTGCTATTTTTGGTACTCTGAATTATTAAACACCTCAGGCACCTAAAAGTTTAACATCTTATTCCCTGAAATAGCGAAACGTAATCAGCCGGTAGTGGCAGAACAGGGAGTGAGCGATCATTGCTTGGTGTTTCTGGCTTTCTAATGAAACAGAAAATAGTCACATGAGTGGACATGATAAGCAAGAATGCGACACGTGTAATCCACCTTGCTTATGCTGTACATCAGCACGCGGGCTTGGTAACACTACATCCCTTCCCCCTAATCGGGAGTTAGTCAGACGATCTGGTGGGTTCCGTAGGCGAGTCGAACGACGTGGTGGCTGTTCGTCTTCAGCTTTGGAGCTGACTTCCAGTGCGTCGGTAGCTGCCTGTTTGGAGCTACACTGAGCTTCTTCGCTGGTCTGGACTTCGCTCGGCTTGCTAGGTGACGACCCTATGTCAAGCCGTGGCCGGAGTTGGTCTACGTGGCGCCGCTGCGGTCCGTCCGGAGTTTCCATTCTAACCACGCGTGCTCCCGTGGTAGAAACTACTGTCGCCGGCATCCATTACCGAGCAGACAAACTCGCGTGACCATACCATGCCAGGATGATACCGTGTTGGTGCTCTTGATGCTCCTGAAACAAGTTCGCCGGAACCATCATTTCCTGTCACCTTTCTGTCTGTGAGTGAAGCTGTGAGCCTGGTTTGGGAAAGGAAGCCCAAGAATAGTTCATCATCGTCATCAGCCTCATTACTCCCAATGCAGGGCAAAGGCCTCTCGCATACTTCTCCAACAACCCCGGTCATGTACTAATTGTGGCCATGTCGCCCCTGCAAACTTCTTGATCTCATCCGCCCACCTAACATTCTGCCGCCCCCTGCTACGCTTCCCTTCCCTTGGAATCCAGTCCGTAACCCTTAATGACCATCGGTTATCTTCCCTCCTCATTACGTGTCCTGCACATGCCCCCCCCCCATTTCTTTTTCTTGATTTCAACTAAGCTGTCATTAACGCGTGTTTGTTCCCTCACCCAATCTGCTCTTTTCTTATCGCTTAACGTTACACCCATCATCTTTCAATAGCTCGTTACGTCGTCCTCAATTTAAGTAGAATCCTTTTCGTAAGTCTCCTGGTTTCTGCGCCGTAGGTGAGTACTGGTGAGACACAGCTATTATACACTTTTCCTTTGAGGGATAACGGCAACCTGCTGTTCATGATCTGAGAATGCCAGACAAACGCACCCCAGCCCATTCTTATTCTTCTGATTATTTCCCTCTCATGACCTGGATCTACCGTCACTACCTGCCCTAAGTAGATGTATTCCCTCACCACTTCCAGTGCCTCGCTACCTACTGTAAATTGCTGTTCTCTTCCGAGACTGTAAAACATTACTTTAGTTTTCTGCACATTAATTTTTAGACCCACTCTTCTGTTTTGCCTCTCCAGGTCAGTGAGCATGCATTGCAATTGGTCCCCTGAGTTACTAAGCAAGGCAATATCATCAGCGAATCGCAAGTTACTAAGGTATTCTCCTTTAACTTTTATCCCCAATTCTTCTCAATCCAGGTCTCTGAATACCTCCTGTAAACAGGCTGTGAATAGCATTGGAGAGATCGTATCTCCCTGCCTAACGCCTTTTTTTATTTATTGGATCGCTTCTCGGCCTTTTGGCTAAGGTCAAAGTGTACCCTTTCTTTATTGGCATTTTGTTGCTTTCTTTATGGAGGACTACAATAGTTATGCGAGTGATTTTCCTTTTTCCAATGGTGTCGTTCTATAACGAAATACAAACTTGATTAGTCGCTCTTGCAATGCACCTGCCGTATCCTTTCGAAGACCTTCATTTACTGTCCGTACAGCCCGTTCCACCAACCCATTTGACCGAGGATGGTATGGGGCTGTTCGCAGCCGCTCAAGGACTTGCCGGAGAGCTGAACTGTCGTTCTGCTTTTCGACTATAATGAAATCATCCAAGTACACCTTGACGCGAGGGAGGCCTTGCAGAACGGATTTGAGGCGGCGCTGCAACAAAGCCGGAGCCGATGCAATGCCGAACGCGAGGCGGTTGTATGCAGACAATTCTTTGTGTGTGTTCAACACAGCCATTTTTCGTGCCTCGTCGTCCAGTGGAAGTTGATTATACGCATGCCGCAAATCCAAAGTGGTCAACACCTGCTACCCCCCCCCCCTCACCCATACAAAGATGCGAAGATGTCCTCAATTTTCGGCAACGGGCATTGTGGTGTGTCGCCCAATACGTGGTTAGGTTGAAGTCGCCGCACAGTCTAATATCACTGCTTCATTTCCCTACGGGCATGACTGGCATAGCCAACTCGGAAACTCTCACCGGTGAAAGCTCTTCGTGTACTTCCTGTACACCTTCCTGTACTTGGTGGTCGATATCTGCAGACACCTTTTTCCGAAGCGCGTATGGCACTGGTCGAGCCTTGAGAAAGCATGGTACAGCGGCCCCTTTTTTGTGTAGTTTCATGGGCGGCCCCTTGCAACAACACAACTTGTCGAAAATTTCTGGAAATTTAGCCAAAAGTTTCACTGTCGCTGCGTCGCAGTGAACCGTATTTACGTTCTGCGGCGCGCATGCTTCCAGTAGCGCCATGACAGCATTCCGGATGGCTTGGATTGTGTTCCGACCACACAACTTTTCAAACTTTTTTTCCACTTTAATTGCTCTGACGACACGTCTATTCTTGATGTCTTATGAGAATGTTTTGAATCGTTTTGCACACTCAGTAAGGAGTGACGTGAATACATTAGTTCGCCAATTTGAAAACAATACAAAGCTGTGTATTCAACGTTTTGTTGCGTTAAAAAGTAAGAAAAGAAATCGTGCCATCCCTAGGATGACTAGGGAAATTTTGCAATTATCACGCCGCGTGAGAAGAATGAGATGCTGAAAACGCAGTAATGACGACAAAGACGGTGCCGAATAAAACAATACACGAAGAAGGGAGACACGAGACAGGACGTGTCTCCCTTCTTCGTGTGTTGTTTTATTCGGCGCCGCCTTTGTAATCATGCTTAACCAACCAGCCCACCAACACATGCGCAGTAATGACCCTGATGCAATTGCTAGATTCATCTCTGCCAAAGAGGAGCTAAATTTTAAAATGAATGTGGCCAACGACTTCTTTCTTTCATGCCGAGCTGCCAGGATTGCTCAGAAATGATCCTCAAAAGTTATGGCGTTCTGTCATGCCTACTACAGATTGTTCATTTTCATTGACTATTCTTATACACTTCCAGTAATATTAAATAAATTAAACAAATAATTGTTTGACCCCTTTCAGCATTCAAGTGATTCTATTAAGCGATTTTTTCTTAGCAAAATTACGTGATATTGCACTCAGTTTATTGCTATACCTGTTTTTTTTTCGTTTCCCCATAACGGGTCATTTGTTTTTCTAATGCCTACGCTTCTGCTGCAATGCATAGCGCTGCTTTTTACTAAGTGTTTTGTTATTTTGTTTCAGTGTTTATTTGCAAAATTGAAAATCCATGCCTGTATTCTACTGCCAAGTTGATAAAGGGGGCAGGACCTCTGTCAAACTTACGAGCTTTTAGTTCTGTCTCCTTTTTCAGTCCAACAGAAAAATAAAGACTGAGTTGAATTGAATTGAATCAATGATGAAACTATAAACGATCCTGCACGCGTCTCTAATGCATTCAGTGAATACTTCCATTCGGTGTACGCAAACGATTCTCATGTCTACCCTGCTTTTGATAATGATTCAGATTTTTCTCTTTCTGACATTTCAGTTGATGTTAATGGCCTTATTAATTTGATTTTAAATTTAGACACAAAAAAGGCTCCGACGGTATTCCGAATTCGTTTTTACTTCGCTATTCACAATGGACAATGGACAAATTATATTCAATAAGTATCTAGATACAGGAATCGTTCTTTCATCATGGAAACTTGCAAGAGTAATACCCCTGTATAAAACAGGCAAGAAGACAGACGTAACGAATTACAGACCAATTTCTTCAACTTCCCAATCGTGCAAAATGCTGGTACATATAATTTACAAACACATAGATTTTCTTCAGTCCAACAACATTCTAACTAATGCTCAGCATGGCTTTAGACGTGCTTTCAGCACTATCACGCAGTTAACCGACTTTACCCATGACACTGCTTATCAATTGGATCTCGGTAAACAGATTGACGCTATCTTCATTCATTTTTCTAAAGCTTTCGATTCATTACTTCATTCTCACCTCTTGCGAAAATAAATGCGATACTAAAAATTCCCGTCTGGTCGATTGGATTGCTAGTTTTCTCTCTAACCGGAAAGTTTCTTTCTAACTGGGAAGTCGACTTTAGTTCTGCAAGGTCATCTATACTTGAAGTAGGCTCCGGGCTTCCTCAAGGATCCGTCCTGGGTCCTTTATTGCTTTTAATTTATATCAATGACCTCGCAAAAGATGTTTCCTCCAGCATCCGTTTTATGCTGACGATTCCGTCTTATGCGACGTGATTGACTCTGCGACTAGTTTAAAGCGACTCAACGATTCCTTTGTCTCTTTCGGTGCTTGTTGTCAAAAATGGAAAATCAACATTAATAAAAAAAACGGTTGTTTTGTCCTTCACGAAAAGAGCAGCCCCGGTAATTGCGACATATTCCTTGGACGGGTCACTTTTAACCAGACTTCGACAATACAAATACCTTGGCGTAGCATTTACTCACAATCTCTCTTGGACTACACACACTGACCAAACATGTTCAAAGGCCCTAAAACAACTTGCATACCTACGGCGTACTATGCAAAAGGCTCCGAAGGCAACTAATCTCTTACTGTATAAAACTCTTTTTCGCCCTGTTATGGATTATGCCACAACAGTCTGGTCATCCCATAACCAAAACAACATAATCAAACTAGAAGCAGTTCAGAAAAAAGCTGTCCGTTTCATTTTTCACCGGTGTGACCGCTATTTTTCCCCCTCGTCTGCTCTCCCTACGCTGAAATTATTATTCCTTTCAGTACGTCGTGATGTGGAAACATTAAAATTTTTGCACAACATAATTAACAAGTCCTACCATGTTTCAAACGCAGCTTGCATATATTTCACCAAGCCTTCTTGCACGCGTACATTCCATGAGCTTAATCTTAACCCTTTCTATGCCCGTACAAATACTTTCAAGTGCAGCTTCTTTTCCCGCACAACAGAAGTATGGAATTCCTTACCTGGCTGCCTTCTTTCACTCCCGTTAAGCGAATTCAAAAGTGCTGTCTATGAAAACCAGTATGTGTAACTACTTAAATTAGGTTTAGTTTATACTTTATGTGTGCATACCGCTGTGTCGTTGCTTTTTAAGAATCGATGAAAACAATTTTTAATATGTTGCAAACGATTGTAACGATGTTGTAAGAGTCATTGTTGATTTCACTGTATTTTTTGTTCGCAACAGTTTTTACCCACTCCTGCAATAGCTCTCCTATGG
Organism: Dermacentor variabilis; assembly: GCF_050947875.1. Taxonomy (NCBI): domain Eukaryota; kingdom Metazoa; phylum Arthropoda; class Arachnida; order Ixodida; family Ixodidae; genus Dermacentor; species Dermacentor variabilis. Next base: position 6,134,485 of record NC_134576.1, on the reverse strand, counting down.
GGCTGCAGTATGTACAAATAAATGACATAAAATAAAAACAGAGGCCCATTGCAATCTACTACCGCCAGCGAGCTGTGCACTTGTCTGTTACCGCGTTCGACTATTATGACCACTCGGCCATGGACCGACAGAGGCCCCAGGAAGCACGTCAGGCGCAGTGAGGTCTTCTCCAGTGTCGGCCACCATTCGCGATGGTTTTCGAATACCGCCCTCGGAATGACACTGATAGTGGACCTTGTATCCACCAGCATGCGCAGTTTCCGGCCTTCCCAGATGAAATCTCTTTCGAATGGCCGTGCGGACTCGTTACTACTGCAACTGTGAGCCACCAAAGCGTGGAGAATTTCTTCTCCACTTTCGTCACTGCCATCGAGCTCCTTCATAGCGTACGGTTAGTGCGACAACTGGAGCACATCCTTGCCAGGTGTCCCTTCATGCCGCACTTGTAGCACATCGCTTTCTTCTGTCTGCACACTTCCGAAACATAGTTCGAGCAACATCTCCGGCATTAAGTAGCCTCGGTCAAGGATCCATGCCCGAGTCAGAACTTCTGCGGATTGATCTTGTGCTTCTGTACGAAATTGGCCGCACCGTTGTTCATTGAACCTCCTCTCTTGCATCGCCCGTACATTAGTTTCTGCGGTTGCCGCTGTTAGAGCAAAAGCTTCTGCCTCCGCCAAGCTCAACTTCTTTTGCGACATGTATCGTTGAGTTTGTTCATCATGGATTCCGCAGACAATCCGATCCCGCAACATGCGATCCAAAAACTTATCGAAACTGGAATCCTTTGCAAGACGTCTCAGGTCGGTGATGTAGCCCCGTACCTTTCCGCCTTCTGCTTAGTTCCGCATGCAAAAAAGCGTAGCTCGCTGCTATCGCATTGACTTGGGGGTCGAAGTGGCTGTCCAGGTGCTGTACGACAGCCTCGTAGCTCAGGTGGTTCACCGGTTCTGACTGGCACTGGCCTTGAAGCACGTGAACGACGTTGTCACTTATTGCTGACACTAGAAGCGCACGCTCTTTCCCTGGATCGTTGATGCTGTGGCCCTCAAAGAAGGCCTCTAAACGGACACGGTAAGTGTTCTAGCTACTGGTCGTGTCGTAGGAATCAGGTGGCCTGGCTGTCATCGTGGAACTGATCCCATCCTCGTCGCCATTGGAATAACGGAAAGTAGCCGGCGGGTAGTGGCAGACCAAAGAATGACCGTTTATTGCTTGGTCGTTCTGGCTTTATAGTAAAACAGAAAACGGTCACATGACTGGACATGATAAGCAAGAATGCGGCACGTGTAATCCGCCTTGCTTATGCTATACATCAGCACGAGGGCTTGATAGCGTTACATCACGCATGCTTGATAACACTACAGTGCCCTAGTTTGCACGCATCCTAGGCACCTTCGAAAATTCATACATTCTCAGTGTACGGACATGCTAAAGCTTGCATAGTCCGGACAACTCAGTGGGAAATGAATAGTTATTACTTAATTCCAACTTACAGCGTTTAATAAAAGTTCATTTACTGGTAATAGATTTAGAGCCTTAAAGATTGGCACCGTGTGTGCGTCCTACGCGGCCTAATAATTATCATCATGGAGGACTTTAACCTTCCAAGAAATGAACTGGAAGAAAATGTAATACTCATCACGTATTTCAGAAGCACTAATTGATTTAATGCTAAACTTCCACCTACAACAAGTAGTTGATCAATGAACACGCTCACACGGTACTGCAAGTAATATACTGGATCTAATAATACTCTCTGATCACTTCTTTGTAAACAAAATGCATACTAGTATTGTTGAAGGCATATCTGACCACGATATTCCAATATGTTACCTACCTCTGCCCTTTAGTATAAAAGAGAGGTCTTTAGAAAGCACCATCATCGACTTTGCAAAATCGGACGACACCAATGTTTTGACGTACATGGCACATGAATTCACAGATTTTGCGGAAATGGCTTGCAATCCTTCGGAAGACGCAAATGCCCTCTGGATTAAGTTTAGGACAGTAATACATCTCTGCACTGAACAATTTATAGCGTTAAAAACAAGAAAATCGCGGAAATACAACCCATGGACAACGCGAGAGCTAACTGATGCCAAAAGAAAAGTGAAAAGGTTACGTCGGTCTTTGAAGAAGACTAAAAATCAATCACTTCAGACATCAAAGTTGATTACCGCTAAGGCAGAACTTAAGATCAGACTAAGCCACTCCAGAAAAGAATACTTTAATACTACCCTGCCTAACTTCGTAAAAGGTAATCTACACAGATTTTGGAATCACTTCCGTGCACGCAAAGTAATCACGCCAGGACGACCCCATGATGAAAAAGTTTCTCAAGCTAATGCACACAACACGTACTTCCAATCGGTATTTACAGCAGATAACGGGTTTGTCCCCCCAATAATTTCTACAGGTTTCACCATCGACTCGCTAAACATAGTTGATTCGGGAATCTTTAACCTTCTACTCGGATTAGACAGGAAAAAATCTAGTGGCCCTGACGACGTCCCGAATGAATTTTTAAAGTGATACGCAGAATAGTGCAGCAGCTATCTTGGCATTATCTATAGCATGTCACTTTCAACCGGACGTGTGGCAGATGACTGCAAGAAAGCATAGATAATACCAATCCATAAATCAGGGGACAGAAACTGTCCTTCCAACCGATATCACTAACTAGTACATCATGCAAGATACTAGAGCATATAATTTGAAGACACCTAACAACATATTTTGAAGAGAATGGCATACTAACAGCCAATCAGCATGGATTTCGGCACGGGGTGTCAACAGTAACACAGTTGACTGAAGTTCTACATGACCTAGCACAGACTAATGGAAACCGCGGCCAAGCAGACATAATATTTCTGTATTTCAGCAAAGCATTCGATTGTGTTTGTCACAACAAGCTAATTGCAAAATCGTAGTTAATTATTGGAAACGGAAGCATTACAGCCTGGAATAGGGATTTTTTATCACAACGTTCACAGTTCGCTTTCCATGATCAAGCCCCATCTGATACAGCTCCTGTCACATCTGGCGTTCCTCAGCGTTCCCCGTCTTGGGGCTCTTACTATTTTTAATTTACATCAATGATATCGTCACTAACATATCATGCAGCATAAAGCTTTTTGCAGATGACGGCATTATATACAAAGAAATAAGAAGTTATAAAGATCACCTTACTTTGAACAGACGCCTTAACGAGATAAATGCATGGTGTGAACAATGGCAAATGTCTATTAACATCAAGAAATCAGTGACAATGGTAGTAGCAACAAAGAAGATTAAGTCAGGATTCACCTATCTTCTCAATGGTAGACCCCTTACCGCCCGTGCGGTTTATGTGTTCTCTCCCTCTGTCCCCGTCCTTATTTGCGGTCAATATGATATGCCCCTAACTAAAGTTCAGCAACACAACTATCTAGGACTGACTCTAGCATATGACTTGAAGTGGAACAAGCACATTGCCAACATTGCTTCAGCAGCCACAGGTAAGCTTTTCTTCCTTAAAAGGTCCCTGAAATCTGCTCCCAGCCATATTAAACTGCTGTGCTATGAAACCTTTGTGCGGCCAGTATTAGAACACGCCAACACGGTTTGGTTCCCTCACGCAAAGACAAGCATAACCGAAGTGGAAAAAGTTCAAAGGAAAGCAATACGGTTTGTTCACAAGTTCAAAACCACTGACTCACCCACAGAACTCCTCGCTTCATCCTGAATGGACACACTGGTAAACAGAGCAAAGCAAGCTCGGCTAAAATTCATACACAACCTTAAAATTTATACACAACTAAATGAATGTTTTATGCGTGCGTGCCTTCTCATCAAGGTCACTGAGCTTTGTAACACGAAGAAGACGTGACGACTCAGTCTTCCTCGCGAATATTGTGCCCTCTATTTTCCAGCAGAAACGGCAGCCCTTCTCGTTTTTTTGTTTAGTTTTTTTTGGGGGGGGCGTATCTTTTCAAGCAGCATTGTCATTGCAGGCGAAAGGTACTCATTTATGTATATGGACTGGCAATTTCGCTTTCCAATGTCAGCGGTGGTAATGCCCTTTTCTTCTTGCCCTTTGAAGCAGATCATTGCGTTTACACTCACTACGAAACTGCACAAAGATATTCTGTGGCGAGGCGTCCCTAGTTGCTATACGGTGGCATATTTAAATGTCGCTCTCAGAAACTGGCTTGTTCATTCCATCCCCAATAGCCCTAAGTATGCTATCGAGGTTCTCGTTCGCCTTTGTAGGAATACCCTTAATCTAAATATTCCTGTTTATAAAGTGTTGCTCGAGTTGAACGATTCTCAGTTCATCTTCTGACAATTTGTTCCTCAGGATGGCTCATTCACCCGAGAGGGAACTGTTTTCGGCCTTCAATTTAGTGTTTTCTGTTTCAATTTCTTTTAGTTAGTTTGTCATATCTTCAAATATTTTGCTCGTGGAATCAAGAGAAGCATCGCGGAGCTCTTACCGCATTTCCCTCTCGAGCCACTGGCGCATTTCAGTCAGGCCATGCTTTAGATCCTTCACGAGTTTGTTTTATTCTGACCGCGATAGGTTCATGGCAAAACTTGGGCGGCAGCAGCAGCAGCAATGAAAATTACATGTGGTAATAAATCGTGGTTGCAAAGAAAATGGAAACCTGCAATCAGTAGGAGGACTGACGTGAGCGACGGCGGAAGTCAGTTGCCGCTGCTGCAAAGTAACTGTATTGCTCCAGTAAAGTTTTGGAATTTTGAAAATGCCAGACATTGCAATATTTTTGGGTATATTTCGTACAGCACATCAATGTAAAACTATATTTGTATTGCGGTCATTTTACCGACCACCAAACTTCAGTGCTGGTTTACGTGATGATTTAAAAAGGTACTTTATTGCTGAAGTGAAGCGTGGTGATCGAATTACTTTAAATGGAGACTTCGCTTTCCCATACGTGGATTGGCCAACTGCCTTGCTTAGTGTTCCTAATAATAAGTTACGGGAATTCTTGTTAGATTAGTAACAGAAGTAACATAGCGCATTAAGGACGAGCGACAATTCGATAAAAGACAAGCGTTTATCCTGTCTCGACTTGTCCCTCGTCCTTACTGCGCCATGTAACTTGCGTTAAGAGTAATAACCAACATGCGCAAACCTATTCCCTTCTCTATTGTCAGATATAGGTTTTTTATTTTGGTTTGCTGTAAAAAGATTATTTAACCTATTAGGGACCGGTTTCTTTTTTCCTTGCTGTCATGACATAACTCTTATATATTCACGTATCTTTGTGCTAATAATTCACATACAAAAATTATTACTCTTGCCAAATTAGCTTTTGAAATATAGCCCGTGACCATATGGTCACACTGGGCACTTACGCTGCAGCAAAATACGCGAAGTGAAAAACATTTATATCAAGCCATGAAACATCAAAAAACATACATAGCGAATACTCGAGCACTCATTTACTGTGATATGGTGTGAATCATGGAATACACATGCCGTCGTCATATTTTGTGCATTGTGTGTGCACTGCGCTGTTGCAATTATCTCATGCACACCTCCACCTCTTGCCATTAGGTACTGGTGCAACAAAGTGAGTCACTTGGTCATACCGTGTTCCAGTCAGGATATCACCCGTCTTTGGGATTCAGCGTTGACGAGGTACTCTATGCTTATTGCCCTATCGCATCAGGTAGCTTTGTGCAATTTGGCTGCGGAATTCCACCTGCGTGATGTTGAACCCTGTGCTACGAATTAGCGCCCAAGCGTTGCTCATAGTTACATCACAAAATCAAGTGAAAATCGACCACAACCACTTTTTGCCACGGATTACAATCCTGTGGGCGCCTACATTTGCATCCCCAATCTGGCCCGTACCTCTAATAAATCTTGTACTCAGCAACAGTGTTTTTTGCGGGCCACCTCGATTTGCTTCTTCTGAACACGAGAGTACCCGTCTGCAGATGACATTGGCTCTACGCCGTGAATGGTGCTTAAAATCGTTACTACAGAATTATCCGTCCAGCGGACAACAATTATCCCATTGTCGCTCAGCACGGGCTCTTCGTGCCCGCGAGGTTCGTGCTTGACGAATTGGGGTCGAGCGATAGGGCACTCTTTGGGAACACACTTCTCCTTCACTGTGCCCGTGCCTTCATAGCCCTGTGCCTTGAGATGCCTGAGTAGCGGCGCGCGTGTGAATAAATTATCAAAATAGAAAAAGAAAGGAAGGTCGTGCGTCTCTGCTGCGAGTTCATCCACCAATTGAAGAAGTGGCACTGCTGCTTTTCCGGAGTCCTGTTCATATTTTTCAGATGTTCCGGGATCCTCAGCTTGCCTTGATACAATTAGAAGTTTACAAGGTATCCGTTCTTGGCATTTAGGCAGCATAATTTAAACCCGAAGCGGATAGGCTTTCCGCGTATACACTGTTTACAGCCATGACGACCATAATACTCAATCATACTTTCGTCATAGCTCAGGGGACGCACAGTTTGAAAGCGCGCCAGAATCCTTGCTTTCAATTGTGTCATCAATGGACGCAACTTTGCCAACTTGTCACTAAGCTTTAGGCTTGCATTTTGGACAGTGTAGGAATCGCATTATCTGTACGAAGCAATTTCTCCGCATAGAATTGTAGGGCATCGTGTTGCGCATATCCAAGCCGCTGTCCCAATAGCACTTCTTTACTGGCAAGCGGTTATAGCCGGACAAAACGAGCACTCCAAGAAAACCTAATTCTTCTTTGGTAACCTCCCAATCGGGTATATTGAAAAATAACGCATACTTTCTTGTTTGTTCGACTAGCATCTCCATGACGGGTTCATCAAAAAAGACTTTGAACAGCTCAACAGGGGAAAAGCCCCTGTAAGAAGCGAAGTTTGGGGTAGGGAAATATGCCAAGGCTTTTCTGGAGATCACCGTTCGTCCACTTAGAAGCAGCGGATAATTTCGCAGGAATGGCCGCATCAACTACCGCAGAAGAAACCTCTCATGTTCCGCCACCTAGCCCGCCGGGGTCGACATCGTCCGAGTCAGATCCACCAATGCGGCGTCCGTCAGAGAAAACAGTTTCAGAGCCGACTCATAGCTGCCGTCAGATTAGATTGTCAATGAGCCCGCCTGAGTCTTCATCGGCCGACTCCTCATACGACTAGGTGCTAGCCTCTCGCGGGTCGATATAAATCACTGACACGTCGTCATCGTCTTCTTCGAGTATCTTCGCTATTTATTGCAACATCAACCTATTCAGACAATAAACTAAGAAATAACTACTGCGGGAATGCGCCAGCGGCCGTGCAAGGGATGAGAATGCAATTAAAGAAAGTTAGGTAGCCTAAAGGCCCAGCGTGACCATACGGTAACGCGCACGATAACACGCTCGTTGACGGATAAACTAAACATAAATCTTTGACAAATGGTCAAAGAAGGTCACATATTCGAATAGCAATATGGAGGCAAGGATATCGGACTATTGCTTAAACAAGTAGTGAAAAAAAACACATTAACCCTTGGAGTGATGCATGGCGGCGCCACTCGCACAGCAACACTTATTCCCGCATTTGCGAGGGGCTCCCACAAAACGACTGACACCTGCTGCCACTTGATATCCATAAAAGTAACTCTCATCTGTCTGACGGCATGTCAAAGGCGATTTTGGTGCGGTTTAGTTCATCTTAATTAAATGAAATCCACTGTGCAGACTAACGTGACCATAGGGTCACGTTGGTCTTTAATGAGTTAATTGTCGTTCGCATGATTATGCACGCAACAAAGTTAGGATCGGCGCAAGGCTACTGCCTGATGTGAGGTGGTTGTTGTGTGCTACGTTTTGTCTGACAACGGGGCGGACGCATTCGCAATGATGTTGACTGCCCCCATTCCCCTCTCGGCTGTCGAAATAAAAAAAAAATCTAAGAACTTGAAACCGCTGTCGTAACACGCGACCTACGACGATGAGGGCAGCTGACATGCCGAGATAATGGCCCAAGCGGAGAAGTCGGAGGGCAGTGCGCGTGCCTAATCGTAACTAGGCGGCCGTGCATAGTCCTTACCTAGGCTACGCAAATAAGGCGACTGCTTATTTCTAACTACTCTAAGTTTTATTGAAATTAAGAACAACTGCACGGCGCACCGCGTTGTCATCTATTCATTTCGCCAACCGAGAGAGGAAGAGGAACACTTATCATCTTTGCCTATGCCTCCACCTTATTCTCAGACTAAGTTCTTCAAGCAACAGCCACTTCACATCAGGGAGAAGCTTTGTGCCTATCCTCATTCTCTTGCATGCGTAATCATACGAATGACAGTTAAAATTTGGAGTCGTATACCTCGAAGCACTGACATGCTAGAAGAATTCTCCAAGTGAAACTGTACAAACAGTTTTTTGTACAGTTTGTAAAAACAAATACTTGCAGTCACCTCGTGCATAATTCTTTCCTTTTTCCTGAACAGCACGGCTTCTGAAAAGGATTTTCTTGTTATAATCAACTGCTAGAATTCACGACTGATTTGCATTTTAACATAGACGCTAACCTACAAACTGACCGCATCTTTTTAGATATTGCTAAAGCTTTTGACCGCGTTGCACATTCTCGTTTGTTTTCAAAATTGTCTGCTATTTGCCTAGATTCTTTTACACTGTCATGGATTCGTAACTTTCTTTCTTTCCGCCAACAGTTTACAACAGTTAGCAATTTTACGTACTTCATCACTCTGTGACTTAACTTCAGGTGTACCTCAAGGCAGCGTTCTTGGCCTTTTATTGTTTCTCATATACATTAACGACCTGCCCGCTAACATATCTTCTCGTCTACGACTCTTTGCTGATGACTGCATCATTTACTGCTCCATTAATTCGACGGATGATCATCTCGCCCTCCAAAGTGACCTTAACCTAATTTCCAGTTGGTGTAATAAATGGCAAATGACACTTCACTCGAATAAATGCACGGTTATCTCTTTCAGCCGCAAGCATACCAATTCTAACTTCTCGTATCTCATAGATAGCATGGTATTGTCTCAGGCATCATCATACAAATGTTTAGGTATTCATCTCACGCATGATCTTTCATGGGCCACGCATGTCAACACCATTTGTACGAATGCTTCAAGGACACTTGGGTATCGGCGCAGGAACCTGCGGTATTCCCCTAAGAATGTTCGAAAACTGGCCTATCTAAGACTTGTGCGGCCACAGCTAGAATATGCAGCATCCATATGGTCCCCATATCAAAACTACTTAATGAACTTCCAAGAATCCGCACAATATAGAGCCGCTCGCTTCATTAGACGTAACTACAGTCCCCTTTCGAGCGTAACACAGAACAAACTTGATATATCTATTGAACTATTACATATTCGTCGTTCTATCGCTGTTTTAATGCCGGAATACATGGAGCGAACTTTCACGACGAAGTTCGGGCAGCAGAAAATCTGCCGCGGCGCGACGCCGTATGTTCGTCGGGCTGCGCTACATGAAGCGAAGACACGGCGGCCGCCGCCGGCGAGTCGCTGCGTTCTTATCAGTGTGGCTAGACGAGGCAACTGCGCTGTAGTGAAACACCTAACACAAAAAAAAAAACTTTAACGATAACTATCATCGCTTTTGAATTGCGGAACACTCTAAAAACGCGCAATTTTTTGTTTAGAAATGATTTCTAGTGTTTTTTATGTGTTTGAGACATTCATGTGGCGATGTAGTTTAAAGAAAGCGGCGATGCTATGCGTTGTGGCAACACTGGGCAGGTTAATAACTTTCGGCTGCTCCAACTCCGCGGCTGTGTTCTGTGGCTCAACGCGCGCGCGGCACGCTGCTGAACAGCCTAAATTAACTTGTTAAATTCCAGCCGCGCCGCTTTGGATGCCATGAATACGAAAAGCGGGAGACAGGCGTGAACGATAGAGCGGGATCAGGATGCACGGACAAGCGGGGAAGCCTAGTCGGAAGTCAGGGCGGATAGTGAGACCTGATTGGCTCGCTTTGGGGCGCCGCTCGTGTGCCGCTTCTGGTATCGTCGACGCCCGACGAGCTTTTCTGCGCCCGCTAGCTCGGCGGCGAACGACGTTTTCTCCGCGCGTCCCGCGTACGCTGCCAGGCGTCGAACGCCGACTATTCGTCGCATATTCGCTCCATGTATTCTGGCCTGTATGCTTACTTCATAAATATCGCCACTGCACCAGGCAATCTGCGTTACTTCTCGAAGCGCCGTCACGCATTTCGAGCCGTTTACTAATCAGTACAGCATCAAGCACATATACGGAAGAACACAAGCCTTCAATTCATCAGCCCTTTCACGTGCCATCGTTCTTTGGAATGATCTTCCCGATAATATTGCATCCATATGCAACCATCAATCATTCCATGATCAGCTGCGCGAATACTTTCAAGTGACATCGTGACGTTAAACCATGTATAAAATATCGCGCTTTTTGGATATTGGGTTTTTGTTAACCCCTGCTTTATTTTTTTTGTTTAGTCATGTGTCAGACAGTTGTGCTCTATTTGTCTACTTCAATTATTTTGTGTACTTTGCTCTTACGTTTGTTGCTGCTTTTTACAACTAGCTCTGTGCCTTTTCCCTTTCCCTTCTTGACCGCTACATTTTGTATTTCTTATAATATCCTTGTTCTTCCCCCTTACTCAATGGTCTCTGGGGCCTGTTAGGTATCGTAAATAAATAAACACGACCGCCTCTAACCTGTGAATAAAGAGATACACACTTACTGCAGTCAATAAAAATTTAATTATTCAATTTCATTTATTCGAGCTGCTGCCAGCGATAATTACCATTTCACTTTGTGTCTCCCTGGCGACAGAACTTATCTGCACAGGTTGTCTTCGCGTGCCTCCCAGTGCCTAATTTTAAAAAGCAGTAAAGCTTGGTTTAGAACACTTCGTATACATACGAAGAATATGTACAATGAATGGTGATATTCACCATTCACTCTTGTACTTGTTTCTCTTTTTCGTGTGACTCCTTTTCCCCGTCTAACAAATGTGATCACTCAGCGCGGGACGCGCACGCTTGTATCGGAAATATCTTGAATGTTATCGATGGTTCTTTCTGCTGTCTGTTATCACCGAAGCTTGAGTAATCTGATTGCATGTGTGACGCGAATTGTGTAGAACTTGCTAGAAGACATGCCGGCACCAGCGATTACTCTGTAACCTTCGATGGCGCATGTATAAAAGCCAACGTGCATGACCAACAGATCAGATTTCGACGATCGCTGACCGTGTCCGCCGGTATCGCTGCGCTTTGAGCCTAACTTACCTTTGTGGGCACAAGTTCGCCAAATAAAAGTTATTGTCTCAGAACGACAGAAAGCTGAGCTAGTTGGTAAGGATTCATTATGCAAAAAAGAAGTGAGGCGTGCAGACAGGACACAAGAGTAGAGAAGTGGACAACATGGCGTTCGTGTTGTCCACTTCTCTACTCTTGTGTCCTGTCTTCACGCCTCACTTCTTTCTAGGGTCGTCATTCACACATTTGCCGCTGTATTATTCCCCATCAATATCTGGTGGAGCTGCTAGTGCGTTCATGTACCGAACGCCCCCGCAAAGCCGCGAACCAAGCCCCAGCCACGAAGACAACACCAACGTCACCAAGGGAGAGAGATCTAGCCGCCTGCTGGAAGGGCTGCCCCCAGAGCACGGACTATTGCCTGAGAAGCCCAGGAACTGCACGGGCACGACAGCAGCTACAATCACAGCCCCAGTGTCAACACTGATCGTGCTGAAGGAGCTCAGGGAGCCACCGACGTTCCGCGCTTTAATATTTGCGGGCCCGGAAAACTGGTTGGAGAAGTAGGGGAGGGAGGGTGGGTGGATCGCTACATTTGACAGCTGGAACAGCAACGACAAGCTGGGAAATGTCGTTTTTGCATTCGAAGATGCTGCCAGGATGTAGTCCGAGAATAAAGAAGTCACCTTAACGACGTGGGTCTTGTTCTGAAGTGGCTTGCTGCTGTAATTCACAAGCGTCTTATACAGAGAGCGAGCCCAAGACCGTCGCGATCTTCACGGAGGAGCTGAGCCGTCGATTCCGTCACGCCAACCGGGAAATGTCCGAGGAAAAGAAAGTCAGCCTAATGCGTGGTGTGAAGCAGGAACGTTTCGCCGTAATGATACGAAACACACCGAAGACCGTTGATGAGTTTCTTCGGGAGGCCACCAGCATCGAGCAGACAATGGAAATGCGGAAGCGGAAATTCAACCACCGCACGAATTCAACAAACTACGCCGGAGTTCAATCACTCGCCACCGATGATTTGCGCAAGACTATTAGAGCAGTCAAGCAAGAAGATGCAGAAGCTGTTCCCTTTATCACAGCCTCAAGTGGCATTGACTGCCGACGTCGTACACGAGGAGCTTCAACAATCACTCGGAGTACAGCACAATGTGTTGGCGGGCTAGTTGGTGCGAATCCATGAATGCTTTGTTTAGCGCAAAACAACAGACACATGAAAGGCGACCCCCCCCCCCCAAGACAAGGCGCTACTCTGAACTGACATGATTTTATTCCGTCACTCTTTTATAGACAGCTTAAACTAGAGGAACATGCGCAGTGAGCACCATGCGCTGGAGCCACCAACATGTGATCACAAGAGCGCACTCATGCGACAAAATAAAAAAAAACAAATTAAGCGCTGTACAAGGTTAAGCAAGGTACACTAATGCACTGTGACCCTAATGACTGAATGAAGAATGCTTCCGATAACCCTCGGCCGGTGGGGTCACAGCTCTTGTTCAGAATCGTATCATGAAACATGGGTTTGCCCTTGCATATTTTACAATGCTGAGCCAAATGGGAACCTGTGCCTATTGGTATGGATCGCTCATGTTCTCTAAGGCGCTCGTTAACACAGCGGCCTGACTGCCCTACATACACTTTGCCTCATAACAAGGGAATCTTATAAACTACACCGACGCTGCAATCTAGAAACTTCGCGCGGTTCTTTTCACAATCTGGTTTTTTACTTGCTTTAGAAATACGGCTGCACACCGTTGACAGTTTTTGAGGAGCGAAAACACTACCGGAATTTGGTATCTAGTGGTGACATTCTTTACACTGGCCCAGCCCGCGTCGCTCCGTCAGCCCGTACCCAGAAAACTAAAAGTAGCAAACAATGCAGGTGTGGCTGCTGTTCGTCGAACTAACGAAGATGCTATGCCGCCGACGAAGACACCGTAGAGGCTATCTCGACGACCTAACAACGACACAGCGCCATCTCGCCAAAGCCTGGAAGCAAAGAACGAACCGACAAAATACCCGAAGACGCGACGTACGAGCCACACGTCAACGCGATGCAGCCTTGGTACAACGCCAAAACCCAAGTACAACGCAAGACAAAGAACCGCTCACCCCGACGTACTTCTCGACGGCCACGCAGTCACCGCCTTAGTCGACACAGGGGTCGATTACTCCGTAATCAATGGATGGTTCGCCGCCAAGTTCAAGAAACTCAAGACTGCATTGGACGGCTCTCAAATTCGGACAGCTGGATGACACCTCATAACGCAGACAAAAATCTGCACGGCGATAAATACAGTTTATGACCACACCTACCCTGCAATGCTCGCTGTCCTCCAACAGTGCTCGAGAGATGTAATTCTCGGAATGGACTTCCTGAACCAACAAAGCACCGTCATCGACATGAAGTCTAAGTCAACAACGCTGCCCACAGACCAAGCGATACCGACTGAGAGGTCTTCCAGTCAGCGTGTCTTGAGTGTACTTCAGGACCAAGCCAGCATCGCACCTCGCTACAGGAATGTCATTTCCATCGGCAGCGAAACGAGCGGCACATTATGCGTTTTACTTTGTTAGCGTTATCACGGCGCGGGTAAACTGCAGGGGGTGGTGAAAAGAAGTCATCGTGAAGCGTGGATTGGTGATAAAGTTTATGAAATAAGGTTAGGCGAGCAAACTGGCGTCGACGTGATAGTGATTCCAAGTCGGCACGTTCTTTCAACGTTGTGACGCTGATGAAGCGTGAATAATCGAAAAAGATGAAGCGAACAGCACGGTTTTGTAGAGATTAAATGTTGTTGATTATGTATGCTTGATCTGGATCCCATATGGCAGAAGCATATTCAATTTTTGGGCGGATCAGTGTGATATAAGCAAGTTTTTTTTAAGTGTGAAGGTGCGTGCTTGAGGTTACGCTTAAGAAGACCGAGTGCTCGGTTAGCTGATGCTAAGGCGGTGTTAATATGGTATTGCCAAGTTAAGTCAGACTGAATATGAAGGCCAAGATACTTGTAAGTTGGTGCAAGTTCTACTCTAGCATCATTGAGAAAGTAGGTGGTAGGAAGTCTGGTGGAATGGTTGGTAAATGACATTTGGTTGGTAAATGACATTAGCTTTGTTTTAGACGTATTTAAAGACATTAACCACGAGGAGCACCAAGCGGTCACCGCTTGGTGGTCCTCGTGCCCCTGGTGCTCTCATCTCGAAAATCTAATTCGTGATGAGACACATTTGGTTAGATCATTAATAAAAATTCGGAAAAGTAGGGGACCGAGTACGCTGCCGTGGGGGACTCCAGATGTTAGAGGAACAGAAGAAGAGTTACAGCCACTAGCACAGGTGAACTGTATGTTGGAGAGGAAATCTTTAATCCATGCAAGAATATTTGGGTGAATATTTAAGTGTGTTAATTTGGTTAGAAGCCTGCGATGAGGAACGCGATCAAAAGCTTTAGAGAAGTGAAGAAACACTGCGTCAACTTGGAATCCTTCGTTAAATACGGAAAATATGTCGTTAGTAATTCCGGCGAGCTGAGTGTCACATGAATAACCCCTGCGAAAACCGTGCTGGTACTTGAAGATGATATCGTCGTCTTCTAGGTAGTTGATGACTTGTGTATGTATGATGTGCTCGAAAAGTTTACATATGTTGCTAGTTAATGAGATAGGACGACAGTTAAGTGGGACACAGCGATCACCCGATTTAAATCTCGGTATTACTTTGGCTATTCACCAGTCATGAGGAATAATGCCAGATTATAATGATTGTGAAAATAGGGCTAATAACACTTGAAAAATGTTTAAAGAAGCGTTTTTAAGTACCTTATTATTGAAACCAAGGTGATCAGAGCTAGTAGTAGTCTCGCGGTTTTTCAACATGGCAAGAATACCACATTCACTGATGACAATTTCTGGCATCGAAATGTTAGGCAATGGCTCTAATATTGGCGAAGAAGTTATATCTTCATTGGTAAACACTGATAAAAATGCATCGTTCAGAAGTTGCGAACACTCAGTTTCAGTGACTGGTTGCCCGTCAGCATCAATTAGTACTATATCAGGATAGGCACTCGGATTGATAATGCGCCAGAATCTGAGAAATATTGTGTTAACATAGTAGACAGGTCGTGACTGACGGAATTACGACGGGTTGTTCTAAGCAGGGACTGATACTCTTTATCGCAATTCTTGTACTTTTTCCATTATGACAGGAGACGTGTTGTCATTCCGTGGCGGTACAAACGTTTTTTCTTATTATTAAGACGCCGAAGACGGTGTAGGAACCAAGGTGAATTTTTATGATGTCGGATGGTGATGATTGGCACACACTTATCAACAAGGTGAGGCAAGGTGGTCTTGAAAGACAGCCAGTTGAGTTCAATTGTGCGTGATGAATACTAAGCCACGAAGTTTTTAGAGAAGGTGTCTAGTTCCGAGATAATCATTTCAACATTCACGCGATTGTAGCAATTAATTCGCTTAATGATAGTTTTCATTTCAGTAAACGGATGCGTGATGATCCCGGAAAAAGAGTTGTGATGGAATAAACCATTTAAATGCAGTATATCAGAAAGAACGTCCGGGTTATTTGTTAGGACAAGATCAAGGATATTTGCCGTGGTAGCGGAGAGACGGTAGGACTAATAATAAGTTGAGCAAGAGAAAAATCTAACCAGGAATGAAGAAAGGTGTGGGCTTCTTTATCGCTGGATTTAACACAGAGGGTGGGCCATTCAATATTTGAAAAATTAAAGTCGCCAAATGCCAGGAAAATAGAGTTAGGAAAACGCACATGTATGTCGCTGAGTATTCTATAGAATTCACCCGAGAATCTATCAGACATATCAGGCGGCCGGTTGAAAGCACCAATAATATCATCAGCAACTCCGAGTTTACACCATATCAATACACATTCGAGGAACGTATTAACAGCGAGGAGAACAGCAGATAATTGTTTCTTTGTGGCTATAAGGACACCTCCTCCTTTTCTATTTTTTCTGTCACACAGGAAAAGCAAAATTCAGATTCACTCAGAAGAATGTAAACAACCGGAGCGGTATCGTCCAGCCAAGTTTCAGTCAATACTAGAAGTGAAGCGCACGTAGAATCTACGAGCGAAGAAAGGCCGACAGTTTTAGAAAGAACACTTCTAATGTTTGTGAACAGGAAGTTGGTATTATTCTTCAAATTAGGACAGACATTAGGCTAAAATGACGCAGTCTCTGAAGATGACTTACCAGTCGGCACATGTCATACTGTGGTGGGAAGATGAATTGGAATAGCATGGCTACCCGCGACATCCCACACATACGTATCATTATTTATATGCAGCTTGTTGAACGTTAGGCCACACGGTCACCTTGTTTTTTAATTGATCGAGAGAACTGCAGAAGTTTCCGGCGTTTATCACGAACGGCTTGGGAATGGTGGCGTCCTATGCTGAAACCTGTGTCCCTCAGCTTCCTGCCTTTACTTAATATAGCCTCAAGTTCTTTATCGTTGAAGAACTTAGCTATAATGGGGCGTTTTTTCACAGTCGAAAAACGGCCCACACGGTGTGCCCTAGCAATAGAAGCTACAGTGGCACCAAGCTTATCACGGCAGAACTCATGCACAAGTCGCTGTGAACTTTCCCACCTTTCGGATTCGTTAGTATCGGTAACACCATAAAACAAAACAGTTGATCTGCGTGACTGGTTTTCTAGGTCATCAATCTTGTTAATGATGCTGGAAAAGCCACTTCGAGGGCTGTTGGGGCATGAACAGATCAAGCAGATTCTAATTTGTTTTCGAGTTCCTGTACAAGTTTGGTTAGGCTTTCGAGGTCTGTTTTGAGTTCTGCGTGCACATTTAGAACTTTCATTATTGATTCGAGAAGGCTTGCGTTGCTGGCTTCAAGACGCTTTACAGCCTCGGCCACACCATCTAACTTCTCTTCTTGAGCCTTTATCATCGGTCCGGGGTTTTCCTCAACATCCCCACTCAAAAGCAACAGTCTTCTTTACTTTAACGTGTTTACTCAGCTATGGCTTTTCTTCACTTATTCAAATTCCAGCTAGGGATGATATTTCAGGCTCTTCAACGCTGATAGATCACAGCTATTATTCATTTGATTCTGATTCTTATTGCTCTTCTGGAGGAATCAATTATTCAATCACTGATCATTACGCCTTGTTTATTTTTTTCTCTAGGTTCAGAAGCAGTTAGCAATTCTAAAACATAGGTTAAATGTTCATTCAACGAAACACAGTCTATGCATCAGGTTCATATCACAAACTAGGATGACGTATATATGGAACGTTATCCTTAGAAGGCATCTTCTATGTTCCATTCCTGAATAACTCAATCCATTGTTGAGTGTACTACTCATTCACATACCACACATTAGTATTCTACTCCAAGAAATCCTTGAATCACAGACGCCATGTTGCGTCCATAACAAGAAAAATATGATCTTCCCAAAAAAGTAAAATCAGAGCCCTTTAACACAAATTTGAAAAATCGCTTCTGTACTCATTGCAACAGTATTTCTGCCGTTCTCAGGCGCGCAAGATGAGACTACTCTGAAAGAAAAATATTTGAACATGGTAACAATAACAGGCGTAACTGGAAACTAATTCGACAGTTTCTTAATATGAAAGAGTTTGATCCAGCCATCACAAAAATTCTAGTCAATGATCGTGAGTCCACGAGATATGCTGATGTTGCTAAGGAATTTTGTGAACACTTTGTTGCTTCTGATAACAGCCCTCCAGCTAGTGCAGTTGCAAGTATTGTGCGTAGCTATTAATAGCTCATTGTATCGTCGTCCTATTTTCCCGCGTGAAGTCTTACAATGTTACTTCTTCCTAAAAAGCAACTTCACCTGCCCTTGGTTCTATCAGACCAAATCGTATGAAGCTTATTTCCTGCTATAAAACCTTCTAAGGTACTGCTGAAGACGTGTGCTTGTTTTCTATCGCTCTACGGAAAAACATTAACCTAAATATTATTAATAATAAAAGTCGCACTTTCGCCCGTAAGACGAAGCACCGATTGCGATAGCAAATTAGTAGATAGCTATGCGATGTAGCGATAATAACTTTATCGTCCACATAAACTCCTAAGCATTCGCTTTTTAACTAAATTAAAAAAATATATTACGTGCAAGCGCGACTGAACGAGGACGTAGAAAGAAACAGACACACAGAGACAGCGCTCTCCGTGTTTGCGTTTGACAGTGAAATGACATAATTGTTCTATGTTAGTTTGGCAAGTAAATTTGAATATGTGTTTGATGTATTGCTACCACTGGTGTAATTTTGAGCCAGTCAGGATACTTTCCATAGAAAGGATTGCCTGACCATGTTTGTAAGCACTGAACTCAAGATGTGACGTTGTTTTTGAGCAAGCTTACAGGTATATAATTCTGACCCTTAGCCTGATCCATATTATCCTGACCCATTTTCCCTGTTGTTATTTCTCAGCAAACGAATGTGTTAATCTGTCGAGGAGGTAAAACCGAAACAAATTCTGTAGTGTGGGTACAAAAGTTTCATGTTCTTGTGGTGCCTGTATTAACGAAGTAGGTCATTAAATATTTGGACAAGATCTGTTTTAGCAGCGCGTAAAGCGTCATTGTCTGGAAGTGCAGTGCGCTGTTATTGGGAATAAAAATTGAAAAGCTCTTCGCCAAGTGCCTATAATCTCCATTTATAACTGATGTAGCACGACATTCCTTCTTGCACTTACGCCTTAAAAAAAGAGATGGGATTCATGCTGTCTTATATCAAGCACCGTAATAATCACCATTTCTATTTTGTTTCAGCTTCTTGAGCCAATGCTATTTTTATTTAGTCCCTAAAAACATTAAAATCACTGAACACCAGCACGGAGTGAGTAGAACATACCCAGTTCTACAAGTCAACGTGAAAGAATTTTTTCGAACGGTGGTACCTGCTGTTAGGGTTGGCGTCGGACACCACGGGTGATACGTCATCTCCCTACCCTCTACTTGGTCGGAGCCCACGGGCGACAGGTCATTCACCCTACCTTCTACTAGGCCGGAGCCCACGGGTGACAGGTCGTTCCCCCTACCTTCTCCCGGATTCGTCAAAAAGAGGATCGACTTCTCCTCCCAGTGCTCGGTAATGCAGGAGGAGGGGCCCTCTCTCTGTGGCTGTCACGTGTCATCGACGGAAGCAAGATCCCGCCCACACTTGTAGAGAGCCTATTTAAGGGGCTCCGAAATGTACTTTTGATATACTTCATACTTCATGCTTTTCTTATTTTCTTTCAACTACCTTTGAATAAACCGTGCAAGTTTCGCACTAGCAAATCGTCTCGCCCCTGCTTGGTCGCCATGACCTACCGGATGCCTGCAGCCCGCCGACACGCCACGCTACCCAATAAGTAATGTCGGTCAAGCTTCGATAGGCAGGCGCCGCTACTTGTCGACAGCAGTACGGTACGCTACCCTGGAGTACGCAACAAACTGGTTGCGAGCGGTGGGATCGCCCCTGAAGTGCAACACTACCCAATCCTGCATATACACTGACTCATGTAGGCATGAAAGAGGTTCGTTGAAGAGCGGCGCGTATGAACACCACATTGGAGCATGCTCAGTGATCCCCAAATTGGCCCGACGGCTAATTTCGAATCCTGTTACCTCAGCACAGCAGACCGATTCGCTAACCATTCGACCAAGGACGACCCACGTATAGAGGGAAAACGGTTACATACATACATACATACATACATACATACATACATACATACATACATACATACATACATAAATACATACATACATGCATACATACATACATACATACATACATACATACATACATACATACATACATACATACATACATACATACAGAACTCCCGGAAAATGTGTCAATTATCTTTAGGATGCGCTTGGCGCTACCTCCTTAAGGATGCGCTTCACTTGCACTACCTTGGTACGGAGAGGATATAAACGGATATGCAGTGGTTCCAGGTTCATTGAGCAGCGGTCGCAACGACGGGAACGTACGCTAATTCCTTCTACTACTACTGCCTGCAGATTCTTCTAAGCCGCTGCCTCGTTTCTGCGTGGTTTCCGCCCTCGGCGCCCTGCACAGTTCATACATCGTCGAGTCATCTGTACAATCATCTGGCACGTGCTTCACCTCCCTGGATCACGCTGCGCTTGCGCTACCTTGGCACGCAGAGGATATAAACGGATCTGCTGTGGATTCAGCTTCATTGAGCAGCAGTCGCAACAACGGGGACGCACGCTAATTCCTGCTGCTCCTACTGCCTGCAGATTGGTCTTCATTTTTCGTGGAACTTTCCTACGTGACAGTTCTTTTTGCGACTGCTGCTCACTGGCTTTTGGTTTTTGGCTGGTGCTACTTCTGATCTGAGATGCCTACTCATGCTGAGCTATGCAGAAAGATTGAGCGGCTTGAGCCCTCGCTTGAGGGCAAACTGAATTCTGTTGTTGAAGAGCTTGCTGCTAGGATTGTACGGAAACTTGAAGACTAGGGCCCTGGCAATATTTCTGCACAAGCTGATAGTATACATTTTATCAGTCAACAGTATGAAGAAATGCGGGCGACGTTTCATGGACTGTCCGCTACAAACAAGGCTTTGACAGCACAAAATGAATCCCTCAAAAAAAGAATTGCATCACGGGAACAGTGCAGCAGGCTGAACAATATTAGATAAAAGGCATCCGTTCAACGCAAGGAGAGGACTGCTCTGTCATATTGAGTACTGTCTCTGGTGCAATTGACTGTCAAATTGATGTGGTGCACATCGACAGAGTTCATCGGGTCGCTAGCAAGTCAACACATCAAAATTTATTCATTCGATTTTGCTCCCTTATAGAGAGTAACTTCCTCCATAAGGCCTGTAAGGCACAAATGAGAACATCCATGATTGGGCTCTCCGGTAACAATGACAGCTTTATATACGTCAATGAGCACCTCACATTTGAGAAAAAACGTCTGTTCAGCTGAGCTCTTGCTCTAAAGAAACAGCATAAGTGGCAGTTCCTTTGGACAGACAACTGTCAGATTTAAGAACGCAGGACTAAAATAGCAAAGTGTTCTTCATAAGCTCTGAGTCTGACCTTAGCGTCATCACTTAACTTGATTATTTGCAATTAGTCTGTGTTTTAGTCGTTGACTCCTTCCTTCAAACATGTCTTTGTTTTCACAATTTGAAGCTACATCTCTGCTTAAGTCTGCTGGTTGTTCGTTGCTTCACTTCAATGCGCGAAGTTTGCCTAATGCCCCAACCACTGGCACGCGCCGGAAAGCTTCGGCGCGCGCCGAAGGGTCAAATGCGTCAAAGCGTCGGTCGGAAACGCGGCGAAGTGGAACGTCGCGCAGCGATTATGTCTACTGCCGATGCTAGAAGTTTGCCGACGCGCGGCGAAGCTGCGCCGGCGTGCACCAATGAGAGGCTGCGACGAGTCGCAGGCGTCAACCAATCGGAGGCTGCGGAGCCTCCGGCGGCTAGGCCTATGATGGCCGCCCGTACGAAGGCGCCGGCACCAACAAACGTCCGAGTTCCTTGGGCGTACGACGCGGGCGACAGTGTTCCTGAAAGACAGTGTTGTAATAGTATGCCGACGACGACACGACCGACTACCGTGGGTTGTGGCAGTGCGACGTGGATCCGAAGCGACTTAGAACGACGCCGACTAATCCGACGCCGACGTACCCACTGGGTTCCGCGGGCTCAGTACGATCGTCTGCTAAAACAGCCAACCGAATCACGATTACCGCAACGTCTGTGCTTGTTGTATGCGTAATGTTGTGCTCAAAATGAATGGAAACATGTTTACAGGTTCCGAAGTCTGGATAATCAGCACTCGCCTATCGCCGCTGTTGTTTACGTTACGCGTAGGCCTAGCCGGTCCATCGAGTTCGTAACTGGCGAGTAAGCGAGGCCAGCTAAGAAACTCTGTCGAAGGAAGTGAATTTTCAGGTACGTTTGGTGCTGCAGTGATTTAAAATATGGCACTCCTGACTTCGTGTGATGTGTGATGTGGTGAATGAACCGTGTGGAAGTTGGGTTGGTCAACCGCGGCGTGTTTCGTGTGGTGTCGGTTGACTCAAGTTTCACGGGTAAGCTCTGCGCTGTTTCCAGTGGTAAAGATAACTTCCGAAAGCGAAATACACAAGTAGCCGAACTATTCGCAGTATTTACATAATCAGCCGTGCCGCCTGTTTCAGCTGACACTGCGCTCTTCTATTCGGCATGTGAATTCAGTTCAGTATAAGTTCACTGTACTCATTCACTCACTTCTTTCAAGTGCGTCCGCCTTTTGGGCTAGTTGGGGATAATTCGCTCGTGCAGCAATCAAGAACACTGACGCACTGAAGCATACGTGACAACGCAGTCATGTTTGAGTCAGTGTGTCCTTATAGTTGAGCACTGCAAAAAGAAATTATTTGTTTGCAACGTGTGCCCTGTGTGCAGTGCATGGCAGGACCTGCATCATGCAACACCTATGCATGTAGCAGCGTATACCACGATTGCTTCGATGCCCGCTTCAAAAGCAGCAAGTACTGAGTCAATGAAACTGTAATTGATTTTTTATCTCACTTTTTGCTTATGGAAAGTGTAGATGGTGTGAGTGCATTTTGGGGGAAGGTGAAAAGGTGTCATCAGTGTTTTGTGCAGTCGGTATGCTTAAACTGCTGGAATCCCTTCAGCTTCTACTAAAATGTTTCTTGCTGTGATACTATAAATTGTAGTCAGGACAAAGATCTACTCAAAACCAAGTTACTCATGCATCTGCGCAGAATGTGTTTGATTAACAAGTTAACACTTCCACAACAACAATATGCCAATGGACAGCATATGTGCTTACATTAAATACATTCTGTGAAGGTGAACGACTGGGCCTACAATATCAAACTTTGTAGTAGCACCGTAAAAGGTGCTGCCATGCGTATCAACCACAATGGAACTGCTGCACGTCCAACCTTCTTCCTCGGAGGCACCTCTATAAAGACTGTTCGGGCCCTTTCCATTCTGGATGTAACATTTAGCTCTTCTCTCAACTTTTCCGCATATTTCACCAGCACTGTATTTAAGCACTGGCCCATTCTTGGGTTTGTGTCCCGTGTCTCCCTTCCCTGATGACCTAAGGTTTTCCGAGCACTCTACACTTCTATCATTCTGCCACGACTTGAGTACTGCTCATCAGTATAGTTCCCGTACCAAACTCGCGACGCTAACAAACTTAAGCTTGTTCAGCGCCAGGAAATACGCACCCTTTACTCCCGTCTTTTCGGTTGTCACAAGCTCATGCCAGCCTTCGAGGATTGCCTCAATGCCCTCAAGTAGCACACCCTGCAATACTAGCGCAACATATCACGAGCCTATACTGCAGGGTGCTTGACGACTCTCTGGACAGCACTAATATTTCTTCAATTCGTCTGAACAAGTGGTCAGCACAGCCTGAGCCCTCATCGTGCCTCTATGGCCCGACGCCACAACTCCATGATTATATCTGGCATGCAGAGCTTTCTCTCCACCCCCCTGGCGATTTGGATTCTCCTTCGTTGGAACCAGACTGAATTGGCACTCCTGTGTGTTGTGCACCTGTCGAATGTGTGCGTGTGTGCCGTGCTTTGTTATTGAGCAAGTGTGTGTGCACGTGGAGGGGAAGGAAGTGTCTTCTGCCTCCTGCAAATTCCTGGTCTAGATGGCTGGTTATCAGATGCTCTAACATACAAGCATCAGCCTTCTTTTTGGTCTAGCGTGCCAAGTTACCACTAAGATTAAAGCCAGCGTGACACATAATTCAATATATTTCTGGGGCTTTGTGGGCTCTCTCTTTTAAAAAGAGTGCCAAAGATGTACGTCTTCTTCGTGAAAGTAGTGGTGTTGCCTCGAACACTGCTGATGCCTTTGCAGAACATTTCTGTTTGCTATATCGTGTGAAATATGCTTCAAGTAACCTTCCTTCTCAGTCTGGCATAGTGTATGCTAACAGTCAATGAAAACCTTGTTTCCAAGTATATGAAGTACCTTAAACTTTGCCTTAAACATCCCCTTCCTTGTGGTGTTGATGGTATTTCCTCTACAGAGCTTAACCCTTTGAGACGCTGTCTACACAATTGGGCACAGCAGGAGCGTGCATAAATAGCAAAAGCACTGATGAAAGTAATGGTATTTAAAATGTGTTTCATACATGTTGAAACACTTATTATTGGAACTGTGCTGCAATTTTGAATAACATGCAGAATGTTTTAACAAAATAGGTGGAAGGTAGACGTCTGGGTGTTGTTACTCTGTGTCAGTATTGTTGTACCTTCGACGGGTCGGCCGGACGAAAGGTTTACGGCATGAGGCCTAAACGGCTGGGGCGCGCAGCGCCGCAAGAAAGAGCCAGACTGCTTCAGTAGGGGACCAGACGAAGAATCTGTTTTATTTCTCCGAGGGGAAGCAGGAGACAACTTGCAGCGTTTGGCGCTGAGTGGCGCCCTGACGTAAACGACCCAAAACCGAAACCAGAAGCTAACACAGGATACCACAAGTATGTTGTATGTAGTGGGTCCACTTATTTCATTCTTTTTTACAATGTCGTGCACCAGGCATAATTTCCAATTAGCTAGATAAGTGCTTTTCAAGCTTTTCAAAACACGAAATATTACATGTTCTCATATTTTGTGTTCCTGTAGTGAGTTTTCGCATGGAGTCGAAATTTTGTAAACTGGACAAAACTCGCTAAACAATTGACAATTCTTAATATTTGCTGCAGCTGTACACTTTCTACGATTCTGAGGATGCAAGAGATGTGGTGAAAGCACCTTCAATCAACGGGATGAAGTGGTGTCTGAAAGGGTTAAGACGTATGGAAGCATACTTGTTCCTCGTTCTCACAAGCATCTTCAATAGTTCCCTAAAGTCTAGTACCTTTTCTAGCACTCGGAAGGTAGCATGAACATTGCCCATGCACAAATCAGGTGCTAGATGTGCAGTTACTAACTGCCGACCTATATCTACCCTCTTCAGTGCGTCAGGTGTTTGAATCGATATTTGATTCCTCCTTTCTGTTAGTACTAAGATAATTTTAATAAATGAGCAGCACGAATTTGTGTGCCGACAACTTAAAACTATTTCAGACTGTCAACAGTGTTCACCACTGCATCGACTTCCAAAATGACATTTTTTCACTCTCAAACTGGCGCAGAAACAATAAGTACTCTTAAATGCTTCCAACACTATGGCATTAAGTTATATGCACAAAACGCACCATGTGGAATTTTGATACACCCTACGTGATGCTCCACTCCTTAGGGTCGATGAAATGAAAGATCTTGGTGTGTACTTCGACAAAATGCTAAGCTTTTCCTCACATAGATAATTACACAAGATGCCCTTCACGCTCTTGGAATTGCATGATTTCCACTCACCTGTTGTGTTTCTGAAATTCTGCTGTGTGCCTCCAACTACTAGAGTATGCCTCTGTAGGAGGGGTGCAATAAGCAAATCTAATTCTGACCTCATTGAACGCATCCAGAATAAATTGATATATATCTTAAACCACCACATTTGCCATTCTGGCGACCACAGTTGAGCCTTCTCAAATATACTTCAACTCGCACCTCTAGATTAAAGTCTTAATTAATCACACCTTTTGTTCCTGTATAAGGTGGTCCATGACATCATACATTCCTTAAAGCTTCTTGATCGCATGCATTTGTTTGTGCCGCAACAGTATACCAAGTAGCATTCCGCATTCGTTGTCTGGGCTTGTTACAGGATTGTGCTAATAAGACTCGACTCCAAAACATACTTAGAGTTCATTTCCTGTGTTTTGTGTATCTGTAGATAATCATGTAGGATTAACTCCCTTTTACTCTTCCGCGTTTCCTTTTTTCGCTATTTGTTTCTCTATCTTCCATTTTTCTTGTCTACTACATTCCTGTTTTTTGTACATTTTGTCTCACATAGTGCTCGTTAAGTGCACCTGTACAAAGGCTCTCTAGCTGTTCCTGGGCACTACAATAAAAATATGAATGATTGATTATTATCGTACTATAAAATTGTGCTTTTTAAGTATGTACTAGTATACTATTTCAGTGCAGTAGCTTTTGTGCAATTAAAAAAAGGGCATGAATTAAGAAGAGAGAGAGGAAATGATAAATGAAAGGTAGGGAGGTTAACCAGGACTGAGGCCGGTTGGCTACCCTACACTGGAGAAAGGGAAAGGGGGACAGAAAGATTAAAAAGAGAAAGTCCACTGGGGATATCAGTCGGTCACTCAGTTTGGATCACAGACGCTGACTCAATCCGATATCTTTCAAAATCGCAGCAGCGCTTTTGTGGCCTTCTGTAGCTGCGATATGCGAGGCCATGGTCCCAAGATCTTGTTCAAGGTGAACGGATTTCTATCTAGCTGATTGAGAGCTGTGCAGAGGTCTTGCCTTTCATCTTCAAAAGATGGGCAGTAGCAGAGTAAGTGTTTTATGGTTTCCTCGACACCGCAGGCATTGCACTCGGCGCTATCAGCCATTCCAATAAAAAATGCATAAGCATTGGCGAATGCGACGTCCAAACGTAAGCGGCACAGCACTGTTTCCTCATTTCGAGGAAGACCTGGTAACAGCCGCAGTTGCATAGAGGGATCGAGGGAATGCAATCGATGTTGAGTGAATTCAGGTGTGTGCCACTTTTGCAATGTCAAATGAGTGCGCTAGCTTGCCTAAGTCTTGGGCTGCGTCGGTCCAAGATTAAGGTATAGAAACAAGGGTTGCTCCTTCGTGGGCTTTCCTAGCAGCTTCGTCAGCGAGGTCGTTGCCGGAGATACCGCAATGACCAGGAAGCCACTGAAACACGACGTCGTGTCCTTTCATGATCATGTGATGGTGCATTTCTCGTATCTTCGACACGAGTTGTTCACATGACCCACGACGAAGAGATGACAGAAGACATTGTAAGGCCGCCTTTGAATCGCAGAATATTGCCCACCGATTAGCCGGTTGGTTATTAATATAATCAACGGCACCTCGGAGGGCAACAAGCCCCGAACCGGTCGATGTTGTCAAGTGAGAAATCTTGTATTGGATGCTTAGTGATCGTGATGGTATAACCACTGCGCTGGTGGAGCTGGTCTGAGTAGAAGAACCATCCGTATATATGTGGACTCGATCAAAGTAGAAAGTGTGCAAACAATCCAGAGCTGCTTGCTTCAAGGCCAAGGTAGGTAGGTCGGTCTTCTTTCTTATCCCTGGAACCGTAAGACGCACTTCAGGTTGTCTAAACACCACAAAGCTGAGGTTGAACATGCTGAGGGTGTGAAGCCCGATGGTAAGGAGGCACGATGGATGCTGACCTTGTTGGAGAAGGACACCTGTGGTCGTCGTTCTGGCATGAATTAAGAAAGTGCAATAATATGCTATGTGCCTGATCATATGCATTGTGCTATTCATTTCTTCTGAGTTTTAATAATGGCTGGCTACTGTATGCAGTGTTGTGCAATAAAATAATATGACACAACAATTATTGCCTGCCTGGCAGAACAAATTGAATATATATTTCACAGTCAAAACATCATAGCAGGCTGAAAACAATAAACTGCAATTTTTTCTTTTTGTGGTGACGGAGTGTGTAAATTGTGAAAATAACCTGTTTATATATTTCTTATATTATGCAAATGAGCTGCTCCCATGTATTCGAATAAGTGCTTCAATAGTACGACTTCGCGAAGGGCAACAAAAGACTCCTATTAAAACCCTCTAATTCTCAAGCTTGTATTATCTGACGGTATGTCATTTCATTAATGTAAAGAAAGGCAAACTTGATATGTGGAAACCAGTTACAATAGAACATGGCCCTTACACTGTGAAAATGTTTTGTAGCAATACACTCAATGTGAAGGCCTCCGGATGCGGTGTTGATGCATCAAAACAACCTGGAATAATAGAGGTGCTCGATGGGCTAGATTTGGCCGAATCAAGAATTGGGGGGAGACAAGATACGAATTACATACATTTTAGCTATTCTAGTTTTTTTTTGTGAATGCTACAGGTGTTTCAATTTTGTTGTGCTGATTTTCTCAGAACCCACTTTTTCACGTTTCTCTCATGCACCAACAAGCATAACTATATTGACACGGATGCTTTAACTATATCCGGTTACCGTATTTCACCGGCTAAAGAATGTTAAACGTTATCGCTCGGTGCAGGATGCGCCTGAACGTATCGGAAGCTTCGCGAACGTTATCGATGGTTCTGTCTGTTACCGACGAACCTTGCTAATCTGATTGCATTTGCGACACGAATTGTGTTGTAGTTTCTGGAAGGCGCGCGGGCACCAGCGAATAGGCAGTAACTTTCGACGACTGACGTATGCAAACCGACGCGCTTGACCCGCAGATGAGATTTTCTACGATTGCCGACATTGCTAACCGCTATCGTTGCGATTGAGCCGGCACTATTTATTTATCGTCACTACTACGTGGCAATATTTCCAACACAGATTTTTTCAGTTATACATTGCACGCCTAATTCTTACATAGTTGGCTGTGCAATAAGCTACCAAAAAAGGAAATGGTACAACAGTTTTTGATATATGACATCGTCGTGCAGGTGTTTGCAAAGCGATCTTGCAGACAGACGACGCGCGAGCGCTGATGTCGATATTTTGTATACTAGTGTTACTTCAAAAATAAAAACAAACTGTTGCGGCAGGTGTATATTCATTATGCAAACGTGTTTTTTATATCTAAAAGCACATACGGATCACTAACTTATTGTTTCAAGCTTAGTTTACAGCACGCTGATTTAGGCCGCACTTTGACGGATGAAGACGGAATAGTCCAGCAACAGTGCGCCGCAGCCGAGGAGCGAGCTTCGGCGCTCGTCGGAGCTTGTCTCCAGTGGTTGCGCGCCCTTTCCCTCCAGCCGAAGCGAAGCGACGCGTTCGCTTGCCAGCGCGCGCCGAAGCTTTCGGCGCGTGCCAGTGGTTGGGGCATAAGGATCATGATAACATATCTTCATTCATCGATTCTCTTTCCCAGACTTTTTCATTCACCTGCATAACTGAAACATGGCTTGGCCCGGCTGAAAGCAATTTATACGAGTTCCATGCCTATCAGGCTTAGTATTGTCACCGTGTTGCGGCTCAACATGGTGGTAGCGCGATTTTTTTCCCACCCCACATCAAATATATACCTAGACTGGACTTTTCATTACATCTACTTCACTGTGAAACTGTTTGGATCGAAACAGATGCCTTGTCTTTCCCAAATTATTGTGCCGAAAGTATTATTGGCTGTATTTACCGTTCTCCATCTTCTTCCATACCTGATTTGCTTCGTCATCTTAGCTTAGTAATTCAAACAACTGCTAGTGAAAACAAGCCTGTCCTAATTGTAGGGGATATAAATATTAACGTGCTTGATGTCGACAATAGTACTGTATACGCTTATACCGACTGTTTTACTGGCTTTTGGGCTTGAGTAATTGCCAACTTCGGCCACCAGGTTTTCCAGTCAAGGAAGCAGCTGCCTCTTAGACCATGCCCTCACTAATATTTCGCCTTCACCATAGTCCAGTGTAATTGACATAGACATATCGGATTATTACCCTGTATTTGACACTTTCAAATCTAACCCTACTAGGCCAGATCTCTGTTAATTTAGGTCTCGTCTTGACGAGGTAAATTTTATTGATGAAATTGGCAAAATTGACTCGACAGTAGTAGCTACCAAACTAAATCCAGAAGAAGCACTTCAGTTATATTCTTTATTTTTAAAAGCTCTTCTGCTAACACAGTCACTGTTAAGTGCAAAAAGAAATTTAAATTTCCACATAATCCTTGGATCACTAATGGGCTACTTGTGAGCATGAGAAAAGAAGAAAGCATGCATAGGAAGGCCAAAAAACAGCTTTAAATGTTAATTTAGTGTTACGCTATAAGAAATATCGCAACATGAGTAATTTATTGAACAAATTAAAAATGGAATATTACGAAAATGAATTCATAAAAACTATGTTTCATCCAAAAAAAAAAACAATGGCAGCTTACCAGCGAGTTTTTGAATGTACCCCATTCTTGCAGTTCCATTGACAAGGTAATTTACAGTAATGTGACTATCACTGATCTACCTAGCGTTGCTCGTGTGTTCAGTGATCAATTTTATGAAATTTACAATACTAGGATCATCCAGTCCGATGCAACCAATCTTTCTTTTTGTTTTCTGTAACATCTGCAGGAGTCCTTATTGAGATTTACAACTTAAGAACACAAGGCTGGTCTTGATTGAATTTCCGCATTTCATTGAAAGCTTGTTGCTTCGACTATTTCTGATGTTCTCAGTAACCTAATTAACCCTATGTTCAAAGCCGCTTACTTTGCTCCTTAGGTCTTCTTAGACTTTACTAATGTCTTTGATACAATAAACCACCAAGTTTTGTTCACTAAAGTGCACTCTACTGGAATTCCTGGTCCAGCCCTTAGTATATTAAAAAGATCTATTTAAGCGCGAGTTAACAGCGTGCGCAGGTGGGGCTTCCTCTGAAAGCAAATTTATTATCCAAGGAGCCCCTCAGGGCTCGATTTTAGATCCCCTATTATTTTTCATTGATATAAATGGTTTACCTGACTGCCTTAATTATACACTGCCAATATTATACGCATACGAAATCGCTGTTGTCCTCTCGGATAAATCATTACTTTCGCTAACTGAAACGAAACAGTGATCTGTCAAAAATTACTGATTGGTGTAACGGCAATATTTGAATTGTAAACCCTACGAAAACGCAATTAAAATTATTGCCACATTGCATACATAAAAAAACAGCATTTGGCATTAGAGCCCTACTCAAATCACGTGCATTTTTTTCCAAAGAAGCATTATTATCGTTATACTTAGCTTTCATTCATAGTCACATAATTTATGGTATCGCTTCTTGGGGTAATACTTATCATTGTCATCTTTCCTTTATTCAGCACATTAAAAATCAGGCTATGCGCATTATAACGCGAAGACATCTTTTTTATAACGCCTCTTCACAACCATGTAGAAACCGCGTTCCTCAAGTTACTGATTTGTTTAACTATCATTTAGCGATATTATTTTTCAAATTACTAACTGAACAAGTTTCTTACAACTTCGTTAGTTCTGATCTACTTTTTAATCCTAATAATCCAAGATTTGCAAGGAAATTTTCTGTTGCCGTTATGTCATACTAATTACGGAAAGATGGCTTCCTCTTTCAGCGCGCTTAAACATTGGAACAGTTTACCACATTCCATTAAGCTGTCATCTACCTTGAACTCTTTCAACAACGAACTCAAGAATCATTTGCTGTCTGATTAATTTCCTATAATGATATTTGGCTCATTGGTAGCTGTGTAATTACCATTGAATGTGCGTCTTTCCTCTTCCTTTTATTTTTTATGTGTCGTCCCTCAGTTTCTTGGTTAAATGCCGTTGTTTTATATTTTGTTTCTCTGCTCTGTATTCCGGTTATTTTTTTATACATCTCCTAATCCAAGGGTCGGTCCCACTTCAGTCCCTGACGTTGGGACCCTTGTCTGTATCCGCAAGGTGGGCCTCTCCACCTTGCGTATTTGCGCAGAACTACTACGTCAAACACTTGTCTATATACCATTACGTGTAACTAATTGTTATGAACGAATAATAAACTGAAACTGATGCTAACACCTTAATACGTAACCATCATTCGCATAGTGGGTAAAGAATTGCAGTGCCAGCGTTTTCTATAGTAATTTTTGTAGGAAATTCTGTGATAAGCATGGCATGCACAGTCTTCCGCCACGAGCGACAGCTGAATGAAACAGGCAACGCATCCTGCCTAGCAAGGCCAAAACGGTTACATTTCTACCGTACGCTCTGCTGTAGAAACAAAAGCGCAAGCAGCACGGCCCGGCATAGTTTGCTCGATAGGCGAAATTTCAATGAAAGCTTGTGACCTAAGATGCAACAGAACTGCTTGTTGGCCTAGTTGGTGCTTGCTAAAAGACATGTTTTTTGCCGCAATTGAACACTCACAAAAGGAAGACATAAACACAACACGGGCGGCACTTCCAACTGATTTATTTTGGGCTGTGACCCAAGAATATATATATACATAGACGCATACGCTGGCTGTTCACAGATCTACGTAACCCAGCTGCCAAACAATCAAGTTTCCTATTTACAGAGCACGATAGATGTATCACTAATGCAATTTGTACATTTCTTTTTTATATAATAGGCTTCCATCAGCTCACGTGCGGTTTGAACTCTACTTCTGCCAAGAATCCCAATCTCAGAAAACCGTGGTTTGCACTTGCAGGCCTTGTAGTGCGCACGCAAAGGTGCCACACAATCTTCGTGTTCCCTGGCTCGTTCATTTATGCACCGTGCAGTCTGTCCTAGATTAACCTCTCATGATGGACAAGCTTATTGGCAATATTTTCCACGTGCCAAGAAAGGGTTGCTGCCGTATAACTCATGCCATTCTAAAATTGTCAGGGCTGGAATCGCTATGCTCTGCCTAGAGTCTGCCCTCGAAAAATCGTGTACACACACGATGCAGGCCTCGTTTAATAATCAGATTAAGCGAGTGAAAGAAGCACAGTTCCCTGACTCGTTGGTGATCTCGGTCACCGAAAGCCTTTTACGGAAGGTTAAAGGTACCAGCGCCGCAAGGGAGGAAGAAAGAGCCAGAACCGTAAGACCTGCAGTGGTTCCTTATGTACATAAGGGTTCCCATCCCCTCAAGAAGGTGGAAGGCGGGTATGGTGTAACCATTGCATTTTCTGCCCCCGTGAAACTGGGTCGACTCTGTCCGAAAACCACACGCGAGGAGACCGGTTTGTGACAAGAAGCAATAGCACGTCCTACGGGAGATGCGCTACAGGCGTGATGTATGAAATTCCGCTTGAGTGCGGCAAATTTTATATAGGACAGACTGGACGCTGCATAAATGAACGAGCCAGGGAACACGAACTAAATCTAATGAAAGATGGTGTGGCACATTTGCCTGCGCACTGCAAGGCCTGCATGTGCAAACCACGGTTTTCTGAGATTAGGATTCTTGGCAGAAGAAGAGTTCAAACCACACGTGAGCTGATGGAAGCCTATTAAACAAAAAATGTAAAAATTGCATTAGTGATACATCTATCGCGCTCTATAAATCGGAAAAGAGATTGTTTGGCCGCTGGGTTACGTAGATCTGTGAACAGCCAGCGCATGCGTGTATGTATATGTATATTCTTGGGTCACAGCCCAAAATAAATCAGCTGGAAGTGCCGCCCTGTTGTCTTTATGTCTTCCTTTTGTGAGTGTTCAATTGCGGCAAAAAACATGTCTTTTAGTGACCTAAGATTATTGTTGTTTTTGTCTCATACCTTTACGAGCGTCGTGCGCAAGGAAATGGCCGAAGCCATGCTGTACGCCCGAGTGCAGCAACCTAACGAGAACGTTTCCATATTTACGGCAGAAATCAGCCGTCTCTTCCGCCACGCCGACCCGGATATGCCCGAGGTGAAGAAAGTCCGCCTACTCATGCGTGGTGTGAAGGAAGTACTTTTCGGTGCAATGATACGAAGCCCACCGAAGACCGTAGAAGAGTTCCTTCGCGAGGCAACCAGCATCGAGAAGACACTCGAAATGCAGAACAGGCAATTCAACCGCCGTACAAGCTCTACCCACTACGCAGAAATTCAATCACTGGCCACGCACTATCTGTGCGAGACCATCAGGGCCATTGTGCGCGAATAACTGCGCAAGGTCTTGCCATCGTCGCAGCCTCAAGTGGCCTCGATCGCCGACATCATGAATAAAGAGGTGTACCGATCGCTTAGGGTTCCTGAGGTGCAGCCACAATTACCGCAGCCCCAGTCAGAAGCGATGATATATGCCGCCGTCGCACGCCGTCAAGGTTCCCCTCCACGACCGCGCCAGGGCCTTGTAACGTCGCAATTCCGCCGTCAGCTGCCGCCAGAACCACCACCCTTCGCCCAGCGCACCTACGTGAGGAAGACGGACATTTCGCGCACCCCCGACGACCGCCCGCTCTGCTACCACTGCGGCGAAGCCCGCCATGTGTACCGCCGATGCCCATACCACGACCTGGGATTGAGAGGCTTCGCCGTCAACGCACAGCGCCCGAGGCAAGGTGAACGCGCTCGTGACATCGCCGACTACCTCGCCGCCACTCAGTGGAGCCCTCGACGACCGTCCCGTTCGCCGTCGCCGGGCCGCTACCTGTCGCCGCAGCGCCGACCATACACTGGCCCAGCCCGGGGCCGGTCAGCGAGCCCATATCCGGAAAACTAAAAGCAGCAACCGATGGAGGTGCGGTTGCTGATCGTCAAACTGACGAAGATCATCCGCCGCGGATGATGACACCGAAGAAACTACCTCGACGACATAACGACACGCCGCCGTCCCGACGAAGTCTGGAAGCACAGAATACGACGACGAACGACAACCTGAGGACGCGACGTTTGAGCTTCAGTTCAACACAACGCAGCCCTGATCCGACGCCGAGACCTAACTGCAACGCCAGAAAAAAAACCACCGACCTCGACGTGCTTCTCGACGGCTCCGCAGTCACCACCTTAGTAGACACAGGGGCCGATTACTCCGTAATGAGCGGACACATCGCCGCCCACTTGAAGAAAGTTAAAACTGTATGGGAAGGCCCTCAAATTCGAACCGCTGGAGGACACCTGATTACGCCGACTGGAATCTGCACGGCAAGAATTACCGTTAATGACCGGACTTACCCTGCCACCTTTGTTATCCTCCAACAGTGTTCACGAGTCCTCATTCTCGGCATGGACGTCCTGGGCCAACACGGTGCAATCATTGACCTGAAGTCAAAATCAATAACGCTGTCGGAAGATCAAGCGATACCGCCGGAGATCTCTCGTAGTCACCACGACTTGTGTGTGCTCGAAGATCAAGTGAGCATCCCGCCTCGCTCGAGCATTCTTATTTCGGTCGGAACAGAAATACCCGCTGACGTAGAAGGCGTCATAGAAGGCGACCAACGTCTACTACTCGACCGTGAAATTTGCGTCGCTAGAGGAATCGCTCAACTGCACGGAGGAAACACGAAAGTGTTGCTGACAAACTTCAGCCAGGAGTTCAAGCACATCAACAAGGGCACGACGATCGCATACATCGAGGAAATTCTGGAAACCAGCAATGCGTTTGTCCTCTCGGATCCTGCCGCATGTACCCCGACAACCGTAGTTCCCGAACCAGTCTTCGACATAAATCCGTCTCCCCATGATTAACCAACAATTGCTGAGAAGCTTACTTCGACGATACAAAGAGTGCTTTTCGACGTCATCAAGGATTCGACAAACGCCAGTCCCAAAGCATCGCATAATAACCGTAGAGTGTGTTCGACCAATCCGCCAGAGCCCTTATCGAGTTTCTACACGAGAACGTGAAGCTATAAGACACCAAGTTGACAAAATGCGGCGCGACGGCATCATCCAGCCGTCGAAAAGCCCGTGGGCATCTCCTGTTGTCTTGGTGAAGAAAAAGGACGGAACCCTACCTTTCTGCGTCGATTATCGTCGTCTGAACAAGATCACGAAGAAGGACGTGTACCCCCTCCCACGAATAGACGATGCATTGGATCACCTCTGCAACTCTAAATACTTCTCGTCGATGGACCTCAAGTCTGGCTATTGGCAAATAGAAGTCGATGAAAGACATCGCGAAAATACCGCGTTCATCACCCCAGACGGCCTCTACGAGTTCAAGGTTATGCCATTCGGACTATGCTCGTCGCCTGCGATGTTCCAGCGCGCGATGGACTTGGTTTTAGCAGGATTGAAGTGGCAGACCTGTCTCGTTTACTTGGATGACGTCGTCGTCTTCGCCGGAAATTTCTACGATCACCTCAGGCGACTTGCGACAGTACTAGAGGCCATCAAGTCATCGGTGCTTACTCAGAAGCCGGAAAAATGCTGCTTCGCTTACGATGAGCTTCTGTTCCTAGGCCACGTAATCAGCAAATCTGGTGTCCGTCCAGACCCGCAAAAGGCAGCTTCCATCGCACAGTTCCCGCAAACCCATCGACAAGAAGGCAGTGCGTAGATTCCTTGGCATGTGTGCCTACTACAGGCGCTTTGTCAAGTTCTTTTCACGCATCGCTGAGCTTTTGACACGCCTAAATAAATGTGATGTTGAGTTCAAGTTGAAAATGCCGCAGGCCGACGCATTTGAAGAACTCAAACGACGCATGCAGTCGCCGCCGGTACTTGCGCACTTCGACGAGTACGCCGATACAGAAATCTATATTGACGCCAGTAGCCTAGGCCTCGGTGGCGTTCTAGTCCAGAGGAGAAACGGAGTCGAACAGGTGATAGCTTACGCTAGCCGGTTGCTGTCAAAAGCGGAAGGCAACTATTCTACGACTTAAAAGGAATGCCTCGCCATCGTTTGGGCTACAGCTAAATTTCGCCCTTATCTATATGGCAGGTCATTCAAAGCTGTCAGCGACCATCACGCGTTGTGTTGGCTAGCGAATAAAAGGATCCTTCAGGACGACTGGCGCGGTGGAGCCTCAGACTACACGAATACGACATCACTGTAACCTACAAGTCCGGACGAAAACACTCCGATGCCGATTGCCTATCACGCGCCCCCATTGACCCGCCGCCGCAAGATGACGTGAATGACGACGCCTTCCGTGGAATGATGAGCGCGGAAGACTTCGCTGAACAGCAACAGGCAGACCCGAAGGTAAATGGCCTCGTCGAATATTTGGAAGGGCACACCGACGTTGTCCCCAGGGCATTTAAGCGCGGATTATCTTCCTTGCTGCTTCAAAACAATCTACTCGTGAAGAAGAACTTCTCACCAGTCCGCGCCAACTACCTTCTTGTTGTTCCGTCGGCGCGGCGTCCAGAAGTACTGCGCGCCCTGCATCACGATCCGACCGCCGGGCACCTCGGCTTCTCCCGGACGCTAGCGAGGATACAAGAAAGGTATTACTGGCCGCGCCTAACCGCCGACGTTGCACGTTACGTCAAGACATGCCCAGACTGTTAGCGACGCAACACACCACCCACGAAGCCAGCTGGATTACCACAGCCGATCAAGCCTCCTTGTCGACCTTTTCAGCAGAGCGGTATGGACTTGTTGGGACTGTTTCCGACATCAACTTCCGGAGATAAGTGGATCGTCGTGGCGACGGACAATCTCACCCGCTTCGCTGAAACTAAAGCTCTACCCAAAGGCAGCGCAGCCGAAGTGGCGAAATTTTCGTTGAGAACATCCTGCTGCGACATTGTGCTCCAGAAGTCCTCATCACTGACAGAGGAACGGCTTTCGCAGCGGAGCTCATGGAAGCCATTCTGCAATACAGCCTGACAAATCGCTGGACAACAACTGCCTACCATCCGCAGACGAATGGCCTCACGG
The DNA here is from genome assembly GCF_050947875.1 of Dermacentor variabilis. Taxonomy (NCBI): domain Eukaryota; kingdom Metazoa; phylum Arthropoda; class Arachnida; order Ixodida; family Ixodidae; genus Dermacentor; species Dermacentor variabilis. The sequence continues at coordinate 6,096,841 of NC_134576.1, read as the reverse complement.
AGCGCCTGAACAGGACCCTCGCCGACATGCTTGCAATGAATGTCGACGTCGAGCACAAGACGTGGGATGCGTCCTGCCGTACGTAACGTTCGCTTACAACACGGCGGTGCAAGAAACAGCACAGATCACGCCATTCAAGCTCGTTTACGGCAGGAACCCGACGACGACGCTCGGCGCCATGCTCCCGCGCGTCACTGACGAGGAAAATCTTGACGTCGCTACCTATCCCCAGCGCTGCGAAGAAGCCCGACAGCTCACCCGCCTGTGGATCAAGAACCAGCAGAAGACCGACAGCCGACACTATTACCTCCGACGACGCTTCGTCGTGTACCAGCCCGGCGACCGTGTTTGGGTATGGAGCCCGATACGCCGACGAGGACTCAGTGAGAAACTACCCCGATGCTATTTCGGACCCCACAAGGTTATCCGACGTATTGGAGCTCTGGACTATGTGGTCGTGCCAGACGGCATGTCGCATTCACAACGGCACCGCGCACGATCTGAAGTTGTCCACGTGGTGCGCCTTAAACCCTTTTACGGACGCTGACGAACTTCCTTATTTTTGTTGTTTTATTTGCCACGAGTGCTGTTGTTTATTACTATCGTTTGTTTGCAGCATCGGGTCGATGCTCTTTAAGAGGGGGTAATGGCACGTGTAGTTTGGCCGCCTAACAAATGTTATCGCACAGCGCAGGACGTGCCTGCATGTAAAAGAAGTTTCTGGAATGTTATCGATGGTTCCGTCCACTGTCTTTCACCGCAACTTGTGCAATCTGATTGCATCTATCCGCGACACGAATAGGGTAGAACTTTGTGGAAGACACGCAGGTCCCAGCAGTTAATCTGGAACATTCCACGAGCGATCTATAAAAGCCGACGCGCTTGACCCGCTGATCAGATTTTCGACGATCGCCGACCATGTTCGCCGCTATCGTTGTGCTATATGTGTAGCCTCTTTTGTGGGCACAGGTTCGCCCAATAAAAGTTAATTTTGTCGTTCACAGTATTGCTACGGTGTTCTTCAACGACACCACCACGTGACAATATTAAGTTAATCGGGTTTAACTTGCCAAAACCACGGTCTGACTATCAGGCACACTCTACTAGGGGACACCGGGTTAATTTGGCCCCTTTGGTTCTCTAACTTTCACCTAAATCTAAGTACGCCGGAATTTTTGCATTTCGCCCCCATCGAAATGCGGTCGCTGCGGCCTAGGTGTGAACCCGTGACCTTGTGCTTAGCAGCGTATCACCAAAGCAACTAAGAAACAATGGCGGGTATTTTTGCCTCAAATGCTTACACCACAGCGCGCTTATGTCACTGTCTCGTTGTTGTGCATTGTGCGTCTAGGTATATTAAACTCAATTTATATGATTCAAAATAATGTGTTTGGCTCCAAAGAAATGGATCTTGCAAGTCATTGCGCGACGGTTCTTTTGTATCAGTATTTCGGTTACCGTGGTTCTTGAGTACAGTGGATAGCAGTGAGAACACCATCGTTAGCTGGCGAAGCAACCAGAGCAAGTTGCGCCCCTTTTAGTATTTTCACGCACCGTGCCAAGACCAAACGATGACAATTTCTACACTCTATTATAGGCGGACTCTGACAGCACAAGGGGTTCATTTTTGACTCTCTTCCTGTAATGTGCGTTCAAATTACAAGCACTATTCAACTGAATCGTTTTGTAATGAATTTGGCAGAAATTTAGTCATCCTAGAAAAGAAAAATAGGCATAACACACAATAAAATTACATTTTGCGTGACACATGAACATTCTTCGTGCTGATAGCGCAGACCACACAAAAACGACCAAGAAACTCAAATTTCCACCAGCATGAACCTGTACTCGAACTTTGGACTCAATGGCACATTGTGAACACGATCCCTTTCCTACCTCAGCACCAGTGCGCAAAGCACTTTTCTGGTGACATGTATTGCCCGTGACCAGCCGAAAAAAATTGCCCTGAGACGTTTCCTCAAATATCCCTTATGAAAGTGCGAATGCGACATAAAACATTGCAAACCATCAAAGTTAGGGGCAAAAAAATGTAAGAAAAGAGATGAAAAGAAAGAGTGAATACGATGCCAAAGACAAACATAACATCTTTCATTATTCATTATTACGCATGTAATATCGTCGATTACCCATGCATCTGTGCCAAAAAACAAAAGCACAGAGCGATTCAGCGATTCTACGTGCTTTGAATCGCTGACAAATGTACCAAGTGAACAGCAAAGGCATTTTGGCATGCAACATTTAAGATATATTGCGTATTGTAATCTGCTGAGGTCATAATTTTATATAGAAAGTCGAATACTGCCCTCTTGTACTTTGTGTTCCTGCACGCGTCTGGATTGCATTTCCACGAATTTCATTGCAGTTTTATTCAGAAAAGTTACGTAGCCTTACGTGCTAAAACCACGATATGATCCATAGTGGGAGGCTCTCGATTACTTTTGACCGCTAAAGAATTTTTACCGCAGGACCTGCGCACGTTGCGCAGGCGTTCTTCTATTTAGCCTCCATCGATATGCAGCCGCAATGGCCGGGATTTGATTGTTTGATCACGGACTTAGCAATGCAGAATCAAAGGCTCTGCACCGCCACGACGGGTGCAGTCTTATTCTTTTACCTTTTAATAAATACGTGCAAGCACCACGAGAATAATATACTACATACCCTAATCAGCGCAGTTTTAAAAATATTCCTCTTAAGAAAGTAGTCGCTGCTCGTGGAACTCGCATGCTGGTTTTCCCAAATAAATGGCCTTACTCACCGGTAGATTTCATTAAATATACAGTGCTCTGAAACGGAAGCTTCAAGTTTAAAATGTTCGCCTCATTGCAATTCCGATCTGCACAAAAAAAAAGCGCCACCTCTACTCGGCCTGTGTTTTACCTGCTGTTGTGGTCCAGTAAAAGAGTGTTGTGAAAGGCCACGGAGGGCGCATCTCCCCGCACTTCCAGCCGTTTCGTATTAAGCGAAGCAAGAATCTGAACCACCAAGCTTCTTCGCTACCTTTGGCGGGAGTGGCATAGCACGTACCCTTCTCTAATATATTGATTTTATACAGAGCGCCCCCTGGCATGACGCAGCTTATGCATTGTTCTATTACGCCACTGACAACGCCATCCGAGACTTAGCGAGTGGTTGAGGCATAAGCACAATACGTCCAAGCATACGACTGTCATTATTCCAACGTTTTCGCTTTTCCATTGGGCCTCTGTGTCCGCTGACACTATGACGATGAATAACGAACCTCAGGCACGGTGCATAGAGATCAATGAAAAATCTGAATCGCGGTAAAGGTAAACGGGGCAGGTATTGCGGGTGTTCAATGAAGGGCAGCTTCCTTTCCACTGTGTCGCATTTGCGAGGTTCCCACTCTTTCTCCTGTACAGTGAGCGCGAATTAGAGATTTACACACGTACTTGAAGACGAAAAACTCAAAGGTGTCAGTAGGATCACGGTATAGTGAACGCGAACTGCACCAGACCAAGAACTTTTCAATTATGCAATGCGAAATAAGCGATTGTACAGCTGCAGTGCGGCGACGGGGTATAGGCGAGACGCACACGTGGTCGATGGCTCTGCTGGGTGTCTCCTTGACGACCGCGTAGCTTCCTTTGCTATTCACGTGGCGTTCTGGCACACCCTGATGCGCTTTCGCCGTTGGCAGAGCTTGTCGTAAATATTTATCCCTGCGTCTTTCTAATGTCATGGGGATGTCCAGCTTGACAGCTGCAGTGGTAGCAGATAAACTTCAACATGCTATTGAACCTCCATACTTGAAAAACTAATCTCATGGAAACGAAAGGATGAAGAAATATAGGTACCTACAAGAATCTCTGACAAGACATCTCAGCCCAAAGGCTGTCAACTGGAAGCTTATTCGTGAAAAACAATACATACACTAGAGAACTTAGCAGAAAGAAAGCGGTCTGCATGCGCGTCAACGCCAGCCTGTTAGAGAAATGAAGAAAAACGAGACCACCAATTTTCACTCTACAGTGAAAATAGCAATAAATTGAGGGTAAAATAATCAAAACTGAAAGATCAATACTAGGGACAATTATCTCACAATGTGGGAAAGAGTGCATTATGCACTGTACAAAATGGGATGAAATTGACAAGAAAACCGAGGCACTCATACCTACCTTTTATTTGGTAAAACAGAGATATTACTATGATGATTATAACTTTATCAGCATGCCATATGAAGTGAGACAAATAGCCACATGGCTTATTTGAGCAGATCATGTTTTGCTATGTCTACTGCAGTCCAGCATAGTGCAATTGCCTATCTCTCCTTGATATTTTCATTAGAACGCCTCATTTGCAGCGGTGGGGCAACTGCGCACTTCGCGCCGCAACCATAAGCAACGCTGCGAAAGGCCTTCGCGAAGGCCGGCACATGGACACGTGTTCCGATAATCGTGCGGCGTACACTTTTAAAAGCTGTGTCACACGCTGCGACTGGAGCGATACAAACCGGCGCAATCGCACAAATCACAAGGCGATTTTCCGAGGGCTCATTTCCCGCGATTCCGATTTCAGCAATACGACTGGAGCGACGCCCAGGGTTGTTTGCTGCGATGTTTTGCGGCATATGTCGCATAATTATTTTAATGTATTCAAATACATGTACATTATAATATAATTGACGAGTCTTAATATTAGGTGTGTTTTGCGACTTAAAATGCATGGATGTTTAAACTTGTTTGGGAGTGTGCTACGGCTCTTCCTGAAGTTCAGGTCGAAGAGACACGCCGTACGTAAACAGTTGTTTGCAGCTGGTTGTTCAGCGCTGGGCGTTGTGACATGTGCGTTCTGTGTCCGCGCCTGCGCTACAACAAATTACACGATGACCTATCAACAGGCACATATATAGTCAACCTCAACGTATATGAAGTATTCGGCTGCAGCAAAGTCGTCCTGTCAGTGCAAGGAGATCATCGCCCTCCCCGTCTTCAGCATCAGCTTCTGCATAAATGATGTGTCTATATTGTCCGCGATTGCGCATAAGCGCTGCTAGCTCCTGGGCATGTCTTTAGGCCAAATGTAGCAACAAGCACCAGATGGTAGAGAATGGGGGTAGCGTTTAGGCAAGAAATTCTTCGTGCCATATGGATCAGTAGGTCCGGGAGTAGGAGTGAAAGATAAGGGGTTTATTTCACATTATTTACGTATCGAAGCAAGTCGTCAGATTCTAGTCAAATTTAACATGTCTCCAGACGTCCGGACACCTCAATAAACACTCTCTGTGCCAAAGGTCCGCTTTGAAAGCGTTCTTCCCTAGTTCCCTACACAAAGGAATTCGATTACCTTGTTGCGGCCAATGAGAGAAGCCGTATAGTTCACAAAACGCCGCTTCTCATATCGAACCTTTGAAGCAAGGACGAGGTAATCCGGAACAGATATCGTTCACGCTCCTTCCGCGAAACAGGGGCCCTATGCCGTAAAACTATTCCAATATGTTTTTATTTCAATGTCCTGACGTCAAACATGTGCAACCGTCGATGCAAGCATCAGGCGGTCACCCACGGTCACCCACTCAACAAACCAATCAAACGCTGTCCTCGATCATAGGAGGTCACTTTCGCTTGCTTGAAAAACGAATAACATTGCCTGCTTGTCATATCTAATTGGCTGACAAGAGGCGAGAAGCACGCTGAAATGGAGAGGGATTCGATGGTGCCGAACCACTGCACTAAAAATTTATACCCGAATGAAGAGGGCGGTGCCGGCGTCTGTGATTGGTCTGCTTTCCCTTACTTAGCTTACGGTGGCTTGTCCACAATCACGGCGACATGCAACGGAAGCTTAAGAATGACACCAAAATGTATCCTCAGCAAAGAAGAGTTGGCAGAACGAGGTCGTAAACATGCCGAAAGTGCTCGAAAACGTTACACGGCCACACAAAAAGTTTTATTGCACGCAAATAAACCCATGCTCTCCGGCAGGCGCGAGTAGCTAGTGCCTGAGCGATCGGCGGCAGCCATCTTTCATTCCTTTCGGAACGGGGCAGCCTGCTGCTATACAGAAGAAAAATCTGTTTTTTCAGCGTATTAATGGATCTTTAACGCATAAACGTGACTTTGATGCGGTGAGTTCTTCGGGTTTTCTGACGTCGCGTAGCAAGCAGGTGAATTGGGTGCAGCCCGAAAACATTTAACCAATAGCCGAGGTCTAATGGCGAAAAGGCGTCGAATCAGAAATAACTATTTTTCTTTGTTCAGTCAAATCGTGTATAATTAGTGTGTACACGTCATATCAGGTGGGGTGCTATCGCGGTTTCGGGACATCGCATGACAGACAGGAGAAGCGGGGGTGGTCCAAAAAAGTTTTCACAAATCGTGGAGGTCTGATTGCAGAATTGGAATAGGAAACATTGGAGTAGTTATACGTTATAGCGCCCCAGGTCACGCTTCCTCCACGAAAGTCGTCGACTGGCTTGCTTGCTCTCCGTGACGGTCATCTTGTCAGGGTCAGGAGATTAGTCTTCACGCTCGGTGCCGCTTGCACGAAGGTGGCGGATGCTGTGGATTCCAAGTGAGTCTCTTTGTTCGCACGTCACCGTCAGCGTTGGGCACTGTCGCCGTCTCGGCGGCGCTGATGAAAGGCACTGCCGCGTGGGAAACACCCGAGGAATGCACACTCCCGATTTGGGGCGCAACAGACTCCTCCCCCGCCGGAAGAATCGACCTGATGGTGATCAGCTGTCAGGTTGCCCGAAGCGTCGGTGTTCAGTCGGGATCTCAGAGGTCCTCCAGATGTGGATGCTGATGACACTGTAGCTTAGAGTCCCAGCACTCGTTTCATTGTGGCCTTCCTGGGAACACACAAGCACTAACACAACAATAGGGCACAGGAAAGCGCCGTGCTCGCACCGAAAGCCATCGCATATAGCGAACAAATCAACGCACCTGCCCTATCTAATGAATACCGAAAAGCAGCCTTGAAATTACTTAACTTCCACTCAAGCCTACAATTTTGTGATTAAGCCAGGTTTCACAACCGTCCAGCAACATCTGATACGGAAGAGCCCTCCCCAGTGACAAAGCACGGCGTGGCGCGCAAGCGCTGAAATTCCCCATGGTTCGCTTGACGCGATAATCTGGAAAGAAAATATTGTGCCGCCAAAGCGAGCTGTCATGTTCCTCTGAGTTCAACTAAGCCAGACTGTCGCGCTGCACGAGAGCAAAGGTAACATACACAAGAGTGCCGATAATTGAAATATTATGCGCAGCAAAAGAAAAGAAGAAAGACAAGCACCGTGAACAGCCTGTTTGTACCCTACATTCGTTAACAACGCACGCACTAGTGCCACTGCGAGGCACATTTGCTTCATGGATGTATTATTGGAGTAGCTCTCATTATGTGGTCGAAACTCATAAGTGCCACTCATGCACTAACATTTCTTTATTTTGTCCATAAATGCCACGCTTTAAAGAAAAACAAATCTTGAGTAACTTACGCGCTCCAAACTACAAGAAGTACGCGCTCATTTCCGCATCGCGCACTAAAGGCAACTCAAAATGCTGCCGTCTTCTAAATACACGTGCCAGGCACGCAACAATGCTTTCTTTCTCCGTGTACGCGCAAGACACTGCCGACAAGGCCAGCGACGAACATTGCCTGGATGACCATTAGATGTTTCAATTGGAGATTCAACACCTCCAAATAAAGGTAGAGGCTGCTCTAGTTTACGTGAAAATAACGTTGATAGTACTGCCAAAAGTTCTTTCTTCTTACGTTGAACATATGTTATCTAGATATGTGCTGAATCTTACATTGTTTGGATAATAGTATGCGATTGAAATGGGCTATAGCGACGTTACGAAAACGACATATTGTTCATTAATATGAATAAAGCATATCTTTTTTGCCAGAGCTTACATAGAACACAAAATTTCAGTAACTCCGCTGAGAATAATGAAAACTCGCCAGACTATCCGGCATATCAGGGCCCTTTGCAGACTACCTGCTATGTTGAAGATTACGTGCTCAGTAGACGACAGGTGTAGGCGGTGCAGCGGTGGCGTAGAGGTAGAGCATCCGCCTCGCGTGCAAGAGGACCGCGGTTTCAATCCCGATGCCGCGCAATGTTCCACTGGACTAAAAAAATCCATGTGTTGATAAAATTGCATAAACGTGCCCGGAGTGCGGCCTGATCCCGGTGACCAGAACCGGTAACGCACTCCCTCACCAAAGCAGGTTTGTCCACCCTGGTGCAGTACTTGGCCACAACCTCCTATATGAATACAATAATCAAACCCCTGCCTTCTGTCCCCAGCAGCTGCGTAGCAACGGATCACGGCGGCCGTCAGACCTTTGACGTAGCAGAGGGTGCTAAGAATCCCAGGATCCGGAGAGGCCGCCATAGGAATCTGAACCTGTCAACGCTTAGTGCTAGAACGGTATCAAGTGAGGCGAGTCTAGCAGTGCTATTGGTGGAATTAGAGGGCAGTAAATGGGATATAAAGGGCTCAGTGAAGATAGGAGTGTCATGTACTGGGAATTACTTTATTCCGCACATATTACACATAATGAACGTAGCCTTGTCGGAGATATAGCGACCACACAATATCACTTGGCTCGAACACACTGTCCACGTGATTGTCCCACACCAGGGCTTGCCAGGGATGTGGCGCCACCCATCGACACAGTAGGGAACGTTCACGTGTAGTTCCGGACACTCCAGTATGCGGCTGCACCCGTCCGCATCCGAGTACCGAAACCCGAACTCCGAACTAATCACGGCACAACAAGGAGGATAAATGAAGCATATACAGTGCTAACAAGCGGGCCCGTCCTGTGCTACTGCACACAGCTCAGAAGACACTGTCTGCCCGAATACTCAACAAAACATCGTTTTTGTCAGCACACCTCACCAGGGCCATGCGGACCAGTACGATCGCATGCGCTCTGTCCAAGTGAATGGCGTCTACCTCGAGGTGAATTACTCGTACGCGGCTGAGCACACGACGAAGGGGGTCATCCGTGGGATCCCACTGACGGAGACCCCCCAGCATATCCACAACAAAATTGCCATGGCCCTAAACCCGACAGCCTTGGCAGTCAAGCGCATCACTTCTACTACAACAGTGATCATTTCTTTTGACGGACTCGATGTGCCTTATCAGGTCCGCTACGGCTGCACGTTACTCCCGTGTTCGCTATATCGGAAGCAAATTGACATTTGTTACCAGTGTGGCCGCCTCGTGCACCACATAGACGTTTGTCCGTACCCAAATAACAATAACACCGGGGCCGCGGTGTCCGCAACCCCCCCCCCCCCCGGCGACCATAACTGTATCCCTATGTGCTCGCTCTGTGGTGGTCCCCATGTCACCGCGCACAAAAGCTGTGCCGCTCGTCATAAAACCCCGTACGTCAACCGCAAGCGTATCGGGAACGACGAACAACGAGCCAAGCCACCTATAAACAAGCCGGCCCCTCCACCCTCAACACCAGAACCAGGCCACTCTCCCGCACACCGTCAAGGGGGAGCCGTTCCCCCTCCAGAAATCCATCTCAATCCAGGCAACATCGCTAAAGATCTCGATCTGCATCGGCTTCACGCACCACACCTACCAACAACAACAAGGTGAGCTTCGCAGAGGCTCTCAGGGGCACCTCGCGAGAAGGTTGTGAGATAGCCAACACACGTCACCTGCCCTCCTCTTTCATCAGATAACCCACAAATAGCTCAGCTTAAGCGCGAGAACGCCATCCTACGCGATCTCGTAACTAAACTCACGCACGAGGTTAGAGACCTCAAACAATCCCAAACACCAGCCCCTACACCTATCGCACAGAACGTCCCTGCCCCTAGTCAGGAGGCCCCCTCGACTCCCGCCCCCAAGAAGAGAGCCCTGCAAAATGGAGCCACGGGCCAGGTCCGCTCTGAAGTTACATGCTCATCTCACTTAAAAAAACTATTAGCACTTTCCAACATGCACTTGACTCCCTCCAGCAAGCCTTCATTGATATTGTCTAACGAGCGACCAACCTGGAAACTCATATTCTCACACCTCCTAGCCATGCCACCCCCGTCTGCGACCCTTCCGGGATGCCGATGGCGACATCCACCATCTCCCATCATGGCTCACACTAATCAAGACGCCCTCATTTGGCAGTGGAACTGCCGAAGCTTTCACCCGAAACAACCGGTACTCAATCAATATCTACACCAACATACCCGCCACGCGGATGCTATCCTACTTCAAGAAACCAATAACGCCCCCACCACGCTCTCCGGTTATCAAACTTTCCATACCAACCACCCTCTTCACCGGGTCTCCACCCTAGTACGGCGTCGTATCCCTGTTATTGAACATGATCTCAATAGTCCCCACATCGTACATCTATTCCTCGAAATAATTCCCAATCGTAACCGGAAAGAATGCACCTTCCTTCCGAACAGTTACAATAGCCCCAATGACAAAGCAAGGTGTCGCTTCCTCACCCTCTTTAAGAAGGCTCTTCACGTAGCTGGAACGCACCCCCTACTCATCGGCGGCGATTTAAACCTTGCCCATACAGGCTGGGGCTACGTTCGCACGGAAGCTACAGCTTGCAACCTCTGGCAAGATTACCACGACTTAGGCCTTACGCTCATCACGGATCCCTCATTTCCCACACGCCTCGGTACCTCAACTACCCGGGACTCTACCCCCGACCTCACCTTGATCAAACATATCAACAATGCACACTGGACCAATACCCAGCACGACCTGGGCAGCGACCATTATATCCTTGCTCTCTCTTTACGCCATCTCGCTGCCGCCCCTGCCCCCAATAAAGAATTCACCATTACCGACTGGAATGTTTTTCGCAAGACACGCATAGGTTCTACCTCAGCAGAAGGCATTGCCGAAATTAACACCTGGATGCAAGCGCCACGCACTGATGTTCAAACGGCCACTCGTGCGGTAACTACAGATGCCTCACTTGAACGCATGGGTAGCCGCCTCGCCCATCTTCTGGAGGCTAAGGCCTTCATCCTAGCTCGATGGAAGGGGACGCGCCTAAACCGTCGCCTCAGAAGCAACATCTCCAAACTCATCACAGCCATCGAGGAGCATTGTGAAACCCTCAGCCGGCAACAATGGACTGAGCTGTGTAACACGGTGGATGAACAACTTCATCGCCCCTACTCGTGGAAACTCCTTAAACATCTGCTTAATAATACCACCACCCGCACCACCCAACAGGATCGGCTGCAGAAGCTCTTTTATACGTAGAAGCTTAAGCAAGGTACACAACAGGTGCTTGACTACCTCTGCACCAGATATACCTCCAGGGGACAAGTCAGTCCACATAGCAATTACATCGGTAATCCCAACCCTACACTAGACGCCGATTTCAGCGTATCTGAAATACATGCTCCTCTTCGCAAGCTTAACGGTCGTTCTGCTCAAGGGCCAGAGGGGGTCACTAGCAAAACCCTTCGCAATCTCGATGACGAGTCCGTGTCCCATCTCACGGACTACATCAACGACTGCTGGTGTAGTTGCGCCCTCCCAGCTTCCTGGAAGACTGCCAACGTTATCCTAATCCCAAAGCCTGGCAAATCATCTAGCCTCAGGAACCTAAGGCCCATCTCCCTCACTTGATGTGTAGGCAAGATGATGGAACACTCCTTCTTAGCACGCATCAACAGTCACCTCGAAGACAACTCTCTCCATCCCCACACCATCATTGGATTTCCCCCTCACCTTTCTACTCAAGACGCTATGCTGCCGCTCAAACATCAAGTGCTTAGCGATCATTCCCGTAACATCAAAGCCATCCTCGGACTCTACCTCACTCAAACTTTTGATATCATTTCCCATGCAGGTATCCATCACCAGGTCTCCCACCTCCACCTGGGAGAGCGAGCCTACAATTACATTCGTCACTTTCTCTCCAATCGCACGGCCACCCTCTCGGCCGAGGATTTACGATCAGACCAGCTTCACCTTGGCAGCAAAGGCACCCCGAAAGGTTCAGTTATCTCTCCCATGCTCTTTAACTTAGTCATGATTCGCCTTGCCCAGCAACTGCAACGAGTCGACAATATCAACCATACCATCTACGCCGACGACATCACCATCTGGTCGTACCGAGGCAGTGATGGTCAAGTGGAGTCAGCGCTCCAAACGGCGACTGACACAGTTGAAGCATATCTCCAAGGACCGGACTGCGCTTTTCGCCGGCTAAATTGGAGCTTCTGCTCTACAAGCCCATTCAGCGCGGTCGCCCTCCCAGACACCAATCTCATCACCGACCCTGTGACGCCATCACCCTACACCTCCAAGATGGCAGTCCTATCCCACACGTCCCTAGTATCCGGGTCCTCGGTCTCACCATCTCTACAACGGCTCCAACGCCTTGGCTCTCAACAAGATCTGTGCCCAATCTCAAAACACCCTACGACTTCTTAAACGTATCTCTCACCGACCAGGGGGATTCAAAGAAGAAAACCTTCTCCGCCTCGAGCAATCCTTTGTCATATGTCACATTACCTACGTTGCTGCGTACCTCAACTGGTACCGAGTTGAGCAAAACAAGCTCCGCACCCTCATACGAGGGGTCTACAAACAAGCACTTGGCCTCCCGCATTGCAGCAGCACTGAACTCGTCAACCAACTGGGAGTTCACAACAACCTTTCCGAACTCATTGAAGCCCAACAACGCTCACAGCTTGAACGGCTCGCCCTTACTGAAACAGGACACTTTATTCTATCCAAGCTTGGCTTCACCTACCGTCAGCAACAGGGCCCCAAACAACTGATCCGGACCGACATCCGTAGCTGGATCTACACAAAGACTATCCCTAGAAACATGCACCCTGAATATAAGAAGGCCCGGCGCCAAGCTCGGGCCGGAGCTATCATAAGTGCCCTTGCTTATGTACCTTGCTTCACATTTGTTGATGCAGCCCATGGCACACGATTTGTGGCCGTCGGTACACGCGATGGAGTCCTACACCACGCCTCCAGCATCACTACCCCCACTGCCGAGACGGCTGAAGAAGTGGCCATCGCCCTGGCCACTGTAGATCCCACCTGTCACACCATCGTGTGTGACTCTCGCTCAGCCGTCACTAACTTCAGCAAAGGCCGTATTTCTCACCAAGCTTTTCGCATCCTCTGCCAGGCTCCACACTCTAAAGACAACATAATCTCCCTGACATGGATCCCGGCCCATGCGGGCCCTGTCCACCCACACCTCCCCAATCTCAATGAGGTCACCCACTTCTATGCGCGAGGCCTAGTCAACTGCGCCGGAGTCACTGGAGATGAGTTGGACACCAGGGTCAATCTGACAACTTATAACGATCTCGTTAAGGCGTTTTACCTCAGTCGCCGAAACTTCCCCCGCCTCACCCCAAGTACGACCTGGCGCAGGCTACCACCCTGCGTCTGCTACAAACAAACATGTACCCTTCACCGACCGGCCTCCACCTTATATTTCCAGACGTCTACATTACCCCCAACTGCCGGTACTGTGGCATTGACCCAGCTACGCTTCCGCATATGCTGTGGGAGTGCCCAGCACAGTACACACTGACTAACACCACGACTCTCGTCGAGGTTGCATGAGGCTCTGCGGAGCTCCGCCCTCGACGATCAAACCTGCGCGACCCAGCACGCCCGTGAGGCGGCGGCGAGCCAAGCCCTTGACGTCCCCTCATGGGAGGCCTAGGCCCGGCCATCACAAAATGCTTGTTGTGCAATAAAAGTTGATTCCTCCTCCACTTGTGCTTCCGGCGCTTAGCGGAGAGACGAGAACTAGGCGTCGGATTCCTGAATAATAAGAATATAGCTGGTAACATACAGGAATTCTATAACATTAACGAGAGGGTGGCAGGTCTTGTTGTGAGACTTAATAATAGGTAGAACTTGAAAGTCATACAGGTCTACGCCCCTACATCCAGTCACCATGACCAGGAAGTCGAAAGCGTATCTGAAGACGTGGAATCGGCGATGGCTAAAGTCAAAACAAAATACACTATACTGATGGGCGACTTCAATGCCAAGGTAGACAAGAAGCAGGCTGGAGACAAGTCAGTGGGGGAATATGGCATAGGCCCTAGGAATAGCAGGGGAAAGTTATTACTAGACTTTGCAGAACAGAATAATATGCGGATAATGAGTACCTTCTGCTGCAAGCGGGATAGCCGAAAGTAGACGTGGAGGAGCCCGAATGACGATACTAGAAATGAAATAAGGTTTATACTCTGCGCTAACCCTGGCACCATACAAGATATGGACGCGCTCGGCAAGATGCAATGCAGTGACCATAGGAGGTAAGAACTCGAATTAGCCTGGACTTGAGGAGGGAACGGAAGAAACTGGTACATAAGAAACCGATCAATGAGTCAGCGGTAAGAGGGAAAAGAGATGAGGATAGCAATAGGGGCTTGTTGGTACGGCATATCTTACTTTGTTATAGCACAAGCTTGACACGGACAACAGAAGGCAAATGTGACACACACAGCGCTACTTTCAACAACAGATTTATTTCTCGTTCTCGTCGCTATATATGCACCCTCGACCCGTCATACAGCAAGTGTAATTTTTTTCTTGAAAAATATACAAGAAATATAAACTGGGGACCAAACGTAGGCAATTTCTTGACTCACATATTCACAGACATGTACGCGTTCAACGCGAACAAAGATAATTCAGCTCTTTTGAGATGGAAGGTTTACTGACGCATGCATCGCCGAATGTTGATATGTGTCTGGCTTGTATTATCAAGCGCGTCATTTCACGCCTGCTTATACTCATGATGACTGTTTCTTTAAATCTTGGTTTGCAGTTGCATCTCTGGCAATGGATGGCAAGAAAGCCGTCAGCGGCCAAGTGGTTAACTTCATTACTGTGTTCTCGTAGCCTGTCTTTTATGCATCTGCCTGTTTGACCGATATAGGATTGTGCACACCCGAGAGGAATGCGGTTTACCAAAGCGACGATGCAATCAACGAACTTGTTTTTATGTTATTTTTCGCATGCGCTGCGTGTGATTCTTTCTGGCCTCGTGTTTTTACAGAGGCTGACAAATTTATTAGGTTCCGAAAATACAACGTTGATGCCGCTCCTTCCAGCAATCTTCTTTATTCTATGGGAGAAAATGTGTATGTAGGGGATGACGGCAAGTTTTCTTTTGTTTATGTCAGTGCTCGACACGTGCACCTGCTCCGAACCGCTTTGCAGCGCCTTCTTAAGCAGTCCTTCTGCGACTGACACAAGCACGTGGCTCGGGTAACCAGCGCAGCTTAAACGCGAGGCTTGCCGTTCGCAGCTATCGCGCATTAGGTGTTGGCATAATTTTTTCAGTGCTTCGCTAAAACACATCTCCGCGATTCCCCTCTTCACAAGCTTTGTATGCGCGCAATGAAATGGTAAAAGTGGCTTACTTGCCCTAGGTTCGCAACACCAGCAGGTTTCGTTATCGGTGAGCACAAACTTGATGTCAAGGAATCTAATCCTCCCGTCACATGGCATTTCAAAGGTCACTTCTAGCGGATTTAGACAGTCGCGAATAGTGGTAAAAACAGGAGCACATTCATTAGTAAAACAAGCGGATGAACAGTCAATAAGAACTAAAAAGTCGTGAACTTATATAAAAGCTTTTACAACCTTTGATTCATGAAGGCGCTGTCACAGGTCTCTGTCAAGTTTGGCTACAAACAGATTACTTAGCACTGGTGCTAGGCAAGACACTATACACACTCCTTGTTTCTGCAGGTACAGGGTACTTTTGTTCTCGACATACGTAGATGACAAATAAAACCTAAGAAGATGAGCAAAACGTGAACAAGGTGAATGCAGCAGCCAGCGTTCCGACAAGTGAACTTGTCTTCTTCAAAGCGACGTATGCTTTCCTCGCCACAGTATATATAGGTGGGGTTCTTCTAAAGGGGATAGGGTGAGAGGCGGGAGGATGCGGAAACGAGGGAAAATGTGTTAGCGTGTCGAATTGAGAGTAAAGGAACGCTGCGTACAAGGTCAAAGCCAGGGCACAACACCCCACCCCGGTCTGTCAATGCAGGCGCGTTAGCCGGCGTGGCAAGGGCGTCTGATACGCCGGCTGACAGAAAAAAAAAGAAATAAAGGAAAGGATAGGGGAAAGAAAAGAAAGAAGGGGAGGATATGCCATGAAATCAATCTAAGTGTTGCTGCCTATACCTTGAAGTTTAGCTTAGCGAATAGATTCTAAAGCTCCCTTTGAAATGTTTATGCCTATTGGTTGCAATGTCTTGAACTTATGGATAATGTATGATTCTCTGTATTTCCTTTCTCGTTTATAACGGAAATCTGACTGTAAGATGTAGAGCTTCAGGTCATCAAAGTTATGACCTGGTTGGTTGAAATGCTTGGCGAAGGCTTTGGGAAGCTCTTTAGCTATGTCCGCACGATGTCCGTTTAATCTGACGTTCATTGATTGTCCTGTTACACCAATATATTGTTTCTTACAGAAGGAAAATTCAAGCACATAAATCACATCCGAACTTGTACAAGTGAAGCTAGATTTGACTTCATATGTATAACTATTCGCGGTGCTTTTAATTTTATTGTCACTTTGAAGGTGCCTGCAGGTTTTGCACCTAGGGCGACAACATGCTTTTATTACGGGGGAATGCTGTTGGCTGCCTTTTGCGTGCACAACATGTCTTCAAAGTTCTTGTTTCGGCGATAGGTAACCCTGAGTACATCCGGGAACGCTTTTCGCAGACGCTCGCTACTTGATAATATTGCGCGGTATTTTCTTAGGATGTTGTTTATGTTTGGGAATGCATTAAAATATCTTGTTTTAAAGGCCGGCGGTCTTTCAGATTCTAATGTGGGCTGCCTCTTCGCCAATTCCGACTGTCTCTCCAATCTTGACGCGGCATCACAAGCTCTATCGAGAGCAATTTGGGGATAGTTACTTTCTCTTAGCGTTGATTTAAGGTCATTTAGGTGGTGGATATAATCGTGGTCTTCGCTGCAGATTCTTCTTATACGTTTCGTTTGTCCGACAAAAATTCCTTGCTCGCAATGTCGCAGGGAATGACTGTTGTAGTCTAAATATTGATGGCTATCTGTAGGCTTCCGGTAAAGTGTCGTTCTCAGTTTTGCGTTTTCTATGTAGGCCGTCGTGCCCAGGAAGTTGATCTCGCTAGGAGAGTGGTGAGCAGTAAAGTTAATACTGTGGTGAAAGCGATTGAAATGGCTAATTAAGTCCGTTAAGGCGCTTGTGCCGTGTTCCCATATTATAAATATGTCGTCAATGTAACGAAGATAGGTGGGGGGTTTTAAAGGGTAGGATTTCAGCAGGTCTGCTTCAAGCTGTCCCATGAAAATGTTGGCATACGTGGGAGCGAATGGCGTACCCATGCTACTGCCGAAAATTTGCAGGTAGTGTATAGAATCAAATTCGAAATAGTTGAGCGTGAGAACTAACCTAAGGAGCGATAAGTAGACTTCAGAAGCGTGCGCTTGGGGATTGATTGTGAGGGATCGAGAAAGGGCTTCAATTCCTTCACTCATGGGAATGTTGGTGTAAAGGGCAGAAACATCCAGAGTGACTAGAATAGCTGGGTCGGAAAGGATTTAGTTGGCGTTGATGCCGTCGATAATTGGAAGGAAGTGCGGCGTGTCTTAAACGAAAGATGGGAGGGTGGTGGGTATGTTTGACAGGGGGTGATTTAAGAATTTAGATAGTGACTCAGTAGGTGTGTTGTTATTAGACACAATAGGCCGACCTATGATTTCTGCTGTAAATATTTCTTCGACCGGAACTTTATGTATTTTAGGAAGAAAAACGCGGCCTGCTGTTTTGTTCTTGGGCATCATAAAGCAATATTCAGATTGCGTGATTAGTTCCCTGGACCGGAGCTCCGCTATAGTGCTTATCACAATATTGCTGTAATCTGAAGTTGGGTTAGAGTCGAGCTTTCTGTAATGGGTGTGGTTGCTGAGTTGTTTAGAGGCCTCATTCTTGCTCTTTTCTATAGGCCAGATTACGATACTGTCGCCTTTGTCTGCTGGTTTTATTACAATATCATTCCCTTTCGCAAGTTCTTTAAGGATTTGGTGTTGAGCGGGGGTCAAATTTTTGCGTTTTCGGCAATGCTGGGTTTACTCTAGAATTTCCTTTGCTATCAGTTTTAAGCATAAATTGAGGTTTGGGCACTGTTCGGTTTCCGGTGTCCACGTGCTAGGTGGTCTAAGAGGGTCTCTATCTTCTTTTCCTACATCTGGCCTACTGAAAAAGAACTCCTTGATGCGCATGCGTCTTGAAAAACTCTGTTATATCTTTGTGGAGTTCGTATTCGTTTACTGTGTTGTTCGTCGGACAAAACGTTAGACCGCGTTTCAGGAGATCAACTTCTTCGGGGCTTAGACTCTGGGATATGTCTACTACATTGCTGCAGTGCTCTGGATGGTCGCCTGTAGGACTGTCGGTGGAGCTACGTGCTGCAGGGGTTACATTAGTTTCTTTGGGTGGATCTGCAGCTCTAATATCTTTGCGCTGGTATTTATTTAGTAATTTTTCTTCCTTAGTTTGGACGAATTCTTTAAGTTCTCTTCTTACCGGTTCAGTTAACTTTATGCTGTCGAGTTGATCAGAGATTATCATAAATTGTTCTTAGCAGTGTTCTTCGAGAATGTCGATAAGGGAGAGCGATGCATATTCTAGGACAGCATTCCACTTTAATAATGGCCTGGAGGGTAAAGAACCGAGGGCACATCTAACCTTAATTATGAGACCTTTTGGGATTTTCCTCTGTTTAATGCAGCTAGTGTAAGTTGTTAGGTGACATCTGTAATTTG
The DNA here is from genome assembly GCF_050947875.1 of Dermacentor variabilis. Lineage (NCBI taxonomy): Eukaryota > Metazoa > Arthropoda > Arachnida > Ixodida > Ixodidae > Dermacentor > Dermacentor variabilis. The sequence continues at coordinate 6,078,023 of NC_134576.1, read as the reverse complement.
TTTGTTTGGCGACGAGTTTGCGGGATTGGAGGAAAGGGCGAGATTTGTTGTTGCGTGTGCTATTCCTAGTGCATGGTAGTCATTTCTGTTTGGTTCGGGCAGACCTCCGGGTCGAAAAATCTTCAGATGGCGTCTTTTTACGCTTAATTTTCTTGTCGAGGCCTGCACCGATGTCTGTCTGCGTATCAGCTTGTTTGTTAGTGTATGTAGCTGTTTGCGTGAAGGCTTCGCGGGTGGTTGTGGGCTTCCGTATGCGCGGATGTTATAAAGGTGGTGTTGGTTCCGTGTCCACCGTCTGTGTAGATGCTTCTTGGGTTCTAGCTTCGGTGTAACGTGCGTGCGAGCTGGTGTTTAAAATTTCAGGCGTGTGTTCCTGTGTTGAAGCTAACTGGGACGCAGAAATTATTGGTCATTAAGGGTTACGGACTGGATTCCAAGGAAAGGGAAGCGTAGCAGGGGGCGGCAGAAGGTTAGGTGGGCGGATGAGATTAAGAAGTTTGCAGGGACGACATGGCCACAATTAGTACATGACCGGGGTTGTTGGAGAAGCACGGGAGAGGCCTTTGCCCTGCAGTGGGCGTAACCAGGCTGATGATAATGATGACAATGTAAACCACTTGAAATCAACAATAAAAAATAATACAATGAACAGGACAATGGAGATAATAAGGCACCGCGCGATAGTACATTCAGGGTGCATGGTGAAGCCCACTGATCAGTAGTCGTCATAGCAAGCTGGATGAATGACCAGGGCTTTTATTGACGTGCTTACTTTGGAATACGGTGTCGTTTGCAGACTATGGACATTATGTGGCACAGAATTGACGCAACAGCAGAAAAACACAATTAGAATAGAAGGTTCTATATTGATAGCTGCGTCTCATGGATTGCATAAGGCGTCACGCGAAATGTCAAGTATGCTTATAAGGCACGCTGGTTAGTGTACGTGTGCTTTCGTTAATGCCAGATGACACGGTGTTAAACTTATACATTAGGTAAGACTCGCGGACTTCGCGATCGTGATGGGAATGAAAGCCTGATTCAAGTATAGTGGCCCTGAGTTTTCGAAAGAATGCCCTGGTAAGCGAATATGTCCTGATAATGGTAGGTTAGGAAGTGTATTCGCATGCGATCTGCGGTTATTAAAGTGTATTCGAAACGAGTTTTCTGTTTGGCCAATATACTGTTTTCTGTAGACAGTGCACTCAAGCATGTAAACAACATTCGAGCTATCGCAAATAATGATCCGCGAAGTTTTACGGTAAAGTCTGAGGACGTACTAATCCCTCTCTCTGTGGTTTGCATGTGCGCGCACCTTGCAAGGCGCTTTGTTCCATGGGGCGCAACCAGACGTCTTGTTGTGCTCATTTAAGTTTCAGGATGTTAACATATCGTGGATGTTCTTACACCGTCGGTACACGACGCAAGGCAGTCCAGGAAAAATATCGAGAAGACGTTCACTTTGGGAATTGATATTGTGGCGGCATTTCAATATAGAAAATACTTTTGGCTCTGATGCCGAGAATGCTCAGTACAAGATCCTTGTTCTTACGTTTTTCTGGTAACCAGTTTTCGCTAAGAATATCGGCTCTGTTTAATTGAGCTGCTCGGCATATGGCGTCGTCAATTAACTTTGACGGATACTGCCGGTTAACGACAGCACTTTTGAGTTGTTCGCCATTAGAAATGAAATCTTTGCGATCCGAACACAATCGCTTGACGCGGTGAGCCTGACTGTAGGGGATACCGGTTTTACAATGTCGCCGATGGCTGCCAGGAGATATAGAAGCTGGTTTCTATCAGTAGGTTTGCGATAAAGCTTTGTCAATAATTTACCTTGCGATAGCGTAACTGTGACGTCCAGAAAGTTTACCGAACTTGAAGAGTAATTGCGCGAAAATTTGATGGAAGGTGTTAGGATCGGCCTGCCGCTATTTCAGCCCGCTGAAGGTGCGTCGATCAATCCGGGGTGTCGGCGCCCTTCGGAGAACGAGCGAGGGCGACAACGCTAACCGACCATACGCCGCGTTTGGAGGATCGGTCACGACGGCAGGGCTGGCCACGTTTGGCGCCCTGTGCATTGTTGGTTAATTTGCCACGTCGTCATGTTCTCTCTGCGGTACGGGGAGCCGCCTTGGCAAAAGGGTGCTTTGCGGTACGGGGGCCCCAGGATTCGTCACAGTCTGCCGACACATGAGGCGACCAAGGAGAAAGGCAGCTCTGGAATGTAGAGGCGACGGATAGGTTCGGACCTGACCAGCTGACTACGGGGACGCAGGACAATGGATAACACGACGCCGCGCGGCAAAGTTCATCTGCCTTCGGAGGGAGCACTGAAACTTGTGTGTGCGTGTGTGTGGGTGTAAACAATCCCGCGGAGAGGCGGCTGGTCTACGGTGACGACGAACAATGACGTCGAACGGAGTGCTTATAAGCAGCGATTGTCGGCTGCTAGAGTGTGCTCGTCGTCTAGCTCTGTGCTCGAAATGTACTCGTGAGCTGTGTGCTCGTTTGCTGTATGCTTCGTCTTGCGGGCTCCAATTGGGAGTCACGCTAGACTTTGTAAATGTAGCTCTTGTTCAAAATGTTAATATGTAAATAAATGCTGCTCGCCTAAGTCACGACGAAGAGTCAAGTTCATCCCTACGACTACGACTGCCAAATCCCACCGCTGACACCAGCTGTTGGATCTCTTTGGGCGAAGGCTCATCCCTAGCGCTGGCACTAGTTGGATCTGGAGGACAATCCCACCGCTGTCAACCAGATGTTGAATCTTACGGACGATTCCAATAGCTGTCCCCCAGATTTTTGGACCTTGCCGTTAGGTGCGGGAGTTGGCCGAGGTTGAGGAGGACTTTGTGATGAAAACTGGAGGTTTATTTACATTATTTACGGTGAGAGCACCAAGAAATTAGCATTCCTAGAGCATTCCTTGATTAATCTCTTTCGAGCTTCTTGCCACGGGCCGCAGCGTCCTAGTTGCTGCCGGCCCGTAATGCCTCTATGACTTTTAATTTCTTGGTCCTCTCACTGTAAACAATGTAAATAAACTTATATATATATATATATATATATATATATATATATATATATATATATATATATATATATATATATTGTCATGGTTGAGGGCACAGCAAGAAAACTGAATGGCGAAACCAAATTTCTTGGGCGAACCTCTGCCGAGACAAACAGCCTACGCTCAATTCTCAGCGAAAACGGCGAACCCAGTCGGCGTTCGTCGAAAATCTGATCAACGTGTCAAGCGCGTCGGCTTTTATACATCAGTCGTCGAATGTTCCAAAGTTATCGCTGGGATCCGCCTGCCTTCAACAAAGTTCTACATTAGTCGCGTCGCGCACACATGTAATCAGATTTCACAACGTTCGGTCACAGACAGCGGATGGAACCATCGATAACATTCCAGAAACTTCCGATACACGCAGGTGCGTCCTGCGCTGTCCGATAACATTTGTTAGGCGGTGAAACGTGGTCGATCGCCCGATAAAGTTAAGTACACGTGTCATTACCCCCCTCTTAAGGAGCATCGATCCGATGCTGCAAACAAACAAAATAAAGAAAGATACCCATAGCAAAGAAACAACAAAATAAGGAAGTTTATCAGCGTGCGTAAGAGGCTTTAAAGGGAAGCATAAAGGTTTTCCAGAAAAAATGAGTGAACATGTGCACATAATGGTTTTCAACCCTCCGAATTCGAATATCGTATCGAAATTGAGCGAAAGAAAGCGCAAATATATTTTATTTCGACGAAAAGTGCAGCAGCGGACACGCCCAGCTCGCGCGTCTCGTTTCCGCCTGTGATTGGTCGGGCGCCTCGTGACGTCAACTCTAGTGACCGACCGCTGCCGCTACACATGAAGCGCGGTGCCAGGTAGTTTGGTGTTGTAATGGAAAATTAAGAGGTAATGGAAAATTTAGAGAGACTGCGTTGTTCTCAGGATATTGGCGTTACTCCCTACATGTACGAGCCGATTGCGAAGAGCCGACCTCTCGAAGAAGCAAACGATGCTGGTGCGAGCAGTGCTTTCGACGCGAACGAAAGCGAAGTCTTGGGATCTCCTCGTGTTGGAAATACTCTTTAGTGAGTATGTTTTTTGCAAAGCGATCTAGTGATCTCGCCGATCTTTTGCCGATCTAGTGAGCTCGTTTCCGGTCAAACAACTGCAGTGTTGTGTTCCGGCATGCCTCCTCGTGGAACGCAAGCGGGGATGCGATCGTCGGCATTTGTGCGCTGTCCAAAGCTGTCAGCAATCTACAAAGACGGTTTAAACGCGTGAAAAGCTTCCCGGTTGATGCAGTACGTGTAGTGACCTTCATCTGTGCGCCATCCGCACATTACTCGTAACCGAAGTCGTAAAGGCGGCGAATTCCGTCGGCTACGTGAGACGGTCGGTTTCTCGCTGTGCGCAAGTGAAGGGGGGAGCGTAGCGTCCTGGAGTGCGCCGGCTTTCCAGCACATGCAAACTCTACATTTGCACTGCGTTATGGTAGCTGCATGCAGGCTGTTTTACAACACACGTGCAAATAGAAAATTCGCGGCGCTTTGCGACGAAACCTGCGTCAAGGGCGGGAGATAAACATACACCTTCTGTTGCGCTGACGAGCTCCTTGTGTACGCGAACACTGACAGCACTGCGCCGGGCCTTAGACGAGCCGACTTGACTGGCAAACCCAACGCACGTTTTAATGATAAATTCTCGTGATAATCGTCGTCACGAAGTGGTTGGAGCACAGCACTGTCGTTCTTGAGGGCTTGAAATTATTTCGCCTCACAGCAGCCTCCCACATCGTTAAAAGCTTCTTGTCTTGTGGGAAGCAATGGAAGACAACATCGTCGCGGCCGCTGGTGCTCGTGCAACCGTAGGCTGCACAGAAAGCCGGCATGATCGGCCCACCACTTCAGTTGATGCTTGGCACGTTGACTACCACTCTACATACACGCAGACGCACCAACAAAGGAATGCATGCTCGATCGAAGCAGATTACGATGGCACGCACGGAGAAACAAGCACGGTCAGGCACGGTCGCGCAGGCTGCGAAGGAACAAAACACTAGAGTTGACGTCACAGCACCACGGTTTCCGGTCTCCGCTCGCATCTTCAGCGTCAGCAGCAGCGCGCGGCATTCGACGGGGGGCGGAGCTACAGCGCAATTTTAACCGACGATTACGTCGCTCCTAATTGAAAAAAAAACCCAAATTTTACCTACATGGTTTATAATGTTCCAGCATCCGTATATGAGCGTCTCATTGAATTCGACAGACCCTTCAGCTTCCCTTTAAGACGCGCTACATGGACCACATCGGATCGTGCGCGGTGTCGCTGTGACTGCCAAATGGCGTCCGGCACGATCTCATAGTCCAGAGCGCCAATACGTCGGATGACCTAGTAGGGTCCGAAATCGCGTTGCAATAGTTTCTCACTCAGTCCTCATCGGCGTATCGGGGTCCAAACCGAAACATGGTTGCCGGCTGGTACTCGACGTAGCGCGTCGAAGGTTGTGGTGTCGGCTGTTGGTCCGCTGCTTATTTTTTATCCGCAGGCGGGCGAGCTGTCGAGCTTCTTCGGCGCGCTGAAGATAGGTGGCGACGTCAAGATTATCTTCGTCGCAGACGTGCGGCAGCATGGCATCGAGAATATTCGTCGGATTTCTGCCGTAAACCAGCTTGAACGGCGTGATCTGTGTTTTTTCTTTCACCGCCGTGTTGTAAGCAAATGTTGCATACGGCAGGACGGCATCCGAGGTCTAGCGTTCGAAGTCGACGTAAATTGCTAGCATGTCGGCGAGGGTCTTCAGGCGCTCCGTGAGACCATTCGTCTGCTGGTGGTAGGCAGCTGTCCTCCTGTGGCTTGTCTGGCTGTATTGCAGAATGACTTGCGTCAGCTCTGCGGTAAAGACCATACCTCTGTAGATGATAAGGACTTCTGGGGCACCATGCCGCAGCAGGATGTTCTCGACGGAAAATTTCGCCACTTCGGCTGCCCTGCTTTTCGGTAGGACTTTAGTTTCAGTGAAACGGGTGAGATAGTCCGTCGCCACGACGATCCACTTATTTCCGGAAGTTGACGTTGGAAACGGCCCCAACAAATCCATACTGATCTGCTGAAATGGTCGGTAAGGGGGTTCGATCGGCTGTAGTAATCCTGCTGGCTTTGTTGGTGGTGCTTTGCGTCGCTGACAGTCTCGGCATGTCTTGATGTAACACGGGCGACGTCGGCGGTCAGACGCGGCCAGTAATACCTTTCCTGTATCCTCGACAGCGTCCGCGAGGACCCCAGGTGCCCAGCGGTTATATCACCACGTAGGGCTTGGAGTACTTCTGGACGCAGTGCTGACGGAACAACAAGAAGGTAGCTGGCGCGGACTGGCGAGAACTTCTTCACAAGCAGCTTGTTTTGTAGCGTGAACGAAGGCAATCCGCGCTTAAATGCTAAGGGACAACATCTGTGTTCCTTTCCAAATACTCGACGAGGCCTTTTAGCTCCGGGTCTGCTCGTTGCTGTTTTGTGAAGTCTTCCGCGCTTATTATTCTGAGGAAGGCATCATCATCCTCGTCGTGTTGCGGCGGGGGGTCGATGGGGGCAGGTTATTCGGCGTCAGAGTGTTTCCCTCCGGACTTGTAGCTTACCGTGAGTTCACATTCTTGCAGCCTGAGGCTCCATCGCGCCAGCCATCCTGAAGGGTCCTTTAAGCTAGCTAGCCAACACAACACGTGATGCTCGCTGACGACTTTGAATGGACTGCTATATAGGTAAGGCCTGAATTTTGCTGCAGCCCAAATGATGGCGAGGCATTACTTTGCAGTCGTAGAATAATTTCCTTCCGCTTTTGACAGCGACCGGCTAGCATAAGATATCACCCGTTCAAGTCTGTCTTTCCTCTGGTCTAGGACGGCACCGTGGCCTAGGCTACTCGCGTCAGTGTGGATTTCGGTATCGGCGTCTTCGTCAAACTGTGCAGGTACCGGCGGCGACTGCCTGCGTCGTTTGAGTTCTTGAAATACTTCGGCCTGTTGCGTTTCCCAGTTGAAGTCGACGTCACATTTGGTTAGAGGTGTTGGCGGCTCAGCGATGGGGGAAAAGTCCTTCAGAAAGCGCCTGTAGTAGGCGCACATGCCAAGGAATCTACGCACTGCCTTCTCGCCAGTGGGCTGCAGGAACTTTGCGATGGTAGCTGTCTTCTGCGGGTCGGGGCATACTGCAGATTTGCTGATGACGTGGCCTAGAAACAGAAGCTCATCGTAAGCGAATCGGCACTTTCCCAGCTTCAGAGTGAGCCCTGATGACTTGATGGCCTCTAATACTGTCGCAAGCCGCCTAGGTGATCGTCGAAATTTCCAGCGACGACAAGGACGTCATCCAAGAAAACAAGACACGTTCATCACTTCAACCCTGCTATCACCGTGTCCATGACGTGCTGAAACGTTGCAGGCGCCGAGCATAGTCCGAATGGCATGACTTTGAACTCGTAGAGGCCGTCTGGCGTGATCAAGGCGGTCTTTTGGTGATCTCTCTCGTCGACATCTATTTGCCAGTAGCCAGAATTGAGGTCAATCGACGAGAAGTATTTAGCGTTGCAGAGCCGATCCAATGCGTCATCTATCCGTGGAAGGGGGTATACATCCTTCTTCGTGATCTTGTTCAGTCGACGATAATCGACGCAGAAACGTTGTGTTCCTTCCTTTTTCTTCACCAAAACTACACGAGGTGCCCACGGACTTTTCGGCGGCTGGATCATCTCGTCGTGCAGCATTTCGTCGACTTGATGCCTAATAGCTTCACGTTCTCGCGTCAAAACTCGGTAAAGACTCTGGCGGAGTGGTCGATTGCACTATTCGGTGATTATGCAATGCTTTCCAACTGGTGTTTGTCGAATCCTCGATGACCTCAAAAAGCAGTCTTTGTATCGTCGAAGAAGACTTCTGAGCTGTTGCTGCTTACTAATGGTGAGCCCTAGATTTACGTCGAAGCCTGGTTCGGGAACTATGGTCGTCGGGGTAGATGCGGCAAAATCCGAGAGGACAAACGCATTGCTTGTTTCCAGAAGTTCCTCGATGTCCTTCTCACGTCCTTCTTCGTGATTTTGTTCAGTCGACGATAATCGACGCAGAAACGTAGTGTTCTGTCCTTTTTCTTCACCAGGGCTACAGGAGATGCCCATGGACTTTTAGACGGCTGGATCATTTCGTCGCGCAGCAGTTCGTTGGCTTGATGCCCAATAGCTTCACGTTCCCGCGTCGAAACTCGATAAGGGCTCTGGCGGAGTGGTCGAGTGCACTCTTCGGGGATTATGCGATGCTTTCCCACTGGTGGATCTCTGATGGTTGTGCCCTTGTTGATGTGCTTGAACACCTGGCTGAAGTTTGTCAGCAACACTTTCGTTTTTCCTCCGTGCAGTGGAGCGACCCCGCTTCTGACGCAATTTTGCGGTCTAGCAGTAGGCGTTGGTCACCCTCGATGATGCCTTCTACGTCGGCAGGTGTTTTGGTGTCGACGCAAATGACAATGCTAGAACGGGGCGGGATTCTGATTTTACTTTCGAGCACGCTCAAGGCATGGTGGATACGAGAGCTCTCTGGCGGTATCGCTTGATCTTCCGACAGGGTTATCGAATTCAACTGCAGGTAGATGGCTGCGCCTTGTTGGTTTAGGAAGTCCATGCCAAGAATCACGTCGCGTGAACATTGTTGGAGGATAAGGAAGGTCGCAGGATATGTCCGGTCATGAACGGTAATTCTTGCCGTGCAGATTCCAGTCGGCGTGATGAGGTGTCATCCAGCGGTCCGAATTTGAGGGCCTTCCCATGCAGTCTTAATTTTCTTCATCTGGGCGGCGATGGGAGTACTCATGACGGAGTGATCGGCTCCTGTGTCTACTAAAGTGGTGACTGCGGGGCCTTCGATAAGCACGTCAAAGCCGGTGGTTCTTTAGGTCTTGGCGTTGGATCACGTCTGCGTCACGTTGACCTCTGGCTCGTACGTGGCGTCGTCAGGTTGCCTTTCCTCGGCATATTCTTTGCTTGCGGATTTCGTCGGGACGGTGGCGTGTTGTAATGTCGTAGAGGTAGTCTCTTCGGCGTCTGCGTCGGCAGCAGAGAATATTCCTCAGTTCGACGAACAGCAACCGAACCTCCATCGGTTGCTGCTTTTAGTTTTCCGGATATGGGCTCGCAGAGCGGCCCCGGACTGTGCCTGTGTATGGTCGGCGCTGCGGCGACAGGTAGCGGCCTGGTGACGGCGAACGGGACGGTCGTCGAGGGCTACATTGAGTAGCAGCGAGGTAGTCGACGATGTCATGTGGGCGTTCTCCAAGCTGTGGAGGCGGCGCGTTGACGGCGAACCCTCTCAGTCCCATGTCGCGGTATGGGCATCGGTGATACACATGGCCGGCTTCTCCGCAGTGATAGCAGAGCGGCCGGTGGTCTGGGGCTCGCCAAATGTCTGTCTTCCTCGGGTAGCTGCGCTAGGCGACCGATGGGTGTGCTGGCGGCGGCGGCAGTGGTCGACGGAATTGCGGCGTTGCAGGGCCCTGGCGCGGTCGTGGAGGGGGACCTTGACGGCGGGCGACGGCGGCGTAGGTCATCGCTTATGCATGGGGCTGCGATGACTGTGGTTGTAACTCGGGAACTCCGAGCGATCGCTGAACTTCTTCTTTGACAATTTCGGCGACTGTGGCCACTTGAGGTTGCGATGAAGGGAAGATCCACTGAAGCTCCTCTCGTACGACTGCCCTGATGGTCTCGCGCAGGTCGTCGGTGGCCAGTGACTGAACTCCGGCGTAGTTTGTCGAGCTCGTGCAGCGGTTGAATTGCCGGTTCCGCATTTCGAGTGTCCTCTCAATACTGGTGGCCTCGCGAAGGAACTCTTCGACGGTCGTCGGTGGGCTTCGTATCATTGCGCCGAAAAGTTCCTCCTTTACACCACGCATCAGCAGGCGGACTTCTCCTCGGACATTTTCGGATCGGCGTGGTGGAAGAGATGGTTTATTTCCTCAGTGAAGATCGCGATCGTCTCATTCGGCAGCTGCGCTCTGGTCTCCAGTCGAGCTTGGGCTCGCTCTTTTCGCACGACGCTTGTAAATGTTTGCAGAAAGCCGCTTCGGAACAGGTCCCACGTCGTCAAGGTGGCTTCTCGATTCTCGAACCATGTCCTGGCGGCATTCTCCAATGCGAAATAAGCATGTCGCAGGTTGTCGTCTCTTGCCCTGCTGTTAAACGTAGCGACCCTCTCATACATTTCCAGCCAGCTTTCCGGGTCCTCAAATGTGGAACCGCGGAACGTCGGTGGTTCCCTGGGCTGCTGCAGCACAATGGGGGACACTGGGGCTGCCATTGGAGTTGCCTTGGACACAATCTTCTTGGTCTCAGGTAGAAGTCCGTGCTCCGGGGGCAGCTGTTGAAGACGGCGGCTTGCTCGATGTTCCGAGACGGCGCAGGTGTTGTATTTGTGGTCCGAGCTTGAATTACGGCTTGTCGGAGGCGTCCGGTACATGAACGTAACGCACCTCCACCAGATGTCACGTGGTAGTGACGGTGAAGAAAACAGCAATACGGTAGAATACAAAACTAGCTTTTATTGGGCGAACCTGTGCCCACAAAAACAGGCTACACTTATAGCACAATGATAGCGGCGAACTCGGTCGGCGATCGTCGGAAATCTGATCAGCGGGTCAAGCGCGTCGGCTTTTATACAGCAGTCATCGAATGTTCCAGACTAATCGTTGGGACCCGCATGCCTTCTACAACGTTCTCCACCATTCGCGTCAAGCGATGAAATCAGATAACACAAGGTTCGGCGACAACAGACAGCGGATAGAAGCATCGATAACTTTCCAGAAACTTCGGATACATGCAGGCGCGTCCTGCGCTGTGCGATAACATTTCTTAGGTGGCAAAACGTGTCGCCCGATAAAGATAAGTACACGTGTCGATATATTGTATATGAGTTATAATCAACACTCACTGAAATCCATGCATACAAAAAAAAATAAAACTCATTCGATATTCAGACATCGTCATACAAAGCACAGGTTTTGAAGTGCAAACATTCAGCTTTGAAGACACTGTTTATCCATACAAGAACGCCACCAGAGAACAGCGCACACAAAATGCACCGCAGAAAGCGCAGATAACTCCGCAGTTAAAGTGCAGCAAAATTACACACTAACTATACTATTCTTGTTTCCCTTTCTCTTTTCTTCTTTTTCTTAGACTTATATTTACGCTGACACAACAGATCTCGTACGGGAGTACATTCAATAGCATATTGTATTTTGCACTGAGCCTTGTATATATTGCTGTATTTTGTGTTACAACTTGTATTTAACATTTTTTAATTTTGCTAATCCTATTCTTCTTGCATATGTTATGTATTCGCCCCTACTCTTTGGGCCTACTCCAGGCCTGCAGTATGTTCTAAAGAAATAAATAAATAAACAAAGCGTGCGCCGCTGAGGCTCAGAAGAGACGGCGGATCGCCTGTCCGTTATCGCTATCATTTGTAGGAGCCTGAAGAATAAAACAGATATATTCTCTAGCCTTCTGCGCATTTCACAACCAGATATTGTCATCGGAGCAGAATCGTGGCTCGACCCTGGCATATCAGATAGTGAAGTGTTTCCATCCGATTACATCGCTTAACCAAAAGACCGTAATCACCAGGGAGCAGGTGTGTTCATTCTTGTACATGACAGAATCAGATGTGTACCGTTTTACTGTGATGTTTCTTCAGAATGTATTTGGTGCAGAATATTGGTTTCTGGTGGTAACAGCCTTGTGGTGGGATCGTTTTACAGGCCAGCATCTTCAACAAGCATAGAACCATTTCACAGCCTTGCACGATCACTGTCGGTCTTATCATCTGAAGCTATTCTACTTGGGGCAATTTTAACATGCCTGAAGTTGTTTGGCGTGACCGCTATCCTGTAACGACGAGCGCCTCGGCACTTCACTTGGCCTTCATTGAACTAACACGTAACAATGAACTTGCTCAGTTTGTAAATTTCCCAACGCGTTACGGTTCAGCTAAGTACAGTAGGTTGGACTTGTCATTTAGCAGCAATGATAATTTAGTTGAAGGCGTTACGGCAGCACCAGGAGTAAGTGATCATGAGGTTGTAAATGCAACAATAGTGTGCAAGAAGTTACAGGTCAGCAAGAATTGCCCGAGAAAGATTTTTATGTATGAACAGCGGAACTATAATGCCTTAGACGAAGAGTTACTTATTCCTGCCAGGTATTCCTGGAATACAGCAATCAGTACAGCATAGAAAGATTATGGGCTCTGCTCAGAGACATAATCCTGTCTTTCGTCGCTAAATACATTCCCTCGAGAGTGTTATCATCTAGACGTAGAATGGATAAACCTTGGATCAACAAAGAACTGCGTCTGTCACTAAGAAAGAAGACCGGAGTATACAAGGCATTCAAGATAGCACCAAGTCAGAACCTATATGACAAGCTTAGAACTCTAACAAAAGCATGAAACAAGAATGAAAGGCAGCATAAAGAACATATCTGTCGTCGCTAGCTGATAAAATAAGATATAATCCTAAGGAGCTATGGCGGTATGTCAAAAGTAACAGAAAAGTCCGTGTTGGCGTTCCGGCTCTCCGGCATGAAAGCGATATGTTTACTGATTACACAAAAAAGCTGATTGCTTTAATGAATATTTTCACTCCATCTTCACAGCATGTCGTCATACTCCGATACCTGAATTACGCGAACAATTACCTCAAATGCATGACATCGTTTTAAATGAGGCTGGAAATAGGGCTCTGTTGCGCCACACTAATCCTCATTCTGTTCGTGGTCCGGATAGTATATCAAATCACGTCCTGAAGCGCTGTTCCCACAGTATTGCTCCTATCTTGGTTGAAATATTTACACAGTCAATAAATTCTCGATAATTACCTAGTGATTGGAATATGGCCAATGTAACTCCTATATTTAAAAGTGGTCGTCGTGATTTGGCAAACAACTACAGACCAGTGTCTTTGACATCTGTTTGCTGTAAAAAACTAGGACATATTATTTACTCTGGTCGTATTAAGCATCTTCACGACCATAACTTTTTCATCCCGACCCAGCATGGATTTCGCATGGGATTATTCTGTACCACTCAACTTACTGAATTCATGCATGACGTTGCACTCGGCTTTAACAATAGTACAGAAATACATGCTATTTTTATTGATTTTCGAAAGGCGTTTGATGTAGTCCCGCATTACTTACTTTTGCATAAACTATCATTTCTTGGCCTCCCCAATTCACTTTACGGTTGGATTAAAGATTATTTGTATAAACGGCAGCAAAAAGTGGTTCTGCACGGTGCGACGTCAAGAACGGCTAATGTTTTATCGGGTGTTCCTCAAGGGTCGGTCCTTGGGCCGTTGCTGTTCCTCATATTTATCAATGATGTAAGTGAAGGCTGTGTTTAAAATATCAGACTATGCGGATGATTGCATTGTGTACCATCCTGTGTCATGTGCCGAACATACGAGTGTGTTGCAGTTTGATCTCGAAAAAAATTGTTCCTGGTGTGCTAAATGGAAAATGGATTTGAACGTAGCAAAGTGTTATCAAGTTAAATTTACGAACAAAAAGAAAAAGGTGCCAAGTTCATAATCTCTATATAATGTTTTAGTGCAATGCATTGACGAAGTCAAATACCTGGGCGTCCCTTTAACTGCGGGATTAGACTGGACATCCCACATTGACAAAAGAAGCGCTAAATTGTGCTGCCTTTTGCACCTTTTCTAGAGGAACTTCAAGTGTGCGCCAAAACCATTCAAGGAATCTTTGTATCTTACAAATATTAGGCCGGTGTTAGAACACGCTTGCGCAGCATGGGACCCCTTAACAAAGGTTCTTGAAGATAAGTTACAGCGTGTTCAGAAAAGGGCTGCAATATTCGTCACGGCTACATCATCATCATCATGCATCTACGACTACAAAATTAGAGGTTCACAAATCAGGGAAAATATAGGATGGAAGTTGCTGTCCACACGCAGAAAAATAATCAGGTTAAAGCTTTTACACAACATTAACAGCGGTAACACAGGAATCAATAAGAACATATATTTAAAACCACCTCATTATCAATCTAAAAGACGTGATAATTCCAAGAAAATAATGGCCTACCAAATTCGTATTAATGTATTTAAGCTTTCATTCATTCCGGGAACAATTGTAGAGTGGAATTTGCTCCCGCATGAGATAGTGTCTGCACCCAATTTTTCATCTGCCATCGAGAACATTACGTGAATCTGTTTTAGACAATATTTCCAGTGTGTCGTTTGAGACATTGTGTAACAAATTTTATAATCGGATGTTGTTAGTAGCGGATGTGTTGTCTTTCTTTACTAACTACGATGATTATATTTTTCATACCACAGATGATATGATGCCGTTGTTCGCGAAGTTGACCTTTATGTTTGTAATTAACTCCCCTACGATAATGCCCAACTCGGGCGCTGTAGGTATTTGTAATAAATAAATAAATAAATAATACGCACTAAAGTATTTTCGGAGGTCCACAAAAGTAATTTTGTCGGGCTCCATATTTTGTTTCTGTAGTGTATTCGAGAACGTTGGCAGCCGGTTTTTTAACATTTGTAATCCATATGTTGTCCTACAAGTATCTATTGCCCATGTTTCAAAATTTCGTGTATTGTATGTAATAGAGTGATATTTCAACTTCGCTAACTGACGCAAGAAACAGGTATTATTTTTTATCTCTTGTTTATATCGCTTGAACAGGTAATAATCATAAATATTTGTTACTGGCATTATGTTGTAGCTGCGAAATAAGGGCTCAGATGGATAGTACCTGGGTACATCCGAAATAACTCGCAGAAACGTTTTTTTGCCAAACATGGGTTTTTTGCAGATTGGTTTGCATTGTAGAGGCCAAACTAGGTGACAATCATTAAGTCTGGAACAAAATAAAGTGTTGTAGATTAGCATCATTACACGGCGTGGTAGTATGCCTGCGTTCCGATAAATGAGGCCAATTGCTTTATTTCATTTTTTATTTATTTATTTGTTTCCCCAAGCAAGGAGGGACATGGTTGTGGCAGAAAAACAAGGAAAGTTTTGTTGCTAACTGATCTATGTGCTCGTCCCAAGACAAGGTATTGTGGGAGACAACACCCAGTGTTTTAATAGCAGGTACTATTTCAATTGGAGTTGAGTTCAGTAGAACCCCTTGATTTAATGTTATCTTCTTGTTTCCAGCGTGAAATAAGACTGCCTTTTTTTTGCGTACATTAATTTTTAAGTCATTTTCTTCTGTCCGCTTTTCAAGTTTACCCACGATTTCGTTGGCATTGCGAACTATTTGGTTGGTTTCTTTTGCTGACAAAAGTATACTCGTATCATCTGCGAAAATGACGAATTTTATTTCTGGACATATACTTACAATGTCATTTAGATAAAGATTGAAAAGAAATGGTCCCAAGATGGTGCCTTCAGGCTAGCCGCAAGAAACTGCTAGTGGATCCGAGCGTAAGCCTTCTATGTCTAAAATTTGTTGCCTATTTCTTAAATATGAATAGATTAGAGAAGCAGCAACACCTCGCATGCCGTATCGTTCTAGCATCCTAATGAGCAAATCATGATTAATAAGGTCAAAGGCACTTGAAATTTCTATAAAAATGCCCAGTATTACATATTCTTTTTCGATTGGATCTGATATATATACTATCTACCATATATACACTATATATATGCTATATACTATACTACAGGCCAATTTCAGTTCTCACAGTATGTTCAAAACTTTTTGAAGTGTTATTTATGCAAGATGTTCAAATTTTTTTGAAACACAATGTTATTGCGCAACGCCAGTACGGTTCTAAAGAAAATAAGTCAACTGGGCATGCTTCACAGGTTATTAAAGAACGAATACTTGCTAACATCGAACAGAAAAGTTAACGCTTGGCCTGTATTTGGACCTCAGAAAGGCATTTGATTCGATTGACCATTATATCTCAACTGAACAATGGGAAAGATACCGAGTACGAGGTGGCGCAAATGATTTGATAAGAAGTTATATATGTACTAGAAAACAGTTCGTGCAGCTGGGAACTACTGCATCTGACAAGCTTACCCTACATCAACGTGTCCTACAAGGTTGAAAATTAGGACCGTTACTATATCTAATTTATGTTAATGATATTACTGATTTACCAGGTTCCCAAACGTTGGCAATGTATGCAGATGATACAAATATGTTCTTTACAGCAGATAACACAACAGAATTACAGCAGTGTGCAAATCAATATGCAACTTTGTTATCTGACTCGTTGACGACGAACTCCAGCTGAACGCAACTAAAACAACCTACATTATATTTAAGGCGCCTAATAAATTCAGAGTTGAACACAAGTAAAATTTAACAACTTCCTTATTAAACAGGTCAAACAACAAACGTTTCTGGGAACAGATTTTAGTGAAGAATTGTCGTGGAATACACATGTAAATTGCCTTTGCGGTGAATTATCAAAAAACATCGGGGTAATCTATAGAATTGCACACCTGATCCCTCTATGGCTGAAAAAACAACTATATAATGCACTTATTTATTCAAAGCTTTGCTACGGGATATTGGTTTGGGGTACACCAGCAGAACAAATTACACAAAATTGATTACCTTACAAAAAAGAGTGATTCGCTTATACGCAAATGAAATGGGTGTTTTTCAGATCTAAGAACCGGTCCACTAATCCAAAAATATGATATGCTGAGTGCGGACAGGATATATTATATGCACATTCTTCTAGAAATCTGAAAGAGAAAGCCAAACACACAATGTAGTGAACGTAACCTCTCCGGATACTTGTTGCGACAAAGCACGCGACACACACCAAAAGCAAGTACCAACTACGAGAAAGAAACATTTCTCTATCAGTTCACAAAAATAATGAACAGGTACAGTGCATCTGTATCCTCAAGTACTTCTTTACAGACATTTAAAATAGAAATAAGAGATTCGTTATATAGGGAAGATATATACTTTAAAATTGAATACGTGCGTGTATTAAAACGAAGAATGTTTCTGCCATTAAAAACATGTTCTTTATTCTCGGGATCCACCCGATATGATTTCATTTTTTGTGTCTATTGAGTTTTGTATTCACACAAATATGTTTGCATCCACTTCCTGTTGCCAGTTCTTGATTATTTTTGGTACACATTTAGCATGTTCTTTCGTGTTTTTTGAACATGTTGTTGGTCTATATTACCCTATAAATTCGCTGACGTCTATTTCGTGTATAACTATACAATTTTAGCACATAATTAGAATCTGAAATGCTTAGTTGTACTTAGCCGTTGCTGTACAGTGTACTATAAGTTTGAAGAATCTAATAAGCATGGACATTGCTACCATGATATTTCAGAGTAACTACGCAGTTGGTTACAACGCCAATACTGTGCATATGCGCGTGATCGCCTGCCAAACCTGTCGTTCGCGGGGGCTGAGCCCCTTGTCAGGCTTTATGCCTTTAGCCTCTGTCTTTCCTATCAATAAATTATATTCAATTCAAATGCCTTTAGTCTCAGTATACCCTCGTTTCAATGAACGAGAAATAAAACTCAATTCAATTCAAACCTTGTTTGCTACCATGGGTATACCCGTCATGGTACTCCTAAATTAGGTATTATAAAGGAGATTTATTGGGTTTCGTAGCGACCGCCGGTTCTAGGATGCGCCGGGCTGTTCGTGAGCTCGAGCCTCTGCTGCGCGCTTGATGCTGCCGATGCTGCTGACTGTGTATGCACGTTTGTTATCTTCCTTACAATGGCCCCGCGGAAATAAAGGAGCCATCCTGGCGACTTAGTTTTCTGAAAAGACGATAGAATTGTGATACGGCTTGAGACGCTGAACGTGGACGACTTCGCGGTTACGACATTGCATGTCGGACGATGGCGTGGGCGGCTCAACTGGGTCATTAACGGGTGTTCTCTCTAGAACGCGGCATGGCCCGTCGTACTTCGGAAGGAGTTTTGAAGCCAGCCCAGGAGTGCAGTGTGGCACTAACAACCAGACGAGAGTGCCCGGAAGAAAAGTGGGAGTCGAGTTCTGGGCATCGTGAACGGCTTTTTGACGGTTCTGGTCGTCCGAGGTGAATCGGCAGGCCAGCTGGCGACATTCCTCGGCGTGTCTGGCGGCTTCCGAGATCGGCAGGCATTCGGATGGGTCCGACCAGTAGAGCAGAATGGTGTCGATTTTGTGCGAAGGATGACGGCCGTAAAGAAGGTAAAAGGGTGAGGTAAAAGGGTGAAAGGGTGAGTAGCCTCAATCACGGTGCTGTAGGCATCAGTGACAAACGGAAGAACTAATCCCAATTAGAGTGATCAGGTGAGACATACATGGTGAGCATGTCCCCAAGAGTTCGACTAAAGCGTTCCGTGGTACCGTTAGTCTGTGGGCGATAAGCACTACATTTACGATGAACAATAGCGCATTCAGCCAGCAGTTGTTCGATGACGTCAGATAAGAAGGCGCGGCCTCTGTCGCTTAAATGTTCACGTGCAACTCCATGACGAAGGAAAAAACGGCGAAGTATGAAATTGGCGACCTCCTGTGCTGTAGCATTTGGTAGAGCCGCAGTCTCCGCATAACGGGTTAAGTGGTCTACAGCAATGATTATCTACCTGTTGCCGGTAGGAGTCAACGGAAGTGGCCCGTAGATATCTATGCCCACGCGATCGAAGGGTCGGAATGGGCATTGTAAAGGCTGGAGTTCACCAGCGGAGTTGTGCGGTGGCACTTTGCGGCGTTGGCACTCATGACCAGAGCGGACAAACATTCGAAAAAAATTGTACATTCCTCGCCAGTAATAGCGGTGCCGAAGTCTTTCGTAGGTCTTGAAGACTCCCGCGTGGCCACACTGAGGGTCGACGTGGAACGAGGAGCAGAGCTCTGATCGCAAAATTCTCGGAATGACGAGTAACCAGGTGCCTCCCTCTGGGATACAGTTGCGTTGATGTAGTAGCTGGTCTCGAATCGCAAAATAAGGAACTTGGCGCCGAAGCGTACGTGACGCCGGAACTTTCAACGTTTCCGAGAGAAGGTCGAGCAGAGATGCAGTCCAGGGATCATTACGCTGTGCAGTTGTGATAGTGTCAACGTCCAATGAGGATAATGTGCACTTGCAGCAGGAGTCGCGACTGGCCTTCGGGGGAAGCGGTGATCGGGATAGCGCGTAAGCGTCGGAGTGCTTTCGCCCGGAACGGTAAACCACGCGGATGTCATATTCTTGGATTCGCAATGACCAGCGGGCAAGGCGGCCCGATGGATCTTTGACCGTCGACAGACAACATAGTGCGTGGTGGTCGGTCATTACGTCAAACGATCGGCCGTATAAATATGGGCGAAACTTGCCAAGCGCCCACACAATGGTCAAACACTCCTTTTCTGTAACGCTGTAATTGGTCTCCGCATTGGTTAACGTGCGGCTCGCGTATACGACGACGTATTCTGTGTGGCCAGGTTGACGCTGTGCTAGCACAGCGCCAAGGCCTGCACCACTTACATCGGTATAGATTTCGGTTGGCGAGCACGTTGTTGGGCGAGTCGGTCGTGCATACTTAAAGAAGGGAATTGCGCTAAAAAAGACACGGACGAGTAAGGACATGGATGGGCGCAAACTCGCGACTGATTTTATTCAGAAAGAACATAAATATAATACCTAGATTCTTATCCAATCATTGCCTAAGCGCACATGCCAAGAACGTTTTCTCTTTCTTATACAAATTGATACTAGATTCGCTTACGCATTCATCACCTGACTTATCAATGTAAAAAGCCTCTGCGAGTTCACGTGCTACCTGGTTACGACCGCGCCTTAAGATTTTGGTTCTAGCCAGCAAAGGCTGGCATGCTTTATCAGGCGTAGCCAAAGGGCATGCGCCGCAATGTAAGGGCAACTTTGACCCTTTTTCGTTAACCATAGAAAGCTTGTGTTCCCTTAATCGTTCATTTATACAACGGCCCGTCTGGCCAATGTAAACTTTTCCACATGTCAGGGGAATTTCATACACAGCCCCGACCGAACACCTGACAAACTGGGTGGCGTGACGATTCGTGCAGTCTCGCACGCGTTCCTCGCCGGAGACAATCCGGGGGCACATAGAGGCCAACTTGCGTGGGGCAGAAAATACCACCGGCACACCGTAGCGATTCGCTACATTCTTTAGGTTGTGGGAGACCCTATGAATATAGGGGAGAACCGCCGGTCTGGTCTTCGGTTGACCGCCACCTTCTTGAGGTGTTCTAGGTTTCAAGCTTTGCAGAAGCTTCTCTGCCCCAGCAGCCACGACGGAAACGGGAAAACCAGCCTTCTGTAACCTGCCAATCTGATTGTTGAGGCTGTCCTTTACCCGGTGAACACATGATATTGGCAGGGCTTCCTTCAGCACAGCATAACAATGGCGCGTTTTACCGTGTTAGAATGAGCGGACTCAAAAGGCAACAGGTCTTTCCGGGCTCGTGGTGAGTACATCCAACACGTGTGATCTGGTGTTAAAGTGATGTTAATATCTAAAAACTGCAATCTATCTTGTTCAGGTAATTCATGGGTGAAGGTTAGACCCCTCCCGTGTCGTTTAAAGACAGATAAGGTCTCTTGCACGGTAACCTTGTGCGTCGAACCGGGTTGCTTTTTAAATATCACCAAGTAATCGTCCACGTATCCAAAAACTCTCAGAACTATCTTGTCACCCAATAACACACCAGATCACGATCAATGCTGGCCAGGAAAATGTTAGCCAGTACCGGTGCCACACAAGACCCGATGCAAATGCCCTGACGTTGAACATGAAAATGGTTGTCAAAAGTTACAAAAGTGGACTCAAGATAAAATTCTAGTAGCTTCATGAAATTGTCCACGGTTAGGCCGCTAGTATTCTGAAAATTTACTACACCATTTTCGTCGATGCAGGACCTAACTGCACAAAATAGGTCATCATGCGGTATAGAAAAGAACAGGTTTTCTATGTGAAAAGATACAGCGTAACCTAAAGATGAGGAACCCTGTAGGAAAGCAACCACATCACCTGAATTCTTCATAGCAAAAGGGTCTTGTATAACTAAATTCCTTAAACACTTTTGGAGAAAAGAGCTAATCTCTCGTTGCCACGTATCCCTTTCACTCACAATACACCGGAACGGCTTGTCATCTTTGTGCGTCTTCACGGCAAAAAACAATTCTAGGCTATTGCGCTTACAGTTGTTAACAGCTCTTGAAAGTCTATCTAAAGCCAAGTCCTTGCACAGTTCTATGGCTTGAGCCTTTACCTTGGAACTCTTCACGTTTTTGGTGACAAAGTTACTTCCGACGGCCTCGACGGCTTTGTCGTGAAACATCCCCTTTGGTAGCACGGCAAATCCTCCCTCCTTGTCCGCCTGTAGAAGCACCAGCTGATTTTCCCGTTTCCGTCGTGGCTGCTGTGGCAGAGAAGCTTCTGCAAAGCTTGAAACCTAGAACACCTCAAGAAGGTGGCGCTCAACCGAAGACCAGACCGGCGGTTATCCCCTATATTCATAGGGTCTCCCACAACCTAAGGAATGTAGCCAATCGCTACGGTGTGCCGCTGGTATTTTCTGCCCCGTGCAAGTTGGCCTCTTTGTGCCCCCGGAAATTCTATGTAAATCCAAGTCCTTGCAAAGTTCTATGGCTTGAGCCTTTACCTTGGAAGTCTTCACGTTTTTGGTGACAAAGTTCCTTCCGACGGCCTCGACGGCTTTGTCGTGAAACATCCCCTTTGGTAGCATGGCAAATCCTCCCTCCTTGTCCGCCTGTAGAAGCACCAGCTCGTTTTCCCGTTTCCGTCGTGGCTGCTGTGGCAGAGAAGCTTCTGCAAAGCTTGAAACCTAGAACACCTCAAGAAGGTGGCGGTCAACCGATGACCAGACCGGCGGTTCTCCCCTATATTCATAGGGTCTCCCACAACCTAAAGAATGTAGCCAATGACTACGGTGTGCCGGTGGTATTTTCTGCCCCGCGCAAGTTGCGCCCTTTGTGCCCCCGGATTGTCTCCGGCGAGGAACGCTTGCGAGACTGCAAGAAACGTCACGCCACCCAGTTTGTCAGGTGTTCGGTCGGGGCTGTGTATGAAATTCCCCTGACATGTGGAAAAGTGTACATTGGCCAGACGGGCCGTTGTATAAATGAACGACTAAGGGAACACAAGCTTTCTATGGTTAACGAAAAAGGGTCAAATTTGCCCTTACATTGCGGCACATGCCCTTTGGCTACGCCTGATAAAGCATGCCAGCCTTTGCTGGCTAGAACCAAAATCTTAAGGCGCAGTCGTAACCAGGTAGCACGTGAACTCGCAGAGGCTTTTTACATTGATAAGTCAGGTGATGAATGCGTAAGCGAATCTAGTATCAATTTGTATAAGAAAGAGAAAACGTTCTTGTCATGTGCGCTTAGGCAATGATTGGATAAGAATCTAGGTATATATTTATGTTCTTTCTGAATAAAATCAGTCTCGAGTTTGCGCCCGTCTATGTCCTTACTCGTCCGTGTCCTTTTTAGTGCAATTCCCTTCTTTAAGTATTTCGGTTGGCGCTTGAGGGTCAAAATGGCGAATGATCGGTGGCGCCGTGAGAAGACGGCGCAAGGCTGTGAAGGCGTCGTCACACGATGGAGAAAATGATGAGAGACCTCTAGTGCCACCAAGGAGCTGCGTGAGAGGCGATATATTTGACACAAAGTTTAGAATGAATCGCCGGAAGAGCAGAGGCCGATAAAACTGCGCAGCTCTTTCATAGTGGTAGGTTTTGAGAACGCAGTAACCGCACGTAACTTCTCGGGATCCGGTCGAATGCCCTTTTTTGACACGACATTGCCTAAAATTGGGAGCTGACGAACAGCCAATCGACACTACTTCCGGTTAAGTTGCAACCTGGCGTTGGTTAAGCAAGTGAGTAGGTGCTGGTGGCGGAGAAGGTGCGTTGCGATATCAGGGGCGAACACCACAATGTCGTCAAGATAGCAAAGACAGATTTTTCATTTGAGGCCGCGAAGAACATTACCCATCATTCTTTCGAACATAGCAGGAGCGTTGCGAAGTTCGAAGGGCATGACGGAGAATTCATACAAGCCGTCTGGTGTAACAAAGGCAATTTTCGGGCGATTGACCTCTGCCATCGGAACCTGCCAGTAGCCTTACCGCAAATCTAGCGAAGAAAAGAACTCGGCTTCCTGCAAACTGGTCAGAGCACCATCGATTCGTGGTAATGGGTAGACGTCCTTCAGCGTGATCTTATTTAACCGTCGAAAATGAACACAGAAGCGGATGGTACCGTCTTTTTTTGTGACGAGGACCACGGGAGAGGCCCATAGGCTTTGGGAAGGTTGAATGACGCCTTGACGGAGCATGTCATCGACCTGGTCTGCAATGACGGGAAGTTCCGTAGTGGACAAGCGATATGGTCTTTGTCGCAGCGGTGAGTGAGAGCCAGTGTCGATGTAATGCTCAATCATCAATGCACGGCCAATAGATGTTTGCGCAATGTCGAAAGAATGGCGGAAGCGCTGAAGGATTGCGAGAAGTTGAGATCGCTGCGAATGCGTCAGATCTTGGGCAATGAATGGGCTGGATGCACCAGTCCGTGTTGAGACGGGTACGGAGAGGGCACTCAGTTCATGGACGGCAGTAGAAGGCACTTCATCGAGGACGGAGACAATTCGTGTTGAATCGACCGACTCGACGCAACCAAGGGTTTCACGGTCGAGCAGTGATAGCGGGGATGAAAGATGATTGTAAATGGGCGTCGTGCTGACACCGGCGGCAAGGTCAAGAGCTGTGAAGGGTAAAGGGAGTGCTTTTCGGGTAACAAAGAGATGAGAGGGCATGAAGAAGACCGTCCCGTCGGATATGGTACTACAGAAGACTGGTCCGAATGCTGAAGAGCCCGGGGGAATACAGGTATCTTCTTTCACGACAATTTGAGCGGCAGGATGAGCATCGACGGAGGCCAGGTCACCAAGGTGGAAAAGTTCAATCTCAGCCCGAGCGCAATTGATGATTGCATTGTGGCGTGAGAGAAAATCCCATCCTAGAATAACGGCGTGGGAGCACGATGAAATAACTAAGAATTCAAACGTGTGCAAAACGTCCTGTATGGTAACACGGCCAGTACAAGCAGCGGTAGGGCGAATAGGTTGAGCACTCGCCGTTCGAAGCGAATCCAGACAGAAACGTCGTCACTTTACGAAGCAAACGCAAAACCTGCCATCCATAATTGAAATAGCGGCACTGGTATCGACAAGGGCGACTGTAGCGACATCTATAAACACATGAATGACATTGGCAGGTAAAGTAGGAGGACTTCGGCATGTCGTCACTTGCGCAGTTCTTGCCTCAGGAACTGCGTCGTCTATTTTCCCTCTTCATTAGAGACGGGTCGTCGACGCATAGGGCAAAGCGACCGCCGACGTGGGTAGGGTGATCGGAGGCGTTCGAACCGAGGACGGGGATCAGTCTGGGAGCGAGCTGGTGATGGTTCGAAAGGTCCGTAAGGCGCATTTGAATCAGGCGGCACATAGGGCGCTCGGCGTTCGTCATCGAACGCCTGCGATCGGCGGCGGCAGAACCCTGCGACATGACAGGGATACCAACATGCGAAGCATATAGGGCGATTGTCCGGCGTACGCCACGGGTTAGCGACGACAGTGCTCGTCCAGGGGACCGGAGGGGGAGGGCGGTGCACAGGCTGCTGGAAGTGACGCACGGGCACAGTGTGAGGGGCCACTGCAGCCAACTTAGCCTAAGTGACTGGTGTAGTCACATCCTGCTGGTGAACAGCCGGCAGCGCTTCTGCGACCTCTTCATGCATCAAGTTATGGAGATGAGATGGCAAAGCGCTGGCATACTCCTGACTGACGGACACAAGAGATAGCTGTCGTGCGACTTCTTCGCGCAAGAAATACTCGATTTGGCTTATCAGGCTTGTTCTGGACCGGTGGTCACACTGCAGAGCGGCGCCGCATTTGGTGTGGGATGTCGCCTTCTGAGAGCTCGCTGCTTGCGTAATTCATCATAGCTCTGGTGCAAGCTGATGATATTGCCAACAGTGCGCGGGTCTTTGGCCAGAAGCATCTGGAACGTGTCATCATCGATTCCCTTCATGACGTGCTTGATCTTTTCCGCTTCCGTCATGGCAGCGTTCACGCGCCTGCACAAATCTCGAACGTCTTCTACATAGCTGGTGAATGTCTCACCCGTGTCCTGTGCGCGTTTACGCAAACGTTGCTCGGTTCGGAGTTTCCTGACGGCGGGTCAGTCAAATACTTCTGTAATCGACGTCTTGAACGCCGACCACGTTCGGATATCCCTCTCATGATTTCTGAACCAGAGACTGGCCATGCCCGCGAGGTAGAATGATACGTAAGCCAGTTTGTCCGAGTCATTCCATTTGTTGTGAACGCTCACCCGTCCGTAGGTCGACAAACACTCTTCAACGTCGTCGCCATCAGTTCCACTGAAGATAGGAGGCTCCCGCTGGCGAACGGTGCCAGCGCAATGGTTGGGTGGCGATGGAAGAGTCTGCTGGTAGGCGTCTGGCATCGCGGAGGGTAGCGTCCGAGAACGGAGCTCCTGGATGGTAGAATAGAACGTTACCCCGCATGGGTCCACCATTTCTAAAGGAGACTTATTAGGGTTCGTAGCGACTGCCGGTTCTAGGATGCACCGAGCAGTTCGTGAGCTCGAGCCTCTGCTGCGCGCTTGATGCTGCCGATGCCACTGACTGTGTACGCAGGTTCGTTATCTTCCTGACAGTATGTCTAAGTGCTAAGGTGGAAACAGATTGGCGACTCAGGCTGGCAAGAAAGAATCCAATTGCTTGATTTCACTCAAAATGAATTCTCTTATCAGCAATATAAATTATTTACTTTCAAATATTCTCCTTAGGAGCATCTCATGGGTATATAACTGCATATGGTCACCGCTATACGTGCATTTTCCTTTTATGCCATTTATAATAAATTGTACACTCACTGCTTAACCTTCAATTCCTTGCTGCATCAAGTTAACCGCTTATGCACAACCTTTTTTGCACACGGTAAGAACTTTATTCATCAATGAGC
This sequence comes from Dermacentor variabilis, assembly GCF_050947875.1. Taxonomy (NCBI): domain Eukaryota; kingdom Metazoa; phylum Arthropoda; class Arachnida; order Ixodida; family Ixodidae; genus Dermacentor; species Dermacentor variabilis. Next base: position 6,051,897 of record NC_134576.1, on the reverse strand, counting down.
GCTTCATTTCAGGTTATATTTTGTTTGGGAACTTTACAAGCTGCAAGTATTAAATTTCTAATATGCACGTTCGTGCCTCACTTCATCTTTGGTGGGTTTATACGTATAAAAACAAAAAAGAACGATACATTTCATGCGTCCGAGCACACTTCAAATTGGCAGAATGAAAAAAAAGCACAAGCAAGCAAATGCAGGCATATCAGCAAGCTGTACTCCGAACCTTACAGGCGTGCCCAGTGGTAAAGAGGGGTGTTTCGACTTGTATACCGCGGCAGATGTGCGTGTGTTCCGTATTCTTGCAAGCTGTCACTAGCATTACAGAAATTGCGCCATCGCGCCGCGTTCGGCTTTCAGAGCCGGATTCTCGTTTCAGAGCTAGCCTGATTTGTCTGAACCTCAGTGAGTTTCGACAGGATCTCTTTCTGCTTCTCCAATTACATTTGCAATCATCGCTTCCAATACCGTCCAGCATATTTTTCTACGTCGCCCGACAACCTAAGCAGCAAATCCACTAATGATATTGACACGTGTACTTATCTTTACAGGGCGACAACGTTTTGCAGCCTAACAAATGTTATCGCACAACGCGGTACGCACCTGCATTTATCCGAAGTTTCTGGAAAGTTATCGATGCTTCTGTGCGCTGTCTGTTGTCGCCGAACCTTATGTTATCTGATTTCATCGCCTGACGCAAATGGTGTAGAACATTGTGGAAGGCATGCGGGTCCCAAGGATTAGTCTGGAACATACGATGACTGCTCTATAACAGCCGACGCGCTTGACCCACTGATCAGATTTTCGACGATCGCCGAACGTGTTCGCCGCTATCGTTGTGCTATAAGTGTAGCCTCTTTTTTGTGGGCACAGGTTCGCCCAATAAAAGTTAGTTTTGTCTTTCACAGTATTGCTACTGTGTTCTTCAACGTCACCACCAGGTGACATGTAGTGCAGGCGCTTTTCGTTCATGTACCGGACGCCCCCGACAAGCCGTGATCCAAGCCCGGACCGCAAAGAGAACACCAACGTAGTCCCGGACCATCGAGCAAGCCGCCGTCTTCAACAGCTGCCCCCGGAGCAGGGACTTCTACCTCAGAAGACCAAGAATATTTTGGCCAAGGCAGCCCCAAAGGCAGCCCCCGCGTCCCCCATCGTGCTGCAGCAGCCCAGGGAACCACCAACGTTCCGCGGTTCCACATTTGAGGACCCGGAAAGCTGGCTGGAAACGTATGAGAGGGTAGCTACGTTTAACAGCTGGGCAAGCGACAACAAGCTGCGACACGTCTATTTCGCATTGGAGGACGCTGCCAGGACGTGGTTCGAGAATCGAGAAGCCGCCTTAACCACGTGGGACCTGTTTCGAAGCGGCTTCCTGCAAGCAATTGCAGACGTCGTGCGAAAAGAGCGAGCCCAAGCTCGACTGTAGACCAGAGCGCAGCTGCCGAATGAGCCGTTGGTTCCGCCACGTCGACCCAGAAATGTCCGAGGAAAAGATAGTTCGCCTACTGATGCGTGCTTTAAAGCAGGAACTTTTCACCGGAATTGTAAGAAGCCTACCGAAGACCGTCGACGAGTTTCTTCGTGATGCGACGAGCACCAAGCCAACAAGCCCCACCAACGCACCAAGCCAAGCTACGCCGAAGTTCAATGAATGTCCACCGACGACCTGCGCTAGACCATCCGGGAAGTCGTACGAGAGGAGCTTCAAACAATATTCCCTTCATCGCAACCACAAGTCGCCTCAGTCACCGAAATTGTCAAAGAAGAAGTCCAGCGATCGCTCGGAGTTCCAGAGGTACAACCACAATCATCGCAGCCCCAGCCAGAAGCGATGACCTACGCCGCCGCCGCCCGCCGTCAAGGTCCCCTCCACGACTGCACCGTGTAACATCGCAATTCCGTCAACCACCGGCGCCGCCGCCAGCATGCCCACCCATCGCCCAGCGCAGGTACCCGAGGAAGACAGACGTTTGGCGCGCTCCTGACCACCGCCCGGTCTGCTACCACTGCGGGGAAGCCGGCCATGTGCACCGCCGATGCCTATACGGTGACCTGGGATTGGGAGTGTTCGCCGTCAACGCACCACGCCCTCGGGAAAGTGAACGCGCTCGTGACATCGCTGACTACCTCGCCGCTACTCATTGGAGCCCTCGACGGCCGTCCCGGTGGCCGTCACCAGGGCGCTACCTGTCCCAGCACTGGCCCAGCACGGGGCCACTCTGCGAGCCCATATCCGGAAAACTAAAAGCAGCAACCGATGGAGGTGCGCTTGCTGTTCGTCGAACTGACGAAGATCCTGCGCCGCCGACGAAGACGACGAACAGACCACGCAGCCGTCCCGACGAAGTCAGGAAGCCAAGATTACACCGACGAAAGACGACTTGACGACGCGACGTTCCAACTTCAGTTCAACACGACGCAGTCGTGATCCGTCGCCAAGACCTGACTGCAACACCAGACAACGAACCACCGACCTCGACGTGCTTCTCGGGGGCCACGCTGTTACCGCCTTAGTGGACACAGGGGCTGATCACTCCGTAATGAGTGAGCAGCCGCCCAGTCGAAGAAGGTTAAGACCGCATGGGAAGGCCCTCAAATTCGGACCGCTGGAGGACACCTCATCGCGCCGACTAGGATCTGCACGGCAAGAACAACCATTCATGACCGGACTTACCCTGCCACCTTCGTTATCCTCCAACAGTGTTCACGAAACGTCATTCTCGGTATGGACTTCCTGAACCAACACGGCACAATCATCGACCTGAAGTCAATAACGCTATCGGAAGATAAAGCGATACCGCCAGAGAGCCCTCGTAGTCACCACGCATTGAGTGTGCTCGAAGATCAAGTGAGCATACCGCCTTGCTCCAGCATTGTTATTTCGGTCGGCACCGAAACACCCGCTGACGTAGAAGGCGTTATCGAAGGCAACCAACGTGTACTGCTAGACCATGAAATGTGCGTCATAAGAGGGATCGCTCGACTGCATGGAGGGAAAACTGAAGTGTTGCTGACAAACTTCAGCCAGGTGTTCAAGCACATCAAAAATGGCACGACGATTGCGTACATTGAGGAAATTCTGGAAACCAGTAATGCGTTTGTCCTCTCTGGTTCCGCCGCATCTACCCCGATGACCGTGGTTACCGAACCAGACTACGACATTCATCCAAGTCTCCCCATGATTGAGCAACAGCAGCTCAGAAGTCTGCTCCGACGATACAGCGGCTGCTTTTCGACGTCACCGGGGATTCGACAAACACCAGTCGCCAAGCATCGCATAATCACCGAAGGGCGCACTCCACTACTACGCCAGAGCCCATACCGAGTTTCGCCTTGAGAACGTGAAGCTATAAGAGAACAAGTCAACGAAATGCTGCGCGACGACATCATCCAGCTGTTGAAAAGCCCGTGGGCCTCCCCTGTTGCCCTGGTGAAGGAAAAGGACGGAACCCTACGTTTCTGCGTCAATTATCGTCGTCTGAACAAGATCACGAAGAAGGACGTATACCCCCTCCCACGTATAGACGACACATTGGTTCGGCTCTGCAACGCTAAATACTTCTCGTCGATGGACCTCAAGTCTGGCTACTGGCAAATAGAAGTCGATGATAGAGATCGCGAAAAGACCGCCTTCATCACCCCAGACGGCCTCTACAAGTTCAACGTTATGCAATTTGGACTGTGTTAGGCGTCTGCAACGTTCCAGCGCGTTATGAACACTGTTTTAGCTGGATTGAAGTGGCAGACTTGTCTCGTTTACTTGGATGACGTCGTTGCCTTCGTCGGAAATTTCGACGATCACCTTAGGGGGCCGCAACAGTTCTAGAGGCTATGAAGTCATCAGGGCTCACTCTGAAGACCGAAAAGTGCCACTTCGCTTACGATGAGCTTCTGGTCCTAGGCCACGTCATCAGCAAGTCTGGAGTCCGCTCCGACCCGCAGAAAACAGCTGCCATCGCAAAGTTCCCGCAGCTCATCGACAAGAAGGCAGTTCATAGAATTTCTTGGCATGTGTGCCTACTACAGGCGATTTGTCAAGAACGTTTCACGCATCGCTGAGCCGCTGACACAGCTAACTAAATGTGACGTCGAGCACAAGTGGGAAACGCTGCCGGCCGACGCATTTCAAGCACTTAAACGACGCATGCAGTCGCCGCCCGCCCTTGCGCACTTCGACGAGTACGCCGATACCGAAGTGCACACTGACGCCATTAGCTTAGGCCTCGGTGACGTCCTAGTCCAGAGAAAAGATGGACATGAACACGTGACTGCTTACGCTAGCCGGTGGTTGTCAAAAGCGGAAGGCAATTATTCTACAACCGAAAAGGAATGCCTCGCCATCATATGGCCTACAGCGACATTTCACCCTTACCTATATGGGAGGCCATTCAAAGTGGTCACAACACCATCACGCGTGGTGTTGGCTAGCAAAATTAAAGGAGCCTTCAGGACGGCGGGCATGGTGGAGCCTCAGACTACAAGAATACGACATCACTGTAACATACAAGTCCGGACGAAAACACTGCAATGCCGATTGCCTATCACGTGCCCCATTGACCCGCCGCCGCATGATGACGAGAATGACGACGCCTTCTTTGGAATGATAAGCGCGGAAGACTTCGCTGAACAGCAACGGGCAGACCCGGAGCTAAAAGGCCTCGTCGAATATTTGAAAGGGCACACCGACGTTTTCCGCAGGACATCTAAGCGCGGATTATCTCCCTTCACGCTTCAAAACAATCTACTCGTGAAGAAGAACTTCTCACCGGTCCGCGCCAACTACCTTCTTGTTGTTCCGTCGGCGCTGCTTGAAGAAGTACTGCGCGCCCTACATGACGATCCGACCGCCGGGCACCTTGGCTTCTCCCAGACGCTGTCGAGGATACAAGAAAGGTATAACTGGCCGCGTCTGACCGCCGACGTCGCCCGTTAGGTCAAGACATGCCGAGACTGTCAACGACGCAAGACACCACCGACAAGGCCAGCAGGATTACTACAGCCGATCGAACCTCCTTGCCGACCATTTCAGCAGATCGGGATGTATTTGTTGGGACCGTTTTCGGCGTCAACATCCGGAAATAAGTAGATCGTCGTGGCGACGGACTATCTGACACGCTTCGCTGAAACTAAAGCTCTACCGAAAGGCCGCGCAGCCGAAGTGGCGAAATTTTTCGTCGAGAACACCCTGCTGCGATATAGTGCTCCAGAAGTCCTCATCACCGACAGAGCAACGGCTTTTACTGCAGAGCTCACGCAAGTCATTCTGCAATACAGCCAGACAAGTCACAGGAGGTCAACTGCCTACCATCCGCAGATGTATGGTCTCACGGAGCGCCTGAACAAGACCCTCGCCGACATGCTAGCAATGTACGTCGACGCCGAGCACAAGACGTGGGATGCGGTCCTGCTGTACGTAACATTCGCTTACAACACGGCGGTGCGAGACAACACACATCACGACACTTAAGCTAGTTTACGGCAGGAACCCGACGATGACGCTCGATGCCATTCTGCCTGACGTCACCGACGATGAAAATATTGACGTCGCTACCTATCTCCAGCGCGCCGAAGAAGCTCGACAGCTCGCCTGCCTACGGATCAAGAACCAGCAGTGTATCGACAGCCGACACTACAACCTGCAACGACGCTTCGTCTAGTACCAGCCCGGCGACCGTGTTTGGGTATGGACCCCGATACGCAGACGAGGACTGAGTGAGGAACTATTGCGGCGCTATTTCGGACCCTACAAGATCATCCGACGTATTGACGCGCTGGACTATGAGATCGTGCCAGACAGCATTTCGCGTTCACGGCGGCGCCGCGCACGATCTGAAGTGGTCCACGTGGTGTGCCTTAAACCCTTTTGCTGACGCTGACGAACTTCCTTATTTTGTTGTTTTCTTTGATACGAGCGCTTTTCTTTATTACTTTTGTTTGTTTGCAGCACCTGGTCGATGCTGTTTAGGAGAGGGGTAATGACACGTGTACTTATCTTTATCGGGCGAGCATGTTTCGCCGCCTAACAAATGTTATCGCACAGCGCGGTACGCACCTGCATTTATCCGAAGTTTCTCGAAAGTTATCGATTCTTCTATCCGCCGTCTGTTGTTCGCGAACCATACGCTATCAGATTTCATCGCCTGACGCGAATGGTGTAGAACTTTGTGGAAGGCACGCGGGTCCCAACGACTAGTCAGGAACATTCGACGACTGCTGTATAAAAGCCGACGCGCTTGTCCCACCGATGAGATTTTCGACGATCGCCGACCGTGTTCGCCGCTGTCGTTGTGCTATAAGTGTAGCCTCTTATTTGTGGGCACAGGTTCGCCCAATAAAACTTAGTTTTGTCTTTCACAGTATCGCTACTGTGTTCTTCAACGTCACCACCACGTGACAATATACACTCCGAAAAGTTGCATAAGAAAGTGTCTGGGCATGGCAACACTATCAGACATAGGTCGTCACTACGGAAACAGTATTTTGTATGACTAACCTGGACAAAGAGCGGTATGGTGGGTGACATAGTCACGGCTGTGTTGCCGTGTCCAGTGAAGCTGTCCGTCAGTGAGCTCCGATTTATAGGCAGCAGCAGGTCCTTGTGGGGGATGGATACTCTGGTCATTGTGTGAGAAAAAGATGTGCAGAAGGTGGTTTGCACGCGTGGCGTCGGCAGCAGTACCGTGCAGCTTTCCGTGAACGATGTAGCGTAATCGCTGTCCGGGTTCAAGCGCGTCGATGCGATAATGCTGTAGCAAAGCTCCAAGCATCCACCGTCCGAGAGGGCTGATATCCCGTTGAAGACGAAGGCATTGCACGCATACAAGACCTGCACAAACAGCGGTATGTTGGGTGACATAGTCACGGCTGTGTTGCCGTGCCCACTTTGTGTTTGTGCTTCCTTCTGTGTCCGTGTTCCTTAAGTTCTGCTGCTGCAATCGTCGAAGAATGAAACAACTAGCAAAGTGAAACGCCCTTTTGACATTCTTTTTCAGCACTCTGACCATTTCTACTTGTTTCCTGCACCTTCTTGACTCACGAAAAATGTGTTCACATTGCCTTCTTCACTTGCAGGGCCTGCTTGTTCTCATGTTGCATCAAGAAGAATGTTTTGGTGGGAGACGTTAGGTTCCTACTCGGGATGTTGTCGCCTTCGCAAGGACATGCAAGAATTGTGAAGATAATCCGGGCTGCAATGTGGAAACAGATTCACCTACTCAAGCAATTCCTCAAGGTGAGATCCTCGGGCAAAAAATTCTATCGGGTTCACTTGACCAGCACTGAACGCATGTGGAATATGTGGTTCCTGCCAATTTTGAAATCAACAATACAGTGCCAAAAAGAGTACAAGAAGATAAGCAAGAACCCAGTGGTCAAAGTAAGACAGGTGCAGCTCTCACAACCTTCTAAGGAAGTATTAGAACTCGGTCAAAAATTTGCGCTTCCCCGGAGACTAGACGCAGCAGGGAAGCTTGCCATTAGAGAGTTTTAGTTTAGGGGACGCAAGCGGCTTGCGTCCCCTAAACTAAATCTCTCTACTATCAGACTAGTCGCAGCAAAAGTGAATGAAGCGGATGCTAGCAGAGTTGTGGCTGAAGGAGTAGATACACTGCCTCATTAAAAAGAATGCAAACGCCATGTGCACAGTTTCGTTAAAACTGTAAAGGAATTGAAAAAAAGAAAACTTCATAATGCACCTTTTAGACAAAGAAGGGGGATTTGCAGTATTCGATGCCAGTAGCTACAATACAAGAGCATGAGAAGCCATTAACAAGAACTTCCGCAAGGTAGAAAATAAAGACCTAAAGGAAGCGAAATGAAAGGTCAAGATACTTCTAGGAGAAACAAGTAATGGTAGCCAGCTGTGCAACAAGGTGCGAGCAGCAAGAACCACCACTCTTTTGGTGTTCTTCAGTGAAAAAAGCCATAAAATTGTTTCTCCCTTCCACGCCATTTTATCGGAAGCGGACACATGACAATCGCTGGTTTCGGCACATCTTTTCGGGCAACTTTCCTAAGTTAGGATAGAAGATCCATTCACGATTAGGAACTCTGAAGAACTAGCCTGCGAGATAAGAATCTACGAAATGAATAATTGGTGCGGGCTAAGGAAATATAAGAAAGGATCTCAAATGCAAGTTGCAGATACACTGTCCAGACTACCTGTTTTAAGTGGAACCGGTATAGAGGAGACAGATACCCTCGCTGTTTTTGAAACTACGCCACTGATGGCTATGTATGTTGCTAAAGCGACCAAGTATGACGGCACGCTAAGCAAGGTTTACCGATATACACTGGAAGGATGGCCAGCACAAGTTAAAGACGCTGAACTGGTACCGTACTATAGCAGACGCGTGGAGCTATCGTTACAATCGGGATGCGTCATGTGGGGACGTCATGTTATTGTGCCAACTACGTTGCAAGACGCCGTGCTGGGACTGTTGCACGCAGAACACCCCGGGGCATCACGCATGAAGATGCTCGCTCGTAGCCTGCTATGGTGGCCAGGGCTAGATGCAAACATAGAAGGAGTGGTAAAAAGGTGCAGCATCTGCCAAGCGATGCAAAACAGTGCTCCTCGTGCACCGCTCGAGCCATGGCCATTTCCCGCCCGATGCTGGCAGCGAGTGCATTTGGATTTTTTTGAATTTGAAAAAACGACATTCCTTTTGTGTGTTGACTCGTTTTCAAAATGGATTGAGGTGTTCCCTATGAGCTCAACTACAGCCGCGAAGACTATCGAGCGTTTGCGGAGTCTATTTGCTTCTTACGGATTCCCCGAACAAGTCATTTCTGATAATGGTCCACAGTTTCCATCGCAGGAGTTCCAGGACTTCCTCGATGCCTGTGGCATCCGGCGCACGTACAGCCCACCATACCATCCGAAATCCAATGGAGCTGCCGAGAGAATGGTGCAAACCGTTAAGAGGAGCCTCCGCAAGCAGCTGTTGCACGACAAGGGAGGAAACGGCAGACCGCTGCGGGAGAGGCTGGAAGACTTCTTGCTGGCATATCGGACAACACCTAGCACATTAACAGGCAAGTGTCCAGCCGAACTGTTTCTGAAACGAAGGCCGCGCACGAGACTGTCCTTGCTAAGGCCCTCATTTCGAGACGACATGTAGACCAAGCAAAAAGCGGTAAAGCGGCAACATGACCAACGAAGGTCGATTTTTCGTTCATTCAGGGCAGGGGACTGCGTATACGTAAAGACTGTCAGGCAAGAGAAAGTGTCGTGGACTGAAGGGTGTGTGGTGCGGCCAGTTAGCCCTGTGACCTATCTCGTAAAAACACAGAACACAGTCCGCCACGTTCATGCTGACCATTTACGCTCGCGCCGTTTCCAGCATGCAGGATCAAACGTTGGTGCACAGGCCCCGAGAACACACGGCACTGAGGACGTTGTGCGTCATCGGGAGGCCCCAACCATGCCCCAGCAGGCGTATCATGAAGCGGACACGGCAGCACCTCCCCCAGAGGATGCAGTAACGCCGGAACCACCACCACCAGACGGGCAGGAATTGCCACTGCCTGCTCCCCACAATGACCATCCTCAGACGCAAGCCGAAGCGCCTTCCGACCCTCCACCAGTGCTGCGCCGAAGTCGGTGTGCCAGGAAACCACCAGACCGATATGGGTCTGGTGACGACGATCTTAGGGGGGATGAATGGGATGACGTAACGCCAAGTGCATGCCATGCCACTTCGTCATCACGGGCACTGATATCAGCAGCGGATAAGTAACCGCTGCCTATAAAAAGCCTGTGCAAAAGAATAAACGCTGATTCCTTGTTCTGCACCGGCCACTGTCGTTTTCTGGAGTACGGCTTCTCGGTTGCCGCACGCTACTACAAAAACAAACTGCCGCTGCAGCCTAGAGGCCTAGGCCTCGCGCTCCGCTTCGAACCAGCGCCATGTTTGTGCGGTCGCCACACGGAGGCAAAAGTTCACGACCGCCTCTCGTGACGTCATGTCGGACTGGCGGACCGCCCGCTAGCGCTGCGGTGTGCGACGATGGGCGTCTCGCGCGTAAGGGCCGATTTACGCTCGAGTCGCCCATCGCCGCAAGCCACACCGCACCCGTGCGGTCGCGCGAAAGATTGCACGTATCAAACACTTGTGCACAAATTTCGGTTTACAATGTGTAAGGTATACACTGTGCACAGAATGTCAGTGGTAATTTGTGCACAAGTGCTGGATGCGTGCAATTTTTCGCGCGACAGCAAGCGTGTGGTGCGGCTGGTGGCGATGGGCGGCTCGAGCGTAAATCAGCCTTAAATCGGCTTTAAACGTGGTCGATCCGCCCGTACGCTCCGCCCTCGTCCGCTGGAGTGCGCACGGGGGCGGGCGCCCCAAAGGTGGCTCATGCAGAAATATTCGGTGCACGCTCAATCCGCACGAGCAGATCGCACGCGCGTTCCTAGTGGACGAGCCTTGACATGGCGCACCGTACTGCGGTGCGAGAATTATACAGCCTCCCGTGCTCCTCCCAAGTAGGGGTGACACTCGCGGAAGTGGGCAACTGGCCGCCATCGCTTCGTGCACGAAAGCAGGCGCTCCACCACATTGAGCGCCTGCAGCGCTCACCACAGGGCCAGCGGCTCGTCTGCAGACTCCACTCCCTGCCGAACTCGGGAATGGGCAAGTGCGCCACCGAGTTCTCAAAGCTCATCGGGTCGTCGCCACAGTTCGTCTCCCTGCCGTACTACTCCAGTCTGCTCGACGTGAACATCGCGGTGCCTGGCGTCGCATCAAAGCGCCGAACTGCGGTGTGCGCCATGAGGCAGGAGACCGCCTCCCTACTGCACGAGCGACTGGCAGGACGACTTCTCGTCTACACCGATGGCTCGGTGACGCCGGACGGGTCTGGTGCTGCGGCTTGCACGGCACCGGACATCTCGGAAACGCGCCAGTACCGACTGCGCTTTGCCGCGTCATCGACAGTGGCCGAACTCGCCGCCATCGATCTCGCTGCCGACCTTCTTTTGGAACATCCGAACATTGTGTCAGCGGCCATTCTCACTGACTCTCGTGCGGCGCTTTGCATGCTGGCCAGGGACTACGGCGGAGTGCCCCTTGTTGTTCGAGTTGGCTGCAAGCTGCGACACATCGTGAATCAAGGCTGCGACCTGGCGCTTCAATGGATACCCGCGCACATCGGATTGCCAGGCAACGAGGAGGCTGACTCCCTCGCCAAGGCGGCGCACGGTGAGCGCTTTCCCCTCACCCACTTGGTGACGAGCTTCGACGCGGCCAAGACAGCGGTTCTGCGCAGCCTCACTGCGCAACATTCCGATCGGCGCGTCGCGGCGGGAACGCCCCCGCGCCTGCTCCCGCGTGCGGACCTCTCTCGGGCTGACTGCGCCTTCCTTCTCCGCCTGCGCATCGGCTGCTACAAAACAGCGGCGGGCACACACAGGCTCACGGGAACCGGCAGCCCCGTGTGTGGTAACTGCGACGACGTGGAGACACTAGAACACCTTCTGCTTACTGCCCGGCCTTCGAGACCGAGAGGGAGGCTCTGTACGCCTCCTACCGCCGATATGGCTTGCCATGCACCACCCTGCAGTGCCTACTCTTCCCCAATGCTCACAGTTCCATCACCAAGCGTGCATTTTCGGCATTGATGGAATTCTGTGAAGCAACACACCTCAGAGCGCGGCTGTAGGCCCCGCAAACGCTTTGCTACATTGTCGCATTTTCTTTTTCGCTATTCCGGTCTCTCTCTCCTTTTTACTTCCGGTCACTATCTCCATCTTTTTCTCCCCACACCCCTTTCCCCGTGCAGTGCTGTTGAGGTGTCCTCCTGTGAGAGACAGTTACGGCACTGCACTTATCTCTTCCATTTCTCTTTAAAAATCACTTCACACAGTGGACGAGCCGGTCTGTTGACAGCTGGCAACAGTTCGGCGGAGCAAAGGTGTTCAAGGTTGGCAACGATCTTTGACAGCAGACTTCGCCTCATCTGCCAACGATACTGGCATATTTTGGCAGATGTGATTTCAAGTTCCCGCGTCACGGGGAAAACGCCACTCTAAGCTGCCACATTCTGTTCTGTAGCTGCATGTGTTGCATTGGCACCGTCAGCCTTGAGGTCAATGTATTTTTATTATTATTTTGGGAGGGTAGGGAGCTAGCCATGCTTTCTGTTTGAGCTTTTGTTCCCTTACTTCCGCCATCACGTTGACGGAAAAAATGAAGGTTATTATTATTATTATTATTATTATTATTATTATTATTATTATTATTATTCGAAACACTGCGCAGTCATCGGCGTCACCTATTAAAAAAATGATTGCAATCGCATCGTGTCGCAACTGGGGACGTATTCTTGGACGATTACTTTCAGTGTGCGCTGCCTTGGCTGATTCAGCAAAACGTCTCGACTCGTTCAATGTGCTGCATTCTACGTTACGCGAAAGTGATAGTATCTCCGGAAGTAATTCGTCCGAAATCTCCGTGTTCGGCGCGATGACCCAGTTTCTCTAATGCTGGTGACAGCTTGCAAGAATACGGAACACACGGACATCTGCCACGGAATACAGGTCGAAACACCCCTCTTTACCACTGGGCACGCGTTTTATTTATTTTATTTTTTTCATTCTGCCAAGATGAAGTGTGCTTGGACGCATGAAATGTATCTTACTTTTTTGTTTTTATATGTATAAACCCACCAAAGATGAAGTGAGGCACGAAAGTGCATATTAGAAATTTAATACTTGAAGCTTGTAACCTTCCCAAACAAAATATAACCTGAAATGAAGTGCTCATCGATGAATAAAGTTCTTACCGTGTGCAAAAAAGGTTGTGGATAAGCGGTTAACTTGATGCAGCAAGGAATTGAAGGTTAAGCAGTGAGTGTACAATTAATTATGAATGGCATAAAAGCAAAATGCAAGTAGAGTGGTGACCATATACAGTTATATACCAATGAGATGTTTCTAAGGAGAATATTTGAAAGCAAATAATTTATCTTGCTGATAAGAGAACTTATTTTGAGTGAAATCAAACAATTGGACTTTTTCTTGCCAGCCTGGGTGGCCAATCTGTTGCCACCTCAGTACTTAGACATACCTAATTTAGCAGTACCAAGACGGGCAAACTCCCCCTCTTACCCATGGCAGCAAACAAGGTTTGAATTGAATTGAATTTTATTTCTCGTTCATTCAAACGGAGGTAGACGGAGACTAAAGGCATAAAGCCTGACAAAGGTTTTAGCCCCCGCGAACGACAGGTTTGACAGCAGCTCACAAACATATGCACAATATTGCGCGTCACAACAGCGTTGGTTACTGTGAAAATTCATGGTAGCAATGTCCATGATCATTAGAGTCTTCAAATATATAGTACAATGAACAGCAACGCCCAAGTACAACTAAGCATTTCAGATTCTAATGGTGTGCTAGAATTGTACAATTATACACGAAATAAACGTCCGCGAATTCTTAGAGCAATATAGAGCAAAAAGATGCGCAAAAACAACGAAAAAAATGACAACATCCTAATTGTGTGCCGAAAATAATAAAAGCTGGCAACAGGACGTGAATGCAAACGTATTTTTGTTAATACAGAACGCGAAAAAAATATTAAATCAAATCATATCATGTGAATCCTGAAAAGAAAGAATATGTAATTCATGGCAGCAACATTTTTCGTTTTAATACTCATTTATTGAATTTTAAACTACATGTATTCCTATCTAACCAATCTCTTTTTTTCGTTATTAAATATCTGTAAATAGCTATGTAGAGATACAGATGCCCTATACCTGTTAATTATTTTTGTGGACTGATAGAGAAATGTTTGTTTCCCGTGATTGGTCCTTGCTTTTTCTGTAAGTCGTATGCTGTGTCGCAAGAAGTATCTGAAGAGCTTACGTTCACTACATTGAGTGCTTCGGTTTCTCTTTCGGATTTCTAGAAGAATTTGCATATAATATATCCTATCCGCAAACAGCATAGCATATTTCTTGGAATAGTGAACCGCTACTTAGATCTGAAAAAACAGCCATAGTAATTTGTATATAAGCGAATAACTCTTTTTGTAAGGTAATCAATTTCGCGTAACTTCTTCTGGTGGTGTACCCCAAACCAATATCCCGTGGTAAAGCTGTGAATAATTAAGTGCATTATATAGTTTTTTTTTCAGCCATAGAGGGATCAGGTGTGCAATCATATAGATTACACCGACGTGTTTTGATAATTCACCGCAAAGGGAATATACATGTGTATTCGACGACAATTCTTCTCTAAAATCTAATCCCAGAAATGTTTCTTCTTTGACCTGTTTAATAAGGAAGTTGCTAAATGTTACTTGTGCTCAACCCTCAATTTATTAGGCGCCCTAAATATAATGTAGGTTGTTTTCGTTGCGTTCAGCTGGAGTTTCTTGGTTGTCAACGAGTCAGATAACAAAGTTGTATATTCCTTTACACACTGCTGTAATTCTATTGTGTTATCGGCTGTAAAGAACACATTTGTGTCATCTGCATACATTGCAAATGTTTGGGAACCTGGTAAATCTGTAATATTGTCACGTGGTAGTGACGTTAAAGAACAGAGTAGCAATACTGTGAAAGACAAAACTAACTTTTGTTGGGGGAACCTGTGCCCACAAAGACAGGCTACACTTAAAGCACAACGATGGTGGCGAACACAGTCGGCGATCGTCAAAAATCTGATCAGCGGGTCAAGCGCGTCGGATTTTATAGATCAGTCGTCAAATGTTCCAGAGTAGCCGCTGGGAACCGCTCGTCTTCCACATAGTTCTACACTGTAAGCGTCGTGCATACATGCAATCAGATTACACAAGTTGCGGTGAAAGACAGTGGACGGAACCATCGATAACATTCCAGAAACTTCTTTTACATGCAGGCGCGTCCTGCGCTGTGCGATAACATTTGTTAGGCAGATAGAAAGGGTCGCCCGATAAAGATAAAGAAGTATACGTGTCATTACCCCCTCTTAAAAAGCATAGTCCTGATGCTACAAATATACGAGAGCGAAACACAAAAGGACGCTTATTAAACAAAAGTAACAAAACAACGGAAAGAAACAAAGTCCCAAGGTCAGTTACGCGAAGTACCAAAGTTCATTAACGCTGGTAGTACGGCTTGAGTCGATCAACGTGGTCTATTTCAGGTCGTGAGTGGCGCCACTGTGATAGCGAAATGCCGGCTGGCACGACCTCATAGTCCACTGCGCCAATACGTCGGATGATCTTGCACGGTCCGAAATAGCGACGTAAACACTTCTCGCTCAGTCCTCGTCGGCGTATAGGGGTCCAAACCCAAACACGGTCACCGGGCTGGTACTCGACGAAGCGTCGTCGGAGGTTGTAGAGCCGGCTGTTGGTACGCTGCTGGTTCGTGATCCGTAGGCGTGCGAGTTGTGGGGCTTCTTCAGCGCGCTGGAGAAAGGTCGCGACGTCAAGGTTCTCTTCGTCAGTGACGTGCGGCAGCATGGCGTCGTGCGTCGTCGTCGGGTTCCTGCCGTAAACCAGCTTAAATGGCGTGATCTGTGTTGTTCCTTGCACCGCCGCGTTGTAAGCAAAGGTTACGTACGGCAGGACCGAATCCCACGTCTTGTGCTCGACGTCGACGTACATTGCTAGCATGTCGGCGATGGTCTTGTTCAGGCGCTCCATGAGACCATTCATCGGCGGGTGGTAGGCAGTGGTCCTCCTGTGGCTTGTATGGCTGTACTGCAGAATGGCCTGGGTGAGCTCTGCTGTAAACGCTGTTCCTCTGTCGGTGATGAGAGTTTCTGGGGCACCATGTCGCAGCATAATGTTCTCGACGAAAAATTTCGCCACTTCGTCTGCGCTGCCTTTCGGTAGAGCTTTACTTTCAGCGAAGCGGGTCAGATAGTTCGTCGCCAGCACTATCCACTTATTTCCGGATATTGACGGCGAAAACGGTCCCAACAAATACATCCCAATCTACTGGCAAGGAGGTTTGATCGGCTGTAGTAATCCTGCTGGCCTTGTCGGTGATGTCTTGTGTGGCTGACACTCTAGACATGTCTTGACGTAACGGGCGACGTCGGCGGTCAGACGCGGCCAGTAATACCTTTCCTGTATCCTCGAGAGTGTTGGGGAGAACCCGAGGTGCTTCGCGGTTGGATCGTCATGTAGGGCGTACAGTACTTCTTTACGCAGCGCTGACGGAACAACAAGAAGGTAGCTGGAGCGGACGGGTGAGAAGTTCTTCTTTATGAGCAGGTTGTTTTGTAATATGAACGAAGACAATCCGCGCCTAAATGCCCTAAGTACTACGTTGGTGTTCCCTTCCAAATATTAGACGAGGACGTTCAGCTCCGGGTCTGCTCGTTGCTGTTTAGTGAAGTCTTCTGCGCTTATTATTCCGGGGAAGCCGTCGTCATCCTCGTCGTCTTCCGGCGGGTGATCGATGGGGGCGCGGGATAGGCAGTCGGCGCGTGAGTGTTTTCGTCCGGACTGGTAGATTACTGCGACGTCATATTCTTGCAGTCTGAGGCTCCAACTCGCCAGCCGTTCTTAAGGGTCCTTTTTGTTAGCTAGCCAACACAACGCGTGATGGTCGCTGACAACTTTGAATGGCCTGCCATTTAGGTAAGGGTGGAATTTTGCTGTAGCCCAAATGATGGCGAGGCATACCTTTTCAAACGTAGAATATATGCCTTCCACTTTTGACAGCGACCGGCTAGCATAAGATATTACCCGTTCATGCCCGCTTTCTTCTGGACTAGGACGGCACCGAGGTCTAGGCTACTGGCGTCAGTGTGGATTTCGGTATCGACGCCTTCGTCGAAATGAGCAAGTACCGGCGGTGACTGCATGCGTTGTTTTAGTTCTTGAAATGCGTCGGCATGCGGCGTTTGCCACTTGAACTCGACATCAGATTTGGTTAGATGCGATAGCGGCTCAGCGATGCGTGAAAAGTCCTTGACAAAGCGCCTATAGTAAGCACACATGCCAAGGAATCTGCGCACTGCCTTCTTGTCGATGGGCTGCGGGAACTTTGCGATGGCAGCTATTTTCTGTGGGTCGGGGCGTACTCCGAATTTGCTGACGACGTGGCCGAGGAACAGAAGCTCATCGTAAGCGAAGCGGCACTTTTCTGGCTTCCGTATGTGCCCGGATGAGTTGATGGCCTCTAGTACTGTCGCAAACCGCCTAAGGTGGCCCTCGATATTTCCAGCGGAGAAGACAACGTCATCCAAGTAAACAAAACAGGTCTGCCACTTCAATCCTACTAACACCGTGTCCATGACGCGCTGGAACGTTGCAGGCGCCGAGCAAAATCCGAATGGCATGACCTTGAAATTGTAGAGGCCGTCTGGCGTGATGAAGGCGGTCTTTTCGCGATCTCTCTCGTCGACTTCTATTTTCCAGTAGCCAGACTTGAGGTCCATCGACGAGAAGTATTTAGCGTTACAGAGCCGATCCAATGCGTCGTCTATCCGTGGAAGAGGGTATACGTCTTGCTTCGTGATCTTGTTCAGACGACGATAATAGACGCAGAAACGTAGGCTTCCGTCCTTTTTCTTCACCAGGAAACAGGAGCTGCCCACGGGCTTTTCGACGGCTGGATAATGTCGTCGGGGAGCATTTAGTCGACTTGTTGCCTAATAGCTCCATGTTCTCGCGCCGAAACTCGGTAAGGGCTCTGGCGGAGTGGTTGAGCGCACTCTTCTGATGTTATGCGATGCTTTGCAACTGGTGTTTGACGAATCTTCGATGAAGTTGAAAAGCAGTCCTTGTATCGTGAGAGAAGAGTTCTGAGCTGTTGCTGCTTGCTCATGGCGATACATGGATTGAAATGACGATGCTGGAGCGAGGCGGGATGCTAACTTGATTTTCGAGCACGCTTTAGGCATGGTGACTACGAGAGCTCTCCGGCGGTATCACTTGATCTTCAGACAGGGTTATCGACTTCGAGTTCAGGTGGATGACTGCGCCGTGTTCGTCTGGAAGTCGATGCCGAGAATGACGTCGCGTGAACATTCTTGGAGAATAACGAACGTGGCAGGGTAAGTACTGTCATGAACGGTAATGCTTGCCGTGCAGATTCCACTCGGCGTAATCAGGTGCCCTCCAGCTATCCGAATTTGAGGGCCTTCCCATGCAGCCTTAACCTTCTTCAAATGGGCGGCGATATGTCCACTCATGACGGAGTAATCGGCCCCTGTGTCGACTAAGGCGGTGACTGCGTGGCCGTCGAGAAGCACGTCGAGGTCGGTGGTTCTTAGTCTTGGGTTACATTTAAGTCTTGGTGTCGGATCATGGCTGTGTCGCGTTGATCCGTGGCTGGCATGGGACGTCGTCAGGTCATCTTTCCTCGTTTTATTCTTTGCGTTCATACTTCGTCGGGACGGTGGCGTGTCGTTATGTCGTCGAGGTAGTTTCTTCGGCATCTTCATTGGCGGCGGAGGATCTTCGTCATTTCGACGAACAGCAACCGCACCTCCATTGGTTGCTCCTTTTAGTTTTTCGGATATGAGCTCGCTGACCGGCCCCGGGCTGGACGAGTGTATAGACGGCGCTGCGGCGACAGGTAGCGACCTGGTGACGGCGAACGAGACGGTCGTCGAGAGTTGCACTGAGTGGCGGCTAGGTAATCGGCGATGTCACGTGGGCGCTCCCCAAGCTGGGTACGCGGCGCGTTGACGGCGAACTCTCTCAGTTCCAAGCCGCGGTATGGGCATCGGCGGTACACATGGCCGGCTTGTCCGCAGTGATAGAAGAGCGGGCGGTGGTCGGGGGCTCGCCAAATGTCCCTCTTCCTCACGTAGGTGCGCTGGGCGACGGGTGGGCGTGCTGGTGGCGGCGGACAACGGAATTGCGGCGTTAAAGGTCCCTGACACGGAGGGGGAGCCTTGACGGCGCGCGACGGCGGCGTAGGTCATCGCTTCCGTCTAGGGCTGCGGTAATTGAGGTTGCACCTCAGGAACCCGAAACGATCGTTAAAACTCATCTTTCACGATGTCGGCGATCGAGGCCACTTGAGGCTGCGAAGAACGCAGTACCTTGCGCAGTTCTTCGCGCGCAATGGCCCTTATGCTCTCTTGAAGGTCGTCGGAAGCCAGTCCTTGGATGGCGTACTGAGGCGTGATCACTTGGCCGTTATATTGCCTAGTGCGCATTTCTAAACTCTTCTCAATCGTCGTAGCCTCTGTCAGGAACTGAGCTACGGTCTTCGGTGGGTTTCGAATTAGTCCGGCGAAAAGTTGCTTTACGCCTCGCATCACGAAACGTACTTTTTTCTCTTCGGACATTTCCGGATCGGCATGCCGGAAAAGACGGGTCATCTCTTCTGTGAAGAAGGCGATGGTCTCCTTGGGTAGCTGGCTTCATGTTTCCAGCGGAACTTCGGCCCTATCTTTTCAGACAACTCTCATGAACGTCCTCAGGAAGTTACCGCAGAACAGATCCCGTCTTCCAAGGAGAAGTTCACGTGTCGAAGCTTATCCTCAGATGTCCAGTTGTTAAAGGTCGAGATCCTTTCGAAGGTTTCAAGCCAGGTTTCCGGATCCTCCGACGCAGCTCGACGGAAGGTAGGGAGCCCTCTTGGTTGTTGAAGTACGACGGGTGACACTGGGGCTACCATTGTGGTTGTCTTGGCCACAACCTTTTGGTCTTGTCAGGTAGAAGTCCGTGCTCCGGGGGCAGCTGTTGTAGACGACGGCTTGCTCGATGGTCCGGGACTACGTTTGGGCTCTCTTTGCGGTCCGGGCTTGGATCACGGCTTGTCGGGGGCGTCCGGTAGGTGAACGAAAAGCACCTGCGCCAGATGTCACGTGGTAGTGACATTAAAGCACACAGTAGCAATACTGTGAAAGACAAAACTAGCGTTTATTGGGCCAACCTGTGCCCACAAAGACAGGCTACACTTAAAGCACAACGATGGCAGCGAACACACTCGACGATCGTCGAAAATTCGATCAGTGGGTCAAGTGTGTTGGCTTTTATAGATCAGTTGTCGAATGTTCCACAGTAACAGCTGGGACCCGCGTGTCTTCCACAAAGTTCTACACTATTCGCATCGCGCATAAATGCAATCAGATTACACAAGTTACGGTGAAAGGCAGTGGACAGAACCATCGATAACATTCCAGAAATTTCTTTTACATGCAAGCGCGTCCTGCGCTGTGCGATAACATTTGTTAGGCGGATAGAAGTGCTCGCGCGATAAAGATAAAGAAGTATACGTGTCAGTATCATTAACATGAATCAGAATTAGTAACGGTCCTAAATTTGAAATTTGTGGGACTGTTTGATGTAGGGTAATCATGTCAAATGCCGTAGTTCCCAGCTGCACGAACTGTTTTCTATTACATATATAACTTTTTATCAAATCATGTGCGCCGCCTCGTACTTCGTATCTTTCCAATTTTTCAGTCAAGATATAGTGGTCCATCGAATCAAACGCCTTTCTGAGGTCCAAAAACAGGCCAAGCGTTAACTTTTTCTGTTCGATGTTAGCAATTACTCGATCTTTAATAACCTGCAAAGGTTGCTCGGTCGACTTATTTTCTTTAGAACCGTACTGGCATTGCGCAATAACATTGCGTTTAAAAAATGAAAATTTTGCATAAATAACATCATCAAAAACTTTTGAATATACAGTGAGAACTGAAATCGGCCTGTAATTTGATAATTGGTCTGCGCTTCCCCCTTTATAAATACGTGTGACACGCGCTGTCTTAAGCTCGACTGGAAAAACGCCTGGGTTAATAGAGAGGTTTATAACATGCACGGGCACTGACCCTATTTCGTGTGAGACATATTTAAGCGGAATAGGACTCACACCGTCTATGCCAGCAGAAACATCATGCTTTAATGTCTTGATAAGATCACTCACTTCACCGACACAAGTTGGTTTCAAGAAAAGTGAATTTGATACACGTTGTGTGTAAAATCTGTCATTGTTTGCGATTGCAACGTGTGCAGGGTTCATACCAGCGTTAATAAAATGCGTATTCATGCAGCTAACCAATTCCGCACATTATATTTCCCGTCAGCTTATGCGTGTCATTTGCGGTTGTGTGTTCGAATTTTTTCCTGTTATTTCATTAACGGCATCCCATATTTCTTTAGGATTGCTTCCTATATTCGAGAAAAGGCACCCATAGTAATCACACTTTGCTCTTTTTAAATCACTTTGTATTTTTTGTAAGTCACGAATAGGTCAGGCTGCCGGGTGCGGATACATAGCGTCTTTCTTTTTGATGCGTTCATACAAGTCTTCGATGATATATATATATATATATATATATATATATATATATATATATATATATATATATATATATATATATATATATATATATATATCTGTGTGTGTGTGTGTTAATTATCACATCACTTCTAATGTATTTGGAAGAACATGACAAACAAAACTTTTTCGGACCACACATAAGAAGTTGTCTTCTCAGGGTCCTTTCTTTCCATGTTCCTTATTTACTCGTAAAGAACATGCTTTCTCACTCTTTCAAATTATAGTTCAAGACAATAATGTCTACATGTCATATGTTTACGTCTACTTTCGTATTTCAATATGTAAATCATTTTTAAATGTGCGCTGATTCAATAAGATACCTGTACCAGGTGGGAGGTCCACAGGAACAGCTACTCTGCATGTCCGCTTGGAGGGTGTGCGTGCGCATACATGTGTTCACGCTAAGTACCTGTTCCTGCTATGTGGTGCTCTGGTCCTTGCATCTGCCACACGTCGCCTACTGAGGACGTAATGTTCAACATAGCAAGTAGTCTTCAAAGCACCCTGTTATGCCGGATAGTCTGGCGAGTTTTCATTATTCTCAGCAAGGTTACTGAAATTTTGTGTACTATGTAAGGTGTGGCAAAAACGATATGCTAAATGGTTCCCACACATTCATGTTAATTAACAAAAGGTCATTTTCGTAACGTTGCTATAGAGCATTTCAATCCCATACTAAGGTCCAAACAATGTAATATTCAACAAATATCTAGATAAGAGATGTTCAACGTAAGAAAAAAGAACTTTTGACAGTACTATCACCGTTATTTTCACGTAAACTTTAGCAGTCTCTACCTCTAATGGAGGTGTTGAATCTCTAACTGAAACATGTAATGGTCATCAAGGCAATATTCGTGGCTGGCCTTGTCGTCTGTGTCAAGCGCGCCAGGCAGTCACGGCACACCTGAGTCACGGCATGGTGATGTCGAATTGCTTTTGTCTGAGACTCCGTTATGGTAGGCGACCGGAAGGATCCTTTACGTTTTCCAGCCAACACAATGCTTAGTGGTGCCTTACTACTTTGAAGTGTCTGCTGTATACGTAAGGCTGAAATTCCACCGAGATTTCGACATGATTGTCGGTCAGCTCGAGACGTGAGCGGGAAGCTCGCAAATGAGCGCCAAAAGCGTGCTAAGATAAAGCGGCGTCGCAGAATCAGGAATTCAGCAGAGAAGGCATTCCTGTTCGTGTTAACGTTCGTGTGGTCCTCTTCTCTTCTCTTCTGCCCTGTCTACATGCCTCATCTTTTTTGCATAAGAGAAGGCAACGCGGCAAAATAAAGGCGAGTTTATTATTTGGAATATCTTAATTCGATCGCGTCCGAGCAAACGAACAATAAAAAAGAAAAAGCGTCCGTTCGGCGTGAAGGTGGACTAAGGCCAGGGGGAAATCATGCTCCCTCCCATAGGGTTTTTTTCATGTACTGGACATGACACAGGACTGCGAGGTGGTAAGACGGCACGAATAGGTCGTACGCGGCTGTGAATTTCTAGTGTGATGTCCAGAAACCCTTTTGCCATTATGTAAAGTGGCAGGGGTCTACAGTGTGTATTCCCTGGTTAACAAGACGAGTTTCCAGGCTGCGCCCACCTTGAGTTCGGCTTATACGTATGCCACAAACATAGGCTTTTCGCAATGAAAGAAGGCAATGCAGGCATTCTGAAAACAACAGGTGTTTGTTTCTTTATTTTTAGCGTTTGCTTAGACGTTCTCATATCTCCGGACTAAAGATCGTTTCGGTAAACAAGTTTTTACCTTAGTTTACTTAGTCTGTTTTAGAAGTTCTTGGTATTCTCCAAGCGAGTGCTTACGCGCGCATAAATTTTTGATATTTTTGAAAGTTTGTTTTCTCTAGATGTAGTACTTCTTTAAGCCGATAGGTTTCTTTTTGTGGGAGATATTGTAGCATCCAGTCCAGGTTATTTGTTAGAAGCCAGCAGTGGCGCGCATGTGTATCAATTCACTTTGCGGAAATCTTCGTGAGGTTTTTCTTCAAAGTAAAAGGCGTTATTTGGAGGAGCTGTTGGGTAAACGCCTAATTTTAGAAAGTGTTTGTAACGTTCTTCAAAGCGTGTCTTGAGCGGACGCGGAGAAGGAAAGCATTGTTGCGTGTATCGCGCGTGTATTTAGAAGACTGCAGCATTTTTAGTCTCGTTTAGTGCGCGATGTAGAAATAAGCGCGCATCTTCTTGTAGTTTTCAGCGCGTAAGTTGCGTAAGATTTGTTTTTATTTAGAGCGTGTCGTTTATGGAAAAGAGTAAGAAATGTTAGTGCATGAGTCGCACTTATGAGTTTCAACCACAAGGTGAGAGCTAGCAGAACATGCAGGTGAGAGCTACTCCGATAATACATCCCTGAACCAAATGTGGCTCTCAGTGGCACTAGTTCGTGCGTTGTTAACGAATGCAGGGTACGAACAGGCTGTTCACGGCGCTTGTTTTTCTTTTTTATTGCTGCGCATGATACTTCAATTATCAGTTATTTGGAGCATTCTTGTCTATCTTTCCTTTCGTCTCGTGCAGCGCGACAGTCTGGCTTAGTTGAACTCAGAGGAACATGACAGCTCGCTTTGGCGGCACAATATTTTCGTTCCAGATTATCGCGTCAAGCGAACCATGGGGAATTTCAGCGCTTGCGCGCCACGCCGTGCTTTATCACTGGGGAGGGCTCTTCCGTATCAGATGTTGCTAGACGGTTGTGAAACCTGGCTTAATCACAAAATTGTAGGCTTGAGTGGAAGTTAAGTAATTTCAAGGCTGCTTTTCGGTAGTCATTAGATAGGGCAGCTGCGTTGATTTGTTCGCTATATGCGATGGCTTTCGGTGCGGGCACGGCGCTTTCCTGTGCCCTATTGTTGTGTTAGTGCTTGTGTGTTCCCAGGAAGAAGGCCACAATGAAGCGAGTGCTGGGACTATAAGCTACAGTGTCATCAGCATCCACATCTGGAGGACCCCTGAGATCCCGACTGAACACCGACGCTTCGGGCAACCTGACAGCTGATCACCATCAGGTCGAATCTTCTGGCGGGCGAGGAGTCTGTTGCGCCACAAATCGGGAGTGTGCATTCCTCGGGTGTTTCCCGCGCGGCAGTCCCTTTCATCAGCGCCGCCGAGACGGCGACAGTGCCCAACGCTGACTGTGACGTGCGCACAAAGAGAGTCACTTGGAATCCACAGCATCCGCCACCTTCGTGCAAGCGGCACCGAACGTGAAGACTAATCTCCTGACCCTGACAAGATGACCGTCACGGAAGCAAGGAAGCCAGTCGAGGATATTGTGGAGGAAGCGTGACCTGTTCCGGACAAAGTAATCCGGATAACGGTTCCGGAATACCTCGTCCTTGCTTTGAAGATTCGATATGAGAGGCCGTGTTCTGTAAGCTATACGGCATCTCGCATTGGCCGCGACAAGATAATCGAATTCCTTTGTGAAGGGAACTAGGGAAGAAGAACGTTTTCAAAGCGGACCTTTGGTGCAGAGAGAGTGCTTACTGAAGTGTCCTGACGTCTGCAGACATGTGTGAGCTTTGACTCGGATCTTACGACTTGCTTCGATAAATAAATAATGTGAAATAAACCCCTTATCTTTCTCTCCAACTCCCGGACCTACTCATCAATAAGGCACGAAGGATTCCTTACCTAAACGCTACCCCCATTCTCCACAGTCTCGTGCTTGCTGCTACGTTTTGTTTGGAGCAGGCAGCGCTTATGCGCAATCGCGGACAATATAGATACATCATTTATGCAGAAGCTGATGCTGAAGACGGGCAGGGCGACGATCTCGTTGAACTGACAGGACGACTTTGCTGCAGCCTAATACTGCATATACGGTGAGGCTAACTATATATGGGTCGGTTGATATGTCATCTTGTAATTTGTTGTAGTGCCGGCAAGGTCACAGAACGCACATGCCACAACGCCATCCCTGAACAACCAGCTGCGAACCACTGTTTACGTACGGCGTGTCTCTTCAAACCTCGTTCAGGAAGTGACGCTCAGGAAGTTCAAGAACTTCAGGAAGCGCCGTTGCACCCTCCCAAACAAGTTTAAACATCCAAACGTTCTAACTCGCTGAACACACGTATTATTAAGACTGGTCAATAATATTACATTGCACATGTTTTTCAATACATTAAAATATTTATGCGGTATATGTCACAAAACATCACAACAAACAAACCTGGGCGTCGAACCAGTCGCATTGCTTAAATCGCAATCGTGGGAAATGAGCCCTCAAAATATCGCATTGATACTCGTGCG
This sequence comes from Dermacentor variabilis, assembly GCF_050947875.1. NCBI lineage: Eukaryota > Metazoa > Arthropoda > Arachnida > Ixodida > Ixodidae > Dermacentor > Dermacentor variabilis. The sequence continues at coordinate 6,026,386 of NC_134576.1, read as the reverse complement.
ATTCCGCCGGTTTGTATCGCTCCAGTCGCAGCGTGTGAAACAGTTTTTAAAAGTGTGCGCTGAACGATTCTCCGAATACGTGGCCATGTGCCGGCCTTCGCGAAGGCCTTTCGCAGCGTTGCTTATGGCTGCGGTGCGCAGTGCGCAGTTGCCGCACCGCTACAAATGAGACGTTCTAATGAAACGATCAAGGAGAGATAGGCAATCGCACTATGCTATACTGCAGTACACATAGTAAAACATGATCAGCTCAAATAGGCCACGTAGCTCTTTGTCTCCCCCTCACTTCGTATGGCATGCTGATAAAGTCATATTCATCATAGTAATACCAGTGTTTTACCAAATAAAACGTAGGTGCGAGTGCGTGGGTTTTCTTGGGCATTTCATTCCATTTTGTACACTGCTTGATGCACTCTTTCCCACATTGTGAGATAATTGTCCCTCGTATTGATCTTTCAGTGCCGATTATTTTACCCCCAATTTATTGCTATTTTCACTCTACGTGACCTCGTCTTGTCTTTCTTCATTTCTGTAACTGGCTGGGGTTGTCGCGCACGCGGACCGTTTTCATTTTGATAAGTTCTCGAATGTATGTATTGTTTTTCACGAATAAGCTTCTAGTTGACAGCCTTTGTGTTGAGATGTCTTGTGAGAGATTCTTGTAGGTACCTATTTCTTCATCCTTCTCTTTTCTGTGAGGTTAGCTTTTCAAGTACGGAGGTTCACCGGCGTGTTGAAGTTTATCTGATACCCCTGCAGCTGCCAAGCTGGACATCCCCGTGATAGAGCTTGAATAATATGGCGAGCCCCTCGCGGTCGCTCCGCCGCTGAATTCACTTCGAAGCCTATACTATAAAGCGGAATATAACCAATCCTTATATATAGATTTCATTTTTCCCGAGAAGGCGTTTAATTCAGTCGAAACCTCAGCAGTCATGGAGGCGTTACGGAATCAGGATGTACACGAGCCCTATGTAATGATACTGAAAAATATCTATAGTAGCTCCACAGCCAACGCAGTCCTCCATAAAGAAAGCAACAAAATCCCAATAAAGAAAGGCGTCAGCCAGAGAGATACGATCTCTCCAATGCTATTCACAGCGAGTTTACAGGAGGTATTCAGAGCCCTCGATTGGGAAATATTGGGGATAAGGGTTAATGGAGAATACCTTAGTAACTTCCGATTCGCTGCTCATATTGCCTTGCTAGTAACTCAGGGGACCAAGTGCAGTGTATGCTCACTGATCTGGAGCGGCAAAGCAGAAGGGCGGGTCTAAAAATTTATCTGCACAAAACTAAAGTAATGTTTAATAGACTTGGAAAAGAACAGCAGTTTACGATAGGTAGCGAGGCACTGGAAATGGTTAGGAAATACATCTACTAAGGACAGGTAGTCACCGCGGATCCGGACGATGAGACTGAAATAATCAGAAGAATAAGAATGGGCTGGGGTGCGTTTGGCAGGCATTCTCATATCATGAACAGCAGGTTCTCATTATCCCTCAAGAGAAAAGTGTATAACAGCTATGTCTTAGCAGTACTCACGTACGGGGCAGAAACCTGGAGGTTTGCGAAAAGGGTTCTGCTTAAGTTGAGGACGACGCAACGAGCTATGAAAAGAAGAATGATAGGTGTAACATTGAGGGATAAGAAAAGAGCAGATTGGGTGAGGGAATAAACGCGAGATAATGACATCTTAGTTGAAATCAAGAAAAAGAAATGGGGGGGGCGCATGGGCAGGGCATTTAATGAGGAGGGAAGATAACCGATGGTCATTAAGGGCTACGGAGTGGATTCCAAGCGAAGGGAAGCGTAGCAGGGCGCGGCAGACAGTTAGGCGTGCAGATGAGATCAAGAATTTTGCAGGGACAACATGGCCACAATCAGTACATGACCGGGGTAGTTGGAGAGGTATGATAGAGGCCTTTACCCTGCATGTGGGCGTAATCAGGCTGCTGCTGATGATGATGAATATATAGCGCGACCGAGGGGCGATCTGTCGGCCGCTCAATAACAACAAAATGTGCATAGGAAGCGTATTAAAGTTATATTTGGTTGTATCTATTTTTTCGAGAGTTCTACCTCTTTATACTGTAAACTCAAGGCGAGCATCTCGCGATCGCTCCGTCACTCAATTCATTTCGTAGCCTATACTCTATAGCGCGACCGATGAGTTATCTGTTGGCCGCAGAGTAAAAATTATTGCGCTTACGAAGCGCATTACAGAGATATTTGGTTCTATCTGTTTTTTCGAGAGTTCTACCTGTTTATACTGTAAACAGATGGCGATCACCTCGCGGTCGATTCATTTCGCAGCCTATACTCTATAGCGCGACCGATGGGCGATCTGTTGGCCGCAGAGTAACGACAAAGTGTGCCTAAGAGGCGCATTATAGTGAGAGTTGGTTGTATCTATTTTTCCGGAGTTCTACCACTTTATTCTGTAAACTCAAGGCGAGCATCTCGCGATCGCTCTGTCGCTCAATTCATTTCGTATCTTATACTCTATAGCGCGACCGATGGGCGATCCGTCGGCCGCAGAGTAACAATAAAATGTGCTTAAGAAGCGCATTATACTGATATTTGGTTGTATCTTTCTTTTCGGGAGTTTTACCTGTTTACACTGTAAACATGTTAAAAAAGATGTGTGCCCTCTTACACGTGCTTCAAACCAAACAAAAAACCTGGACACGGAAGCACAAACCCTACGCCCGCGCCGCAAGCAAAGTCCCAAATTACTGTCATGAACATAAATGCGCGTAGCATTGTCAACAAGCTCGGTCACCTTGAATCATTACTAGTGGGCTTCGAGCCGGACTTCCTAGCCATTACAGAAACCTGGCTAACAAAAGACATTACCAATTTTGAAATAACTCCCCCGAACTACGCTATAGTTCGTAAGGACCGACCGACACGTGGTGGAGGTGTGGCTTTTATACTTTTAGGGGACTCCAATCTTCCTGACATCGGCTGGTGTACACTGCAACATCATTCACCTTGCGCGGAAGTTGTTTTTGATATGATGCTTTCTTTCAACCTCACGCAGATCGTAACAAAACCTACCCGCGTACTAGGAACTAGTTCTAACACTTTAGATTTAGTGTTCCTGAGCAATCATTTCCCTTATCATGACGCTAAAGTAGAAACACTAGAAGGCCTGTCTGACCACAAACTAATAATGTGTTCTGTCCTGTTTCACTAAAGTACGCACGCTTCCCGATGAACAATAACATATCCTGTCTACAGCCGAGGTGATCAGTTTGAGTGATCACTACTGAGCAGTATCACTTTGTTACTACCTTTGTTTTTTACATTTTGTGGCACAATTATTCTGTCCAACCCAAATGCTGCAAAATGAACCTCATTATATATTTTTTACTCCTGCTGATGTATAACCTTATTCTATGTATTAATGTGTATTTCTAAACCGTTCTATATTGTCGTGTTTGTATGTCAATGTACTTTTTGAATGCCCTTTCTGCTACGATCCCTGACGGGATTGACAGTATTGCATAAATAAAATAAATAAATAAATATGGCGAGCACCTCATGATCACTCTGACGCTCAATGTTTTTCGTAGCCTATGCTCTATAGCGCGACCGATGGACGATCTCTTGGCCGCAGAGTAAAAATTAATGTGCTTAGGAAGCGAATTATAGTGATATTTGCTTGTATCTAATTTTTCGGGAGTTCTGCCTGTTTACACTGTAAACATATAGCGACCACCTCGCGCTCGATCCGCCGCTCAATTCATTTCGTAGCCTATACACTATAGCGCGACCGATGGGTGATCTCTTCGCCGCAGAGAAACAATAAAATGTGCTTAGGAAGCGCATTATAGTGATATTTGGTTGTATCTTTCTTTTTGAGAGTTCTACCTGTTTACACTGTAAACATATAGCGACCACCTCGCGCTCGATCCGCCGCTCAATTCATTTCGTAGCCTATACACTATAGCGCGACCGATGGGTGATCTCTTCGCCGCAGAGAAACAATAAAATGTGCTTAGGAAGCGCATTATAGTGAAATTTGGTTGTATCTTTCTTTTTGAGAGTTCTACCTGTTTACACTGTAAACATATAGCGACCACCTCGCGCTCGATCCGCCGCTCAATTCATTTCGTAGCCTATACACTATAGCGCGACCGATGGGTGATCTCTTCGCCGCAGAGAAACAATAAAATGGGCTTAGGAAGCGCATTATAGTGAAATTTGGTTGTATCTTTCTTTTTGAGAGTTCTACCTGTTTACACTGTAAACATATAGCGACCACCTCGCGCTCGATCCGCCGCTCAATTCATTTCGTAGCCTATACACTATAGCGCGACCGATGGGTGATCTCTTCGCCGCAGAGAAACAATAAAATGGGCTTAGGAAGCGCATTATAGTGAAATTTGGTTGTATCTTTCTTTTTGAGAGTTCTACCTGTTTATACTGTAAGCATATAGCGACCACCTCGCGCTCGATCCGCCGCTCAATTCATTTCGTAGCCTATACACTATAGCGCGACCGATGGGTGATCTCTTCGCCGCAGAGAAACAATAAAATGTGCTTAGGAAGCGCATTATAGTGAAATTTGGTTGTATCTTTCTTTTTGAGAGTTCTACCTGTTTACACTGTAAACATATAGCGACCACCTCGCGCTCGATCCGCCGCTCAATTCATTTCGTAGCCTATACACTATAGCGCGACCGATGGGTGATCTCTTCGCCGCAGAGAAACAATAAAATGTGCTTAGGAAGCGCATTATAGTGAAATTTGGTTGTATCTTTCTTTTTGAGAGTTCTACCTGTTTACACTGTAAACATATAGCGACCACCTCGCGCTCGATCCGCCGCTCAATTCATTTCGTAGCCTATACACTATAGCGCGACCGATGGGTGATCTCTTCGCCGCAGAGAAACAATAAAATGGGCTTAGGAAGCGCATTATAGTGAAATTTGGTTGTATCTTTCTTTTTGAGAGTTCTACCTGTTTACACTGTAAACATATAGCGACCACCTCGCGCTCGATCCGCCGCTCAATTCATTTCGTAGCCTATACACTATAGCGCGACCGATGGGTGATCTCTTCGCCGCAGAGAAACAATAAAATGGGCTTAGGAAGCGCATTATAGTGAAATTTGGTTGTATCTTTCTTTTTGAGAGTTCTACCTGTTTACACTGTAAACATATAGCGACCACCTCGCGCTCGATCCGCCGCTCAATTCATTTCGTAGCCTATACACTATAGCGCGACCGATGGGTGATCTCTTCGCCGCAGAGAAACAATAAAATGGGCTTAGGAAGCGCATTATAGTGAAATTTGGTTGTATCTTTCTTTTTGAGAGTTCTACCTGTTTACACTGTAAACATATAGCGACCACCTCGCGCTCGATCCGCCGCTCAATTCATTTCGTAGCCTATACACTATAGCGCGACCGATGGGTGATCTCTTCGCCGCAGAGAAACAATAAAATGGGCTTAGGAAGCGCATTATAGTGAAATTTGGTTGTATCTTTCTTTTTGAGAGTTCTACCTGTTTACACTGTAAACATATAGCGACCACCTCGCGCTCGATCCGCCGCTCAATTCATTTCGTAGCCTATACACTATAGCGCGACCGATGGGTGATCTCTTCGCCGCAGAGAAACAATAAAATGGGCTTAGGAAGCGCATTATAGTGAAATTTGGTTGTATCTTTCTTTTTGAGAGTTCTACCTGTTTACACTGTAAACATATAGCGACCACCTCGCGCTCGATCCGCCGCTCAATTCATTTCGTAGCCTATACACTATAGCGCGACCGATGGGTGATCTCTTCGCCGCAGAGAAACAATAAAATGGGCTTAGGAAGCGCATTATAGTGAAATTTGGTTGTATCTTTCTTTTTGAGAGTTCTACCTGTTTACACTGTAAACATATAGCGACCACCTCGCGCTCGATCCGCCGCTCAATTCATTTCGTAGCCTATACACTATAGCGCGACCGATGGGTGATCTCTTCGCCGCAGAGAAACAATAAAATGGGCTTAGGAAGCGCATTATAGTGAAATTTGGTTGTATCTTTCTTTTTGAGAGTTCTACCTGTTTACACTGTAAACATATAGCGACCACCTCGCGCTCGATCCGCCGCTCAATTCATTTCGTAGCCTATACACTATAGCGCGACCGATGGGTGATCTCTTCGCCGCAGAGAAACAATAAAATGGGCTTAGGAAGCGCATTATAGTGAAATTTGGTTGTATCTTTCTTTTTGAGAGTTCTACCTGTTTACACTGTAAACATATAGCGACCACCTCGCGCTCGATCCGCCGCTCAATTCATTTCGTAGCCTATACACTATAGCGCGACCGATGGGTGATCTCTTCGCCGCAGAGAAACAATAAAATGGGCTTAGGAAGCGCATTATAGTGAAATTTGGTTGTATCTTTCTTTTTGAGAGTTCTACCTGTTTACACTGTAAACATATAGCGACCACCTCGCGCTCGATCCGCCGCTCAATTCATTTCGTAGCCTATACACTATAGCGCGACCGATGGGTGATCTCTTCGCCGCAGAGAAACAATAAAATGGGCTTAGGAAGCGCATTATAGTGAAATTTGGTTGTATCTTTCTTTTTGAGAGTTCTACCTGTTTACACTGTAAACATATAGCGACCACCTCGCGCTCGATCCGCCGCTCAATTCATTTCGTAGCCTATACACTATAGCGCGACCGATGGGTGATCTCTTCGCCGCAGAGAAACAATAAAATGGGCTTAGGAAGCGCATTATAGTGAAATTTGGTTGTATCTTTCTTTTTGAGAGTTCTACCTGTTTACACTGTAAACATATAGCGACCACCTCGCGCTCGATCCGCCGCTCAATTCATTTCGTAGCCTATACACTATAGCGCGACCGATGGGTGATCTCTTCGCCGCAGAGAAACAATAAAATGGGCTTAGGAAGCGCATTATAGTGAAATTTGGTTGTATCTTTCTTTTTGAGAGTTCTACCTGTTTACACTGTAAACATATAGCGACCACCTCGCGCTCGATCCGCCGCTCAATTCATTTCGTAGCCTATACACTATAGCGCGACCGATGGGTGATCTCTTCGCCGCAGAGAAACAATAAAATGGGCTTAGGAAGCGCATTATAGTGAAATTTGGTTGTATCTTTCTTTTTGAGAGTTCTGCCTGTTTACACTGTAAACATATAGCGACCACCTCGCGCTCGATCCGCCGCTCAATTCATTTCGTAGCCTATACACTATAGCGCGACCGATGGGTGATCTCTTCGCCGCAGAGAAACAATAAAATGGGCTTAGGAAGCGCATTATAGTGAAATTTGGTTGTATCTTTCTTTTTGAGAGTTCTACCTGTTTACACTGTAAACATATAGCGACCACCTCGCGCTCGATCCGCCGCTCAATTCATTTCGTAGCCTATACACTATAGCGCGACCGATGGGTGATCTCTTCGCCGCAGAGAAACAATAAAATGGGCTTAGGAAGCGCATTATAGTGAAATTTGGTTGTATCTTTCTTTTTGAGAGTTCTACCTGTTTATACTGTAAGCATATAGCGACCACCTCGCGCTCGATCCGCCGCTCAATTCATTTCGTAGCCTATACACTATAGCGCGACCGATGGGTGATCTCTTCGCCGCAGAGAAACAATAAAATGGGCTTAGGAAGCGCATTATAGTGAAATTTGGTTGTATCTTTCTTTTTGAGAGTTCTACCTGTTTATACTGTAAGCATATGGCGAGCACCTCCTGCTCGGCCCGCCACTGAATTAACGTCGTAGCCTATACTGTATAGCGCGACCGACTGGCGATCAGTTGGCCGCTCAGTAACAACAAAATGTGCATAGGAAGCGCATTATAGTCATATTTGGTTGTGTCTATTTTTTCGAGAGTTCTACCTGTTTACACTGTAAACATATGGCGACATCAATGCGTTGGCGGGCTAGTTGGTGCGAATCCATGAATACATTGTTAAGCGCAAAACAACAGACACAAGAAAGACGACCAGGACAAAGCGCTACTCTCAACTAACATCATTTTATTGCGGCACTGCTTTATAGACAGCTGAAACTAGAGCAACATCGTGCTCAATGCGCATGTTCCTCTATATTCAGCTATATATAAAGGAGTGGCGCAATAAATTGGTGTCAGTTGAGAGTAGTGCTTTGTCCTGTCGTCTTTCTTGTGTGTGTTGTTTTGCGCTAAACAATGTATTCATATCGCGACCACCTGTCCGCCGCTCAATTCCCCTCCCCCCCCCCCCCACCCCATTTCGTACATTATCCACTATAGCGCGGCCGATGGGCGATCTGCTGGCCCGAGAGAAACAATAATATGTGCTTAGGAAGCGCACTGTAGTGATATTTGGTAGTATCTTTCTTTTCCAGATTTCTTTCTGTTTACAGTGTAAACATATATCGACCACCTCGCGCTCGATCCGCCGCTAAATTCATTTCGTAGCCTATACTGTATAGCGCGACCAACGGGTGATCTGTTCGCCACCCAGTAACAACAAAATGTGCATAGGAAGAGCCTTACAGTGATATTTGGTTGTATTTATTTTTCCGAGAGTTCTACTTGTTTACACTGTAAACATATGGCGATCACCTCGCGGTCGATCTATTTCGTAGCCTATACTCTATAGCGAGACCGGTGGGTGATCTGCTGGCCGCGGAGTAACAACAAAATGTCTTATGAAGCGTATTATAGTGACAGTTGGTTGCATCTATTTTTTCGAGGGTTCTACCTGTTTTCACTGTAAACAGATAGCGAGCACCTCGTGATCGCTGTGCTACTCAATTTATTTTCTAGCCTATACACTATAGCGCGAGCGATGGGCGATCTGTTGGCCGCAGAGAAAGAATAAAATGTCCTTAGGAAGCGCGTTATAATGATATTTGGTTGTATCTTTCTTTTCCAAAGTTCTTTCTGTTTACAGTGTAAACATATATCGACCACCTCGCGCTGGATCCGCCGCTAAATTCATTTCGTAGCCGGTACTCTAAAGCGCGACCGACAGGCGATCTGTTCACCGCCCAGTAACAAGGAAATGTGCTTAGGAAGCGCCTTACTGTGATATTTGGTTGAATCTATTTTTCCGAGAGTTCTACCTGTTTCCCCGCAGGGGCGTCTGCGTCAGCAGGCGTTTGGTGTGTTGCGACCCCACGTACCCGAGCACACGACGGTTGGACCCTCCCGCGCGTAGCCGTGCGCGGCTTAGCCGTGTCCGGAGAAAGAAGGATCCTGGGGGTTGAGCCGATGCCGTGTGTTTGGACCTTTAAGGCCCCCTGGCGGAGGCAACAGACCCATTTGGCCTCTGCTTCACGTAGACGGCACCTCCAGACTGACCCACCTGGAGGAAATCCGCAGTCGCCTTTTTCTGTCCTCCTCTTCAACCTTCGTCTTTCTCTCTAGCCTTTTTATGTTTCCTGTCTTCTTTTCACTTCTTCTTACTTCCGAATTTCCTGGCGGCAAGGGTTAACCGTGTGTAGTATATCCAGTCTCGGTTATATGCATTAGGTTATAGTGGCGGTGCATAGCTTGCGTGTGCAGGTTGCTCAGAACCTGTAGCGTCCGCTTGTTGGGCTCGGTGGTGGGTGGCTACCACCGCCGCCGAATTTTGAAACCATATTATGGCAGAAGCTCTTCCGCGACTTCCAGATCGGCCTCTGAAAAGAGGCCGCACCGATGCACCTTTTCAATTTACCCTCCGAACCGACCTAGTGAACTTTCCACGTTACCACGTCTTGCAGAGTGAAGGAACACAACGTATGCGTAAGCTATCACTTTTCTTGGTGACGAAATGCCTGACAGAAAAAATTGGCAAATACTATAAAGCCTCGAAAATGACCAGTGGAGACCTGCTTATAGTTCAGTTCAGTTCTGTTTTATTTCCTTAAAGACCCCTTTAATAGGGGTATTACATAAGGGGTGGGTACAGTTGATAATGCAAATATAAACACAGGTATAGAGAAAAAAATTTACATGGAAGCTACGTTTTCGCAAGTGCATAAAAACAGAAATAATAACGCGTGAAAAAGCAGGTTATTGATTAGCTAACAAGGACACATTTTGGAGAAAGGATGTCGGGCAAGTGATTGCAGCTACGTGGTGGGGAAGGGCGTTCCAATCTGATGATGTGCGGGAAAAGAGGAAAAAGTAGTTGTGTGGGAGCGTGGCGTAAGACTTGTAATGGGTGCCCAGTTCGTAGCGATATGCGTGCGGGTGGTGTGATATATGGCTCGTGAAATAAGGTACTGTAAAAAAAACTTATGAAAGAGGCAAAGGCTAGCAGTAGCGCGGCGACGTGCGAGGGGCTGTAGATCAGATTTTACTCTTAAGGATGATACGCTTACGTCGTATGAGTAGGATGAATGGATGTATCTGACGACGCGGTTTTGAAAGGACTCGAGCTCTTTAACTAGATAGACTTGATATGGATTTCAGATGGGTGATGCGTATTCAACTTTCAGTCTGAAAAGAGATTTGAAAGCTAGGAGTTTTACGTTCTGCGGGGCGTCACGCAAGTGTCGTCTCATGAAGCCAAAAGTTCTGTTAGCTTATGAAAGTATGTTGGAAATATGCGTACCCCTAATGAGATCACGAGAAAGTGTGACGCCCAAGTATTTAAATGATTCTACTTATTCTTAGGGAACGTTTACTATAGTATAAGAGGACAGGAAAGCGTTACGGCGACGGGTAAAATATATATGTTTACATTTGTTGGGATTAAGAGTCATCAGCCAATTTTCACTCCAAGACTGCACGTTGTTAAGAATTTGTTGTAAGGTGTTTTCGTCAGTAGCATTAGAAACTGGATGGTAAATCACGCAGTCATCGGCGAAAATTTGTATCTTACAAGATACGTGTTAGGGTAAATCATTCATCATCATCATCATCATCAGGCTGGTTTCGCCCACTGCAGGGCAAAGGCCTCTCCCATACTTCTCCAACAACCCCGGTCATGTAATAATTGTGGCCATGCCATGCCTGCAAACTTCTTAATCTCATCCGCCCACCTAACTTTCTGCCTCCCCTTGCTACGCCTCCCTTCCCTTGGGATCCACTCCGTAACCCTTAATAACCATCGGTTATCTTCCCTCCTCATTACATGTCCTGCCTATGCCCATTTCTTTTTCTTGATTTCAACTAAGATGTCATTAACTCCCGTTTGTTCACTCACCCAATCTGCTCTTTTCTTATCCCTTAACGTTACACCTATCATTCTTCTTTCCATAGCTCGTTGCGTCGTCCTCAATTTGAGGAGAACCCTTTTCGTAAGCCTCCAGGTTTCTGCCCCGTAGGTGAGTACTGGTAAGACACAGCTATTATATACTTTTCTCATTAAGTAAATCATTAATCATTAATCAAATCATAAATATAAATTAAAGAAAGAAGAGAACCGAGAACTGATCCCTGAGGGACTCTAGAAGTTACAGGGAGTAGAGTGGATGATTTGTCATTTACAGAAACGAATTGGTAGCGATCAGTAAGGAACGCTGCGAGCCATTTGAGTACGTCACTGTGTAAGTTCAAAGAAGAAAGCTTTAGTAGTAAGTGGCGGTGAGAAACATTGTCAAAGGCTTTTTCATAGTCCAGAAAAATAGCATCAGTTTGTTGGTTAGAGTCAAGGTTTACATGTAAGTCGTGTAGAAATAGAGCTAGTTGCGTTTCGGTAGAGAAACCCTTGCGGAACCCATGCTGTGCCGAATGAAAAAATTGATTGGCGTCCAAATGATTTATGATCAGGGAGTAGATGACGTGTTCCATGATTTTGCAAAGAAGACTAGTTAGAGAGATGGGTCGATAATTTAGCGGTGTGTTCTTATTACCAGACTTGTAGATGGGAATGACCTTCCCCACCTTCAAGTCGTGAGGCATGGAACCTGTAGAAAGTGACTGCGAGAATGTAAGACACAAAAATGATGAAGAAATATATTTTCTATTTCTTAACAGTTTAGAGTTTATACCATCTATACCTGCTGAGGATGAAAGTTTCAAGGTTTTCAATTATGCGCAAAACACCATCAGGATAAAACACCACGCTCGGCATGCTAGAAACTATGTTGCAGGGGACATTAGTCAATGGAACGTTATTATCACTAGAAAATACTGACGAAAATGCGTTGTTAAATATGAGTGCGCACTCAGTTTCAGGCACGATTTCGCCCATATCATCAACAAGTTAGAGTGTGTGTGTTACTTGGGTTAATAACTTTCCAAAATTCCTTGGGGTTGTCTGTTAACATTTTAGGTAAGTCATTATTGAAAAAAGGCCATTTGGCATTGCGGACAGCACGTAAGTATTCACTCTCAGCGGCGTAAAATTTAACCCATGAAGTTGGGCTTGATTTAAACTTGGCACTACGAAAAAGTCTTTTTTTCTTATTTTCCAACCCTTTTAAATTGTTATTGAACCGGGGATTCTGATGATTCGCACGGAATGATAGTTTGGGAATATACTTGTTTGCTAGCTCATTCATTTTATTTCTAAACAACTAATAAACAAAGACAAGTGCCAAAGCTTTCCGAACTCGCCAGTATTGGTGAAATCAAAGTCACGATTTCTGCCCATCGCTCCCTAAACACCTGCAGGGGCGTTATCTCAGACAAAGATTTATCAGGTTGAGTGACGAGGAACTCCTTGAGGGGTTCCAAGAACAATATGTCTTTAAAGTACAAAGAATTACAATCCGAATGAACAATAAACAACTACCCACCAAAACATGTGATCCTCACATTTGGTACTAGCATTCTCCCCACTTCTCTCAACGCAGGATATCTAAAGATAAATGTCAGACCATACATACCAAACCCAAGACGGTGTTTCAAGTGCCAGAGGTTCGGCCACGCATCACAATCTTGTAGAGGCAAAGAAGCATGTGCGAAATGCAGCGCCAACGATCACCCGTCTGAAAACTGTAACGCTCCCCCACGCTGTGTGAACTGCAAAGGGGATCATCCAGCGCATTCACGATCACGTCCCTATTGGAAAAAGGAAAAAGCAGCGATTGCTCTTACATTAAAAGAGAAGATTTCATTTTTCGAAGCAAGGAAAAGACTCTCACTCTTACCTCAAATAAGTTATGCCAATGTGGCGCGGTAGGGGGCAGCACCACATCGGTCTCGGGAGTCTACAGAGGTCACAGTCAGTGGTCCTGTAGCAACTCCATCCGCCCCCTTGGTGGCAGCAGCTAGTGCTGCTCCACCATCATCCAAGACGGCCCTGCAGACAGCTGTTCCGCAGGTCCCAAGACTAAACAGAATGCAAAGGCCCGAGGCGCGTGTCTCGGCGCCTGGCTCTCGATCATCCAGCGCCTCAGAGAAGGCGATGGAGGTCGATACCAAAACCCCGGCGCCATTGACGCCAAAAGAACAGCGCTCTTCTGAGCGCTCTAAGAAAGACAAGGTCCTTATAACTATACAGAAAAAGGGACGGGCAACCTGAACGGTTACCGCCCATTAAACGTGTACTGTCCCATATCGCATGTCACCTTTACCTTTTAAGAAGTTCGCAAACATCAGTACATTTTTTGATTTTACAACCATGGCTTTCATTGTACACTGGAATTGAAGAGGTCTTATACACAATATAGGTGACATCAAAGAGATTTTGAACACTTTTTCGCCAGTTGCAGTGTGTCTTCAAGAAACGAATGTTGGTCCAAAAAATAGTAACATTCTCAAAGGTTTCACCGTTGTCCGAAGAGACCGCGAACACTCTAGTTGTTTGTCAGGAGGAGTCGCCATAGTCGTTCAGGGCGGCGCCCCTACACGAAATGTTCAGCTGAATACTTCTTTCGAGGCTGTTGCCGTCAGCGTTCTATCGCATAAAACCATCACCATCTGCTCACTTTACATCCCACCCCATACTCATTTTACAACTACACAACTGGAAAATCTAATACACCAGTTGCCGGAGCCTTCTATTCTAGCAGGAGATTTTAATGCCCGTTGTAGACTCTGGGGCAGTGATCGAACAGACCAAAGAGGGCAAATAATCGAAGATTTTCTTTTGTCTAACAGCATATGTCTTTTAAACTCGGGTTCACCAACATATTTCTCGCCAAGCTCACGCAAATTTAGCTGGCTAGATTTAGCATTCTCCTCACCGTCTGCTTTTTAGGGAAGACCTGGACACTTCATATGGAAGTGATCATTTGCTGCATTTATCAAGCTAACATCCCCATTATCTACCATAAACTCTAAGCCACGTCGCTGGAAAACACATCTTGCCGAATGGCTGCTTTTTATGAAATATGCAAAACTCGAAGAAGTCCTTTTAAATGAACTCAGCGTAAATAAAATTAGTGAGAAGTTCACTGCGGTTTTAATTTCAGAGGCAGAAAAATCAATACCTCAAACATCGAGCCTTGTGCGAAAAAAAAACATTTCCCTTGGTGGACTCCGGAGTGCGCAGAAACAAAAAGGCTTCAAGATAGGGCCTGGGGAATGTTACGAAGACATCCCACCTATACCAACATTTTATGCTTTAAATAGGCCAAAGCAAGGCACGATTTATCAGAAGGAAGGCAGAAAAATCATCCTGGAAGAAATACGTATCTTCCATAAGCAGTTCAGTCACATCTAAACGCATGTGGGAACAGGTTAGAAAGTTTTGGTTAGATTACTCATCTTATACAATACCGTTACTTACAAGTCCAGACTGACAAACAACAGTACAATAACAGGCAGATATACTTGGCGAACATTTCCGTGATGTATCCAGTTCAGGGAATTATACAAAGGAATTGTCACAGTACAAACAGTCCGGTGAAAAACAGAAGCTGTCCACTACTGGCGCGTTATATGAACCATAAAATTCCCTCCTCACACAACAAGAAATAAACAGAGTCCTTCCTGCAGGGCAAAACACAGCGCCAGGACACGACCGTATTCACTACGCCATGCTGGCTCATCTATCTCAGGCATCTGTACAAGCTCTCCTTAAATTTTTCAACATAATTTAGGAATCAGGTATAATGCCCGAAGAGTGCAAAAAAGCAATAATAGTTCCATTTTTAAAGCCGGTAAATCCCCAATATCCGCAAGCAGCTACAGACCCATTGCCCTCAGGAGCTGTTTGGGAAAATCATATGAAAGCATTATCAATATAACACTCTCATTTATTTTAGAATCAAGAAACCTCATAGACCCCCACCAGTGTGGATATAGGAAGGGTTGTTCTACTACTGACCATCTTGTCCATCTAGAACATGAAATTCGACATGCATTTTTACACATACAACACTGTCTTGCAGTTTTCTTCGATTTAGAAAAAGCCTATGATACCACATGGAGATATGGAATTTTAAGAGACCTGGCTGACCTTGGCATCCGTGGTAAAATGCTGAATTGCCTAACTGATTTTATGTCTAATAGAACATTTCAGGTACGTCTGCGTACAGTTCATTCCAATAAATTTGCGCCGGAAAATGGCATTCCGAAAGGCTATGTTCTCAGCAAGACGCTGTTTATAGTAAAGATGAATTCAGTTAATAAGATTATACTGTCGTCTCTTGTGCACTCTGTTTATGTAGACGATATTCAAGTGGCTTGCCGCGCTTCAAATTTGCCAACCTGTAAAAGGGAGCTTCAAATGACAATAAATAAACTTACACAATAGGCTAAGAAAAATGGTTTCCGTTTCTCCACACAGAAAACAGTTTCTGTTTTGTTCTCTCAGAAACGAGGGCTACACAGCGATCCAGTCCTAAAATTGAACGACACCGTACTGCCGGTGAAAGAAGTCCATAAATTTTTAGGAGTAACCTTTGACACCAAACTTCCTAACTCACATGAAAGCACTAAAGATTAAAGCAAATGAAGCTCTAAATATCCTTAAAATTTTGTCTCATGAGCACTGGGGTTCCGACCGAACGTGCCTTTTACGTGTTTACCGGTCTCTTATGCGTAGCCTTTTAGACTACGGCCCCGTAGTTTACGGCTAAGCCAGACAGTCGTACATCATACGGCTTGATCCAGCACATAACCTTCAACTGCGGCTTGCAAGTGGTGCCTACACAACTTCACCTCCTCCAAGTTTATACATCGAGTGTAATGAACCCTCCTTACAGCAGCGCAGAGCATTTCTCACTTTTTCCTACGTACTCAAAATTCAGTCATCACTGCAACACATATGCTACAACATCCTCACACAATGCAACTCACGCTTACACTACACAAATAAACCGAACACAATTAGGCCGTTTGTCCTGTGGTATGAGCAATACTGTCGGGATTATGACATTCCCCACAAAGTCCTCCAGGTTGTCAACAAACCACAACGGTTGGCCCCGTGGTACGAATGCACACACTTATGTGATTGGACGTTAACACATCTAAAGAAAAGAGACATCGCACACGAACACATTATACAAGAATTCCGTGCACTTCAGGACAAATATCAAAATAACATGCAATATTACACTGAATGCTCGAAAACAAAAGATCGCGTGGGTGTGGGGGCCGTAAAGGAAAAATGGGGAACAAGTATTCGATTACCACAACGTGCCTCTGTCTACACAGCCGAAGTATACGCAATATGGACTGCAGTTAAAAAGAGCATAGCTGACAAACACGAAAACACAGTGATATACACTGATTCATTAAGCACAGTGAAGGCTCTACACGCGAAATCCGAATGTGAACCCCTGATAGGGGATATGTTAAACATGTTAAGATTAAACAAATACGGCCGGTCAATTAAGTTTTGCTGGGTACCAAGCCATGTCGGTATACCGGGAAATGAAGCAGCGGACAGGCGTGCATCAACGGCAGCGCGCAAATACATAACAAACACGGCGCTTCCATATCGGTATAGTATCATGGCGATTAGGAAGGCCTTGACGGCCAAATGGCAACAGACATGGGACCAATGCTTAAGCAACAAGCTACATCTTACTAAACCCAAAAGTGGTGAGTGGAAGTCGTGCACTCACCAGCAACTGTTGTTGTATGAGGTAATCCTGTGTCGACTTCGGATTGGACACACGCATTTAACACAGCTTTCTCCTCAGAAAAGAAAACCCACCGAATTGCGAAAAATGCATTCAGCCTCTTACAGTAATACATATCCTTATAACATGTCCACAGTTTGAAACCCAGCGACCGAAGCTTTTACACAACCTATATAATTTAAACATCCCTTTACACCCTTACCTATTACTGGCAGATGACCCGCTATAGTGCCATTTACTAACCTGTTCCACTTTTTAGAGACAACTAGTTATTTACACAAAATATAATGCAATGCAGGTTTGCCTGCTCTAACCTTGCGTTTTCTTTTGTCTTGTGACTGGCGCAGCATGGCATTAGTTGCCTTTGTGCCATTGAACCCCAACTAACCAACGAACCAGTTCTACCTGTTTACACTGCAAACATATGGCGATCACCTCGCGATCGCTCAGCCGCTCAATTCATTTCGTAGCCTATATACACTATAGCGCTACCGATGGGCGATCTGTTGGCCCCCCAGTAACAACAGAATGTGCTTAGGAAGTGCATTATAGTGATATTTGGTTGTATCTATTGTTCGGGAGTTCTATCTGTTTACGCTGTAAACATATAGCGATCAGCTAGTGATCGCTCTGCCGCTCAATTCATTTCGTAGGCTATATACTATAGCGCGACCGATGCGCGGTCTCCTCGCCGCACAGTAACAAAAAAATGTGCTTAGGAAGCGTATTATAGTAATATTTGGTTGTATCTTTCTTTTCCAAAGTTCTATCTGTTTACAGTGTAAACATATAGTGATAACCTCGCAGTCGATCCGCCGCTGAATTCATTTCGTAGCCAATACTCTATAGCACAACCGATGGGCGATCTTTTGGCCGCAGAGTAAAAAATAATGTGCTTAGGAAGCGCATTATAGTAATATTTTGTTGTATCTTTCTTTTCGAGAGTTCTACTTGTTTATAGTGTAAAGATATGGCGAGCACCTCGCGGTCGATCCGCCGCTAAATTCACTTCGTAGCCTATACTCTATACCGCGACCGATGGGCGCTCTGTTGGCCGTAGAGTAACAAGAAAAAGTACTTAGGAAGCGCATTATAGTTATATTTGGTTGTATCTTTCTTTTCGAGAGTTCTACCTGTTTACACTGTAAACATATGGCGAGCACCTCGCGGTCGATCCGCCGCTAAATTCACTTCGTAGCCTATAATCTAGAGCGCGACCGATGGGCGCTCTGTTGGCCGCAGAGAAACAAGAAAATGTACTTAGGAAGCGCAACATAGCGATAATTGGTTGTATGTTTCTTTTCGAGAGTTCTACATGTTTACGCTGTAAATATATGGCGATCACATCGCGGTCGATTCATTTCGTAGCTTATGCTCTATAGCACGACCGATGGGCGCTTTGTTGGCCGCCGAGAAACAAGAAAATGTACTTAGGAAGCGCATTATAGTGATATTTGGTTGTATTTTTCTTTTCGACAGTTCTACCAGTTTATGCTGTAAACACATCGCGGGCACCTCGCTGTCGATCCGCCGCTAAATTCACTTCGTAGCCTATACTCTATACCGCGACCGATGGGCGATCTGTTGGCCGCAGAGAAACAAGAAAATGTACTTAGGAAGCGCATTACACTGATATTGGGTTGTATGTTTCTTTTCGAGAGTTCTACCTGTTTATACTGTAAACACATGGCGAGCACCTCGCGGTCGATCCGCCGCTGAATTCCCTTCGTAGCCTATACTCTATAGCGCGACCGATGGGCGCTCTGTTGGCTGCAGAGAAACAAGAAAATGTACTTAGGAGGCGCAACATAGTGATAATTGGTCGTATCTTTCTTTTCGAGAGTTCTACCTGTTTATACTGTAAACACATGGCGAGCACCTCGCGGTCGATCCACCGCTAAATTCATTTCGTAGCCTATACACTATAGCGCGACCGATGGGCACTCCGTTGGCCGCAGAGAAAGAAGAAAATGTTTTTAGGAAGCGCAACATAGTGATATTTGGTTGTATGTTTCTTGTCGAAGGTTCTACCTTTTTATACTGTAAACATATGGCGAGCACCTCGCGGTCGATGAACCGCTAAATTCATTTCGCAGCCTATACACTATCCCGCGACCGATGGGCGCTCTGTTGGCCGCAGAGAAACAAGAAAATGTACATATGAAGCGCATTATACTGATATTGGGTTGTATGTTTCTTTTCGAGAGTTCTACCTGTTTATACTGTAAACAAATGGCGAGCACCTCGCGGTCGATCCGCCGCTGAATTCCCTTCGTAGCCTATACTCTACAGCGCGACCGATGGGCGATCTGTTGGCCGCAGAGAAACAAGAAAATGCACTTAGGAAGCGCATTATAGTGATATTTGGTTGTATCTTTCTTTTCGAGAGTTCTACCTGTTTATGCTGTAAACATATGGCGAGCACCTCGTGGTCGATCCGCCCCTAAATTCACTTCTTAGCCTATACTCTATAGAGCGACCGATGGGCGCTATGTTGGCCGTAGAGTAACAAGAAAATGTACATAGGAAACGCATTATAGTGATATTTGGTTGTGTCTTTCTTTTCGAGAGTTCTACCTGTTTATAATGTAAACATATGGCGAGCACATGGCGGTCGATCCGCCGCTAAATTCACTTCGTAGCCTATATTCTATAGCGCGACCGATGGCTGATCTGTTGGCCGCAGAGAAACAACAAAATGTACATAGGAAGCGCATTATAGTGATATTTCGTTGTATCTTTCTTTTCGAGAGTTCTACCTGTTTATAATGTAAACATATGGCGAGCACATCGCGGTCGATCCGCCGCTAAATTCACTTCGTAGCCTATACTCTATAGCGCGACCGATGGCTGATCTGTTGGCCGCAGAAAAACAAGAAAATGTACTTAGGAAGCGCATTATAGTGATCTTTGGTTGTATCTTTTTTTTTTTAGAGTTCTACCAGTTTACACGTTAAACATATGGCGAGCACCTCGCCGTCGATCCACCGGTAAATTCAATTCGTAGCCTACACTCTATAGCGCGACCGATGGGCGATCTGTAGGCCGCAGAGAAACAAGAAAATGTACTTAGGAAACGCATTATAGTGATATTTGGTTGTATCTTTCTTTTCGAGGGTTCCACCTGTTTATACTGTAAACATATGGCGAGCACCTCGCGGTCGATCCGCCGCTAAATTCACTTCGTAGCCTATACTCTATAGCGCGACCGTTGGGTGATCTGTTGGCCGCTGAGTAACAAGCAAATTACTTAGGAAGCACATTATAATGATATTTGGTTGTATCTTTCTTTTCGAGAGTTCTACCTGTTTATAGTGTAAACATATGGTGAGCATCTCGCGGCCGATCGGCAGCTAGATTCACTTCGTAGCCTATAGTCTATAGCATGACAGATGGGCGCTCTGTTTGCCGCAGAGAAACTAGATGTACTTAGGAAACGCATTATAGTGACATTTGGTTGTATCTTTCTTTTCGAGAGTTCTACCTGTTTATACTGTAAACATATGGCGAGCACCTCGCGGTCGATCCACCGCTAAATTCACTTCTTAGCCTATATTCTATAGCGCCACCTATGGGCACTCTGTTGGCCGCAGAGAAACAAGAACCCCACAGAGGCGTCTGCGTCAGCAGGCGTTTGGTGTGTTGCGACACCACTTTCCTGAGCACACGAGGGTTGGACCATCCCGCGTGTAGCCGTGCGCGGCTTTGCCGTGTCTGGGGAAAGGGGGATCCTGGGGGCTGAGCCGATGCCGGGTGTTTGGACCTTTAAGGCCCCCCGGCGGAGGCAACACACCTCTTTGGCCTCTGCTTCGCATAGACGGCACCTCCAGACTGACCCACCTGGAGGAAATCGGCAGTCGCCTTTTCCTGTCCTCCTCCCCATTCTTCGTCTTTCTCTCCCACTTTTACATCTTTCCTGTCTTTTCTTCACTTCTTATCACTTCCGAGTATCCTGGCGGCAAGGGTTAACTTGGTGTGCTATGATCTACCTTGATTATAACATATGTGGTTATAGTAACAATGTACTGTTGGCATGGCAGGGCTTGCTTCACAACAATCTCTTCCGTGTCCCCTCGTTGGGCTCGGTGGTGGGTGACTGGCATTGATACCGAAGAAACAATACATTTCATGGGACCCTCGAAACCCTTCTTACCTGATCGCCCTCCGAAAAGGGGGCGCACCGATGCTACATTTAAATTCTTTCTGAAGAAACGAGACACATTCCTCAAGTATAATGTAATTCACTGTGAAAACACTGACAAAAAAGCGACAAACATTTCTCCCTTCTTGGTGTCAAAATGCCTCACGGAGGTCATTGGAAGAGGCTACAAAGCCACCAAGATGGCCAGTGGGGACCTTCTGATTGAAGTGAAAGACAAACCACAGTACGAGAAATATAGGAAACCTGGTGGCATTTGGCGATAAAACGATATCTATTAGTCCACATCGAACAATGAACACCGTCAAGGGTGTGGTCTCAGACGACGACCTCATGAATTTGACTGATGCAGAACTCTTGAATGGATGGAAAGAAGAAAACGTTATACATGTACAACGCATAAAAATCAGGCGCGATAACAAAGAACTACCAACCAAACACCTAATACTTACTTTTGGCTCTAGCACACTCCCGGATGCCATAGAAACAGGCTACCTCAAACTTCGTGTAAGACCTTACATTCCAAATCCTCGACGCTGCTACAAGTGTGAGAGATTTGGTCATGCCTCTCAAAGCTGCCGAGGACGACTGACTTGTGCGAAATGTGCTATAAAAGACCACTCTGCTGTTGATTGTACTGCTGAGGCCCATTGCGCAAACAGCGATGGCAGCCACCCGGCATATTCTAGATCTTGCGAAGCCTGGAAAAAAGAAAAAGAGATAATTACTATCAAGGTCAAAGAGAATATCAGTTTCCGGGAAGCACGTCAACGTATTTCACCTTCATTTGCAATGAAAAGTTCGTTTGTCGAAGTGGTGCAACAGGGGGCAGCACCACGACGGATCCCGGCGGTCACCCAAGGCACGCGCGGCCTACTGAGGCGATCGCCAACCGCCCCCACGGTGTGAGCAGCTGAGGCTGCCCTACCCTCTTTGAAATCGGTCACACCGGCGACCTCTACCAGCGCTGGCATCACTCTTCGCAGCGCAGAGGCTATGGAGGATCCATCACCCTCCGGGCAGCTGAGGCCACAGCCTTCGTCCCTCGAGGCGAAGACAACACGACGTACACATCGCTCGTTAGAGCGACTGTCCAGCGCTTCGCAAGAAGCTATGGACACTACCCCAAGCAAGGTGGGGCAGCAGCCACCTAAGGAGCGACGAAATTCTTCGGACCGCTCCAGAAAAGACAGAACCAAAATTACAAGGCCGGAAGCGGCTCTGTAGGCTAAACACCTTCTTTTTCTTACGCACAGCACCAAATTAACTTCAATATGGACACTATAATTATGCAGTGGAACGTCCGAGGTCTCCTGAGAAACCTTGATGATGTTCAAGAGCTTCTCTGCCAACTCACTCCAAAAGTGCTGTGCGTACAAGAAACCCATCTTAAGTCTAAACACACTAACTTTCTTCGTCAACATATCATGTTTCGTAAAGATCGTGATGATGCCATCGCGTCATCTGGCGGTGTAGCCACTATACTCGATAAAGGTATAGCGTGTCAACATCTACAACTACAAACGCCCCTAGAGGCAGTGGCCGTTCGAGCCATACTTCTATGCAAACTTATTGCCGTCTGCTCTCTGTATATACCCCCGCACTATCAGCTCCATAAACATGAATTCTATGCATTAATAGATCAATTACCCCAACCCTATTTGGTTCTAGGAGATTCTAGGTGACTCTCATTGCGATGTGCGAGGTCGACTGATTGAACAGTTTCTCTTTTCTTCTGGTTCATGTCTTTTGAATAGTAAGGCACCTACATATCATAATACTGCACATAAAACCTATTCCTCTATAGACCTCAGTATTGCATCTCCCACTATTTTACCTGATCTTAAATGGAGTGTTATTAGAAATCCGTACGGGAGCGACCATTTCCCGATAGTTCTGTCTACACCGAAGATGAATGAATGTCCCCCACAGTTTCCTCGGTGGAAAACTGATTCAGCCAACTGGGAACAGTTCCAGAAAATCACTCTCATATCGTGGGCTGACATCTGTGCTCTAAGCCTGGAAGCTGCGGTTGAATACAGTACGTCACCTTTTTTTCTGATTGATGCCGCAACCAAATGTATCCCAGAAACAAAGGAATCATCTAACAAGCGCCGTGTTCCGTGGTGGAACGAGGAGTGTCGTAACGCGCGTAAAAAGCAGAACAAAGCATGGGGGTTGCTCCGCGATTCTCCGACGGCAGAAAACCTTGTTCATTTCAAGCACGTCAAATCTCAGGGAAGGAGAACGCGCCGACAAGCTAGAAGAGAGAGTTGGCAAAAATATATATCAGGAATTAACTCTCACACGGATGAGACAAAGGTCTGGAATAGAGTGCACAGAATAAAAGGTCGACAACCTTACTCGCTACCTTTAGTAAATACACAGGGAAATAACATGGAAGACCAGGCGAACTTTCTAGGCGCACATTTTGAACGCATATCCAGTTCGTCGCACTACGCTGACACATTTCAAACACAAAAACACGAATAGAACGGCAGAAATTAGTACGGAAAAGTGAAAAACGTCAGGTATACAGTAGACCATTTGGCATAGCGGAGCTTCAAGCAGCACTAAACGGCTGCAACAAATCTGCCCCAGGCTCTGACCGCATAATATATGAAATGTTAAAGCACTTGCCATCTGAAACACAAAATACCCTTCTCTTCCTTTACAATGGTATATGGTCTTCCGGCCAGATTCCCTCTGTCTGGAAAGAGGCCATTATATTTCCCATTCTGAAACAGGATAAGGACCCCTCCTTGGCAAACAGTTATAGGCTGATAGCGTTGACAAGCTGCCTATGCAAACTCTTTGAAAAGATGGTGAATAAACGCTTGCTCCACTATCTTGAAACCAACAAAATATTAGACCCATACCAATGCGGTTTCAGAGAAGGTAGGTCGACGACAGACCAGCTTGTCCGCATGGAAATGTACATCCGTGAAGCCTTTATCCACAAACAGCTTGTCGTATCTGTATTCCTTGATATGAAAAAGGCGTATGACACTACGTGGCGCTTCGGGATCCTTCGGGATCTTTCTGGAATGGGTATACGTGGCAACTTGCTGACCATTATTGAGAGCTACCTGTCTGACAGAACGTTTCATGTTAGAGTTGGCAATGTGCAGTCACCATCATTCGTACAAGAGACAGGTGTACCGCAGGGTGGAGTGCTGAGTTGTACGCTCTTTATTGTGAAAATGAACTCCTTACATACCATCATACCTCGCACACTCTTTTACTCGGTTTATGTAGACGATGTACAGATAGCTTTTAGATCATGCAATCTTAGCATCTGCGAGAGACAGCTACATCTTGGCCTAAACAAACTCTCAAAGTGGTCAGAAGAAAATGGTTTTAAATTTAACCCTCAAAAAAGCACATGTGTTGTCTTCTCAAACACGAGAGGCATATCACCAGGACCCACTATTCACCTTAATGGACATCGACTGTCGGTCAGCCTTGAACACAAATTTTTAGGTATTATCTTGCACACAAAACTTAATTTTATTCCGCATTTAAAATATCTCAAACCGAAGTGCCTAAAGACAATGAACCTGCTGAAGCTACTTTCTCGAACAAACTGGGGAACTGACAGGAGGTGTTTGCTTAGCCTATATAGGAGCCTTGTACGATCACGCCTCGACTGTGGAGCTGTGGTGTACCAATCCGCATCGGATAGTGCTCTCAGAATTCTCGACCCAGTCCGCAATCTAAGCATACGGCTGGCAACAGGCGCATTTAGGACAAGTCCTGTGGAAAGTCTTTATGTGGAGGCAAACGAATGGTTGTTACATCTGCGCAGAACGTATCTAAGCTTCTCCTACTTTGTAAGATGTAAATCGAATAACGAACATCCGTGTTACACAACTGTAGTTGACTTGTCTTCTGCAAGACTTCACCGTAACCGCCCATCTGTGTGAGCTCCTCTGTCTTTGCGCTTAGAACAACTGGCTCATGAAACTGGTATTCAACATCGAGAAACAGTCCTAATGACTCCCACTAACATTGCACCACCTTGGGAATGGCAGAATATCCAATGTGATATGTCTTTCGTAGCATTAACAAAACATGCGCCTGAGGTACACATACATTCACACTTCCTCGAACTCCAGGCGAAGTACTCCTGCGCGGAGTTTTATACAGACGCTTCAAAGTCTACTTAAGGTGTAGCTTATGCAGCTCTCAGACCGTCATTCTCAACGTCCGGTGCACTAAACCCAAACACCAGCATTTTCACAGCGGAGGCATACGCGATTCTCTCTGCTGTGAAACATTTAAAACAAACAGGTATAATAAAGGCTGTCATATTCACAGATTCATTAAGCGTTGTTAGTGGCATATCAAGTCTACGAAAACACAAAAACCCTATCCTTAATCAACCCTACAACCTTCTATGCTCCGCATACATGTCGAACCAAATAATTGTTCTTTGTTGGGTGCCTGGCCTAGAGGCCTAGAGGGCAACGTAGCTACTGACGAAAGGGCTACATCTGTAGTTTTTTGTGATGAAGACTTCAATATACCGGTACCCTACACAGATTTTAAGCCTTTTTTACAGTATAAACTACGGAAATATTGGCAAAGGCAATGGCACACTCAGGTATCCAACAAACTGCACCTAATCAAACCAAAGATAGGGAACTGGATCTCTGAGAAAACAACAAGACACCAGGAAGTACTGCTCTGTAGATTAAGAATTGGGCATACCTATAGCACTCATTCGTATATTCTTACTGGAACTAACCCTCCAACATGCACTAGGTGTGGCAGTAGACTTACAGTCCTACATGTTCTCGTTGAGTGCCCATTATTAGAAATGGAGAGAAAAAAGTTCTTCCCTTTTTTATACCATCGTAATGTACCTTTACACCCAGTCTTCTTTTTAGGCAATGAACCTCTATATAATTTTAAATTAGTACTCAAGTTCTTAGAAGAAACAAATACCATAGACATTATTTGGCCAGGCTATTTGTAGCACAGCCTCTGCCTAGAGGCTGTAGCTGCAATGAAATCACTTACAGAGCCCAAGCCTCGCAGCCCTTACGTTGAAGGGCTCCGCAGAGGCACTGGTGCTGCTATAAATTAACATGTCTTAGTATCTAATCCTTCACAACGTACTTTTACAACCAGAGGACTCACTTTTCATTGCATTATTTTAATAGATGCATATTTTACACCATTTACAGCGAATATTTTAGGCCAATATACAGCCACTCGATTACCGCCATATTCATCGATACTCAGTGCCATTCATCACCAAATGTCATGGCGCTCTTTGGCCATTCCTGGCCCTTGCGCCAAGAAACAATATCCATCAATCAAGAAACAAGAAAATGTACTTAGGAAGCGCATTATAGGGATATTTGGTTGCATCTTTCTTTTCGAGGGTTCTACCTGTTTATGCTGTAAACATATGGCGAGCACCTCGCGGTCTATCCGCCGCTAAATTCAATTCGTAGCCTATACTCTATAGTGCGACAGATGGGCGCTCTGTTGGCCGCATAGAAACAAGAAAATGTACTTAGGAAGCGCATTATAGTGATATTTGGTTGTATCTTTCTTTTCGAAAGTTCTACCTGTTTATACTGAAATCATATGAAGAGCACCTCGCGGTCGATTCACCGCTAAATTCACTTCGTTGCCTATACTCTATAGCGCGACCGATGGGCGATCTGTTGGCGGCAGAGTAACAAGAAAATGTACTTAGGAAACACATAATAGAGATATTTGGTTGTATCTTCCTTTTCGAGAGCTCTACCTGTTTATAATGTAAACATATGGCGATTAGATCGCGGTCGATTCATTTCGTAGCCTATGCTCTATAGCACGACCTATGGGCGCTTTGTTGGCCGCAGAGAAACAAGAAAATGTACTTAGTAAGCGCATTATAGTGATATTTGGTTGTATCCCTCTTTTGGAGAGTTCTACGTGTTTTTACCGTAAACATATCGCCAGCACCTCGCGGTCGATCCGCCGATAAAATCACTTGATAGCCTATACTCTATAGCGCGACAGATGGCGCTCTGTTAGCCGCAGAGTAACAAGAAAATGTACTTAGGAAACGCATTATAGTGATATTTGGTTGTATCTTTCTTTTCGAGTGTTCCACCTGTTTATACTGTAAACATATGCCGATTACATCGCCCTCGATCCATTTCAGAGCCTATGCTCTATAGCACGACCTATAGGCGCTTTCTTGGCCGCAGAGAAACAAGAAAATGTACTTAGTCAGCCAATAGTGAAATTTGGTTGTATCTCTCTTTTCGAGAGTTCTACCAGTTTATACTTTAAACCTATGGCGAGCACCTCGCGGTCGATACTCCGCTAAATTCACTTCGTAGCCTCTACTCTATAGCGCGACCGATTGGCGATCTGTTTGCCGCAGAGAAACAAGAAAATGTACTTAGGAAACGCATTATAGTGATATTTGGTTGCATCTATCTTTTCGAGGGTTCTACCTGTTTATACTGTAAACATATAGCGAGCACCTCGCGGTCGATCCGCCGCTAAATTCACTTCGTAGCCTATACTCTATAGCGCGACCGATGCTAGATCTGTTGGCCACAGAAAAACAAGAAAATGTACTTAGGAAACGCATTATAGTGATATTTGGTTGCATCTATCTTTTCGAGGGTTCTACCTGTTTATACTGTAAACATATAGCGAGCACCTCGCGGTCGATCCGCCGCTAAATTCACTTCGTAGCCTATACTCTATAGCGCGACCGATGCTAGATCTGTTGGCCACAGAAAAACAAGAAAATGTACTTAGGAAGCGCATTATAGTGATATTTGGTTGTATCTTTCTTTTCGAGAGTTTTACCTGTTTATACTGTAAACATATGGCGAGCACCTCGCGGTCGATCCGCCGCCAAATTCACTTCGTAGCCTATACTCTATAGAGCGACCGATGGGCGATCTGTTTGCCGCAGAGAAACAAGAAAATGTACTTAGGAAACGCATTATAGTGATATTTGGTTGTATCTATCTTTTCGAGGGTTCTACATGTTTATACTGTAAACATATGGCGAGCACCTGGCGGTCAATCCGCCGCTAAATTCACTTCGTAGCCTATACTCTATAGCGCGACCGATGGGTGATCTGTTGGCCGCTGAGTAACAGTAAAATGTGCTTAACAAGCAGGTTATAGTAATATTTGGTTGTGTCTTTCTTTTCGAGAGCGCTACCTGTTAATACTGTAAACATATGGCGAGCACCTCGCGGTCGATCCGCCGCTAAATTCACTTCGTAGCCTATACTCTACAGCGCGACCGATGGGCGCTCTGTTGGCCGTAGAGAAATAAGAAAGTGAACTTAGGAAGCGCATTAGAGTGATATTTGGTTGTATCTTTCTTTTCGAGAGTTTTACCTGTTTATACTGTAAACATACGGCGAGCACCTCGCGGTCGATCCGCCGCTAAATTCACTTCGTAGCCTATACTCTATAGCGCGACTGATGCTAGATCTGTTGGGCACAGAAAAACAAGAAAATGTACTTAGGAAGCGCATTATAGTGATATTTGGTTGTATCTTTCTTTTCGAGAGTTTTACCTGTTTCTACTGTAAACATACGGCGAGCACCTCGCGGTCGATCCGCCGCTAAATTCACTTCGTAGCCTATGCTCTATAGCACGACCGATGGGCGCTCTGTTGGCCGCAGAGAAACAAGAAAATGTACTTAGGAAACGCATTATAGTGACATGTGGTTGTATCTATCTTTTCGAGAGTTCTACCAGTTTATACTTTAGTCCTATGGCGAGCACCTCGCGGTCGATCCGCCGCTAAATTCACTTCGTAGCCTATACTCTACAGAGCGACCGATGGGCGATCTGTTTGCCGCAGAGAAACAAGAAAATGTACTTAGGAAACGCATTATAGTGATATTTGGTTGTATCTATCTTTTCGAGAGTTCTACCTGTTTATGCTGTAAACATATGGCGAGCACCTCGTGGTCGATCCGCCCCTAAATTCACTTCTTAGCCTATACTCTATAGAGCGACCGATGGGCGCTATGTTGGCCGTAGAGTAACAAGAAAATGTACATAGGAAACGCATTATAGTGATATTTGGTTGTGTCTTTCTTTTCGAGAGTTCTACCTGTTTATAATGTAAACATATGGCGAGCACATGGCGGTCGATCCGCCGCTAAATTCACTTCGTAGCCTATATTCTATAGCGCGACCGATGGCTGATCTGTTGGCCGCAGAGAAACAACAAAATGTACATAGGAAGCGCATTATAGTGATATTTCGTTGTATCTTTCTTTTCGAGAGTTCTACCTGTTTATAATGTAAACATATGGCGAGCACATCGCGGTCGATCCGCCGCTAAATTCACTTCGTAGCCTATACTCTATAGCGCGACCGATGGCTGATCTGTTGGCCGCAGAAAAACAAGAAAATGTACTTAGGAAGCGCATTATAGTGATCTTTGGTTGTATCTTTTTTTTTTTAGAGTTCTACCAGTTTACACGTTAAACATATGGCGAGCACCTCGCCGTCGATCCACCGGTAAATTCAATTCGTAGCCTACACTCTATAGCGCGACCGATGGGCGATCTGTAGGCCGCAGAGAAACAAGAAAATGTACTTAGGAAACGCATTATAGTGATATTTGGTTGTATCTTTCTTTTCGAGGGTTCCACCTGTTTATACTGTAAACATATGGCGAGCACCTCGCGGTCGATCCGCCGCTAAATTCACTTCGTAGCCTATACTCTATAGCGCGACCGTTGGGTGATCTGTTGGCCGCTGAGTAACAAGCAAATTACTTAGGAAGCACATTATAATGATATTTGGTTGTATCTTTCTTTTCGAGAGTTCTACCTGTTTATAGTGTAAACATATGGTGAGCATCTCGCGGCCGATCGGCAGCTAGATTCACTTCGTAGCCTATAGTCTATAGCATGACAGATGGGCGCTCTGTTTGCCGCAGAGAAACTAGATGTACTTAGGAAACGCATTATAGTGACATTTGGTTGTATCTTTCTTTTCGAGAGTTCTACCTGTTTATACTGTAAACATATGGCGAGCACCTCGCGGTCGATCCACCGCTAAATTCACTTCTTAGCCTATATTCTATAGCGCCACCTATGGGCACTCTGTTGGCCGCAGAGAAACAAGAACCCCACAGAGGCGTCTGCGTCAGCAGGCGTTTGGTGTGTTGCGACACCACTTTCCTGAGCACACGAGGGTTGGACCATCCCGCGTGTAGCCGTGCGCGGCTTTGCCGTGTCTGGGGAAAGGGGGATCCTGGGGGCTGAGCCGATGCCGGGTGTTTGGACCTTTAAGGCCCCCCGGCGGAGGCAACACACCTCTTTGGCCTCTGCTTCGCATAGACGGCACCTCCAGACTGACCCACCTGGAGGAAATCGGCAGTCGCCTTTTCCTGTCCTCCTCCCCATTCTTCGTCTTTCTCTCCCACTTTTACATCTTTCCTGTCTTTTCTTCACTTCTTATCACTTCCGAGTATCCTGGCGGCAAGGGTTAACTTGGTGTGCTATGATCTACCTTGATTATAACATATGTGGTTATAGTAACAATGTACTGTTGGCATGGCAGGGCTTGCTTCACAACAATCTCTTCCGTGTCCCCTCGTTGGGCTCGGTGGTGGGTGACTGGCATTGATACCGAAGAAACAATACATTTCATGGGACCCTCGAAACCCTTCTTACCTGATCGCCCTCCGAAAAGGGGGCGCACCGATGCTACATTTAAATTCTTTCTGAAGAAACGAGACACATTCCTCAAGTATAATGTAATTCACTGTGAAAACACTGACAAAAAAGCGACAAACATTTCTCCCTTCTTGGTGTCAAAATGCCTCACGGAGGTCATTGGAAGAGGCTACAAAGCCACCAAGATGGCCAGTGGGGACCTTCTGATTGAAGTGAAAGACAAACCACAGTACGAGAAATATAGGAAACCTGGTGGCATTTGGCGATAAAACGATATCTATTAGTCCACATCGAACAATGAACACCGTCAAGGGTGTGGTCTCAGACGACGACCTCATGAATTTGACTGATGCAGAACTCTTGAATGGATGGAAAGAAGAAAACGTTATACATGTACAACGCATAAAAATCAGGCGCGATAACAAAGAACTACCAACCAAACACCTAATACTTACTTTTGGCTCTAGCACACTCCCGGATGCCATAGAAACAGGCTACCTCAAACTTCGTGTAAGACCTTACATTCCAAATCCTCGACGCTGCTACAAGTGTGAGAGATTTGGTCATGCCTCTCAAAGCTGCCGAGGACGACTGACTTGTGCGAAATGTGCTATAAAAGACCACTCTGCTGTTGATTGTACTGCTGAGGCCCATTGCGCAAACAGCGATGGCAGCCACCCGGCATATTCTAGATCTTGCGAAGCCTGGAAAAAAGAAAAAGAGATAATTACTATCAAGGTCAAAGAGAATATCAGTTTCCGGGAAGCACGTCAACGTATTTCACCTTCATTTGCAATGAAAAGTTCGTTTGTCGAAGTGGTGCAACAGGGGGCAGCACCACGACGGATCCCGGCGGTCACCCAAGGCACGCGCGGCCTACTGAGGCGATCGCCAACCGCCCCCACGGTGTGAGCAGCTGAGGCTGCCCTACCCTCTTTGAAATCGGTCACACCGGCGACCTCTACCAGCGCTGGCATCACTCTTCGCAGCGCAGAGGCTATGGAGGATCCATCACCCTCCGGGCAGCTGAGGCCACAGCCTTCGTCCCTCGAGGCGAAGACAACACGACGTACACATCGCTCGTTAGAGCGACTGTCCAGCGCTTCGCAAGAAGCTATGGACACTACCCCAAGCAAGGTGGGGCAGCAGCCACCTAAGGAGCGACGAAATTCTTCGGACCGCTCCAGAAAAGACAGAACCAAAATTACAAGGCCGGAAGCGGCTCTGTAGGCTAAACACCTTCTTTTTCTTACGCACAGCACCAAATTAACTTCAATATGGACACTATAATTATGCAGTGGAACGTCCGAGGTCTCCTGAGAAACCTTGATGATGTTCAAGAGCTTCTCTGCCAACTCACTCCAAAAGTGCTGTGCGTACAAGAAACCCATCTTAAGTCTAAACACACTAACTTTCTTCGTCAACATATCATGTTTCGTAAAGATCGTGATGATGCCATCGCGTCATCTGGCGGTGTAGCCACTATACTCGATAAAGGTATAGCGTGTCAACATCTACAACTACAAACGCCCCTAGAGGCAGTGGCCGTTCGAGCCATACTTCTATGCAAACTTATTGCCGTCTGCTCTCTGTATATACCCCCGCACTATCAGCTCCATAAACATGAATTCTATGCATTAATAGATCAATTACCCCAACCCTATTTGGTTCTAGGAGATTCTAGGTGACTCTCATTGCGATGTGCGAGGTCGACTGATTGAACAGTTTCTCTTTTCTTCTGGTTCATGTCTTTTGAATAGTAAGGCACCTACATATCATAATACTGCACATAAAACCTATTCCTCTATAGACCTCAGTATTGCATCTCCCACTATTTTACCTGATCTTAAATGGAGTGTTATTAGAAATCCGTACGGGAGCGACCATTTCCCGATAGTTCTGTCTACACCGAAGATGAATGAATGTCCCCCACAGTTTCCTCGGTGGAAAACTGATTCAGCCAACTGGGAACAGTTCCAGAAAATCACTCTCATATCGTGGGCTGACATCTGTGCTCTAAGCCTGGAAGCTGCGGTTGAATACAGTACGTCACCTTTTTTTCTGATTGATGCCGCAACCAAATGTATCCCAGAAACAAAGGAATCATCTAACAAGCGCCGTGTTCCGTGGTGGAACGAGGAGTGTCGTAACGCGCGTAAAAAGCAGAACAAAGCATGGGGGTTGCTCCGCGATTCTCCGACGGCAGAAAACCTTGTTCATTTCAAGCACGTCAAATCTCAGGGAAGGAGAACGCGCCGACAAGCTAGAAGAGAGAGTTGGCAAAAATATATATCAGGAATTAACTCTCACACGGATGAGACAAAGGTCTGGAATAGAGTGCACAGAATAAAAGGTCGACAACCTTACTCGCTACCTTTAG
The DNA here is from genome assembly GCF_050947875.1 of Dermacentor variabilis. Lineage (NCBI taxonomy): Eukaryota > Metazoa > Arthropoda > Arachnida > Ixodida > Ixodidae > Dermacentor > Dermacentor variabilis. The sequence continues at coordinate 5,993,223 of NC_134576.1, read as the reverse complement.
TAAATACACAGGGAAATAACATGGAAGACCAGGCGAACTTTCTAGGCGCACATTTTGAACGCATATCCAGTTCGTCGCACTACGCTGACACATTTCAAACACAAAAACACGAATAGAACGGCAGAAATTAGTACGGAAAAGTGAAAAACGTCAGGTATACAGTAGACCATTTGGCATAGCGGAGCTTCAAGCAGCACTAAACGGCTGCAACAAATCTGCCCCAGGCTCTGACCGCATAATATATGAAATGTTAAAGCACTTGCCATCTGAAACACAAAATACCCTTCTCTTCCTTTACAATGGTATATGGTCTTCCGGCCAGATTCCCTCTGTCTGGAAAGAGGCCATTATATTTCCCATTCTGAAACAGGATAAGGACCCCTCCTTGGCAAACAGTTATAGGCTGATAGCGTTGACAAGCTGCCTATGCAAACTCTTTGAAAAGATGGTGAATAAACGCTTGCTCCACTATCTTGAAACCAACAAAATATTAGACCCATACCAATGCGGTTTCAGAGAAGGTAGGTCGACGACAGACCAGCTTGTCCGCATGGAAATGTACATCCGTGAAGCCTTTATCCACAAACAGCTTGTCGTATCTGTATTCCTTGATATGAAAAAGGCGTATGACACTACGTGGCGCTTCGGGATCCTTCGGGATCTTTCTGGAATGGGTATACGTGGCAACTTGCTGACCATTATTGAGAGCTACCTGTCTGACAGAACGTTTCATGTTAGAGTTGGCAATGTGCAGTCACCATCATTCGTACAAGAGACAGGTGTACCGCAGGGTGGAGTGCTGAGTTGTACGCTCTTTATTGTGAAAATGAACTCCTTACATACCATCATACCTCGCACACTCTTTTACTCGGTTTATGTAGACGATGTACAGATAGCTTTTAGATCATGCAATCTTAGCATCTGCGAGAGACAGCTACATCTTGGCCTAAACAAACTCTCAAAGTGGTCAGAAGAAAATGGTTTTAAATTTAACCCTCAAAAAAGCACATGTGTTGTCTTCTCAAACACGAGAGGCATATCACCAGGACCCACTATTCACCTTAATGGACATCGACTGTCGGTCAGCCTTGAACACAAATTTTTAGGTATTATCTTGCACACAAAACTTAATTTTATTCCGCATTTAAAATATCTCAAACCGAAGTGCCTAAAGACAATGAACCTGCTGAAGCTACTTTCTCGAACAAACTGGGGAACTGACAGGAGGTGTTTGCTTAGCCTATATAGGAGCCTTGTACGATCACGCCTCGACTGTGGAGCTGTGGTGTACCAATCCGCATCGGATAGTGCTCTCAGAATTCTCGACCCAGTCCGCAATCTAAGCATACGGCTGGCAACAGGCGCATTTAGGACAAGTCCTGTGGAAAGTCTTTATGTGGAGGCAAACGAATGGTTGTTACATCTGCGCAGAACGTATCTAAGCTTCTCCTACTTTGTAAGATGTAAATCGAATAACGAACATCCGTGTTACACAACTGTAGTTGACTTGTCTTCTGCAAGACTTCACCGTAACCGCCCATCTGTGTGAGCTCCTCTGTCTTTGCGCTTAGAACAACTGGCTCATGAAACTGGTATTCAACATCGAGAAACAGTCCTAATGACTCCCACTAACATTGCACCACCTTGGGAATGGCAGAATATCCAATGTGATATGTCTTTCGTAGCATTAACAAAACATGCGCCTGAGGTACACATACATTCACACTTCCTCGAACTCCAGGCGAAGTACTCCTGCGCGGAGTTTTATACAGACGCTTCAAAGTCTACTTAAGGTGTAGCTTATGCAGCTCTCAGACCGTCATTCTCAACGTCCGGTGCACTAAACCCAAACACCAGCATTTTCACAGCGGAGGCATACGCGATTCTCTCTGCTGTGAAACATTTAAAACAAACAGGTATAATAAAGGCTGTCATATTCACAGATTCATTAAGCGTTGTTAGTGGCATATCAAGTCTACGAAAACACAAAAACCCTATCCTTAATCAACCCTACAACCTTCTATGCTCCGCATACATGTCGAACCAAATAATTGTTCTTTGTTGGGTGCCTGGCCTAGAGGCCTAGAGGGCAACGTAGCTACTGACGAAAGGGCTACATCTGTAGTTTTTTGTGATGAAGACTTCAATATACCGGTACCCTACACAGATTTTAAGCCTTTTTTACAGTATAAACTACGGAAATATTGGCAAAGGCAATGGCACACTCAGGTATCCAACAAACTGCACCTAATCAAACCAAAGATAGGGAACTGGATCTCTGAGAAAACAACAAGACACCAGGAAGTACTGCTCTGTAGATTAAGAATTGGGCATACCTATAGCACTCATTCGTATATTCTTACTGGAACTAACCCTCCAACATGCACTAGGTGTGGCAGTAGACTTACAGTCCTACATGTTCTCGTTGAGTGCCCATTATTAGAAATGGAGAGAAAAAAGTTCTTCCCTTTTTTATACCATCGTAATGTACCTTTACACCCAGTCTTCTTTTTAGGCAATGAACCTCTATATAATTTTAAATTAGTACTCAAGTTCTTAGAAGAAACAAATACCATAGACATTATTTGGCCAGGCTATTTGTAGCACAGCCTCTGCCTAGAGGCTGTAGCTGCAATGAAATCACTTACAGAGCCCAAGCCTCGCAGCCCTTACGTTGAAGGGCTCCGCAGAGGCACTGGTGCTGCTATAAATTAACATGTCTTAGTATCTAATCCTTCACAACGTACTTTTACAACCAGAGGACTCACTTTTCATTGCATTATTTTAATAGATGCATATTTTACACCATTTACAGCGAATATTTTAGGCCAATATACAGCCACTCGATTACCGCCATATTCATCGATACTCAGTGCCATTCATCACCAAATGTCATGGCGCTCTTTGGCCATTCCTGGCCCTTGCGCCAAGAAACAATATCCATCAATCAAGAAACAAGAAAATGTACTTAGGAAGCGCATTATAGGGATATTTGGTTGCATCTTTCTTTTCGAGGGTTCTACCTGTTTATGCTGTAAACATATGGCGAGCACCTCGCGGTCTATCCGCCGCTAAATTCAATTCGTAGCCTATACTCTATAGTGCGACAGATGGGCGCTCTGTTGGCCGCATAGAAACAAGAAAATGTACTTAGGAAGCGCATTATAGTGATATTTGGTTGTATCTTTCTTTTCGAAAGTTCTACCTGTTTATACTGAAATCATATGAAGAGCACCTCGCGGTCGATTCACCGCTAAATTCACTTCGTTGCCTATACTCTATAGCGCGACCGATGGGCGATCTGTTGGCGGCAGAGTAACAAGAAAATGTACTTAGGAAACACATAATAGAGATATTTGGTTGTATCTTCCTTTTCGAGAGCTCTACCTGTTTATAATGTAAACATATGGCGATTAGATCGCGGTCGATTCATTTCGTAGCCTATGCTCTATAGCACGACCTATGGGCGCTTTGTTGGCCGCAGAGAAACAAGAAAATGTACTTAGTAAGCGCATTATAGTGATATTTGGTTGTATCCCTCTTTTGGAGAGTTCTACGTGTTTTTACCGTAAACATATCGCCAGCACCTCGCGGTCGATCCGCCGATAAAATCACTTGATAGCCTATACTCTATAGCGCGACAGATGGCGCTCTGTTAGCCGCAGAGTAACAAGAAAATGTACTTAGGAAACGCATTATAGTGATATTTGGTTGTATCTTTCTTTTCGAGTGTTCCACCTGTTTATACTGTAAACATATGCCGATTACATCGCCCTCGATCCATTTCAGAGCCTATGCTCTATAGCACGACCTATAGGCGCTTTCTTGGCCGCAGAGAAACAAGAAAATGTACTTAGTCAGCCAATAGTGAAATTTGGTTGTATCTCTCTTTTCGAGAGTTCTACCAGTTTATACTTTAAACCTATGGCGAGCACCTCGCGGTCGATACTCCGCTAAATTCACTTCGTAGCCTCTACTCTATAGCGCGACCGATTGGCGATCTGTTTGCCGCAGAGAAACAAGAAAATGTACTTAGGAAACGCATTATAGTGATATTTGGTTGCATCTATCTTTTCGAGGGTTCTACCTGTTTATACTGTAAACATATAGCGAGCACCTCGCGGTCGATCCGCCGCTAAATTCACTTCGTAGCCTATACTCTATAGCGCGACCGATTGGCGATCTGTTTGCCGCAGAGAAACAAGAAAATGTACTTAGGAAACGCATTATAGTGATATTTGGTTGCATCTATCTTTTCGAGGGTTCTACCTGTTTATACTGTAAACATATAGCGAGCACCTCGCGGTCGATCCGCCGCTAAATTCACTTCGTAGCCTATACTCTATAGCGCGACCGATTGGCGATCTGTTTGCCGCAGAGAAACAAGAAAATGTACTTAGGAAACGCATTATAGTGATATTTGGTTGCATCTATCTTTTCGAGGGTTCTACCTGTTTATACTGTAAACATATAGCGAGCACCTCGCGGTCGATCCGCCGCTAAATTCACTTCGTAGCCTATACTCTATAGCGCGACCGATGCTAGATCTGTTGGCCACAGAAAAACAAGAAAATGTACTTAGGAAACGCATTATAGTGATATTTGGTTGCATCTATCTTTTCGAGGGTTCTACCTGTTTATACTGTAAACATATAGCGAGCACCTCGCGGTCGATCCGCCGCTAAATTCACTTCGTAGCCTATACTCTATAGCGCGACCGATGCTAGATCTGTTGGCCACAGAAAAACAAGAAAATGTACTTAGGAAGCGCATTATAGTGATATTTGGTTGTATCTTTCTTTTCGAGAGTTTTACCTGTTTATACTGTAAACATATGGCGAGCACCTCGCGGTCGATCCGCCGCCAAATTCACTTCGTAGCCTATACTCTATAGAGCGACCGATGGGCGATCTGTTTGCCGCAGAGAAACAAGAAAATGTACTTAGGAAACGCATTATAGTGATATTTGGTTGTATCTATCTTTTCGAGGGTTCTACATGTTTATACTGTAAACATATGGCGAGCACCTGGCGGTCAATCCGCCGCTAAATTCACTTCGTAGCCTATACTCTATAGCGCGACCGATGGGTGATCTGTTGGCCGCTGAGTAACAGTAAAATGTGCTTAACAAGCAGGTTATAGTAATATTTGGTTGTGTCTTTCTTTTCGAGAGCGCTACCTGTTAATACTGTAAACATATGGCGAGCACCTCGCGGTCGATCCGCCGCTAAATTCACTTCGTAGCCTATACTCTACAGCGCGACCGATGGGCGCTCTGTTGGCCGTAGAGAAATAAGAAAGTGAACTTAGGAAGCGCATTAGAGTGATATTTGGTTGTATCTTTCTTTTCGAGAGTTTTACCTGTTTATACTGTAAACATACGGCGAGCACCTCGCGGTCGATCCGCCGCTAAATTCACTTCGTAGCCTATACTCTATAGCGCGACTGATGCTAGATCTGTTGGGCACAGAAAAACAAGAAAATGTACTTAGGAAGCGCATTATAGTGATATTTGGTTGTATCTTTCTTTTCGTGAGTTTTACCTGTTTCTACTGTAAACATACGGCGAGCACCTCGCGGTCGATCCGCCGCTAAATTCACTTCGTAGCCTATGCTCTATAGCACGACCGATGGGCGCTCTGTTGGCCGCAGAGAAACAAGAAAATGTACTTAGGAAACGCATTATAGTGACATGTGGTTGTATCTATCTTTTCGAGAGTTCTACCAGTTTATACTTTAGTCCTATGGCGAGCACCTCGCGGTCGATCCGCCGCTAAATTCACTTCGTAGCCTATACTCTACAGAGCGACCGATGGGCGATCTGTTTGCCGCAGAGAAACAAGAAAATGTACTTAGGAAACGCATTATAGTGATATTTGGTTGTATCTATCTTTTCGAGGGTTCTACCTGTTTATACTGTAAACATATGGCGAGCACCTGGCGGTCGATCCGCCGCTAAATTCACTTCGTAGCCTATACTCTATAGCGCGACCGATGGGTGATCTGTTGGCCGCTGAGTAACAGTAAAATGTGCTTAACAAGCAGGTTATAGTAATATTTGGTTGTATCTTTCTTTTCGAGAGCGCTACCTGTTAATACTGTAAACATATGGCGAGCACCTCGCGGTCGATCCGCCGCTAAATTCACTTCGTAGCCTATACTCTATAGCGCGACCGATGGGCGCTCTTTTGGCCGCAGAGAAACAAGAAAATGTACTTAGGAAGCGCATTATAGTGAAATTTGGTTGTATCTTTCTTTTCGATAGTTTCACCTGGTTACACTGTAAACATATGGCGATCACATCGCGGTCGATTCATTTCGTAGCCTATGCCCTACAGCGCGACCGATGGGCGCTCTGTTGGCCGTAGAGAAACGAGAAAGTGAACTTAGGAAGGGCATTAGAGTGATATTTGGTTGTATCTTTCTTTTCGAGAGTTCTACCTGTTTATACTGTAAACATATGGCGAGCACCTCGCGGTCGATCCGCCGCTAAATTCACTTCGTAGCCTATACTCTATAGCGCGACTGATGCTAGATCTGTTTGCCGCAGAGAAACAAGAAAATGTACTTAGGAAACGCATTATAGTGATATTTGGTTGTATCTATCTTTTCGAGGGTTCTACCTGTTTATACTGTAAACATATGTCGAGCACCTGGCGGTCGATCCGCCGCTAAATTCACTTCGTAGCCTATACTCTACAGCGCGACCGATGGGCGCTCTGTTGGCCGTAGAGAAACAAGAAAGTGAACTTAGGAAGCTCATTGGAGTGATATTTGGTTGTATCTTTCTTTTCGAGAGTTCTACCTGTTTATAGTGTAAACATATGGCGAGCACCTCGCGGTCGATCCGCCGCTAAATTCACTTCTTAGCCTACACTCTATAGCGCGACCAATGCTAGATCTGTTGGCCACAGAAAAACAAGAAAATGTACTTAGGAAGCGCATTATAGTGATATTTGGTTGTATCTTTCTTTTCGAGAGTATTACCTGTTTATACTGTAAACATACGGCGAGCACCTCGCGGTCGATCCGCCGCTAAATTCACTTCGTAGCCTATACTCTATAGCGCGACCGATGGGCGCTCTCATGGCCGCAGAGAAACAAGTAAATGTACTTAGGAAGCGCATTATAGTGACATTTGGTTGCATCTTTCTTTTCGAGAATTCTACCTCTTTATACTGTAAACATATGGCGAGCACCTCGCGGTCGATCCGCCGCTAAATTCACTTCGTAGCCTATACTCTATAGCGCGACCGATGGGCGCTCTCATGGCCGCAGAGAAACAAGTAAATGTACTTAGGAAGCGCATTATAGTGATATTTGGTTGTATCTTTCTTTTCGAGAGTTTTACCTGTTTATACTGTAAACATACGGCGAGCACCTCGCGGTCGATCCGACGCTAAATTCACTTCGTAGCCTATACTCTATAGCGCGACGGATGGGCGATCTATTGGCAGCAGCGAAACAAGAAAATGTACTTAGGAAGCACATTATAGTGAAATTTGGTTGTATCTATCTTTTCGAGGGTTCTACCTGTTTATACTGTAAACATATGGCGAACACCTCGCGGTCGATCCGCCGCTAAATTCACTTCCTAGCCTATACTCTATAGCGCGACCGATGGGTGATCTGTTGGCCGCTGAGTAACAGTAAAATGTGCTTAAGAAGCATGTTATAGTGATATTTGGTTTTATCTTTCTTTTCTAGAGCTCTACCTGTTTATACTGTAAGCATATGGCGAGCACCTCGCGGTCGATCCGCCGCTAAGTTCACTTCGTAGCCAATACTCTACAGCGCGACCGATGGGCGCTCTGTTGGCCGTAGAGAAACAAGGAAGTGTACATAAGAAGCGCATTAGAGTGATATTTGGTTCTATATTTCTTTTCGATAGTTTCACCCGTTTACACTGTAAACGTATGGCGATCACATCGCGGTCGATTCATTTCGTAGCCTATGCCCTATAGCACGACCGATGGGCGCTCTGTTGGCCGCAGAGAAACAAGAAAATGTACTTAGGAAGCGCATTATAGTGACATTTGGTTGCATCTTTCTTTTCGAGAATTCTACCTCTTTATACTGTAAACATATGGCGAGCACCTCGCGGTCGATCCACAGACAAATTCACTTCGTATCCTATACTCTATAGCGCGAACGATGGCCGATCTGTTGCCCGCAGTGAAACAAGAAAATGTACTTAGGAAACGCATTATAGTGATATTGGGCTGTATCTTTCTTTTCGAGAGTTCTACTTGTTTACACTGTAAACATATGGCCATCACATCGCGGTCGATTCATTTCGTAGCCTAGGCCCTATAGCACGACCGATGGGCGCTCTGTTGGCCGCAGAGAAACAAGAAAATGCACTTAGGAAGCGCATTATAGTGATATTTGGTTGTATCATTCTTTTCGAGAGTTCTACCTGTTTATAGTGTAAACATATGGCGAGCATCTCGTGGTCGATCCGACGCTAAATTCACTTCGTAGCCTATACTATATAGCGCGACCGATGGGCGCTCTGTTGGCCGCAGAGAAACAAGAAAATATACTTAGGAAGCAGATTATAGTGAAATTTGGTTGTATCTTTGTTTTCGAGAGTTCTACCAGTTTATACTTTAAACATATTGCGAGCAACTCGCGGTCGTTCCGCCGCTAAATTCACTTCGTAGCCTGTACTCTATAGCGCGACCGATGGGCGATCTGTTTGCCGCAGAGAAACAAGAAAATGTACTTAGGAAACGCATTATAGTGGTATTTGGTTGTATCTATCTTTTCGAGGGTTCTACCTGTTTATACTGTAAACATATAGCGAACACCTCGCGGTCGATCCGCCGCTAAATTCACTTCGTAGCCTATACTCTATAGCGCGACGGATGGGCGCTCTTTTGGCCGCAGAGAAACAAGAAAATGTACTTAGGAAGCGCATTATAGTGAAATTTGGTTGCATCTTTCTTTTCGAGAATTCTACCTCTCTATACTGTAAACATATGGCGAGCACCTCGCGGTCGATCCACAGCCAAATTCACTTCGTATCCTATACTCTATAGCGCGAACGATGGCCGATCTGTTGCCCGCAGTGAAACAAGAAAATGTAGTTAGGAAGCGCATTTTAGTGATATTGGGCTGTATCTTTCTTTTCGAGAGTTCTACTTGTTTACACTGTAATCATATGGCGATCACATCGCGGTCGATTCATTTCGTAGCCTAGGCCCTATAGCACTACCGATGGGCGCTCTGTTGGCCGCAGAGAAACAAGAAAATGCACTTAGGAAGCGCATTATAGTGATATTTGGTTGTATCTTTCTTTTCGAGAGTTCTACCTGTTTATAGTGTAAACATATGGCGAGCACCTCGCGGTCGATCCACAGCCAAATTCACTTCGTATCCTATACTCTATAGCGCGAACGATGGCCGATCTGTTGCCCGCAGTGAAACAAGAAAATGTAGTTAGGAAGCGCATTATAGTGATATTGGGCTGTATCTTTCTTTTCGAGAGTTCTACTTGTTTACACTGTAATCATATGGCGATCACATCGCGGTCGATTCATTTCGTAGCCTAGGCCCTATAGCACTACCGATGGGCGCTCTGTTGGCCGCAGAGAAACAAGGAAATGCACTTAGGAAGCGCATTATAGTGATATTTGGTTGTATCTTTCTTTTCGAGAGTTCTACCTGTTTATAGTGTAAACATATGGCGAGCATCTCGTGGTCGATCCGACGCTAAATTCACTTCGTAGCCTATACTATATAGCGCGACCGATGGGCGCTCTGTTGGCCGCAGAGAAACAAGAAAATGTACTTAGGAAGGGCATTATAGTGATATTTGTTTGTATCTTTCTTTTCGAGAGTTCTAGCTGTTTATGCTGTAAACATATGGCGTGCACCTCCCTGTCGATACGCCGCTAAATTCACTTCCTAGCCTATACTCTATAGTGCGACCGATGGGCGATCTGTTTGCCGCAGAGAAACAAGAAAATGTACTTACGAAACGTATTATAGTGATATTTGGTTGTGTCTTTCTTTTCGAGAGTTCTACCTGTTTATACTTTAAACATAAGCCGAGAACCTCGCGGTCGATCCGCCGCTAAATTCACTATGTAGCCTATACTCTATAGTGCGACCGATGCTAGATCTGTTGGCCGCAGAAAAACAAGAAAATGTACTTAGGAAACGCATTATAGTGATATTTGGTTGTATCTATCTTTTCGAGGGTTCTACCTGTTTATACTGTAAACATATGGCGAACACCTCGCGGTCGATCCGCCGCTAAACTCACTTCGTAGCCTATACTCTATAGCGCGACCGATGGGTGATCTGTTGGCCGCTGAGTAACAGTAAAATGTGCTTAAGAAGCATGTTATAGTGATATTTGGTTGTATCTTTCTTTTCTAGAGCTCTACCTGTTTATACTGTAAGCATATGGCGAGCACCTCGCGCTCGATCCGCCGCTAAATTCACTTCGTAGCCTATACTCTACAGCGCGACCGATGGGCGCTTTGTTGGCCGTAGAGAAACAAGAAAGTGTACATAAGAAGCGCATTAGAGTGATATTTGGTTCTATCTTTCTTTTCGAGAGTTCTACCAGTTCTTACTTTAAACATTTGGCGAGCACCTCCCTGTCGATCCGCCGCTAAATTCACTTCGTAGCCTATACTCTATAGCGCGACCGATGGGCGCCCTTTTGGCGGCCGAGAAACAAGAAAATGTACTTAGGAAGCGCATTATAGTGACATTTGGTTGTAGCTCTCTTTTCGAGAATTCTAACTGTTTTTACTGTAAACATATGGCGAGCACCACGCGGTCGATACGCCGCTAAATTCACTTCGTAGCCTATACTCTATAGCGCGACCGATGGGCGCTCTGTTCGCCGTAGAGAAACAAGAAAGTGTACTTCAGAAGCGCATTAGAGTGATATTTGGTTGTATCTTTCTTTTCGAGAGTTCTACGCACGTTGTTTTTGCCAAACCACAAGTAAAGCATGCACAAGCGGCTTCTGGCAGAGCGTGCACGTTGACTTCTGACAAACCACGTGCTAAGCACGCCCATGCTGCCCTTATCAGTGCACGCGCATGGATTTGAGCAAACCCTTTGCTAAGCATGCACATGCAGCTTTTGGTAGCACGCGCACGTTGTTTTCTGTTAAACGACTTGTTAAGCATACACATGCAGCTTTTGGTAGCACAAGGACGTTTTTTTCTGCCAAACCACAAGCTCAGCATGCACATGCACCTTTTGCCAGAGCGGGCATGTGGATTACTGCCAAACCACGTGCAAAGCACGCCCATGCTGCTCTTTTCAGTGCACGCGCATGGATTCTGCCAAACCACTCGTTAAGCATGCACATGCATATTTTGGTAGACGCGCACGTTGTTTTCTGCCAAACCGCAAGTTAAGCATGTACAATCTGCTTTTGGCAGAGTGGGCACGTGGATTTCTGTCAAACCACGTGATAAGCACGCCCATGCTGCTCTTTTCAGCGCACGCGCATGGATTTGTGCCAAAGCACTTGTTAATCATGCACATGCATCTTTTGGTTGACGCGCACTTTTCTTTCGGCCAAACCACAAGCTAAGCATGCACATGCAGCTTTTGGCAGCGCGCGCACGTGGATTTCTGCTAAACCACGTGCTAAGCACGCCCATGCTGCTCTTTTGAGCGCACGCCCCTGGATTTTCAAAACCACTTGATACGCTTGAACATATAGCTTTTGATAGCACGCGCACGTTGTTTTCTGCCAAACCACAAGCTAAGCATGCACAAGCAGCTTTTGGCAGAGCGCGCACGTGGATTTCTCCCAAACCACGTGGTAAACACGCCCATGCTGCTCTTTTCAGCACACGCGCATGGATTTGTGCTAAGCCACTGAACATGCAGCTTTTGGTAGCACGCGCACGTTGTTTTCTGCCAAACGACAAGTTAAGCAAGTACATGCAGCTTTTCGCAGCGCACGCACGTGCATTTTTGCGAAATCATGTGTTAAGTACGCCCATGCTGCTCTTTTGAGCACACGCGAATGGATTTGTGCCAAACCACTTGTTAAGTATGCACATGCATATTTTGGTAGACGCGCACGTTGTTTTGTGCCAAACCACAAGTTGAGCATACACATGCTGCTTTTGGCAGAGCACGCACGTGGATTTCTGCCAAACCACGTGCTAAGCAAGCCCGTGCCGCTCTTTTAAGCACACGCGCATATATTTGTGCCAAACCACTTGTTAAGTATGCACATGAATCTTTTGGTAGACGCGCATGTTCTTTTCTGCCAAACCACGTGATAAGCATGCACATGCAGCTTTTGGCAAAGCGCGGATGTGGATTACTGCCAAACTTCGGGTTAAGCACACCCATGCTGCTCATTTCAGTACACGTGCTTGGATTTGCGCCAAACCACTTGTTAAGCATGCACATGCATCTTTTGGTAGACGCGCACGTTGTTTTCTACCAAACCACAATTTAAGCATGCACAATCTGTTTTTGGCAGAGTGGGCACGTGGATTTCTGTCAAACAAGGTGATAAGTACGCCCATGCTGCTATTTTCACGGCGGGCGCATGGATTTTTGCCAAACCACTTGTTAAGCATGCACATGCATCTTTTGGTAGACGCTCGCGTTGTTTTCTACCAAACCACAATTTAAGCATGCACAATCTGTTTTTGGCAGAGTGGGCACGTGGATTTCTGTCAAACCACGGGCTAAGCACGCCCATGCTGCTCTTTTGAGCGCACGCCCCTGGATTTTCCAAACCACTCGATCCGCATGAACATACAGCTTTTGATAGCACGCGCACGTTGGTTTGTGCCAAACCACAAGTTAAGCATGCACATGGAGCTTCTGGCAGAGCGCGCACGTGGATTTCTGCTAAACCACGTGCTAAGCACGCCCATGCTGCTCTTCTCGTCACACGCGCAAAGATTTGTGCCAAACCACTTGTTGAGTACACACATGTATCTTTCGTAGACGCGCATGTTGTTTTCTGTCAAACCACAAGCTAAGCATGCACATGAAGCTTTTGGCAGAGCGCGCACGTGGATTCCTCCAAACGACGCACTAAGTACGCCCATGCTGCTCTTTTCAGTGCACGGGCATGGATTCGTGCCAAATGACTTAAGCATACACATGCATCTTTTGGTGGACGCGCACGTTGTTTTCTGCCAAACTACAAGCTAACCATACACATGCAGCTTTTGGCAGAGCGCGCACGTGGATTTCTGCCAAACCACGTACAAAGTACGCCCATGCTATTTTTTTCAAGCCACGCGCATGGATTTGTCCCAAAGCACTTGTTAAGCATGCACACGCATCTTTTGTTAGACGCGCACGTTGTTTTCTGCCAAGCCACTAGTAAAGCATGCACATGCTACTTTTGGCAGAGCGCGCACGTGGATTTCTGCGAAACCACGGGCTAAGCACGCCCATGCTGCTCTTTTCAGCACACCCGCATAGATTTGTGCCAAACCACTTGTTAAGCATGCACATGCAGTTTTTGGTAGCACGCGCACATTGCTTTATGCAAGCCACAAGCTAAGCATGCACATACAGCTTTTGGCAGAGCACGCACGTGGATTTCTGCGAAGCCACGGACTAAGCACGCCCATGCTGCTCTTTTCAGCACACCCCCATGGATTTCTGCCAAATCACTTATTAAGCATGCACATGCAGCTTTTGGTAGCACGCGCACACTGTTTTATGCAATCCACAAACTCAGCATGCACATGCAGCTTTTGGCAGAGCGCGCACGCGGATTTCTGCCAAACCACGTACTAAATAAGCCCATGCTGCTCTTTTCAGCGCACGGGCATGGATTTGTACCAAAGCACTTGTTAAGCATGCACATGCATGTTTTGGTAGAAGCGCACTTTGTTTTCTGCCAAACCACAAGCTAAGCATGCACTTGCACCTTTTGGCAGCGCGCGCACATGGATTTCTGCTAAACAACGTGCTAAGCACGCACATGCTGCTTTTTCAGCGCAAGCGCATGGATTTGTCCCAAAGCACTTGTTAAGCATGCACACACATCTTTTGTTAAACGCGCACGTTGTTTTCTGCCAAGCCAAAAGTTAAGCATGCACATGCTGCTTTTGGCAGAGCGCGCACGTGGATTTCTGCGAAACCACGGGCTAAGCACGCCCATGCTGCTCTTTTCAGCACACCCGCATGAATTTGTGCCAAACCACTTGTTAAGCATGCGCATGCAGCTTTTGGTAGCACGCGCACATTGTTTTATACAAACCACAAGCTAAGCATGCACATACAGCTTTTGGCAGAGCGCGCACGTGGATTTCTGCCAAACCACGTACTAAATGAGCCCATGCAGCTCTTTTCAGGGCACGGGCATGGATTTGTACCAAAGCACTTGTCAAGCATGCACATGCATCTTTTGGTAGACGCGCACTTTGTTTTCTGCCAAACCACATGCTAAGCATGCACATGCAGTTTTTGGCAGCACGCGCACATGGATTTCTGCTAAACAACGTGCTAAGCACGCGCATGCTGCTTTTTTCAGCGCAAGCGCATGGATTTGTGCCTAACCTCTTTTTGAACCTGCACATGCAGCTTATGGTAGCACGCGCACGCTGTTTTCTGCAAAGCGCAAGCTAAGCATGCACATGCTGCTTTTGGCTGAGCACGCACGTGGATGTCTGCTAAACCACGGGCTAAGCACGCCCATGCTGCTCTTTTCAGCACACCCGCATAGATTTGTGCCAAACCACTTGTTAAGCATGCACATGCAGCTTTTGGTAGCACGCGCACATTGTTTTATGCAAGCCACAAGCTAAGCATGCACATACAGCTTTGGCAGAGCGCGCACGTGGATTTCTGCCAAACCACGTACTAAATAAGCCCATGCTGCTCTTTTCAGGCGACGGGCATGGATTTGTACCAAAGTACTTGTCAAGCATGCACAAGCATCTTTTGGTAGACGCGCACTTTGTTTTCTGCCAAACCACATGCTAAGCATGCACATGCAGCTTTTGGCAGCGCGCGCACATGGATGTCTGCTAAACAACGTGCTAAGCACGCGCATGCTGCTTTTTTCAGCGCAAGCGCATGGATTTGTGCCTAACCTCTTTTTGAGCATGCACATGCAGCTTTTGGTAGCATGCGCACGCTGTTTTCTGCAAACCGCAAGCTAAGCATGCACATGCTGCTTCTGGCAGAGCGCGCACGTGGATTTCTGCGAAACCACGGGCTAAGCACGCCCATGCTGCTCTTTTCAGCACACCGCATGGATGTGTGCCAAACCACTTGTTAAGCATGCACATGCAGCTTTTGGTAGCACGCGCACATTGTTTTATGCAAACCACAAGCTAAGCATGCACATACAGCTTTTGGCAGAGCGCGCACGTGGATTTCTGCAAAAGCACGTACTAAATAAGCCCATGCTGCTCTTTTCAGGCGACGGGCATGGATTTGTACCAAAGTACTTGTCAAGCATGCACAAGCATCTTTTGGTAGACGCGCACTTTGTTTTCTGCCAAACCACATGCTAAGCATGCACATGCAGCTTTTGGCAGCGCGCGCACATGGATTTCTGCTAAACAACGTGCTAAGCACGCGCATGCTGCTTTTTTCAGCGCAAGCGCATGGATTTGTGCCTAACCTCTTTTTGAGCATGCACATGCAGCTTTTGGTAGCACGCGCACGCTGTTTTCTGCAAACCGCAAGCTAAGCATGCACATGCTGCTTCTGGCAGAGCGCGCACGTGGATTTCTGCGAAACCACGGGCTAAGCACGCCCATGCTGCTCTTTTCAGCACACCGCATGGATGTGTGCGAAACCACTTGTTAAGCATGCACATGCAGCTTTTGGTAGCACGCGCACATTGTTTTATGCAAACCACAAGCTAAGCATGCACATACAGCTTTTGGCAGAGCGCGCACGTGGATTTCTGCAAAAGCACGTACTAAATAAGCCCATGCTGCTCTTTTCAGGGCACGGGCATGGATTTGTACCAAAGAACTTGTTAAGCATGCACATGCACCTTTTGGTAGACGCGCACTATGTTTTCTGCCAAACCACAAGCTAAGCATGCACATGCTGCTTTTGGCAGAGCACGCACATGGATTTCTGCTAAACCACGGGCTAAGCACGCCCATGCTGCTCTTTTCAGCACACCCGCATAGATTTGTGCGAAACCACTTGTTAAGCATGCACATACAGTTTTTGGTAGCACGCGCACATTGCTTTATGCAAGCCACAAGCTAAGCATGCACATACAGCTTTTGGCAGAGCGCACACGTGGATTTCTGCCAAACCACGTACTAAATAAGCCCATGCTGCTCTTTTCAGGCCACGGGCATGGATTTGTGCCAAAGTACTTGTCAAGCATGCACAAGCATCTTATGGTAGACGCGCACTTTGTTTTCTGCCAAACCACATGCTAAGCATGCACATGCAGCTTTTGGCAGCGCGCGCACATGGATTTCTGCTAAACAACGTGCTAAGCACGCACATGCTGCTTTTTTCAGCGCAAGCGCATGGATTTGTGCCTAACCTCTTTTTGAGCATTCACATGCAGCTTTTGGTAGCACGCGCACGCTGTTTTCTGCAAACCGCAAGCTAAGCATGCACATGCTGCTTTTGGCAGAGCACGCACGTTGATTTCTGCGAAGCCATGGACGAAGCACGCCCATGCGGCTCTTTTCAGCACACCCGCATGAATTTCTGCCAAATCACTTAGTAAGCATGCACATGCAGCTTTTGGTAGCACGCGCACATTGTTTTATGCAAGCCACAACCTAAGCATGCACATGCAGCTTTTGGCAGAGCACGCACGTGGATTCCTCCAAACCACGGGCTAAGCACGCCCATGCTGCTCTTTTCAGCACACCCGCATGGATTTGTGCCAAACCATTTGTTAAGCATGCGCATGCAGCTTTTGGTAGCACGCGCACATTGTTTTATACAAACCACAAGCTAAGCATGCACATACAGCTTTTGGCAGAGCGCGCACGTGCATTTCTGCCAAACCACGTACTAAATGAGCCCATGCTGCTCTTTTCAGGGCACGGGCATGGATTTGTACCAAAGCACTTGTTAAGCATGCACATGCATGTTTTGGTAGAAGCGCACTTTGTTTTCTGCCAAACCACATGCTAAGCATGCACATGCAGTTTTTGGCAGCACGCGCACATGGATTTCTGCTAAACAACGTGCTAAGCACGCGCATGCTGCTTTTTTCAGCGCAAGCGCATGGATTTGTGCCTAACCTCTTTTTGAACCTGCACATGCAGCTTATGGTAGCACGCGCACGCTGTTTTCTGCAAAGCGCAAGCTAAGCATGCACATGCTGCTTTTGGCTGAGCACGCACGTGGATGTCTGCTAAACCACGGGCTAAGCACGCCCATGCTGCTCTTTTCAGCACACCCGCATAGATTTGTGCCAAACCACTTGTTAAGCATGCACATGCAGCTTTTGGTAGCACGCGCACATTGTTTTATGCAAGCCACAAGCTAAGCATGCACATAGAGCTTTGGCAGAGCGCGCACGTGGATTTCTGCCAAACCACGTACTAAATAAGCCCATGCTGCTCTTTTCAGGCGACGGGCATGGATTTGTACCAAAGTACTTGTCAAGCATGCACAAGCATCTTTTGGTAGACGCGCACTTTGTTTTCTGCCAAACCACATGCTAAGCATGCACATGCAGCTTTTGGCAGCGCGCGCACATGGATTTCTGCTAAACAACGTGCTAAGCACGCGCATGCTGCTTTTTTCAGCGCAAGCGCATGGATTTGTGCCTAACCTCTTTTTGAGCATGCACATGCAGCTTTTGGTAGCACGCGCACGCTGTTTTCTGCAAACCGCAAGCTAAGCATGCACATGCTGCTTCTGGCAGAGCGCGCACGTGGATTTCTGCGAAACCACGGGCTAAGCACGCCCATGCTGCTCTTTTCAGCACACCGCAAGGATGTGTGCCAAACCACTTGTTAAGCATGCACATGCAGCTTTTGGTAGCACGCGCACATTGTTTTATGCAAACCACAAGCTAAGCATGCACATACAGCTTTTGGCAGAGCGCGCACGTGGATTTCTGCAAAAGCACGTACTAAATAAGCCCATGCTGCTCTTTTCAGGCGACGGGCATGGATTTGTACCAAAGTACTTGTCAAGCATACACAAGCATCTTTTGGTAGACGCGCACTTTGTTTTCTGCCAAACCACATGCTAAGCATGCACATGCAGCTTTTGTCAGCGCGCGCACATGGATTTCTGCTAAACAACGTGCTAAGCACGCGCATGCTGCTTTTTTCAGCGCAAGCGCATGGATTTGTGCCTAACCTCTTTTTGAGCATGCACATGCAGCTTTTGGTAGCACGCGCACGCTGTTTTCTGCAAACCGCAAGCTAAGCATGCACATGCTGCTTCTGGCAGAGCGCGCACGTGGATTTCTGCGAAACCACGGGCTAAGCACGCCCATGCTGCTCTTTTCAGCACACCGCATGGATGTGTGCCAAACCACTTGTTAAGCATGCACATGCAGCTTTTCGTAGCACGCGCACATTGTTTTATGCAAACCACAAGCTAAGCATGCACATACAGCTTTTGGCAGAGCGCGCACGTGGATTTCTGCAAAAGCACGTACTAAATAAGCCCATGCTGCTCTTTTCAGGGCACGGGCATGGATTTGTACCAAAGAACTTGTTAAGCATGCACATGCACCTTTTGGTAGACGCGCACTATGTTTTCTGCCAAACCACAAGCTAAGCATGCACATGCTGCTTTTGACAGAGCACGCACATGGATTTCTGCTAAACCACGGGCTAAGCACGCCCATGCTGCTCTTTTCAGCACACCCGCATAGATTTGTGCGAAACCACTTGTTAAGCATGCACATGCAGTTTTTGGTAGCACGCGCACATTGCTTTATGCAAGCCACAAGCTAAGCATGCACATACAGCTTTTGGCAGAGCGCACACGTGGATTTCTGCCAAACCACGTACTAAATAATCCCATGCTGCTCTTTTCAGGCCACGGGCATGGATTTGTGCCAAAGTACTTGTCAAGCATGCACAAGCATCTTATGGTAGACGCGCACTTTGTTTTCTGCCAAACCACATGCTAAGCATGCACCTGCAGCTTTTGGCAGCGCGCGCACATGGATTTCTGCTAAACAATGTGCTAAGCACGCACATGCTGCTTTTTTCAGCGCAAGCGCATGGATTTGTGCCTAACCTCTTTTTGAGCATTCACATGCAGCTTTTGGTAGCACGCGCACGCTGTTTTCTGCAAACCGCAAGCTAAGCATGCACATGCTGCTTTTGGCAGAGCACGCACGTTGATTTCTGCGAAGCCATGGACGAAGCACGCCCATGCGGCTCTTTTCAGCACACCCGCATGAATTTCTGCCAAATCACTTAGTAAGCATGCACATGCAGCTTTTGGTAGCACGCGCACATTGTTTTATGCAAGCCACAACCTAAGCATGCACATGCAGCTTTTGGCAGAGCACGCACGTGGATTCCTCCACACCACGGGCTAAGCACGCCCATGCTGCTCTTTTCAGCACACCCGCATGGATTTGTGCCAAACCATTTGTTAAGCATGCGCATGCAGCTTTTGGTAGCACGCGCACATTGTTTTATACAAACCACAAGCTAAGCATGCACATACAGCTTTTGGCAGAGCGCGCACGTGCATTTCTGCCAAACCACGTACTAAATGAGCCCATGCTGCTCTTTTCAGTGCACGGGCATGGATTTGTACCAAAGCACTTGTCAAGCATGCACATGCATCTTTTGGTAGACGCGCACTTTGTTTTCTGCCAAACCTCATGCTAAGCATGCACATGCAGTTTTTGGCAGCGCGCGCTCATGTATTTCTGCTAAACAACGTGCTAAGCACGCGCATGCTGCTTTTTTCAGCGCAAGCGCATGGATTTGTGCCTAACCTCTTTTTGAGCATGCACATGGAGCTTTTGGAAGCACGCGCACGCTGTTTTCTGCAAACCGCAAGCTAAGCATGCACATGCTGCTTTTGGCTGAGCACGCACGTGGATTTCTGCTAAACCACGGGCTAAGCACGCCCATGCTGCTCTTTTCAGCACACCCACGTAGATTTGTGCCAAACCACTTGTTAAGCATGCACATGCAGCTTTTGGTAGCACGCGCACATTGTTTTATGCAAGCCACAAGCTAAGCATGCACATCAACCTTTTGGCAAAGCGCGCATGTGGATTTCTGCCACAATACCGGTTAAGCACGCCCATGCTGCTCTTTTCAGTACACGCGCATGGATTTGTGCAAAACCACTGGTTAAGCGTGCACATGACTCTTTTTGTAGACGCGCACGTTGTTTTCTGCCAAACCACAAGTTAAGCATGCACATGCAGCTTCTCGCAGCGCGCGCACGTGGATTTCTGCTAAACCACGTGCTAAGCACGCCCATGCTGCTTGCTTTTTTCAGCGCACGCGCATGGTTTTGTGCCAAAGCACTTGTTAAGCATGCAGCTGCAGCTTTTGGTAGCACGGGCACGCGGTTTTCTCCAAAACCACAAGCTAAGCATGCACATGCAGCTTTTGGCAGAGCGCGCGCGTGGATTTCTGCCAAGGCATGTGCTAAGCACGCCCGTGCCGCTCTTTTCAGCACACGCGCATGAATTTTTGCCAAAACACTTGTTCAGCATGAACCTGCAGCTTTTAATAGCACGCCCACGTTGTTTTTGCCAAATGACAAGCTAAGCATGCACATGCAGCTTTTGGCAGAGCCGACACGTGAATTTCTGTCAAACCACGTGCTCAGCACGCCCATGCTGCTCATTTCAGCGCACGCGCATAGATTTGTGCCAAAGCACATGTTGAGCATGCCGCGCACTTTTCTTTCTGCCAAACCACATGCTAAGCATCCACATGCAGCTTTTGGCAGTGCGCGCACGTGGATTTCTGCCAAACCACGTAGTAAGTACGCCCATGCTGCTCTTTTCAGGGCGCGCGCAAAGATTTGTGCCTAAGCACTTGTTAAGCATGCACATGCAGGTTTAGATAGCACGCGCACGTTGTTTTCTGCCAAAAACAAGCTAAGCATGCACATGCAGGTTTTGGTAGCACGCGCACGCTGTTTTCTACCAAACCACAAGCTAAGCATGCACATGAGGCTTTTGGTAGAGCCCGCACGTGGATTTTTGCCAAACCACGTGCTAAGCACGCCCTTGCTGCTCTTTTCAGCACGCACGCATGGATTTTTGCCAAACCACTTTTTAAGCATGCACATGCATCTTTTGGTAGACGCGCACGTTATTTTCTGCCAAACCACGTGATAAGCATGCACATGCACCTTTTGGCAGAGCGCGCATGTGGATTTCTCCCAAACTTCGGGTTAAGCACGCCCATGCTGCTCATTTCAGTACACGTGCTTGGATTTGCGCCGAAGCACTTGTTAAGCATACACATGCATCTTTTTGTAGACGCGCACGTTGTTTTGTACCAAACCACAATTTAAGCATGCACAATCTGTTTTTGGCAGAGTGGGCACGTGGATTTCTGTCAAACCAGGTGATAAGTACGCCCATGCTGCTCATTTCAGCGCACGCGCATTGATTTGGGCCAAAGCACGTGTTAAGCATGACGCGCACTTTTCTTTCTGCCAAACCACAAGCTAGGCATTCAGATGCAGCTTTCGGCAGCGCGCGCACGTGGATTTCTGCCAAACCACAAGCAAAGCATGCACATGCAGCTTTTGGTAGAGCGCGCAAGTGGATTTCTGCCAAACCACAGGCTAATCTCGCCCATGCTGCTCTTTTCAGCACGCGCGCATGAATTTTTGCCAAATCACTTGTTAAGCATGCACATGCATCTTTTGGTAGACGCGCACGTTGTTTTCTACCAAACCACAATTTAACCATGCACAATCTGTTTTTGGCAGAGTGGGCACGTGGATTTCTGTTAAACCAGGTGATAAGTACGCCCATGCTGCTATCTTCAGGGCGAGCACATGGATTTGTGCCAAAGCACTTGTTAAGCATGCACATGCCTCTTTTGGTAGACGCGCACTTTTCTTTCTGCCAAACCACAAGCTAAGCATGCACATGCAGCTTTTGGCAGCGCGCGCAAGTGGATTTCTGCTAAACCACGTGCTAAGCACGCCCATGCTGCTCTTTTGAGCACACGCCCCTGGATTTTCCAAACCACTCGATCCGCATGAACATACAGCTTTTGATAGCACGCGCACGTTGTTTTGTGACAAACCACAAGTTAAGCATGCACATGCTGCTTTTGGCAGAGCGCGCAAGTGGATTTCTGCTAAACCACGTGCCAAGCACGCCCATGCTGCTCTTTTGAGCGCACGCCCCTGGATTTTCCAAACCACTCGATCCGCATGAACACACAGCTTTTGATAGCACTAGCACGTTGTTTTGTGCCAAACCGCAAGTTAAGCATGCACATGCTGCTTTTGGCAGAGCACGCACGTGGATTTCTGCCAAACCACGTGCTAAGCACGCCCGTGCCGCTCTTTTAAGCACACGCGCATATATTTGTGCCAAACCACTTGTTAAGTATGCACATGAATCTTTTGGTAGACACGCACGTTCTTTTCTGCCAAACCACGTGATAAGCATGCACATGCAGCTTTTGGCAAAGCGCGGATGTGGATTACTGCCAAACTTCGGGTTAAGCACACCCATGCTGCTCATTTCAGTACACGCCCCTGGATTTGTGCTAAACCACTTGTTAAGCATGCACATGCCTCTTTTGGTAGACGCGCACGTTGTTTTCTACCAAACCACAAGTTAAGCATGCACAATCTGCTTTTGGCAGAGTGGGCACGTGGATTTCTGTCAAACCACATGATAAGCACGCCCATGCTGCTCTTTTCAGCGCACGCGCATGGATTTGTGCCAAAGCACTTGTTAAGCATGCACATGCATCTTTTGGTTGACGCGAACTTTTCTTTCTGCCAAACCACAAGCTAAGCATGCACATGCAGCTTTTGGCAGCGCGCGCACGTGGATTTCTGCTAAACCACGTGCTAAGCACGCCGATGCTGCTCTTTTGAGCGCACGCCCCTGGATTTTCCAAACCACTTGATACGCATGAACATATAGCTTTTGATAGCACGCGCACGTTGTTTTCTGCCAAACCACAAGCTAAGCATGCACAAGCAGTTTTGGCAGAGCGCGCACCTGGATTTCTGCCAAACCACGTGGTAAGCACGCCCATGCAGCTCTTTTCAGCACACGCGCATGGATTTGTGCCAAACCACTTCTTAAGCATGAACATGCAGCTTTTGGTAGCACGCGCACGTTGTTTTCTGCCAAACCACAAGCTAAGCAAGTACTTGCAGCTTTTGGCAGCGCGGGCACGTCCATTTCTGCGAAACCATGTGTTAAGTACGCCCATGCTGCTTTGTTCAACGCATGCGCATGGATTCTTGCCAAGCCATTTGCTAAGCATGCACATGCAGTTTTTTGTAGACGCGCACGTTGTTTTCTACCAAACCACAAGTTAAGCATGCACATGCTGCTTTTGGCAGAGCGCACACCAGGATTTCTGCCAAACCACGTGGTAAGCACGCCCATGCTGCTCTTTTTAGCACACGCGAATGGATTTGTGCCAAACAACTTGTTAAGTATGCACATGCATATTTTGGTAGACGCGCACGTTCTTTTCTGCCAAACCACATGATAAGCATCCACATGCAGCTTTTGGCAGAGCGCGCATGTGGATTTCTCCCAAACTTCGGGTTAAGCACGCCCATGCTGCTCATTTCAGTACACGTGCTTGGATTTGCGCCAAACCACTTGTTAAGCGTGCACATGACTCTGTTTGTAGACGCGCACGTTGTTTTCTGCCGAACCACAAGATAAGCATGCACATGCTGCTTTTGGCAGAGCGCGCAGGCGCATTTCTGCCAAACCACGTGCTTAGCACGCCCATGCTGCTCTTTTCAGGGCACGCCCATGGATTTCTGCCGAAGCACTAGTTAAGCATACACATGCATCTTTTTGTAGACGCGCACGTTGTTTTGTACCAAACCACAATTTAAGCATGCACAATCTGTTTTTGGCAGAGTGGGCACGTGGATTTCTGTCAAACCAGGTGATAAGTACGCCCATGCTGCTCATTTCAGCGCACGCGCATTGATTTGGGCCAAAGCACGTGTTAAGCATGACGCGCACTTTTCTTTCTGCCAAACCACAAGCTAGGCATTCAGATGCAGCTTTTGGCAGCGCGCGCACGTGGATTTCTGCCAAACCACAAGCAAAGCATGCACATGCAGCTTTTGGTAGAGCGCGCAAGTGGATTTCTGCTAAACCACAGGCTAAGCTCGCCCATGCTGCTCTTTTCAGCACGCGCGCATGGATTTTTGGCAAATCACTTGCTAAGCATGCACATGCACCTTTTGGTAGACGCGCACGTTGTTTTCTACCAAACCACAATTTAACCATGCACAATCTGTTTTTGGCAGAGTGGGCACGTGGATTTCTGTCAAACCAGGTGATAAGTACGCCCAAGCTGCTATTTTTAGGGCGAGCGCATGGATTTGTGCCAAAGCACTTGTTAAGCATGCACATGCCTCTTTTGGTAGACGCGCACGTTGTCTTCTGCCAAACCACAAGTTAAGCATGCACAATCTCCTTTTGGCAGAGTGGGCACGTGGATTTCTGTCAAACCACGTGATAAGCACGCCCATGCTGCTCTTTTCAGCGCACGCGCATGGATTTGTGCCAAAGCACTTGTTAAGCATGCACATGCATCTTTTGGAAGACGCGCACTTTTCTTTCTGCCAAACCACAAGCTAAGCATGCGCAAGCAGCTTTTGGCAGCGCGCGCAAGTGGATTTCTGCTAAACCACGTGCTAAGCACGCCCATGCTGCTCTTTTGAGCGCACGCCCCTGGATTTTCCAAACCACTCAATCCGCATTAACATACAGCTTTTGATAGCACGCGCACGTTGTTTTGTGCCATACCACAAGTTAAGCATGCACATGCTGCTTTTGGCAGAGCGCGCAAGTGGATTTCTGCTAAACCACGTGCTAAGCACGCCCATGCTGCTCTTTTGAGCGCACGCCCCTGGATTTTCGAAACCACTCGATCTGCATGAACACACAGCTTTTGATAGCACGCGCACGTTGTTTTGTGCCAAACCACAAGTTAAGCATGCACATGCTGCTTTTGGCAGAGCGCGCACGTGGATTTCTGCTAAACACGTGCTAAGCACGCCCATGCTGCTTTTTGGAGCGCGCGCCCCTGCATTTGTGCCAAACCCCTTTTTAAGCATGCACATGCAGATTTTGGTAGCACGCACACGCCCTTTTCTGCCAAACCACAAGCTAAGCATGCACATGCAGCTTTTGGGAGAGCGCGCACGTGGATTTTTGCCAAACCACTTGTTAAGCATGCACAAGCATCTTTTGGTAGACGCGCACGTTGTTTTCTGCCAAACCACAATTTAAGCATGCACATGCTTTTTCTTGCAGAGTGCGCACGTGGATTTCTGCCAAACCACGTACTAAGTACGCCCATGCTGCTCTTTCCAGGGCGCGCGCATGGATTTGTGCCAAAGCACTTGTTAAGCATGCACATGCAGGTTTTCGTAGCACGCACACGCTGTTTTCTGCCAAACCACAAGCTAAGCATGCACTTACAGCTTTTCGCAGAGCGGGCACATGGATTTCTGCCAAAAAACGTGCTAAGCACGCCCATGCTACTCTTTTCTGCGCACGCCCTTGGATTTGTGCCAAACTACTGGTTAAGCATGCACATGCCTGTTTTGGTAGACGCGCACGTTGTTTTCTGCCAAACCACAAGTTAAGCATGTACAATCTCCTTTTGGCAGAGTGGGCACGTGCATTTCTGTCAAACCACGTGATAAGCACGCCCATGCTGCTCTTTTCAACGCACGCGCATGGATTTGTGCCAAAGCACTTGTTAAGCATGCACATGCACCTTTTGGTTGACGCGCACTTTTCTTTCTGCCAAACGACAAGTTAAGCAAGTACATGCAGCTTTTGGCAGCGCGCGCACGTGCATTTTTGCGAAACCATGTGTTAAGTACGCCCATGCTGCTCTTTTTAGCACACGCGAATGGATTTGTGCCAAACCACTTGTTAAGTATGCACATGCATATTTTGGTAGACGCGCACGTTGTTTTGTGCCAAACCACAAGTTGAGCATACACATGCTGCTTTTGGCAGAGCACGCACGTGGATTTCTGCCAAACCACGTGCTAAGCACGCCCGTGCCGCTCTTTTCAGCACCCGCGCATGGATTTGTGCCAAACCACTTCTTAAGCACGAACATGCAGCTTTTGGTAGCACGCGCACGTTGTTTTCTGCCAAACCACAAGCTAAGCAAGTACTTGCAGCTTTTGGCAGCGCGCGCACGTGCATTTCTGCTAAACCATGTGTTAAGTACGCCCATGCTGCTTTGTTCAACGCATGCGCGTGGATTTGTGCCAAGTCACTTGCTAAGCATGCACATGCAGTTTTTTGTAGAGGCGCACGTTGTTTTCTACCAAACCACAAGTTAAGCATGCACATGCTGCTTTTGGCAGAGCGCACACCAGGGTTTCTGCCAAACCACGTGGTAAGCACGCCCATGCTGCTCTTTTTAGCACACGCGAATGGATTTGTGCCAAACAACTTGTTAAGTATGCACATGCATATTTTGGTAGACGCGCACGTTCTTTTCTGCCAAACCACGTGATAAGCATGCACATGCTGCTTTTGGCAGAGCACGCAGGCGGACTTCTGCCAAACCACGTGCTTAGCACGCCCATGCTGCTCTTTTCAGGGCACGCTCATGGATTTCTGCCGAAGCACTTGTTAAGCATACACATACATCTTTTTGTAGACGCGCACGTTGTTTTCTACCACACCACAATTTAAGCATGCACAATCTGTTTTTGGCAGCGCGCGCACGTGGATTTCTGCCAAACCACAAGCAAAGCATGCACATGCAGCTTTTGGTAGAGCGCGCAAGTGCATTTCTGCCAAACCACAGGCTAAGCACGCCCATGCTGCTCTTTTCAGCACGCGCGCATGGATTTTTGCCGAAGCACTTGTTAAGCATACACATGCATCTTTTTGCAGACGCGCACGTTGTTTTCTACCAAACCACAATTTAAGCATGCACAATCTGTTTTTGGCAGGGTGGGCACGTGGATTTCTGTCAAACCAGGTGATAAGTACGCCCATGCTGCTCATTTCAGCGCTCGCGCATTGATTTGTGCCAAAGCACGTGTTAAGCATGACGCGCACTTTTCTTTCTGCCAAACCACAAGCTAAGTATTCACATGCAGCTTTTGGCAGCGCGCGCACGTGGATTTCTGCCAAACCACAAGCAAAGCATGCACATGCAGCTTTTGGTAGAGCGCGCAAGTGGATTTCTGCCAAACCACAGGCTAAGCACGCCCATGCTGCTCTTTTCAGCACGCGCGCATGAATTTTTGCCAAACCACTTGTTAAGCATGCACATGCATCTTTTGGTTGACGCGCACGTTGTTTTCTACCAAACCACAATTTAAGCATGCACAATCTGTTTTTGGCAGAGTGGGCACGTGGATTTCTGTCAAACAAGGTGATAAGTACGCCCATGCTGCTATTTTCACGGCGGGCGCCTGGATTTTTGCCAAACCACTTGTTAAGCATGCACTTGCATCTTTTGGTAGACGCGCACGTTGTTTTCTACCAAACCACAATTTAAGCATGCACAATCTGTTTTTGGCAGAGTGGGCACGTGGATTTCTATCAAACCACGTGCTAAGCACGCCCATGCTGCTCTTTTGAGCGCACGCCCCTGGATTTTCCAAACCACTTGTTAAGCATGCGCATGCAGCTTTTGGTAGCACGCGCACATTGTTTTATACAAACCACAAGCTAAGCATGCACATACAGCTTTTGGCAGAGCGCGCACGTGGATTTCTGCCAAACCACGTACTAAATGAGCCCATGCTGCTCTTTTCAGGGCACGGGCATGGATTTGTACCAAAGCACTTGTCAAGCATGCACATGCATCTTTTGGTAGACGCGCACTTTGTTTTCTGCCAAACCACATGCTAAGCATGCACATGCAGTTTTTGGCAGCGCGCGCACATAGATTTCTGCTAAACAACATGCTAAGCACGCGCATGCTGCTTTTTTCAGCGCAAGCGCATGGATTTGTGCCTAACCTCTTTTTGAGCATGCACATGCAGCTTTTGGTAGCACGCGCACGCTGTTTTCTGCAAACCGCAAGCTAAGCATGCACATGCTGCTTTTGGCAGAGCACGCACGTGGATTTCTGCTAAACCACGGGCTAAGCACGCCCATGCTGCTCTTTTCAGCACACCCGCATAGATTTGTGCGAAACCACTTGTTAAGCATGCACATGCAGTTTTTGGTAGCACGCGCACATTGCTTTATGCAAGCCACAAGCTAAGCATGCACATACAGCTTTTGTCAGAGCGCGCACGTGGATTTCTCCCAAACCACGTGCTAAATAAGCCCATGCTGCTCTTTTCAGGCCACGGGCATGGATTTGTACCAAAGTACTTGTCAAGCATGCACAAGCATCTTTTGGTAGACGCGCACTTTGTTTTCTGCCAAACCACATGCTAAGCATGCACATGCAGCTTTTGGCAGTGCGCGCACATGGATTTCAGCTAAACAACGTGCTAAGCACGCACATGCTGCTTTTTTCAGCGCAAGCGCATGGATTTGTGCCTAACCTCTTTTTGAGCATGCACATGCAGCTTTTGGTAGCACGCGCACGCTGTTTTCTGCAAACCGCAAGCTAAGCATGCACTTGCTGCTTTTGGCAGAGCATGCACGTGGATTTCTGCGAAGCCACGGACTAAGCACGCCCATGCGGCTCTTTTCAGCACACCCGCATGGATTTCTGCCAAATCACTTATTAAGCATGCACATGCAGCTTTTGGTAGCACGCGCACATTGTTTTATGCAAGCCACAAGCTAAGCATGCACATACAGCTTTTGGCAGAGCGCGCACGTGGATTTCTGCCAAACCACGTACTAAATAAGCCCATGCTGCTCTTTTCAGGGCAAGGGCATGGATTTGTACCAAAGCACTTGTTAAGCATGCACATGCATGTTTTGGTAGAAGAGCACTTTGTTTTCTGCCAAACCACAAGCTAAGCATGCACTTGCACCTTTTGGCAGCGCGCGCACATGGATTTCTGCTAAACAACGTGCTAAGCACGCACATGCTGCTTTTTTCAGCGCAAGCGCATGGATTTGTCCCAAAGCACTTGTTAGGCATGCACACACATCTTTTGTTAAACGCGCACGTTGTTTTCTGCCAAGCCACAAGTTAAGCATGCACAAGCTGCTTTTGGCAGAGCGCGCACGTGGATTTCTGCGAAACCACGGGCTAAGCACGCCCATGCTGCTCTTTTCAGCACACCCGCATGGATTTGTGCCAAACCACTTGTTAAGCATGCGCATGCAGCTTTTGGTAGCACGCGCACATTGTTTTATACAAACCACAAGCTAAGCATGCACATACAGCTTTTGGCAGAGCGCGCACGTGGATTTCTGCCAAACCACGTACTAAATGAGCCCATGCTGCTCTTTTCAGGGCACGGGCATGGATTTTCCAAACCACTCGATCTGCATGAACACACAGCTTTTGATAGCACGCGCACGTTGTTTTGTGCCAAACCACAAGTTAAGCATGCACATGCTGCTTTTGGCAGAGCGCGCACGTGGATTTCTGCTAAACCACGTGCTAAGCACGCCCATGCTGCTTTTTGGAGCGCGCGCCCCTGCATTTGTGCCAAACCCCTTTTTAAGCATGCACATGCAGATTTTGGTAGCACGCACACGCCCTTTTCTGCCAAACCACAAGCTAAGCATGCACATGCAGCTTTTGGGAGAGCGCGCACGTGGATTTCTGCCAAACCACGGGCTAAGCACGCCCATGCTGCTCTTTTCACCACGCGCGCATGGATTTTTGCCAAAGCACTTGTTAAGCATGCACATGCAGGTTTTGGTAGCACGCACACGCTGTTTTCTGCCAAACCGCAAGCTAAGCATGCACTTGCAGCTTTTCGCAGAGCGGGCACATGGATGTCTGCCAAAAAACGTGTTAAGCACGCCCATGCTACTCTTTTCTGCGCACGCCCCTGGATTTGTGCCAAACTACTTGTTAAGCATGCACATGCCTATTTTGGTAGACGCGCACGTTGTTTTCTGCCAAACCACAAGTTAAGCATGTACAATCTCCTTTTGGCAGAGTGGGCACGTGCATTTCTGTCAAACCACGTGATAAGCACGCCCATGCTGCTCTTTTCAGCGCACGCGCATGGATTTGTGCCAAAGCACTTGTTAAGCATGCACATGCATCTTTTGGTTGACGCGCACTTTTCTTTCTGCCAAACGACAAGTTAAGCAAGTACATGCAGCTTTTGGCAGCGCGCGCACGTGCATTTTTGCGAAACCATGTGTTAAGTACGCCCATGCTGCTCTTTTTAGCACACGCGAATGGATTTGTGCCAAACCACTTGTTAAGCATGCACATGCATATTTTGGTAGACGCGCACGTTGTTTTGTGCCAAACCACAAGTTGAGCATACACATGCTGCTTTTGGCAGAGCACGCACGTGGATTTCTGCCAAACCACGTGCTAAGCACGCCCGTGCCGCTCTTTTAAGCACACGCGCATATATTTGTGCCAAACCACTTGTTAAGTATGCACATGAATCTTTTGGTAGACACGCACGTTCTTTTCTGCCAAACCACGTGATAAGCATGCACATGCAGCTTTTGGCAAAGCGCGGATGTGGATTACTGCCAAACTTCGGGTTAAGCACACCCATGCTGCTCATTTCAGTACACGTGCTTGGATTTGCGCCAAACCACTTGTTAAGCATGCACATGACTCTGTTTGTAGACGCGCACGTTGTTTTCTGCCAAACCACAAGATAAGCA
This sequence comes from Dermacentor variabilis, assembly GCF_050947875.1. Classification (NCBI taxonomy): domain Eukaryota; kingdom Metazoa; phylum Arthropoda; class Arachnida; order Ixodida; family Ixodidae; genus Dermacentor; species Dermacentor variabilis. The sequence continues at coordinate 5,962,358 of NC_134576.1, read as the reverse complement.
TGCACATGCTGCTTTTGGCAGAGCGCGCAGGCGGATTTCTGCCAAACCACGTCCTTAGCACGCCCATGCTGCTCTTTTCAGGGCACGCCCCTGGATTTGTGCTAAACCACTTGTTAAGCATGCACATGCCTCTTTTGGTAGACGCGCACGTTGTTTTCTGCCAAACCACAAGTTAAGCATGCACAATCTGCTTTTGGCAGAGTGGGCACGTGGATTTCTGCTAAACCACGTGCTAAGCACGCCCATGCTGCTCTTTTGAGCGCACGCCCATGGATTTTCCAAACCACTTGATACGCATGAACATATAGCTTTTGATAGCACGCGCACGTTGTTTTCTGCCAAACCACAAGCTAAGCATGCACAAGCAGCTTTTGGCAGAGCGCGCACGTGCATTTCTGCCAAACCACGTGATAAGCACGCCCATGCTGCTCTTTTCAGCACCCGCGCATGGATTTGTGCCAAACCACTTCTTAAGCACGAACATGCAGCTTTTGGTAGCACGCGCACGTTGTTTTCTGCCAAACCACAAGCTAAGCAAGTACTTGCAGCTTTTGGCAGCGCGCGCACGTGCATTTCTGCTAAACCATGTGTTAAGTACGCCCATGCTGCTTTGTTCAACGCATGCGCGTGGATTTGTGCCAAGTCACTTGCTAAGCATGCACATGCAGTTTTTTGTAGAGGCGCACGTTGTTTTCTACCAAACCACAAGCTAAGCATGCACATGCTGCTTTTGGCATAGCGCACACCAGGGTTTCTGCCAAACCACGTGGTAAGCACGCCCATGCTGCTCTTTTTAGCACACGCGAATGGATTTGTGCCAAACAACTTGTTAAGTATGCACATGCATATTTTGGTAGACGCGCACGTTTTTTCTGCCAAACCACGTGATAAGCATGCACATGCAGCTTTTGGCAGAGCGCGCATGTGGATTTCTCCCAAACTTCGGGTTAAGCACGCCCATGCTGCTCATTTCAGTACACGTGCTTGGATTTGCGCCAAACCACTTGTTAAGCGTGCACATGACTCTGTTTGTAGACGCGCACGTAGTTTTCAGCCAAACCACAAGATAAGCATGCACATGCTGCTTTTGGCAGAGCACGCAGGCGGACTTCTGCCAAACCACGTGCTTAGCACGCCCATGCTGCTCTTTTCAGGGCACGCCCATGGATTTCTGCCGAAGCACTTGTTAAGCATACACATGCATCTTTTTGTAGACGCGCACGTTGTTTTCTACCACACCACAATTTAAGCATGCACAATCTGTTTTTGGCAGCGCGCGCACGTGGATTTCTGCCAAACCACAAGCAAAGCATGCACATGCAGCTTTTGGTAGAGCGCGCAAGTGCATTTCTGCCAAACCACAGGCTAAGCACGCCCATGCTGCTCTTTTCAGCACGCGCGCATGGATTTTTGTCGAAGCACTTGTTAAGCATACACATGCATCTTTTTGCAGACGCGCACGTTGTTTTCTACCAAACCACAATTTAAGCATGCACAATCTGTTTTTGGCAGAGTGGGCACGTGGATTTCTGTCAAACCAGGTGATAAGTACGCCCATGCTGCTCATTTCAGCGCTCGCGCATTGATTTGTGCCAAAGCACGTGTTAAGCATGACGCGCACTTTTCTTTCTGCCAAACCACAAGCTAAGTATTCACATGCAGCTTTTGGCAGCGCGCGCACGTGGATTTCTGCCAAACCACAAGCAAAGCATGCACATGCAGCTTTCGGTAGAGCGCGCAAGTGGATTTCTGCCAAACCACAGGCTAAGCACGCCCATGCTGCTCTTGTCAGCACGCGCGCATGAATTTTTGCCAAACCACTTGTTAAGCATGCACATGCATCTTTTGGTAGACGCGCACGTTGTTTTCAACCAAACCACAATTTAAGCATGCACAATCTGTTTTTGGCGGAGTGGGCACGTGGATTTCTGTCAAACAAGGTGATAAGTACGCCCATGCTGCTATTTTCACGGCGGGCGCCTGGATTTTTGCCAAACCACTTGTTAACCATGCACATGCATCTTTTGGTAGACGCGCACGTTGTTTTCTACCAAACCACAATTTAAGCATGCACAATCTGTTTTTGGCAGAGTGGGCACGTGGATTTCTATCAAACCACGTGCTAAGCACGCCCATGCTGCTCTTTTGAGCGCACGCCCCTGGATTTTCCAAACCACTCGATCCACATGAACATACTGCTTTTGATAGCACGCGCACGTTGGTTTGTGCCAAACCACAAGTTAAGCATGCACATTCAGGTTTTGGCAGAGCGCGCACGTGGATTTCTGCTAAACCACGTGCTAAGCACGCCCATGCTGCTCTTTTGAGCACACCCGCATAGATTTGTGCAAAACCACTTGTTACGCATGCACATGCAGCACTTGGCAGCGCGCGCACATGGATTTCTGCTAAACAACGTGCTAAGCACGCGCATGCTGCTTTTTTCAGCGCAAGCGCATGGATTTGTGCCTAACCTCTTTTTGAGCATGCACATGCAGCTTTTGGTAGCACGCCCACGCTGTTTTCTGCAAACCGCAAGCTAAGCATGCACATGCTGCTTTTGGCAGAGCACGCACGTGGATTTCTGCGAAGCCACGGACTAAGCACGCCCATGCTGCTTTTTTCAGCGCACGCGCATGGATTTTTGCCAAACCACTTGCTAAGCATGCAAATGCAGCTTTTGGTAGCACGCATACGTTGTTTTCTGCCAAACCACAAGCTAAGCATGCACATGCACCTTTTGCCAAAGTGGGCATGCGAATTTCTGCTAAACCACGTGCTAAGCACGCCCATGCCGCTCTTTTCAGCACACGCGCATGGATTTGTGCCAAACCACTTGTTGAGTACACACATGTATCTTTCGTAGACGAGCATTTTGTTTTCTGTCAAACCACAAGCTAAGCATGCACATGCAGCTTTTGGCAGAGCGCGGACGTGGATTTCTGCCAAACCACGTACAAAGTACGCCCATGCTATTTTTTCAAGCCACGCGCATGGATTTGTCCCAAAGCACTTGTTAAGCATGCACACGCATCTTTTGTTAGACGCGCACGTTGTTTTCTGCCAAGCCACTAGTTAAGCATGCACATACAGCTTTTGGCAGAGCAAGCACGTGGATTTCTGCGTAACCACGGACTAAGCACGCCCATGCTGCTCTTTTCAGCACACCCCCATGGATTTCTGCCAAATCACTTATTAAGCATGCACATGCAGCTTTTGGTAGCACGTGCACACTGTTTTATGCAATCCACAAGCTAAGCATGCACATGCAGCTTTTGGCAGAGCGCGCACGCGGATTTCTGCCAAACCACCTACTAAATAAGCCCATGCTGCTCTTTTCAGGGCACGGGCATGGATTTGTACCAAAGCACTTGTTAAGCATGCACATGCATGTTTTGGTAGAAGCGCACTTTGTTTTCTGCCAAACCACAAGCTAAGCATGCACTTGCACCTTTTGGCAGCGCGCGCACATGGATTTCTGCTAAACAACGTGCTAAGCACGCACATGCTGCTTTTTTCAGCGCAAGCACATGGATTTGTCCCAAAGCACTTGTTAAGAATGCACACACATCTTTTGTTAAACGCGCACGTTGTTTTCTGCCAAGCCACAAGTTAAGCATGCACATGCTGCTTTTGGCAGAGCGCGCACGTGGATTTCTGCGAAACCACGGGCTAAGAACGCCCATGCTGCTCTTTTCAGCACACCCGCATGGATTTGTGCCAAACCACTTGTTAAGTATGCGCATGCAGCTTTTGGTAGCACGCGCACATTGTTTTATACAAACCACAAGCTAAGCATGCACATACAGCTTTTGGCAGAGCGCGCACGTGGATTTCTGCCAAACCACGTACTAAATGAGCCCATGCTGCTCTTTTCAGGGCACGGGCATGGATTTGTACCAAAGCACTTGTCAAGCATGCACATGCATCTTTTGGTAGACGCGCACTTTGTTTTCTGCCAAACCACATGCTAAGCATGCACATGCAGTTTTTGGCAGCGCGCGCACATAGATTTCTGCTAAACAACATGCTAAGCACGCGCATGCTGCTTTTTTCAGCGCAAGCGCATGGATTTGTGCCTAACCTCTTTTTGAGCATGCACATGCAGCTTTTGGTAGCACGCGCACGCTGTTTTCTGCAAACCGCAAGCTAAGCATGCACATGCTGCTTTTGGCAGAGCACGCACATGGATTTCTGCTAAACCACGGGCTAAGCACGCCCATGCTGCTCTTTTCAGCACACCCGCATAGATTTGTGCGAAACCACTTGTTAAGCATGCACATGCAGTTTTTGGTAGCACGCGCACATTGCTTTATGAAAGCCACAAGCTAAGCATGCACATACAGCTTTTGTCAGAGCGCGCACGTGGATTTCTGCCAAACCACGTACTAAATAAGCCCATGCTGCTCTTTTCAGGCCACGGGCATGGATTTGTACCAAAGTACTTGTCAAGCATGCACAAGCATCTTTTGGTAGACGCGCACTTTGTTTTCTGCCAAACCACATGCTAAGCATGCACATGCAGCTTTTGGCAGTGCGCGCACATGGATTTCTGCTAAACAACGTGCTAAGCACGCACATGCTGCTTTTTTCAGCGCAAGCGCATGGATTTGTGCCTAACCTCTTTTTGAGCATGCACATGCAGCTTTTGGTAGCACGCGCACGCTGTTTTCTGCAAACCGCAAGCTAAGCATGCACTTGCTGCTTTTGGCAGAGCACGCACGTGGATTTCTGCGAAGCCACGGACTAAGCACGCCCATGCGGCTCTTTTCAGCACACCCGCGTGGATTTCTGCCAAATCACTTATTAAGCATGCACATGCAGCTTTTGGTAGCACGCGCACATTGTTTTATGCAAGCCACAAGCTAAGCATGCACATACAGCTTTTGGCAGAGCGCGCACGTGGATTTCTGCCAATCCACGTACTAAATAAGCCCATGCTGCTCTTTTCAGGGCACGGGCATGGATTTGTACCAAAGCACTTGTTAAGCATGCACATGCATGTTTTGGTAGAAGAGCACTTTGTTTTCTGCCAAACCACAAGCTAAGCATGCACTTGCACCTTTTGGCAGCGCGCGCACATGGATTTCTGCTAAACAACGTGCTAAGCACGCACATGCTGCTTTTTTCAGCGCAAGCGCATGGATTTGTCCCAAAGCACTTGTTAGGCATGCACACACATCTTTTGTTAAACGCGCACGTTGTTTTCTGCCAAGCCACAAGTTAAGCATGCACAAGCTGCTTTTGGCAGAGCGCGCACGTGGATTTCTGCGAAACCACGGGCTAAGCACGCCCATGCTGCTCTTTTCAGCACACCCGCATGGATTTGTGCCAAACCACTTGTTAAGCATGCGCATGCAGCTTTTGGTAGCACGCGCACATTGTTTTATACAAACCACAAGCTAAGCATGCACATGCAGCTTTTGGCAGAGCGCGCACGTGGATTTCTGCCAAACCACGTACTAAATGAGCCCATGCTGCTCTTTTCAGGGCACGGGCATGGATTTGTACCAAAGCACTTGTCAAGCATGCACATGCATCTTTTGGTAGACGCGCACTTTGTTTTCTGCCAAACACATGCTAAGCATCCACATGCAGTTTTTGGCAGCGCGCGCACATGGATTTCTGCTAAACAACGTGCTAGGCACGCGCATGCTGCTTTTCTCAGCGCAAGCGCATGGATTTGTGCCTAACCTCTTTTTGAGCATGCACATGCAGCCTTTGGTAGCACGCGCACGCTGTTTTCTGCAAACCACAAGCTAAGCATGCACAAGCAGCTTTTGGCAGAGCGCGCACGTGGATTTCTGCCAAACCACGTGATAAGCACGCCCATGCTGCTCTTTTCAGCACCCGCGCATGGATTTGTGCCAAACCACTTCTTAAGCACGAACATGCAGCTTTTGGTAGCACGCGCACGTTGTTTTCTGCCAAACCACAAGCTAAGCAAGTACTTGCAGCTTTTGGCAGCGCGCGCACGTGCATTTCTGCTAAACCATGTGTTAAGTACGCCCATGCTGCTTTGTTCAACGCATGCGCGTGGATTTGTGCCAAGTCACTTGCTAAGCATGCACATGCAGTTTTTTGTAGAGGCGCACGTTGTTTTCTACCAAACCACAAGTTAAGCATGCACATGCTGCTTTTGGCAGAGCGCACACCAGGGTTTCTGCCAAACCACGTGGTAAGCACGCCCATGCTGCTCTTTTTAGCACACGCGAATGGATTTGTGCCAAACAACTTGTTAAGTATGCACATGCATATTTTGGTAGACGCGCACGTTCTTTTCTGCCAAACCACGTGATAAGCATGCACATGCAGCTTTTGGCCGAGCGCGCATGTGGATTTCTCCCAAACTTCGGGTTAAGCACGCCCATGCTGCTCATTTCAGTACACGTGCTTGGATTTGCGCCAAACCACTTGTTAAGCGTGCACATGACTCTGTTTGTAGACGCGCACGTAGTTTTCTGCCAAACCACAAGATAAGCATGCACATGCTGCTTTTGGCAGAGCACGCAGGCGGACTTCTGCCAAACCACGTGCTTAGCACGCCCATGCTGCTCTTTTCAGGGCACGCCCATGGATTTCTGCCGAAGCACTTGTTAAGCATACACATGCATCTTTTTGTAGACGCGCACGTTGTTTTCTACCACACCACAATTTAAGCATGCACAATCTGTTTTTGGCAGCGCGCGCACGTGGATTTCTGCCAAACCACAAGCAAAGCATGCACATGCAGCTTTTGGTAGAGCGCGCAAGTGCATTTCTGCCAAACCACAGGCTAAGCACGCCCATGCTGCTCTTTTCAGCACGCGCGCATGGATTTTTGCCGAAGCACTTGTTAAGCATACACATGCATCTTTTTGCAGACGCGCACGTTGTTTTCTACCAAACCACAATTTAAGCATGCACAATCTGTTTTTGGCAGAGTGGGCACGTGGATTTCTGTCAAACCAGGTGATAAGTACGCCCATGCTGCTCATTTCAGCGCTCGCGCATTGATTTGTGCCAAAGCACGTGTTAAGCATGACGCGCACTTTTCTTTCTGCCAAACCACAAGCTAAGTATTCACATGCAGCTTTTGGCAGCGCGCGCACGTGGATTTCTGCCAAACCACAAGCAAAGCATGCACATGCAGCTTTTGGTAGAGCGCGCAAGTGGATTTCTGCCAAACCACAGGCTAAGCACGCCCATGCTGCTCTTTTCAGCACGCGCGCATGAATTTTTGCCAAACCACTTGTTAAGCATGCACATGCATCTTTTGGTAGACGCGCACGTTGTTTTCTACCAAACCACAATTTAAGCATGCACAATCTGTTTTTGGCAGAGTGGGCACGTGGATTTCTGTCAAACAAGGTGATAAGTACGCCCATGCTGCTATTTTCACGGCGGGCGCCTGGATTTTTGCCAAACCACTTGTTAAGCATGCACTTGCATCTTTTGGTAGACGCGCACGTTGTTTTCTACCAAACCACAATTTAAGCATGCACAATCTGTTTTTGGCAGAGTGGGCACGTGGATTTCTATCAAACCACGTGCTAAGCACGCCCATGCTGCTCTTTTGAGCGCACGCCCCTGGATTTTCCAAACCACTCGATCCACATGAACATACTGCTTTTGATAGCACGCGCACGTTGGTTTGTGCCAAACCACAAGTTAAGCATGCACATTCAGGTTTTGGCAGAGCGCGCACGTGGATTTCTGCTAAACCACGTGCTAAGCACGCCCATGCTGCTCTTTTGAGCACACCCGCTTAGATTTGTGCCAAACCACTTGTTACGCATGCACATGCAGCACTTGGCAGCGCGCGCACATGGATTTCTGCTAAACAACGTGCTAAGCACGCGCATGCTGCTTTTTTCAGCGCAAGCGCATGGATTTGTGCCTAACCTCTTTTTGAGCATGCACATGCAGCTTTTGGTAGCGCGCGCACGCTGTTTTCTGCAAACCGCAAGCTAAGCATGCACATGCTGCTTTTGGCAGAGCACGCACGTGGATTTCTGCGAAGCCACGGACTAAGCACGCCCATGCTGCTTTTTTCAGCGCACGCGCATGGATTTTTGCCAAACCACTTGCTAAGCATGCAAATGCAGCTTTTGGTAGCACGCATACGTTGTTTTCTGCCAAACCACAAGCTAAGCATGCACATGCACCTTTTGCCAAAGTGGGCATGCGAATTTCTGCTAAACCACGTGCTAAGCACGCCCATGCCGCTCTTTTCAGCACACGCGCATGGATTTGTGCCAAACCACTTGCTGAGCATGCACATGCATCTTTTGGAAGAGGCGCACGTTGTTTTCTGCCAAACCACATCATAAGCATGCTCATGCAGCTTTTGGCAGGGCATGCATGTGGATTTCTGCCAAAAACGGGTTAAGCACGCCCATGCTGCTCTTTTCGTCACACGCGCAAAGATTTGTGCCAAACCACTTGTTGAGTACACACATGTATCTTTCGTAGACGAGCATTTTGTTTTCTGTCAAACCACAAGCTAAGCATGCACATGCAGCTTTTGGCAGAGCGCGCACGTGGATTTCTGCCAAACCACGTACAAAGTACGCCCATGCTATTTTTTTCAAGCCACGCGCATGGATTTGTCCCAAAGCACTTGTTAAGCATGCACACGCATCTTTTGTTAGACGCGCACGTTGTTTTCTGCCAAGCCACTAGTTAAGCATGCACATACAGCTTTTGGCAGAGCACGCACGTGGATTTCTGCGAAACCACGGACTAAGCACGCCCATGCGGCTCTTTTCAGCACACCCCCATGGATTTCTGCCAAATCACTTATTAAGCATGCACATGCAGCTTTTGGTAGCACGCGCACACTGTTTTATGCAATCCACAAGCTAAGCATGCACATGCAGCTTTTGGCAGAGCGCGCACGCGGATTTCTGCCAAACCACGTACTAAATAAGCCCATGCGGCTCTTTTCAGGGCACGGGCATGGATTTGTACCAAAGCACTTGTTAAGCATGCACATGCATGTTTTGGTAGAAGCGCACTTTGTTTTCTGCCAAACCACAAGCTAAGCATGCACTTGCACCTTTTGGCAGCGCGCGCACATGGATTTCTGCTAAACAACGTGGTAAGCACGCACATGCTGCTTTTTTCAGCGCAATCACATGGATTTGTCCCAAAGCACTTGTTAAGCATGCACAAACATCTTTTGTTAAACGCGCACGTTGTTTTCTGCCAAGCCACAAGTTAAGCATGCACATGCTGCTTTTGGCAGAGCGCGCACGTGGATTTCTGCGAAACCACCGGCTAAGCACGCCCATGCTGCTCTTTTCAGCACACCCCCATGGATTTGTGCCAAACCACTTGTTAAGCATGCGCATGCAGCTTTTGGTAGCACGCGCACATTGTTTTATACAAACCACAAGCTAAGCATGCACATACAGCTTTTGGCAGAGCGCGCACGTGGATTTCTGCCAAACCCCGTACTAAATGAGCCCATGCTGCTCTTTTCAGGGCACGGGCATGGATTTGTACCAAAGCACTTGTCAAGCATGCACATGCATCTTTTGGTAGACGCGCACTTTGTTTTCTGCCAAACCACATGCTAAGCATGCACATGCAGTTTTTGGCAGCGCGCGCACATAGATTTCTGCTAAACAACATGCTAAGCACGCGCATGCTGCTTTTTTCAGCGCAAGCGCATGGATTTGTGCCTAACCTCTTTTTGAGCATGCACATGCAGCTTTTGGTAGCACGCGCACGCTGTTTTCTGCAAACCGCAAGCTAAGCATGCACATGCTGCTTTTGGCAGAGCACGCACATGGATTTCTGCTAAACCACGGGCTAAGCACGCCCATGCTGCTCTTTTCAGCACACACGCATAGATTTGTGCGAAACCACTTGTTAAGCATGCACATGCAGTTTTTGGTAGCACACGCACATTGCTTTATGCAAGCCACAAGCTAAGCATGCACATACAGCTTTTGTCAGAGCGCGCACGTGGATTTCTGCCAAACCACGTACTAAATAACCCCATGCTGCTCTTTTCAGGCCACGGGCATGGATTTGTACCAAAGTACTTGTCAAGCATGCACAAGCATCTTTTGGTAGACGCGCACTTTGTTTTCTGCCAAACCACATGCTAAGCATGCACATGCAGCTTTTGGCAGTGCGCGCACATGGATTTCTGCTAAACAACGTGCTAAGCACGCACATGCTGCTTTTTTCAGCGCAAGCGCATGGATTTGTGCCTAACCTCTTTTTGAGCATGCACATGCAGCTTTTGGTAGCACGCGCACGCTGTTTTCTGCAAACCGCAAGCTGAGCATGCACTTGCTGCTTTTGGCAGAGCACGCACGTGGATTTCTGCGAAGCCACGGACTAAGCACGCCCATGCGGCTCTTTTCAGCACACCCGCATGGATTTCTGCCAAATCACTTATTAAGCATGCACATGCAGCTTTTGGTAGCACGCGCACATTGTTTTATGCAAGCCACAAGCTAAGCATGCACATACAGCTTTTGGCAGAGCGCGCACGTGGATTTCTGCCAATCCACGTACTAAATAAGCCCATGCTGCTCTTTTCAGGGCACGGGCATGGATTTGTACCAAAGCACTTGTTAAGCATGCACATGCATGTTTTGGTAGAAGAGCACTTTGTTTTCTGCAAACCGCAACCTAAGCATGCACATGCTGCTTTTGGCTGAGCACGCACGTGGATTTCTGCTAAACCACGGGCTAAGCACGCCCATGCTGCTCTTTTCAGCACACCCGCATAGATTTGTGCCAAACCACTTGTTAAGCATGCACATGCAGCTTTTGGTAGCACGCGCACATTGTTTTATGCAAGCCACAAGCTAAGCATGCACATACAGCTTTGGCAGAGCGCGCACGTGGATTTCTGCCAAACAACGTACTAAATAAGCCCATGCTGCTCTTTCCAGGCCACGGGCATGGATTTGTACCAAAGTACTTGTCAAGCATGCACAAGCATCTTTTGGTAGACGCGCACTGTGTTTTCTGCCAAACCACATGCTAAGCATGCACATGCAGCTTTTGGCAGCGCGCGCTCATGGATTTCTGCTAAACAACGTGCTAAGCACGCGCATGCTGCTTTTTTCAGCGGAAGCGCATGGATTTGTGCCTAACCTCTTTTTGAGCAAGCACATGCAGCTTTTGGTAGCACGCGCACATTGTTTTACGCAAACCACTAGCTAAGCATGCACATATAGCTTTTGGCAGAGCGCGCACGTGGATTTCTGCCAAACCACGTACTAAATAAGCCCATGCTGCTCTTTTCAGGGCACGGGCATGGATTTGTACCAAAGAACTTGTTAAGCACGCACATGCATCTTTTGGTAGACGCGCACTATGTTTTCAGCCAAACCACAAGCTAAGCATGCACATGCAACTTTTGGCAGCGCCCGCACATGGATTTCTGCTAAACAACGTGCTAAGCACGCGCATGCTGCTTTTTTCAGCGCAAGTGCATGGATTTGTGCCGAACCTCTCTTTGAGCATGCACATGCAGCTTTTGGTAGCACGCGCAGGCTGTTTTCTGCAAACCGCAAGCTAAACATTCATATGCAGCTTTTGGCAGAGTGCGCTCTTGGATTTCCGCCAAACCACGTGGTAAGCACGCCCATACACTCTTTTCAACACACGCGCATGGATTTGTCCCAAACCACTTGCTAAGCATGAACGTGGAGCTTTTGGTAGCGCGCGCACGTTCTTTCTGCCAAACCACAAGCTAAGCAAACACATGCACCTTTGCCAGAGCGGGGATGTGGATTTCTGCCAAACCACGTGCTAAGCAAGCCCATGCCACTCTTTTCAGCACACGTGCATGGATTTATGCCAAACCATTTGTTAAGTATGCACATGCATCTTTTGGTAGACGCGCACGTTGTTTTCTACCAACCCACGTGATAAGCATGCACATCAAGCTTTTGGCAGAGCGCGCATGTGGATTTCTGCCACAATACCGGTTAAGCACGCCCATGCTGCTCTTTTCAGTACACGCGCATGGATTTGTGCAAAACCACTTGTTAAGCGTGCACATGACTCTTTTTGTAGACGCGCACGTTGTTTTCTGCCAAACCACAAGTTAAGCATGAACATTCAGCTTCTCGCAGCGCGCGCACGTGGATTTCTGCTAAACCACTGGCTAAGCACGCCCATGCTGCTTGCTTTTTTCAGCGCACGCGCATGGATTTTTGCCAAAACACTTGTTCAGCATGAACCTGCAGCTTTTAATAGCACGCCCACGTTGTTTTTGCCAAATCACAAGCTAAGCATGCACATGCAGCTTTTGGCAGAGCCGGCACGTGAATTTCTGTCAAACCACGTGCTCAGCACGCCCATGCTGCTCATTTCAGCGCACGCGCATAGATTTGTGCCAAAGCACATGTTGAGCATGCCGCGCACTTTTCTTTCTGCCAAACCACATGCTAAGCATTCACATGCAGCTTTTGGCAGCGCGCGCACGTGGATTTCTGCTAAATCACGTGCTAAGCATGCACATGCAGGTTTAGGTAGCACGCGCACGTTGTTTTCTGCCAAAAACAAGCTAAGCATGCACATGCAGGTTTTGGTAGCACGCGCACGCTGTTGTCTACCAAACCACAAGCTAAGCATGCACAAGAGGCTTTTGGTAGAGCCCGCACGTGGAGTTTTTGCCAAACCACGTGCTAAGCACGCCCATGCTGCTCTTTTCAGCACGCACGCATGGATTTTTGCCAAACCACTTTTTAAGCATGCACATGCATCTTTTGGTAGACGCGCAAGTTCTTTTCTGCCAAACCACAAGTTATGCATGCACATGCTGCTTTTGGCAGAGCGCGCATTTGGATTTCTGCCAAACCACGTGCCAAGCACGCCCATGCTGCTCTTTTCAGCACCCGCGCATGGATTTGTGCCAAACCACTTAAGTTTGCACATGCATCTTTTGGTAGACGCGCACGTTATTTTCTGCTAAACCACAAGTTAAGCATGCATATGCTGCTTTTGGCAGAGAGCGCTTGTTGATTTCTGACAAACCACGTGCTAAGCACGCCCATGCTGCTCTTTTCAGCACACGCGCATGGATTTTTACGAAGCCACTTGTTGTGCATGCACATGCATTTCTTGGTAGACCGGCACGTTGTTTTCTGCCAAACCACAAGTTAAGCATGCAAATGCTGATTTTGGCAGATCGTGCCCGTTGATTTCTGCCAAACCACGTGCTAAGCACGCCCATGCTGCTCTTTTCAGCACACGCGCATGGATTTGTGCCAAACCACTTGTTAAGCGTGCACAAGACTCAGTTTGTAGACGCGCACGTTGTTTTCTGCCGAACCACAAGATAAGCATCCACATGCTGCTTTTGGCAGAGCGCGCAGGCGGATTTCTGCCAAACCACGTGCTTAGCACGCCCATGCTGCTCTTTTCAGGGCACGCCCATGGATTTCTGCCGAAGCACTTGTTAAGCAAACACATGCATCTTTTTGTAGACGCGCACGTTGTTTTGTACCAAACCACAATTTAAGCATGCACAATCTGTTTTTGGCAGAGTGGGCACGTGGATTTCTGTCAAACCAGGTGATAAGTACGCCCATGCTGCTCATTTCAGCGCACGCGCATTGATTTGGGCCAAAGCACGTGTTAAGCATGACGCGCACTTTTCTTTCTGCCAAACCACAAGCTAGGCATTCAGATGCAGCTTTTGGGAGCGCGCGCACGTGGATTTCTGCCAAACCACAAGCAAAGCATGCACATGCAGCTTTTGGTAGAGCGCGCAAGTGGATTTCTGCCAAACCACAGGCTAAGCTCGCCCATGCTGCTCTTTTCAGCACGCGCGCATGGATTTTTGCCAACTCACTTGTTAAGCATGCACATGCATCTTTTGGTAGACGCGCACGTTGTTTTCTACCAAACCACAATTTAACCATGCACAATCTGTTTTCGGCAGAGTGGGCACGTGGATTTCTGTCAAACCAGGTGATAAGTACGCCCATGCTGCTATTTTCAGGGCGAGCGCATGGATTTGTGCCAAAGCACTTGTTAAGCATGCACATGCCTCTTTTGGTAGACGCGCACGTTGTCTTCTGCCAAACCACAAGTTAAGCATGCACAATCTCCTTTTGGCAGAGTGGGCACGTGGATTTCTGTCAAACCACGTGATAAGCACGCCCATGCTGCTCTTTTCAGCGCACGCGCACGGATTTGTGCCAAAGCACTTGTTAAGCATGCACATGCATCGTTTGGTAGACGCGCACTTTTCTTTCTGCCAAACCACAAGCTAAGCATGCACATGCAGCTTTTGGCAGCGCGCGCAAGTGGATTTCTGCTAAACCACGTGCTAAGCACGCCCATGCTGCTCATTAAAGCGCACGCGCATTGATTTGTGCCAAAGCACGTGTTAAGCATGACGCGAACTTTTCTTTCGGCCAAACCAGAAGCTAAGCATTCACATGCAGCTTTTGGCAGCGCGCGCACGTGGATTTCTGCCAAACCACAAGCAAAGCATGCACATGCAGCTTTTGGTAGAGCGCGCAAGTGGATTTCTGCCAAACCACAGGCTAAGCACGCCCACGCTGCTCTTTTCAGCACGCGCGCATGGATTTTTGCCAAACCACTTGTTAAGCATGCACATGCATCTTTTGGTAGACGCGCACGTAGTTTTCTACCAAACCACAAGTTAAGCATACACATGCTGCTTTTGGCAGAGCGCACACCTGGATTTCTGCCAAACCACGTGGTAAGCACGCCCATGCTGCTCTTTTTAGCACACGCGAATGGATTTGTGCCAAACCACTTGTTAAGGATGCACATACATATTTTGGTAGACGCGCACGTTGTTTTGTGCCGAACCACAAGTTAAGCATACACATGCTGCTTTTGGCAGAGCGCGCACGTGGATTTCTGCCAAACCACGTACTAAATAAGCCCATGCTGCTCTTTTCAGGGCACGGGCATGGATTTGTACCAAAGAACTTGTTAAGCATGCACATGCATCTTTTGGTAGACGCGCACTATGTTTTCTGCCAAACCACAAGCTAAGCATGCACATGCAACTTTTGGCAGCGCCCGCACATGGATTTCTGCTAAACAGCGTGCTAAGCACGCGCATGCTGCTTTTTTCAGCGCAAGTGCATGGATTTGTGCCGAACCTCTCTTTGAGCATGCACATGCAGCTTTTGGTAGCACGCGCAGGCTGTTTTCTGCAAACCGCAAGCTAAACATGCATATGCAGCTTTTGGCAGAGCGCGCACTTGGATTTCCGCCAAACCACGTGGTAAGCAAGCCCATACACTCATTTCAACACACGCGCATGGATTTGTCCCAAACCACTTGCTAAGCATGAACATGGATCTTTTGGTAGCGCGCGCACGTTGTTTCTGCCAAACCACAAGCTAAGCAAACACATGCACCTTTGCCAGAGCGGGCATGTGGATTTCTGCCAAACCACGTGCTAAGCACGCCCATGCCACTCTTTTCAACACACGTGCATGGATTTATGCCAAACCATTTGTTAAGTATGCACATGCATCTTTTGGTAGACGCGCACGTTGTTTTCTGCCAACCCACGTGATAAGCATGCACATCAAGCTTTTGGCAGAGCGCGCATGTAGATTTCTGCCACAATACCGGTTAAGCACGCCCATGCTGCTCTTTTCAGTACACGCGCATGGATTTGTGCAAAACCACTTGTTAAGCGTGCACATGACTCTTTTTGTAGACGCGCACGTTGTTTTCTGCCAAACCACAAGTTAAGCACGCACATGCAGCTTCTCGCAGCGCGCGCACGTGGATTTCTGCTAAACCACATGCTAAGCACGCCCATGCTGCTTGCTTTTTTCAGCGCACGCGCATGGATTTGTGCCAAAGCACTTGTTAAGCATGCACATGCAGCTTTTGGTAGCACGGGCACGCGGTTTTCTCCAAAACCACAAGCTAAGCATGCACATACAGCTTTTGGCAGAGCGCGCGCGTGGATTTCTGCCAAGGCACGTGCTAAGCACGCCCGTGCCGCTCTTTTCAGCACACGCGGATGAATTTTTGCCAAAACACTTGTTCAGCATGAACCTGCAGCTTTTAATAGCACGCCCACGTTGTTTTTGCCAAATCACAAGCTAAGCATGCACATGCAGCTTTTGGCAGAGCCGACACGTGAATTTCTGTCAAACCACGTGCTCAGCACGCCCATGCTGCTCATTTCAGCGCACGCGCACAGATTTGTGCCAAAGCACATGTTGAGCATGCCGCGCACTTTTCTTTCTGCCAAACCACATGCTAAGCATTCACATGCAGCTTTTGGCAGCGCGCGCACGTGGATTTCTGCTAAATCACGTGCTAAGCATGCACATGCAGGTTTAGGTAGCACGCGCACGTTGTTTTCTGCCAAAAACAAACTAAGCATGCACATGCAGGTTTTGGTAGCACGCGCACGCTGTTTTCTACCAAACCACAAGCTAAGCATGCACATGAGGCTTTTGGTAGAGCCCGCACGTGGATTTTTGCCAAACCACGTGCTAAGCACGCCCATGCTGCTCTTGTCAACACGCACGCATGGATTTTTGCCAAACCACTTTTTAAGCATGCACATGCATCTTTTGGTAGATGCGCAAGTTCTTTTCTGCCAAACCACAAGTTATGCATGCACATGCTGCTTTTGGCAGAGCGCGCATTTGGATTTCTGCCAAACCACGTGCCAAGCACGCCCATGCTGCTCTTTTAAGCACCCGCGCATGGATTTGTGCGAAGCCACTTGTTGTGCATGCACATGCATTTCTTGGTAGACCGGCACGTTGTTTTCTGCCAAACCACAAGTTAAGCATGCAAATGCTGATTTTGGCAGATCGTGCCCGTTGATTTCTGCCAAACCACGTGCTAAGCACGCCCATGCTGCTCTTTTCAGCACACGCGCATGGATTTGTGCCAAACCACTTCTTAAGCATGAACATGCAGCTTTTGGTAGCACGCGCACGTTGTTTTTTGCCAAACCACAAGCTAAGCAAGTACATGCAGCTTTTCGCAGCGCGCGCACGTGCATTTTTGCGAAACCATGTGTTAAGCACGCCCATGCTGCTTTGATCAACGCATGCGCATGGATTTGTGCCAAGCCACTTGCTAAGCATGCACATGCAGTTTTTGGTAGACGCGCACGTTGTTTTCTACCAAACCACAAGTTAAGCATGCACATGCTGCTTTTCGCAGAGCGCACACCTGGATTTCTGCCAAACCACGTGGTAAGCACGCCCGTGCCGCTCTTTTAAGCACACGCGCATATATTTGTGCCAAACCACTTGTTAAGTATGCACATGCATCTTTTGGTAGACGCGCACGTTGTTTTCTGCCAAACCACGTGATAAGCATGCACAATCTGTTTTTGGCAGAGTGGGCACGTGGATTTCTGTCAAACAAGGTGATAAGTACGCCCATGCTGCTATTTTCACGGCGAGCGCATGGATTTTTGCCAAACCACTTGTTAAGCATGCACATGCATCTTTTGGTAGACGCGCACGTTGTTTTCGACCAAACCACAATTTAAGCATGCACAATCTGTTTTTGGCTGAGTGGGCACGTGGATTTCTGTCAAACCACGTGATAAGCACGCCCATGCTGCTCTTTTCAGCGCACGCGCATGGATTTGTGCCAAAGCACTTGTTAAGCATGCACATGCAGATTTTGGTAGCACGCACACGCCCTTTTCTGCCAAACCACAACCTAAGTATGCACATGCAGCTTTTGGGAGAGCGCGCACGTGGATTTCTGCCAAACCACGTATTAAGCAAGCCCATGCTGCTCTTTTCAACGCACGCCCATATATTTCTGCCAAACTACTTGTTAAGCATGCACATGCCTCTTATGGTAGACGCGCACGTTCTTTTCTGCCAAACCACAAGTTAAGCATGCACAATCTGCTTTTGGCAGAGTGGGTACGTGGATTTCTGTCAAACCACGTGATAAGCACGCGCATGCAGCTCTTTTCAGCGCACGCGCATGTACTTGTTCCAAAGCAGTTGTTGAGGATGCACATGCATCTTTTGGTAGACGCGCACTTTTCTTTCCGCCAAACCACAAGCTAATCATGCACATGCAGCTTTTGGCAGCGCGCGCATGTGGATTTCTGCTAAACCACGTGCCAACACGCCCAAGCTGCTCATTTCAGCGCACGCGCATTGATTTGTGCCAAAGCACGTGTTAAGCATGACGCGAACTTTTCTTTCTGCCAAACCAGAAGCTAAGCATTCACATGCAGCTTTTGGCAGCGCGCGCACGTGGATTTCTGCCAAACCGCAAGCAAAGCATGCACATGCAGCTTTTGGTAGAGCGCGCAAGTGGATTTCTGCCAAACCACAGGCTAAGCACGCCCACGCTGCTCTTTTCAGCACGCGCGCATGGATTTTTGCCAAACCACTTCTTAAGCATGCACATGCATCTTTTGGTAGACGCGCACGTTGTTTTCTACCAAACCACAAGTTAAGCATACACATGCTGCTTTTGGCAGAGCGCACACCTGGATTTCTGCCAAACCACGTGGTAAGCACGCCCATGCTGCTCTTTTTAGCACACGCGAATGGATTTGTGCCAAACCACTTGTTAAGGATGCACATGCATATTTTGGTAGACGCGCACGTTGTTTTGTGCCGAACCACAAGTTAAGCATACACATGCTGCTTTTGGCAGAGCACGCACGTGGATTTCTGCCAAACCACGTGCTAAGCACACCCGTGCCGCTCTTTCAAGCAGACGCGCATATATTTGTGCCAAACCACTTGTTAAGTATGCACATGCATCTTTTGGTAGACGCGCACGTTGTTTTCTGCTAAACCACGTGATAAGCATGCACATGCTGCTTTTGGTAGAGCGGGCACGTGGATTTCTGTCAAACCACGTGCTAAGCACGCCCATGCTGTTCTTTTCAGCGCACGCGCATGGATTTCTGCCAAAGCACATTTTAAGCATGAACATGCATCTTTTTGTAGACACGCACGTTTCTTTCTGCCAAACCACAAGCTAAGCATGCACATGCAGTTTATGGCAGCGCGCGCACGTGGATTTCTGCTAAACCACGTGCTAAGCACGCCCATGCTGCTTTTTGGAGCGCGCGCCCCTGCATTTGTGCCAAACCCCTTTTTAAGCATGCACATGCAGATTTTGGTAGCACGCACACGCCCTTTTCTGCCAAACCACTAGCTAAGCATGCACATGCAGTTTTTGGGAGGGCGCGCACGTGGATTTCTGCCAAACCACGGGCTAAGCACGCCCATGCTGCTCTTTTCACCTCGCGCGCATGGATTTTTGCCAAACCACTTGTTAAGCATGCACAAGCATCTTTTGGTAGACGCGCACGTTGTTTTCTGCCAAACCACAATTTAAGCATGCACATGCTTTTTTTGCAGAGTGCGCACGTGGATTTCTGCCAAACCACGTAGTAAGTACGCCCATGCTGCTCTTTTCAGGGCGCGCGCATGGATTTGTGCCAAAGCACTTGTTAAGCATGCACATGCAGGTTTTGGTAGCACGCACACGCTGTTTTCTGACAAACCACAAGTTAAGCATGCACAATCTGCTTTTGGCAGAGTGGGCACGTGGATTTCTGACAAACCACGTGATAAGCACGCCCATGCTGCTCTTTTCAGCGCACGCGCATGGATTTGTGCGAGAGCACTTGTAAAGCATGCACATGCATGTTTTGGTAGACGCGCACTTTTCTTTCTGCCAAACCACAAGCTTAGCATGCACATGCAGCTTTTGGCAGCGCGCGCACGTGGATTTCTGCTAAACCACGTGCTAAGCACGCCCATGCTGCTCTTTTGAGCGCACGCCCCTGGATTTTCCAAACCACTCGATCCGCATGAAGATACACCTTTTCATAGCACGCGCACGTTGTTTTGTGCCAAACCACAAGTTAAGCATGCACATGCTGCTTTTGGCAGAGCGCGCACGTGGATTTCTGCCAAACCACATGCTAAGCACGCCTGTGCTGCTCTTTTCAGCACACGCGCAAGGATTCTTCCTTAAAACACTTGTTCAGCATGCAAATGCATCTTTTGGTAGAAGCGCACGTTGTTTTCTGCCAAACCACAAGCTAAGCATACACATGCAGCTTTTGGCAACGCGTGCACATGGATTTCTGCTAAACAACGTGCTAAGCACGCGCATGCTGGTTTTTTCAGCGCACGCGCATGAGTTTGTGCCAAACCACTTTTTAAGCATGCACATTCAGCTTTGGTAGCACGCGCACGCTGTTTACTGCCAAACCACAAGCTAAGCATAAATATGCAGCTTTTCGCAGAGCGCGCACGTAGATTTCTGCCAAACCATGTAGTAAGCACGCCCATGCTGCTCTTTTCAGGACGCGCGCATGGATTTGTGCCAAAGCACTTGTTAAGCATGTACATGCAGGTTTTGGTAGCACGCGCATGCTATTTTCTGCCAAACCACAAGCTAAGCATGCACATGCAGCTTTTGGCAGAGCGGGCATACCTAATTCTGCCAAACCACGTGCTAAGCACGCCCATGCTGCTTTTTTCAACGCACGCCCATAGATTTCTGCCAAACTACTTGTTAAGCATGCACATGCCTCTTATGGTAGACGCGCACGTTCTTTTCTGCCAAACCACAAGTTAAGCATGCACAATCTGCTTTTGGCAGAGTGGGTACGTGGATTTCTGTCAAACCACGTGATAAGCACGCGCATGCTGCTCTTTTCAGCGCACGCGCATGTATTTGTTCCAAAGCACTTGTTGAGCATGCACATGCATCTTTTGGTAGACGCGCACTTTTCTTTCCGCCAAACCACAAGCTAATCATGCACATGCAGCTTTTGGCAGCGCGCGCATGTGTATTTCTGCTAAACCACGTGCTAACACGCCCAAGTTGCTTATTTCAGCGCACGCGCATTGATTTGTGCCAAAGCACGTGTTAAGCATGACGCGCACTTTTCTTTCTGCCAAACCAGAAGCTAAGCATTCACATGCAGCTTTTGGCAGCGCGCGCACGTGGATTTCTGCCAAACCACAAGCAAAGCATGCACATGCAGCTTTTGGTAGAGCGCGCAAGTGGATTTCGGCCAAACCTCAGGCTAAGCACGCCCATGCTGCTCTTTTCAGCACGCGCGCATGGATTTTTGCCAAACCACTTGTTAAGCATGCACATGCATCTTTTGGTAGACGCGCACGTTGTTTTCTACCAAACCACAATTTAAGCATGCACATGCTTTTTTTGCAGAGTGCGCACGTGGATTTCTGCCAAACCACGTACTAAGTACGCCCATGCTACTCTTTTTAGGGCGCGCGCATGGATTTCTGCCAAAGCACTTGTTAAGCATGCACATGCAGGTTTTGGTAGCAGGCACACGCTGTTTTCTGCCAAACCACAAGTTAAGCATGCACATGCAGCTTTTCGCAGAGCGGGCATGTGGATTTCTGCCAAACCACGTGCTAAACACGCCCATGCTGCTCTTTTCAGCGCACGCCCCTGGATTTGTGCCAAACTTCTTGTTAAGCGTGCACATGCCTCTTTTGGTAGACGCGCACGTTGTTTTCTCCGAAATCACAAGTTAAGAATGCAAAATCTGCTTTTGGCAGAGTGGGCACGTGGATTTCTGTCAAACCACGTGATAAGCATGCCAATGCTGCTCTTTTCAGCGCACGCGCATGGATTTGTGCCAAAGCACTTGTTAACCATGCACATGCATCTTTTGGTTGACGCGCACTTTTCTTTCTGCCAAACCACAAGCTAAGCATGCACATGCAGCTTTTGGCAGCGCGCGCACGTGGATTTCTGCTAAACCACGTGCTAAGCACGCCCATGCTGCTCTTTTGAGCGCACGCCCCGGGATTTTCCAAACCACTTGATACGCATGAACATATAGCTTTTCATAGCACGCGCACTTTGTTTTCTGCCAAACCACAAGCTAAGCATGCACAAGCAGCTTTTGGCAGAGAGCGTAGGTGGATTTCTGCCAAACCACGTGGTAAGCACGCTTATGCTGCTCTTTTCAGGGCACGCCCATGGATTTGTGCCGAAGCAGTTGTTAAGCATGCACATGCATCTTTTGGTAGACGAGCACGTTGTTTTCTACCAAACCACAATTTAATCATGCACAATCTGTTTTTGGCAGAGTTGGCACGTTAATTTCTGTCAAACCAGGTGATAAGTACGCCCATGCTCCCCATTTCAGCGCACGCGCATTGATTTGTGCCAAAGCACGTGTTAAGCATGACGCTCACTTTTCTTTCTGCCAAACCAGAAGCCAAGCATTCACATGCAGCTTTTGGCAGCGCGCGCACGTGGATTTCTGCCAAACCACAAGCAAAGCATGCACATGCAGCTTTTGGCAGAGCGCGCAAGTGGATTTCTGCCAAACCACAGGCTAAGCACGCCCATGCTGCTCTTTTCAGCACACGCGCAAGGATTCTTCCTTAAAACACTTGTTCAGCATGCAAATGCATCTTTTGGTAGAAGCGCACGTTGTTTTCTGCCAAACCACAAGCTAAGCATACACATGCAGCTTTTGGCAACGCGTGCACATGGATTTCTGCTAAACAACGTGCTAAGCACGCGCATGCTGGTTTTTTCAGCGCACGCGCATGAGTTTGTGCCAAACCACTTTTTAAGCATGCACATTCAGCTTTGGTAGCACGCGCACGCTTTTTACTGCCAAACCACAAGCTAAGCATAAATATGCAGCTTTTCGCAGAGCGCGCACGTAGATTTCTGCCAAACCATGTAGTAAGCACGCCCATGCTGCTCTTTTCAGGACGCGCGCATGGATTTGTGCCAAAGCACTTGTTAAGCATGTACATGCAGGTTTTGGTAGCACGCGCATGCTATTTTCTGCCAAACCACAAGCTAAGCATGCACATGCAGCTTTTGGCAGAGCGGGCATATCTAATTCTGCCAAACCACGTGCTAAGCACGCCCATGCTGCTTTTTTCAACGCACGCCCATAGATTTCTGCCAAACTACTTGTTAAGCATGCACATGCCTCTTATGGTAGACGCGCACGTTCTTTTCTGCCAAACCACAAGTTAAGCATGCACAATCTGCTTTTGGCAGAGTGGGTACGTGGATTTCTGTCAAACCACGTGATAAGCACGCGCATGCTGCTCTTTTCAGCGCACGCGCATGTATTTGTTCCAAAGCACTTGTTGAGCATGCACATGCATCTTTTGGTAGACGCGCACTTTTCTTTCCGCCAAACCACAAGCTAATCATGCACATGCAGCTTTTGGCAGCGCGCGCATGTGGATTTCTGCTAAACCACGTGCTAACACGCCCAAGTTGCTTATTTCAGCGCACACGCATTGATTTGTGCCAAAGCACGTGTTAAGCATGACGCGCACTTTTCTTTCTGCCAAACCAGAAGCTAAGCATTCACAGGCAGCTTTTGGCAGCGCGCGCACGTGGATTTCTGCCAAACCACAAGCAAAGCATGCACATGCAGCTTTTGGTAGAGCGCGCAAGTGGATTTCGGCCAAGCCTCAGGCTAAGCACGCCCATGCTGCTCTTTTCAGCACGCGCGCATGGATTTTTGCCAAACCACTTGTTAAGCATGCACATGCATCTTTTGGTAGACGCGCACGTTGTTTTCTACCAAACCACAATTTAAGCATGCACATGCTTTTTTTGCAGAGTGCGCACGTGGATTTCTGCCAAACCACGTACTAAGTACGCCCATGCTACTCTTTTTAGGGCGCGCGCATGGATTTCTGCCAAAGCACTTGTTAAGCATGCACATGCAGGTTTTGGTAGCAGGCACACGCTGTTTTCTGCCAAACCACAAGTTAAGCATGCACATGCAGCTTTTCGCAGAGCGGGCATATGGATTTCTGCCAAACCACGTGCTAAGCACGCCCATGCTGCTCTTTTCAGCGCACGCCCCTGGATTTGTGCCAAACTACTTGTTAAGCGTGCACATGCCTCTTTTGGTAGACGCGCACGTTGTTTTCTCCGAAATCACAAGTTAAGAATGCAAAATCTGCTTTTGGCAGAGTGGGCACGTGGATTTCTGTCAAACCACGTGATAAGCATGCCAATGCTGCTCTTTTCAGCGCACGCGCATGGATTTGTGCCAAAGCACTTGTTAACCATGCACATGCATCTTTTGGTTGACGCGCACTTTTCTTTCTGCCAAACCACAAGCTAAGCATGCACATGCAGCTTTTGGCAGCGCGCGCACGTGGATTTCTGCTAAACCACGTGCTAAGCACGCCCATGCTGCTCTTTTGAGCGCACGCCCCGGGATTTTCCAAACCACTTGATACGCATGAACATATAGCTTTTCATAGCACGCGCACTTTGTTTTCCGCCAAACCACAAGCTAAGCATGCACAAGCAGCTTTTGGCAGAGAGCGTAGGTGAATTTCTGCCAAACCACGTGGTAAGCACGCTTATGCTGCTCTTTTCAGGGCACGCCCATGGATTTGTGCCGAAGCAGTTGTTAAGCATGCACATGCATCTTTTGGTAGACGAGCACGTTGTTTTCTACCAAACCACAATTTAAACATGCACAATCTGTTTTTGGCAGAGTTGGCACGTTAATTTCTGTCAAACCAGGTGATAAGTACGCCCATGCTCCCCATTTCAGCGCACGCGCATTGATTTGTGCCAAAGCACGTGTTAAGCATGACGCTCACTTTTCTTTCTGCCAAACCAGAAGCCAAGCATTCACATGCAGCTTTTGGCAGCGCGCGCACGTGGATTTCTGCCAAACCACAAGCAAAGCATGCACATGCAGCTTTTGGCAGAGCGCGCAAGTGGATTTCTGCCAAACCACAGGCTAAGCACGCCCATGCTGCTCTTTTCAGCACGCGCGCATGGATTTTGGCAAACCACTTGTTAAGCATGCACATGCCTCCTTTGGTAGACGCGCACGTTGTTTTCTGCCAAACCACAAGTTAAGCATGCACAATCTGCTTTTGGCAGAGTGGGCACGTGGATTTCTGTCAAACCACGTGACAAGCACGCCCATGCTGCTCTTTTCAGCGCACGCGCATGGATTTGTGCCAAAGCACTTGTTAAGCATGCAGATGCATCTTTTGGCAGACGCGCACTTTTCTTTCTGCGAAACCACAAGCTAAGCATGCACATGCGGCTTTTGGCAGCGCGCGCACGTGGATTTCTGCTAAACCACGTGCTAAGCACGCCCATGCTGCTCTTTTGAGCGCACGCCCCTGGATTTTCCAAACCACTCGATCCGCATGAACATACAGCTTTTGACAGCACGCGCACGTTGTTTTGTGCCAAACCACAAGTTAAGCATGCACATGCTGCTTTTGGCAGAGCACGCACGTGTATTTCTGCCAAACCACGTGCTAAGCACGCCCGTGCTGTTCTTTTCAGCACACGCACATGCATTCTTGCCAAAACACTTGTTCAGCATGCAAATGCATCTTTTGGTAGAAGCGCACGTTGTTTTCTGCCAAGCCACCATTTAAGCATGCACATGCTTTTTTTGGCAAGCGAGCACGTGGATTTCTGCCAAACCACCTCCTAAGTAAGCCCATGCAGCTCTTTTCAGGGCGAGCGCATGGATTTGTGCCAAAGCACTTGTTAAGCATGCACATGCATCTTTTGTTAGACGTGCATGTTGTTTTCTGCCAAGCCACAAGGTAAGCATGCACATGCTGCTTTTGGCAGACGCGCACGTGGATTTCTGCTAAACAACGTGCTAAGCACGCGCATGCTGCTTCTTTCAATGCAAGCGCATGGACTTCTGCCAAATCACTTTTTAAACATGCACATGCAGCTTTTGTTAGCATGCGCACGCTGTTTTCTGCCAAGCCACGTGGCAAGCACGCCCATACACTCTTTTCTGCACACGCGCATGGATTTGTGCCAAACCACTTGCTAAGCATGAACATGCAGCTTTTGGTAGCACGCGCACGTTGTTTTCTACCAAACCACACCCTAATCAAGCACATGCACCTTTGCCAGAGCGGGCATGAGGATTTCTGCCAAACCGCGTGCTGAGCCTGCCCATGCCGCTCTTTTCAACACACGTGCATGGATTTATGCCAAACCACTTGTTGAGTATGCATATGCATATTTTGGTAGACGCGCACGTTGTTTTCTGCCAAACCACGTGATAAGCATGCACATGCAGCTTTTGCAGAGCGCGCACTTGGATTTCTTCCAAACCACATGCTAAGCGCGCCCATGCTGCTCTTTTCAGCACACGCGCATGGATTTCTGCCAAACCACTTGTTAAGCATGCACATGCATCTTTTGGTAGACGCACACGTTGTTTTTTGCAAAACCACAAGTTAAGCATGCACATGCAGGTTTTGGCAGAGCGCGCACGTGGATTCCTCAAAACCACGTACTAAGCACGCCCATGCTGCTCTTTTCAGGGCACAGGCATGGATTTGTGCCAAATCACTTAAGCATGCACATGCATCTTTTGGTAGACGCGCACGTTGTTTTCTGCGAAACCACAAGCTAAGCATACACATGCAGCTTTTGGCATAGCCCGCACGTGGATTTCTGCCAAACCACGTACTAAGTACGCCCATGCTATTTTTTTTCAAGGCACGCACATAGAATTTGTACCAAAGCACTTGTCAAGCATGCACATGCATCTTTTGGTAGACGCGCACGTAGTTTTGAGCCAAACCACAAGTTAAGCATACACATGCTGCTTTTGGCAGAGCGCGCACTTGGATTTCTGCCAAACCACGTGCTAAGCACGCCCATCCTGCTCTTTTCAGCACACGCGCACGGATTTGTGCCAAACAGCTTGTTCAGCATGCACATGCACCTTTTCGTAGACGCGCACGTTGTTTTCTGCCAAACCACAAGTTAAGCATGCACATGCAGCTATTGGCAGAGAGCGCTCGTGGATTTCTGCCAAACCACGTACTAAGTATGCCCACGCTATCCTTTTCAAGGCACACGCATGGATTTGTGCCAAAGCACTTGTTAAACACGCATATGCATCTTTTGGTAGACGCGCACGTTGTTTTCTGCCAAGCCACGAGTTAAGCATGCACATGCTGCTTTTGGGAGAGCACGCACGACGATTTCTGCGAAACCACGGGCTAAGCACGCCCATGCTGCTCTATACAGCACACCCGCATGGATTTGTGCCAAACCACTTCTTGAGCATGCACATGCAGCTTTTCGTAGCACGTGCACTTTGTTTTATGCAAACCACAAGCTAAGCATGCACATGCAGCTTTTGGCAGAGCGGGCGTATAGATTTCTGCCAAACCACGTGCAAAGCACACCCATGCTGCTCTTTTCAGCACTAGCGCATGGATTTCTGCCAAAGCACTTCTTATGAATGCACATGCATCTTTTGGTAGGCGCGCACGCTCTTTTCTGCCAAACCACAAGTTAAGCATGCACATGCTGCTTTTGGCAGAGTGCGCTTGATTTCTGGCAAACCACATGCTAAGCACGCCCAACGGCTATTATCAGCGCACGCAAATGGGTTCGAGCAAACCCCTTGAAAAGCATGCACATGCAGCTTTTGGCACCACGCGCACTTTGTTTCCTGCAAACCAAGGGCTAAGCATACACATGCACCTCTTGGCAGAACGGGCATATGGATTTCTGCTAAACCACGTACTAAGCACGCCCATGCCGCTCTTTTCAACACACGTGCATGGATTTATGCCAAACCACTTGTTAAGTATGCACATGCAATATTTAGTAGACGCGCACGTTGTTTTCTGCCAAACGACGTGATAAGCATGGACATGCAGTTTTTGGGAGGGCGCGCACGTGGATTTCTGCCAAACCACGGGCTAAGCACGCCCATGCTGCTCTTTTCAGGGCACGGGCATGGATTTGTGCCAAATCACTTAATCATGCACATGCATCTTTTGGTAGACGCACACGTTGTTTTCTGCCAAACCACAAGCTAAGCATACACATGCAGCTTTTGGCAGAGCGCGCACGTGGATTTCTGCCAAACCACGTACTAAGTACGCCAATACTTTTTTTAGGCACGCGCATGAATTTGTCCCAAAGCACTTGCTAAGCATGCATATGCATCTTTTGTTAGACGCGCACGTGGTTTTCTGCCAAGCCACAAGTTAAGCATGCACATGCTGCTTTTGACAGAGCGCGCACGTGGATTTCTGCGAAACCACGGGCTAAGCACGCCCATGCGGCTCGTTTCAGCGCACCCGCATGGATTTGTGCCAAAGCACTTGCTAAGCATGCACATGCATCTTTTGATAGACGCGCACTTTGTTTTCTGCCACACCACAAGCTAAGCATTGCATGTGCAGCTTTTGGCAGCGCGCGCACATGGATTTCTGCTAAACAACGTGCTAAGCACGCGCATGCTGCTTCTTTCAGCACAAGTGCATGGATTTGTGCCAAATGACTTTTTAAGCATGCACATGCAGCTTTTGGTAGCACGCGCACGTTGTTTTCTGCCAAACCACAAGCTAAGCATGCACATGCAACTTTTGCCAGAGTGGGCATGTGAATTTCCGCCAAACCACGTGCTAAGCACGCCCATACCGCTCTTTTCAGCAAATGCGCATGTATTTGTGCCAAACCACTTTTTAAGTATGCACATGCATCTTTTGGGAGACGCGCACGTTGTTTTCTGCCAAACCACGTGATAAGCATGCACATGCAGCTTTTGGCAGAGCGCCCATGTGGATTTTTGCCAAAAACGGGTTAAGCACGCCCATGCTGCTCTTTTCAGCACACGCGCATGGATTTGTGCCAAACCAATTGTTACGTGTGCACATGCATCTTTTGGAAGACGCGCATCTTGTTTTCTGCCAAACCACAAGCTAAGCATGCACATGCAGCTTTGGCAGAGCGCGCACGTGGATTCCTCAAAACCACGTACTAAGCACGCCCATGCTGCTCTTTTCAGGGTACGGGCATGGATTTGTGCCAAGTCACTTAAGCATGCACATGCATCTTTTGGTAGACGCGCACGTTGTTTTCTGCCAAACCGCAAGCTAAGCATACACATGCAGCTTTTGGCAGAGCACGCAGGTGGATTTCTGCCAAACCACATACTAAGTACGGCCATGCTATTTTTTTCAAGGCACGCGCATGGATTTGTCCCAAAGCAGTTGTTAAGCATGCACATGCATCTTTTGTTAGACGCGCACATTGTTTTCTCAAAAACCACGTGATAAGCATGCACATCCAGCTTTTGGCCGAGCGCGCACTTGGATTTCTGCCAAACCATGTGCTAAGCACGCCCATGCTGCTCTTTTCAGTTCACGCCCATGGATTTGTGCGAAAGCACTTTTTAAGCATGCACATGCATCTTTTGGTAGACGCGCACTTTTCTTTCTGCCCCACCACATGCTAAGCCTGCACATGCAGCTTTTGGCAGCACGCGCACGTGGATTTCTGCTAAACCACGTGCTAAGCACGTCCATGCTGCTCTTTGGAGCACACGCGCATGAATTTGTGCCAAACCACTTGTTAAGCATGAACATGCAGCATTTGGTAGCACGCGCACGTTGTTTTTGCCAAACCACAAGCTAAGCATGCACATGCAGCTTTTGGCAGAGCACGCACGTGGATTGCTCCAAACAACGTAGTAAGTACGCCCATGCTGCTCTTTTCAGGGCACGGGCATGTATTTGTCCCAAAACACTTGTTAAGCATGCACAGGCATCTTTTGGTAGACGCGCGCTTTGTTTTCGGCCAAACCACAAGCTAAACATGCACAAGCAGCTTTTGGCAGCGCGCGCACATGGATTTCTGCTAAACAACGTGCTAAACACGCGCATGCTGCTTTTTTCAGTGCATGCGCACGGATTTGTGCCAAACCTCTTTTTAGGCATGCACATGCAGCTTTTGGTAGCACGCACACACTGTTTTCTGCCAAACTACAAGCTGGGCATGCACATGCAGCTTTTGGCAGAGCGCGCACGTGGATTCCTCAAAACCACGTACTAAGCACGCCCATGCTGCTCTTTTCAGCACACGCGCATGGATTTTTGCCAAACAGCTTCTTTAGCATGCACATGCACCTTTTGGTAGACGCGCACGTTGTTTTCTGCATAACCACAAGTTAAGCATGCACATGCAGCTTTTGGCAGAGCGCGCACGTGGATTTCTGCCAAACCACGTACTAAGTACGCCCATGCTATTTTTTTCAAGGTACGCGCATGGATTTGTCCCAAAGCAGTTGTTAAGCATGCACATGCATATTTTGTTAGACGCGCACTTTGTTTTCTGAAAAACCACGTGATAAGCATGCACTTGCAGCTTTTGGCAGAGCGCGCACGTGGATTCCTCAAAACCACGTACTAAGCACGCCCATGCTGCTCTTTTCAGGGCACGGGCATGAATTTGTGCCAAATCACTTAAGCATGCACATGCATCGATTGGTAGATGCGCACGTTGTTTTCTGCCAAATCACAAGCTAAGCACACACATGCAGCTTTTGGCAGAGCACGCACTTGGATTTTCTCCAAACCACGTGCTAAGCACGCCAATGCTGTTATTTTCAGCACACGTGCATGGTTTTGTGCCAAACCACTTGTTAGGTATGCACATGCATCTTTTGGTAGAAGCGCCCGTTGTTTTCCGCCAAAGCACAAGTTAAGCATGCACATGCTGCTTTTGGCAGGGCGCGCACGTTGACTTCTGACAAACCACGTGCTAAGCACGCCCATGCCGCTCTTTTCAGCACATGCACATGTATTTGTGCCAAACCACTTTTTAAGTATGCACATGCATCTTTTGGAAGACGCGCATGTTGTTTTCTGCCGAACCACGTGATAAGCATGCACATGCAGCTTTTGGCAGAGCGCGCATGTGGATTTTTGCCAAAAACGGGTTAAGCACGCCCATTCTTCTCTTTTCAGCACACGTGCATGAATTTGAGTCAAACCAATTGTTACGTGTGCACATGCATCTTTTGGAAGACGCACACGTTGTTTTTTGCAAAACCACAAGTTAAGCATGCACATGCTGCTTTTGCCAGAGCGCAAACGTGGATTTCTGGCAAACCACGTGCTAAGCACGCCCATGCTGCTCTTTTCATCACACGCGCACGGATTTGTGCCAAACCACTTGTTGAGTACGCACAGGCATCTTTTCGTAGACGCGCATGTTGTTTTCTGCCAAACCACAAGCTAAGCATGCACATGCAGCTTTTGGCAGAGCGCGCACGTGGATTCCTCAAAACCACGTACTAAGCACGCCCATGCTGCTCTTTTCAGGGTACGGGCATGGATTTGTGCCAAATCACTTAAGCATGCACATGCATCTTTTGGTAGACGTGCACGTTGTTTTCTGCCAAACCGCAAGCTAAGCATACACATGCGGCTTTTGGCAGAGCACGCACGAGGATTTCTGCCAAACCACGTACTAAGTACGGCCATGCTATTTTTTTCAAGGCACGCGCATAGATTTGTCCCAAAGCACTTGTTAAGCATGCACATGCATCTTTTGTTAGACGCGCACGTTGTTTTCTGAAAAACCACGTGATAAGCATGCACATCCAGCTTTTGGCCGAGCGCGCACTTGGATTTCTG
This sequence comes from Dermacentor variabilis, assembly GCF_050947875.1. Classification (NCBI taxonomy): domain Eukaryota; kingdom Metazoa; phylum Arthropoda; class Arachnida; order Ixodida; family Ixodidae; genus Dermacentor; species Dermacentor variabilis. Next base: position 5,930,934 of record NC_134576.1, on the reverse strand, counting down.
CCAAACCATGTGCTAAGCACGCCCATGCTGCTCTTTTCAGTTCACGCCCATGGATTTGTGCCAAAGCACTTTTTAAGCATGCACATACATCTTTTCGTAGACGCGCACTTTTCTTTCTGCCCCACCACATGCTAAGCCTGCACATGTAGCTTTTGGCAGCACGCGCACGTGGATTTCTGCTAAACCACGTGCTAAGCACGCCCATGCTGCTCTTTGGAGCACACGCGCATGAATTTGTGCCAAACCACTTGTTAAGCATGAAGATGCAGCATTTGGTAGCACGCGCACGTGTTTTTTGCCAAACCACAAGCTAAGCATGCACATGCAGCTTTTGGCAGAGCACGCACGTGGATTGCTCCAAACCACGTACTAAGTACGCCCATGCTGCTCTTTTCAGGGCACGGGCATGTATTTGTCCCAAAACACTTGTTAAGCATGCACATGCATCTTTTGGTAGACGCGCACTTTCTTTTCGGCCAAACCACAAGCTAAGCATGCACAAGCAGCTTTTGGCAGCGCGCGCACATGAATTTCTGCTAAACATCGTGCTAAGCACGCGCATGGTGCTTTTTTCAGTGCATGCGCATGGATTTGTGCCAAACCTCTTTTTAAGCATGCACATGCCGCTTTTGGTAGCACGCACACACTGTTTTCTGCCAAACCACAAGCTGGGCATGCACATGCAGGTTTTGGCAGAGCGCGCACCTGGATTCCTCAAAACCACGTACTAAGCACGCCCATGCTGCTCTTTTCAGCACACGCGCATGGATTTTTGTCAAACAGCTTCTTTAGCATGCACATGCACCTTTTGGTAGACGCGCACGTTGTTTTCTGCATAACCACAAGTTAAGCATGCACATGCAGCTTTTGGCAGAGCGCGCACGTGGATTTCTGCCAAACCACGTACTAAGTACGCCCATGCTATTTTTTTCAAGGTACGCGCATGGATTTGTCCCAAAGCACTTGTTAAGCATGCACATGCATATTTTGATAGACGCGCACGTTGTTTTCTGAAAAACCGCGTGATAAGCATGCACTTGCTGCTTTTCGCAAAGCGCGCACGTGGATTTCTGCCAAACCACGTACTAAGTACGCCGACGCTATTCTTTTCAAGGCACACGCATGGATTTGTGCCAAAGCACTTGTTAAGCATGCACATGCATCTCTTGTTAGACGCGCACGTTGTTTTCTAAAAAACCACGTGATAAGCATGCACATGCAGCTTTTGGCAGAGCGCGCACTTGGATTTCTGCGAAACCATGTGCTAAGCAAGCCCATGCTGCTCTTTTCAGCACACGCGCATGGATTTGTGCCAAACCACTTGTTAAGCATGCACATGCAGCTTTTGGTAGCACGCGCACATTGTTTTATGCAAACCACAAGCTAAGCATGCACATGCAGCTTTTGGCATAGCGCGCACGTGGATTCCTCAAAACCACGTACTAAGCACGCCCATGCTGCTCTTTTCAGGGCACGGGCATGCATTTGTGCCAAATCACTTAAGCATGCACATGCATGTATTGGTAGATGCGCATGTTGTTTTCTGCCAAACCACAAGCTAAGCACACACATGCAGCTTTTAGCAGAGCACGCACTTGGATTTTCGCCAAACCACGTGCCAAGCACGCCAATGCTGTTCTTTTCAGCACACGTGCATGGTTTTGTGCCAAACCACTTGTTAGGTATGCACATGCATCTTTTCGTAGAAGCGCCCGTTGTTTTCGGCCAAAGCACAAGTTAAGCATGCACATGCTGCTTTTGGCAGGGCGCGCACGTTGACTTCTGACAAACCACGTGCTAAGCACGCCCATGCCGCTCTTTTCAGCACATGCGCATGTATTTGTGCCAAACCGCTTTTTAAGTATGCACATGCATCTTTTGGAAGATGCGCACGTTGTTTTCTGCCAAACCACGTGATAAGCATGCACATGCAGCTTTTGGCAGAGCGCGCATGTGAATTTTTGCCAAAAACGGGTTAAGCACGCCCATGCTGCTCTTTTCAGCACACGCGCATGGATTTGTCCCAAACCAATTGTTACGTGTGCACATGCATCTTTTGGAAGACGCACACGCTGTTTTTTGCAAAACCACAAGTTAAGCATGCACATGCTGCTTTTGCCAGAGCGCAAACGTGGATTTCTGCCAAACCACGTGCTAAGCACGCCCATGCTGCTCTTTTCATCACACGCGCACGGATTTGTGCCAAACCACTTGTTGAGTACGCACAGGCATCTTTTGGTAGACGCGCATGTTGTTTTCTGCCAAACCACAAGCTAAGCATGCACATGCAGCTTTTGGAAGAGCGCGCACGTGGATTCCTCAAAACCACGTACTAAGCACGCCCATGCTGCTCTTTTCATGGTAGGGGCATGGATTTGTGCCAAATCACTTAAGCATGCACATGACTCTTTTGGTAGACGTGCACGTTGTTTTCTGCCAAACCGCAAGCTAAGCATACACATGCAGCTTTCGGCAGAGCACGCACGTGGATTTCTGCCAAACCACGTACTAAGTACGGCCATGCTATTTTTTTCAAGGCACGCGCATGGATTTGTCCCAAAGCACTTGTTAAGCATGCACATGCATCTTTTGTTAGACGCGCACGTTGTTTTCTGAAAAACCACGTGATAAGCATTCACATCCAGCTTTTGGCCGAGCGCGCACTTGGATTTCTGCCAAACCATGTGCTAAGCACGCCCATGCTGCTCTTTTCAGTTCACGCCCATGGATTTGTGCCAAAGCACTTTTTAAGCATGCACATGCATCTTTTGGTAGACGCGCACTTTTCTTTCTGCCCCACCACATGCTAAGCCTGCACATGCAGCTTTTGGCAGCACGCGCACGTGGATTTCTGCTAAACCACGTGCTAAGCACGCCCATGCTGCTCTTTGGAGCACACGCGCATGAATTTGTGCCAAACCACTTCTTAAGCCGGAAGATGCAGCATTTGGTAGCACGCGCACGTTGTTTTTGCCAAACCACAAGCTAAGCATGCACATGCAGCTTTTCGCAGAGCACGCACGTGGATTGCTCCAAACCACGTACTAAGTACGCCCATGCTGCTCTTTTCAGGGCACGGGCATGTATTTGTCCCAAAACACTTGTTAAGCATGCACATGCATCTTTTGGTAGACGCGCACTTTGTTTTCGGCCAAACCACAAGCTAAGCATGCACAAGCAGCTTTTGGCAGCTCGCGCACATGGATTTCTGCTAAACATCGTGCTAAGCACGCGCATGCTGCTTTTTTCAGTGCATGCGCATGGATTTGTGCCAAACCTCTTTTTAAGCATGCACATGCAGCTTTTGGTAGCACGCACACACTGTTTTCTGCCAAACCACAAGCTGGGCATGCACATGCAGCTTTTGGCAGAGCGCGCACGTGGATTCCTCAAAACCACGAACTAAGCACGCCCATGCTGCTCTTTTCAGCACACGCGCATGGATTTTCGCCAAACAGCTTCTTTAGCATGCACATGCACCTTTTGGTAGACGCGCACTTTGTTTTCTGCACAACCACAAGTTAAGCATGCACATGCAGCTTTTGGCAGAGCACCCACGTGGATTTCTGCCAAACCACGTACTAAGTACGCCGACGCTATTCTTTTCAAGGCACACGCATGGATTTGTGCCAAAGCACTTGTTAAGCATGCACATGCATCTCTTGTTAGACGCGCACGTTGTTTTCTGAAAAACCACGTGATAAGCATACACATGCAGCTTTTGGCAGAGCGCGCACTTGGATTTCTGCCAAACCATGTGCTAAGCACGCCCATGCTGCTCTTTTCAGCACACGCGCATGGATTTGTGCCAAACCACTTGTTAAGCATGCACATGCAGCTTTTGGTAGCACGCGCACATTGTTTTATGCAAACCACAAGCTAAGCATGCGCATGCAGCTTTTGGCAGAGCGCGCACGTGGATTCCTGAAAACCACGTACTAAGCACGCCCGTGCTGCTCTTTTCAGGGCACGTGCATGCATTTGTGCCAAATCACTTAAGCATGCACATGCATCTATTGGTAGATGCGCACGTTGTTTTCTGCCAAACCACAAGCTAAGCACACACATGCAGCTTTTGGGAGAGCGCGCACGTGGATTTCTGCCAAACCACGGGCTAAGCACGCCCATGCTGCTCTTTTCACCACGCGCGCATGGATTTTTGCCAAACCACTTGTTAAGCATGCACATGCATCTTTTGGTAGCACGCGCACGTTCTTTTCTGCCAAACCCCAAGCTAAGCATGCACATGCAGCTTTTGGCAGAGCGCGCAACTGGATTTCTGCCAAACCACGTGCAAAGCACGCCCATGCTGCTTTCTTCAGCGCACGGGCCAGGATTTGTTACAAACCACTTGTTAAGCGTGCACATGACTCTTTTTGTAGACGCGCACGTTGTTTTATGGCAAACCACAAGTTAAGCATGCACATGCTGCTTTTGGTAGAGCGGGCACGTGGATTTCTGTCAAGCCACGTGTTAAGCACACCCATGCTGCTCTTTTAAGCTCGCGCGCATGGATTTGTGCCAAACCACTTTTTAAGCATGCACATGCAGATTTTGGTAGCACGCGCACGTTCTTTTCTGCCAAACCCCAAGCTAAGCATGTACATGCAGCTTTTGGCAGAGCGCGCAGCTGGATTTCTGCCAAACCACGGTCTACGCTCGCCCATGCTGCTCTTTTCAGAACGCGCGCATGGACTTTTGCCAAGCCACTTGGTAAGCATGCACATGCATCTTTTGGTAGACGCGCACGTTGTTTTCTGCCAAGCCACAATTTAAGCATGCACTTGCTTTTTTTGGCAAGTGCGCTCGTGGATTTCTGCCAAACCACGTACTAAGTACGCCCATGCAGCTCTTTTCAGGGCGAGCGCATGGATTTGTGCCAAAGCACTTGTTAAGCATCCGCATGCATCTTTTGGTAGACGCGCACGTTGTTTTCTGCAAAACCACGTGATAAGCATACACATGCACCTTTTGGCAGAACGGGCATAAGGATTTCCGCCAAACAACGTGCTAAGCACGCCCTTGCTGCTCCTTTCAGCACACACGCAAGGATGTATGCCAAAACGCTTGTTAAGCATGCACATGCATCTTTTGGTAGACGCGCATGTTGTTTTCTGCAAAACCACAAGCTAAGCACGCACATGCAGCTTTTGGCAGAGCGCGCACGTGGATTGCTCCATGTGATGTGTGGTGCGCGACGTGGTGCGGGGCTCGGGACGGTCGAGAGCAGACGATGCTGAGTGCACGCGCGCCGAGCTGGAAGGAGGAAAAACGACGACGCCGAAGAGCGCCCGGCACGTGAACGCGCGGCGCAGGAAAGACAACAAAAGGAAAAAAGCAACCAATTAGAAAAGACCACGGGGCGTCGGGCAGCCAATCAGTAAATGCCAACTCGGCGAGACCACGAGAAAAAGCGTGGTGCGCTGGCAGAAGGGGGGCGACACGCAAGAGGACACGCAGGGAGACGCCGGGGAGACGCCAGGAGAGTCCCAGGAAACGACGGCAGGAGGAGGTCAACCACCGGAGCGGGCGTTGAAGACGGGCCGTCGTGTTCCGGACCCGAGCCCACCAGGACTTCACCCGACCGGGGCCTCCTGCCAACCTGTTCCTGTGCGTCGCCCGTCTACCTGAGCGTGCCGTCGGCTCCTCAAGGCCGGTGAGCTTTTTGCGCCAGTGGGCAGGACGAGAACAGTCGGGCTTCGAGCCCGAGTTCTACGCCAGCTGCCCGGCCAGAACGCCACCCCCGTCTGCCGTGCCGCCTGCTGCCCGAGGCCGGCGTTCGAGCTTCCGTGCCCGTGGGCGAGAGGGGAGCAGTCGGGCTACGGGCCCGAGCTCTCTGCCCGGCCAGAACGCCGCCGCCGTCCACTCCTGCCACAAAGCCGCCAGCGTTACCTCGCCTCGCCAGAGCTGGCGCGCTCCCGGCGCCCGGTCGGTCAACCTACGCCACGACCTTTGGTGAGGCCGGCGCCACTCCTTCTGCCAGCTTGTCGCCGCGTTGCCGCGTCGAGACTGCGACGTGTCCCCGCCCTCGTGGCAAGCCCGGACTCGTGCCCTCGTTAACCTCGTTAAAGCCTTAAGTGTGTTCCTTACCACAATGTTTTCTTGAGTGTTTATTTTATGCATGTTGTCTGTTTATTTCTATTTAATTTTTGCTGTTTCTGTTTGATTAAAAGTCTTTGTGTGTGCGTCCAAACCAACGGCTTCGTCCTCAATTGGGTTCTCGGAGGCTCCGCCTAAGAGAACCAACCGAACCATTGAGAACACGAACGTTTGCCCATCAGTGGGTCATCACACTCCAAACCACGTACTAAGTACGCCCATGCTGCTCTTTTCAAGGCAGGGGCATGTATTTTTCCCAAAACACTTGTTAAGCATGCACATGCATCTTTTGTTAGACGTGCATGTTGTTTTCTGCCAAGCCACAAGGTAAGCATGCCCATGCTGCTTTTGGCTGAGCGCGCACATGGATTTCTACGAAACCACAGGCTAAGCACGCCCATGCTGCTCTTTTCAGCACACCCGCATGGATTTGTGCCAAACCACTTGTTAAGCATGCACATGCAGCTTTTGGTAGCACGCGCACATTGTTTTATGCAAACCACAAGCTAAGCATGCACATGCAGCTTTTGGCAGAGCGCGCACGTGGATTTCTGCCAAACCACGTACTAAATACGCCCATGCTGCTCTTCTCAGGGCACGCGCATGGATTTGTGCCAAAGCACTGGTTAAGCATGCAGATGCATCTTTTGGTAGACGCGCACTTTGTTTTCTGCCAAACCACAAGCTAAGCATGCACATGCAGCTTTTGGCAGCGCGCGCACATGGATTTCTGCTAAACAACGTGCTAAGCACGCGCATGCTGCTTTTTTCAGTGCAAGCGCATGGATTTGTGCCAAACCTCTTTTTAAGCATGCACATGCAGCTTTTGGTAGCACGCACACGCTGTTTTCTGCCAAACCACAAGCTAAGCAAGCACATGCAGCTTTTGGCAGAGCGCGCACTTGGATTTCTGCCAAATCATGTGCTAAGCACGCCCATGCTGCTCTTTTCAGCACACGCGAATGGTTTTCTACCAAACCACTTGTTAAGCATGCACATGCATCTTTTGGTAGATGCGCACGTTGTTTTCTGCCAAACCACAAGCTAAGCATGCACATGCAGCTTTTGGCACAGCGGGCAAATGGATTTCTGCGAAACCACGTGCAAAGCACGCCCATGCTGCTTTTTTCAGCAGACGGGCCAGGATTTGTGCCAAACCACTTGTTAAGCGTGCACATGACTCTTTTTGTAGACGCGCACGTTGTTTTCTGGCAAACCACAAGTTAAGCATGCACATGCTGCTTTTGGTAGAGCGGGCACGTGGATTTCTGTCAAACCTCGGGCTAAGCACGCCCGTGCTGCTCTTTTAAGCGCTCGCGCATGGATTTGTGCCAAAGCACTTGTTAAGCATGCACACGCATCTTTTTGTAGACGCGCACTTTTCTTTCTGTCAAACCACAAGCTAAACATGCACATGCTTCTTTTTGGCAGCGCGCACACGTGGATTTCTGCTAAACCACGTGCTAAGCACGCCCATGCTGCTATTTGGAGCACACGCGCATGTATTTGTGGAAAACCACTTGTTAAGCATGAACATGCAGCTTTTGCTAGCACGAGCACGTTGTTTTTCCCAAACCACAAGCTAAATATGCATATGCAGCTTTTGGCAGAGCGGGCGTGTGGATTTCTGTCAAACCACGTGCCAAGCACTCCCATGCTGCTCATTTCAGTGCACGCGCACGGATTTGTGCGAAAGCACGTGTTAAGCATTACGCGCCCTTTTCTTTCTGCCAAACGGCAAGCTAAGCATGCACATGCAGCTTCTGGCAGCGCGCGCACGTGGATTTCTGCTAAACCACATGCTAAGCACGCCCATGCTGCTTTTTTCAGCGCACGCGCATGGATTTGTGCCAAACCTGTTTTTAAGCATGCAGATGTAGGTTTTGGTAGCACGCGCACGCTCTTTTCTGCCAAACCACAAGCTAAGCATGCACATGCAGCTTTTGGCAGAGCGCGCACGTGGATTTCTGCCAAACCACGGTCTAAGCCCGCCGATGCTGCTCTTTTCAGCACACCCGCATGGATTTGTGCCAAACCACTTGTTAAGCACGCACATGCAGCTTTTGGTAGCACGCGCACATTGTTTTATGGAAACCACAAGCTAAGCATGCACCTGCAGCTTTTGGCAGAGCGCGCACGCGGATTTCTGCCAAACCACGTACTAAATACGCCCATGCTGCTCTTTTCAGGGCACGGGCATGGATTTGTGCCAAAGCACTTGTTAAGCATGCAGATGCTTCTTTTGGTAGACGCGCACTTTGTTTTCTGCCAAACCACAAGCTAAGCATGCACAAGCAGCTTCTGGCAGCGCGCGCACATTGATTTCTGCTAAACAACGTGCTAAGCACGCGCATGCTGCTTTTTTCAGTGCAAGCGCATGAATTTGTGCCAAACCTCTTTTTAAGCATGCACATGCAGCTTTTGGTAGCGCACACACGCTGTTTTCTGCCAAACCACAAGCTAAGCATGCACATGCAGCTTTTGGCAGAGCGCGCAACTGGATTTCTGCCAAACCACGGTCTAAGCCCGCCCATGCTGCTCTTTTCAGCACACCCGCATGGATTTGTGCCAAACCACTTTCTTAAGCATGTACATGCAGCTTTTGGTAGCACGCGCACGTTGTTTTCTGCATAACCACAAGTTAAGCATGCACATGCAGCTTTTGGCAGAGCGCGCACGTGGATTTCTGCCAAAATACGTACTAAGTACGCCCATGCTATTTTTTTCAAGGCACGCGCTTGGATTTGTCCCAAAGCACTTCTTAAGCATGCACATGCATCTTTTGTTAGACGCGCACGTTGTTTTCTGAAAAACCACGTGATAAGCATGCACATGCAGCTTTTGGCAGAGCGCGCACTTGGATTTCTGCCAAACCATGTGCTAAGCACGCCCATGCTGCTCTTTTCAGCACACGCGCATGGATTTGTGCCAAGCACATGTTAAGCATGCACATGCAGCTTTTGGTAGCACGCGCGCATTGTTTTATGCAAACCAGAAGCTAAGCATGCACATGCAGCTTTTGGCAGAGCGCGCACGTGGATTTCTGCCAAACCACGTACTAAATACGCCCATGCTGCTCTTTTTAGGGCACGGGCATGGATTTGTGCCAAAGCACTTGTTAAGCATGCAGATGCATCTTTTGGTAGACGCGCACTTTGTTTTCTGCCAAACCACAAGCTAAGCATGCACATGCAGCTTTTGGCAGCGCGCACACATGGATTTCTGCTAAACAACGTGCTAAGCACGCGCATGCTGCTTTTTTAAGTGCAAGCGCATGGATTTGTGCCAAACCTCTTTTCAAGCATGCACATGCAGCTTTTGGTAGCACGCACACGCTGTTTTCTGCCAAACCACAAGCTAAGCATGCACATGCAGCTTTTAGCCGAGCACGCACGTGGATTCCTCAAAACCACGTACTAAGCACGCCCATGCTGCTATTTTCAGGGCACGGGAGTGGATTTGTGCCAAATCACTTAAGCATGCACATGTATCTATTGGTAGACGCGCACGTTGTTTTCTGCCAAACCAGAAGCTAAGCATACACATGCAGGTTTTGGCAGAGCGCGTACTTCGATTTTCGCCAAACCACGTGCTAAGCACGCCCATGCTGTTCTTTTCAGCACACGCGCATGGTTTTGTGCCAAACCACTTGTTAAGCATGCACATGCATCTTTTGGTAGCACGCGCACGTTCTTTTCTGCCAAACCCCAAGCTAAGCTTGCACATGCAGCTTTTGGCAGAGCGCGCAACTGGATTTCTGCCAAACCACGTGCAAAGCACGCTCATGCTGCTTTTTTCAGCACACCGGCCAGGATTTGTGCCAAACCACTTGTTAAGCGTGCACATGACTCTTTTGTAGACGCCCACGTTGTTTTCTGGCAAACCACAAGTTAAGCATGCACATGCTGCTTTTGGTAGAGCGGGCACGTGGATTTCTGCCAAACCTAGTGTTAAGCACGCCCATGCTGCTCTTTTAAGCTCGCGCGCATGGATTTGTGCCAAACCACTTTTAAGCATGCACATGCAGATTTAGGTAGCACGCGCACGTTCCCCGCAGGGGCGTCTGCGTCAGCAGGCGTTTGGTGTGTTGCGAAACCACGTACCCGAGCACACGAGGGTTGGACCCTCCCGCGTGTAGCCGTGCGTGGCTTAGCCGTGTCCGGGGAAAAGGGGATCCTGGGGGTTGAGCCAATGCCGGGTGATTGGACCTTTACGGCCCCCCGGCGGAGGCAACACACCTCTTCGGCCCCAGCTTCACGTAGACGGCACCTCCAGACTGACCCACCTGGAGGAAATCGGCAGTCGCCTTTTCCTGTCCTTTTCTCCAATCTTCGTCTTTCTCTGTCGCCTTTTTCATCTTTCCTGTTTTCTCTTCACTTCTTATTACTTCCTTATTTCCTGGCGGCAAGGGTTAACCTTGTGTAATATATCCAGTCTTGGGTATATATATTAGGTTATAGTGGGATTGTACCGCTGGCGTACGCAGAATAGAATGTTTCTAATCCTGTGACGTCCCCAGGTTGGGCTCCGAGGTGGGCAGCGGGCATTCCTGCCGAATACAGCAATTCTATATATGGCTTCAAATTTCCCCCCACTCCTTGATCGCTCCCTGAAGAGGGGGCGCACCGATGAAACTTTCAACTTCCTCTTGAAACCGAAAGATACAAAGTAACTAAGATGGGAAGCGGCGACCTTCTTCTCGAAGTGCGTGACAAGCTCCAATACAGCAAACTGACCAAACTTGTTGCGTTTGGTGATATCCCTGTATCTGTGGGCCCCCACCGGACTATGAACACTGTGCGTGGTGTCATTTCTGATGACGACCTCCTTGATCTTAGTGAGAGCGAGCTGTTGGACGGATGGCAAGACCAAAACGTGGTAAAGGTGCAACGAATTAAGTTAAGGCGTGACGACAAGGAAATTCCAACAAAGCATCTAATAATAACATTTGGAACAAGTGAACTACCTGATTCATTAGAGACGGGATATTGTAAACTACGCGTACGACCGTACATTCCCAATCCGCGCCGATGCTTCAAGTGTCAGCGTTTTGGGCATGGATCTCAGAGCTGCTGAGGGCGTGCCACTTGTGCAAAATGTGCATCTAAAGACCACGCCTCAGACAACTGTTCTTCTCCAACCCACTGCGCTAACTGTGACGGAGACCACCCCGCCTATTCGCGATCGTGCCCGTCATGGAAGAAAGAAAAACAAATAATCGAACTCAAGGTAAAACTAAACATCACTTTTCCAGAAGCGCGCAAGCGTTTTAGTGTCCACAATCAATCGAATCCGTCCTACAGTGACGTGACGCGCCGGGGGGTAGCGCCACATCTTCTGGTGGCCGCGCAAGTCACACGGAGTGTGACGGCGGTTACGCCATCAGCCCCCCTGGCGGGAGCAGCCACTGCTCTTCCGCCCCCTACCACGAAGGGTCAGCAGACTTCCGAGCCTGCCGCTCCCAGGGCCACTGCTCGTGCAGATAGGCCCGAAAAACTCCCGAGAGTGCCCGCTGAGCGGGCTTCATCCAGCGCCTCTGACGAGGCGATGGATGTAACAAAAACTTCTCCGGCGTCTCAGACGCCGAAGGAACGGCGTTGCTCCCTGGAGCGCGCCCACAAAAAAGAAATACCCCGCATCAAGGGGCCTGGAAAGGTCCCTTGAGCCAACCTAATATCTCTTCACACACACCATAAAACACTTCCAATATGGACACACAGATAATGCATTGGAATGTGAGAGGTTTAATACACAATCTTGATGATATTAAGGAACTCCTTCGCAAGTTTAACCCAAGGGTGCTGTGTGTGCAAGAGACACACCTCAAACCTTCACATACTAACTTTCTGAAACAATATGCCATTTACCGCAAAGATCGCAGTGACGCTCTCGCTTCGTCAGGTGGTGTTGCTATTATAGTTGATAAGGGTATCGCCTGCCAGCATTTACATCTGCAAACACCCCTTCAGGCAGTGGCGATCAGAGTCGTGCTATTTGATAAGTTAGTAACCGTTAGCTCTTTGTATATCCCTCCATGCCATCAACTTTCTACAACGGAATTCCAGAGTTTTATCGAAGAACTCCCCGAACCTTACATTGTAGTAGGTGATTTAAACGCACACAACACCCTCTGGGGAGATTCTCGTTGTGATGCAAGAGGGCGTTTATTAGAAAAGTTCCTTTTATCTTCCAATGCATGCGTATTGAACAACAAAGAACCTACATTCTACAGCGTGGCAAATAAAACATTCTCATCTATTGACTTAAGCATAACATCAAGTACACTAGTGCCATATCTGGAGTGGAACGTGATCAAAAATCCATTTGGTAGTGACCATTTCCCAATTCTCTTAAAATTAACACAAGGCGATAAGTGTTCCCCACATCTGCCACGCTGGAAGGTCGACTGTGCTGACTGGAAACGATACAGAGAGCTGACGCATTTGACCTGGGATGACATCTGTACCCTCTCAATCGATGATAGAGTATCATATTTCACGGCATTTATAACTAATGCTGCGTCAATATGTATCCCTCAAACGAATGGATCACCCTCTAAACGGCGTATTCCTTGGTGGAATGAGCAGTGTAAGGAAGCCTTCAAAAATCAAAATAAGGCTTGGGGTCGCCTTCGCGACTGCCCGACTACCGAGAACTTGATCAGCTTTAAGAAAATAAAATCAGAAGGTAGAAGAACGCGCCGCCTTACCAAAAGGGAAAGCTGGCAAAAATACATCTCTAGTATTAATTCTTATACAGACGAGGGAAAAGCCTGGAACAGGGTAAACAAAATAAAAGGCCGCGAAACTCATCCTCTACCATTGGTAAATACACAAGGAGACACCCTCATTGACCAAGCCGACTCTCTAGGGGTACATTTTGAAAGGATTTCTAGCTCATCCCACTATTCAGACACATTTCTGAGATACCGGCAACAAGCGGAACGACTGCCTCTGGGTCGGAAAGGCAATAGCAACCAACCTTACAACCGCCCATTTAGCATGGCGGAATTTCAGGCTGCGCTGAATGGCTGTAACAAGTCTGCTCCAGGAAGTGACAGAATATTGTATATAATGATCAAACACCTACACCCTGAAACCCACAAAACACTACTGTCACTCTTCAACTCTGTGTTCTCCGCTGGTTACATTCCATCCGCCTGGAAGGAAGCAATTATTATTCCAATACTAAAAGACGGCAAGGACCCAACTTCAGTCAACAGCTATAGGCCTATAGCGTTGACAAGTTGCCTATGTAAACTCTTTGAAAAAATGGTTAACCGGCGTCTCCTTCATTTTCTTGAAAGTAACAAACTATTAGATCCCCTACAGTGTGGTTTCAGGGAAGGTAGATCCACAACTGATCACCTTGTCCGCATCGAGACGAATATTCGTGATGCTTTTGTGCACAAGCAGTTCTTTTTGTCAGTATTTATTGACATGGAGAAGGCTTACGACACCACGTGGCGGTTCGGAATTCTCCGTGACCTGGCCGAAATGGGAGTCCGAGGTAATTTGCTGAATGTCATCCAGAGTTACCTGTCTAACCGCACGTTCCGCGTCAGAGTTGGTAATGTGCTATCTCGTCTATTTACACAGGAAACAGGTGTACCACAAGGTGGCGTGCTTAGCTGCACTCTATTCGTTATAAAAATGAACTCACTCTACACTATCATACCACGTACAATGTTTTATTCTGTGTATGTAGATGACGTACAAATAGGTTTTAAATCATGCAGTCTTTCCATCTGTGAGCGACATGTACAGCTTGGGCTAAACAAATTGTCAATGTGGGCTGACGAGAATGGGTTTAAATTAAACCCGCAAAAAAGTACGTGTGTTCTGTTCTCGAACAAGAGAGGTATATTTCCTGAACCCGCTATTTACCTTCATGGACAACAGCTCCCAGTGAGCCATGAACATAAATTTTTGGGCCTCATATTAGACACTAAATTAACATTTATCCCCCACCTGAAATATCTGAAGGCGAAATGCATGAAGACAATGAATCTTCTGAAGCTCTTGTCCCGTACATCCTGGAGAAGTGACAGAAGATGCCTTTTGAGCATATATAAAAGTTTGATAAGGTCACGCCTTGACTATGGTGCTATAGTGTATAACTCTGCTACGCCTAGTGCCTTGAAGATGTTAGATTCGATTCACCACTTGGGTATCCGTCTTGCTACAGGTGCCTTCAGGACTAGTCCTGTAGAGAGCCTGTACGTTGAATCCAACGAATGGTCTCTTCATCTACAAAGGGCATATCTATCTTTTTCTTACGCCTTGAAAGTTAAATCAGACATTCAGCATCCATGTCATTTTGCAATTAGCGACTTGTCCACTGCCAGGCTATTCCGTAACCGACCAGCCATCAGGCCTCCTCTATCCCTCCGAGTGGAAGCACTGTCAGAAGAAACAGGCGTCCCTTTTCTAGAAAATATCCCAATGGCTCCTACTCGGCTCCCACCGCCTTGGGAGTGGCAAACTATCCAATGTGACATATCATTCTTAGAAATATCGAAACGAGCGCCTGAGGCTCACATACAATCTCATTTCCTTGAACTAAAAGAGAAGTATTCCTGTGCTGAATTTTACACGGATGCTTCGAAATCTGCTGATGGTGTTGCTTACGCAGCTCTTGGACCATCATTTTCAATATCTGGGACACTAAACCCATACACAAGTATCTTTAAAGTGGAAGCATACGCTATACTCTCGGCTATTAAACACATCAGGCTCACAAACATCGCTAAGGCTGTTCTCTTCACAGACTCATTAAGTGTCGTGAAAGCACTGATTAGTTTACAAAAACATAAGAATTCCGTTTTGAATGAGCTGTATAATTTATTGTGCACCCTACATATCTGCAATCAAGTGATTGTCATATGCTGGGTACCCGGTCACAAAGGTATAAAAGGGAACGAACTAGCTGACGAAAGCGCTACATCAGTAACCTTTAGCGACAGAGATAGAAATATTCCCATCTCTACCACAGACCTAAAGCGTTTTCTACGCCGTAAATTAAGGAATTATTGGCAAGGCAAGTGGGATACACAAGTAATGAATAAGCTTTACATAATAAAACCAAAACTCGGGAACTGGATAAGTGGGAAAACAGCACGTTACAAGGAAGTACTTCGTTGCCGTTTAAGGATAGGCCACACATACGGTACCCACTCTCATCTCTTGACTGGGGGCGATCCTCCAACTTGTGTTAAGTGCGGCAATAGTCTCACAGTCCGCCATGTTCTTATTCAGTGCCCTGCAATAGAAACAGACAGGAAAAAGTGTTTCCCTGCTGCATATCGCGAGAATTTACCCCTTCACCCTGCATTTTTTCTTAGCGATGAACCGCTTTTTAATCTGCAAACAGTCTTAGAGTTTTTAGCCGAAACGGACACCTTGAAAGTCATCTGGCCAGGCAACTTTTAGCACACGACTAACAGCCCTGCATTCAAGGGCTCTCTTGAAACTCTCTTGCCAGTGTTAGGTTTTATTGCATCATGTTTTAACGAAACTCCATTGCCATAGCCCATATCACACCCTAGTCATCGTCATTATTTTAGCACCTATGCATTCTACTCCACTTACAGCGGAAGTTTTAGGCCCTTTTACAGCCATATCTCATCTACCATGATGAGTTCATTGTGCACGTCACCCACAACACATCGTCAACATTACCACCTGTCATGGCGCTCTTTGGCCAAACCTGGCCCTTGCGCCATTAAACACCACACATCATCATCAGCACGCGCACGTTCTTTTCTGCCAAACCCCAAGCTAAGCATGCACATGCAGCTTTTGGCAGAGCGCGCAACTGTATTTCTGCTAAACCACGGTCTAAGCCCGCCCATGCTGCTCTTTTCAGCACACCCGCATGGATTTGTGCCAAACCACTTGTTAAGCATGCACATGCAGCTTTTGGTAGCACGCGCACATTGTTTTATGGAAACCACAAGCTAAGCATGCACCTGCAGCTTTTGGCAGAGCGCGCACGCGAATTTCTGCCAAACCACGTACTAAATACGCCCATGCTGCTCTTTTCAGGGCACGGGCATGGATTTGTGCCAAGGCACTTGTTGAGCATGCAGATGCATCTTTTGGTAGACGCGCACTTTGTTTTCTGCCAAACCACAAGCTAAGCATGCACAAGCAGCTTTTGGCAGCGCGCGCACATGCATTTCTGCTAAACAACGTGCTAAGCACGCGCATGCTGCTTTTTTCAGTGCAAGTGCATGGATTTGTGCCAAACCTCTTTTTAAGCATGCACATGCAGCTTTTGGTAGCACGCACACGCTGCTTTCTGCCAAACCACAAGCTAAGCATGCACATGCAGCTTTTGGCAGAGCGCGCACGTGGATTCCTCAAAACCACGTACTAAGCACGCCCATGCTGCTCTTTTCAGGGCACGGGCATGGATTTGTGCAAAATCACTTCAGCATGCACATGCATCTTTTGGTAGACGCGCACGTTGTTTTCTGCCAAACCACAAGCTTAGCATACACATGCAGCTCTTGGCAGAGCGCGCACTTGGATTTCTGCCAAACCATGTGCTAAGCACGCCCATGCTGCTCTTTTCAGCACACGCGCATGGTTTTGTGCCAAAACACTTGTTAAGCATGCACATGCATCTTTTGGTAGATGCGCACGTTGTTTTCTGCCAAACCACAAGCTAAGCATGCACATGCAGCTTTTGGCAGAGCGGGCATATGGATTTCTGCCAAACCACGTGCAAAGCACGCCCATGCTGCTTTTTTCACCACACGGGCCAGGATTTGTGCCAAACCACTTGTTAAGCGTGCACATGACTCTTTTTGTAGACGCGCACGTTGTTTTCTGGCAAACCACAAGTTAAGCATGCACATGCTGCTTTTGGTAGAGCGGGCACGTGGATTTCTGTCAAACCTCGGGCTAAGCACGCCCGTGCTGCTCTTTTAAGCGCACGCGCATGGATTTGTGCCAAAGCACTTGTTAAGCATGCACATGCATCTTTTGGTAGACGCGCACTTTTCTTTCTGTCAAACAACAAGCTAAGCATGCACATGCTTCTTTTGGCAGCGCGCACCTGGATTTCTGCTAAACCACGTGCTAAGCACGCCCATGCTGCTATTTCGAACAAACGCGCATGGATTTGTGCAAAACGACTTGTTAAGCATGAACATGCAGCTTTTGGTAGCACGCGCACGTTGTTTTTGACAAACCATAAGCTAAGCATGCACATGCAGCTTTTGGCACAGCGCGCACGTTGATTCCTCAAAACCACGTACTAAGCACGTCCATGCTGCTCTTTTCAGGGCACGGGCATGGATTTGTGCCAAATCACTTAAGCATGCACATGCATCTTTTGGTAGACGCGCACGTTGTTTTCTGCCAAACCACAAGCTTAGCATACACTTGCAGCTTTTCGCAGAACGCGCACTTGGATTTCTGCGAAACCACGTGCAAAGCACGCCCATGCTGCTTTTTTCAGCACACGCGCATTGCTTTGTGCCAAACCACTTGTTAAGCATGCAAATGCATCTTTTGGTAGACGCGCTCGTTCTTTTCTGCCAAACCACAAGCTAAGCATGCACATGCAGCTTCTGTCAGAACGAGCACGTGGATTTCTCCCAAACCACGTACTAAGTACGCTCATGCTGCTCTTTTCAGCACACCCGCATGGATTTGTGCCAAACTACTTGTTAAGCAGGCACATGCAGCTTTTGGTAGCTAGCGCACTTTGTTTTCTGCCAAACCACAAGCTAAGCATGCACATGCAGCTTTTGGCAGCGCGCGTAGGAGGATTTCTGCCACACCACGTGCTAAGCACGCCCATGCTGCTTTTTTCAGCACACGCGCATGGATTTGTGCCAAACCACTTGTTAAGTATGCACATGCATCTTTTGGTAGACGCGCGCGTTCTTTTCTGCCAAACCACAAGTTAAGCATGCACATGCTGCTTTTGGCAACGCGCGCACGCGAATTTCTGCCAAACCACGTGCTAAGCACGCCAATGCTGCTTTTTTCACAACACGCGCACGGAATTGTGCCAAACCACTTGTTAAGCAGGCACATGCAGCTTTTGGTAGCAAGCGCACTTTGTTTTTTGCCAAACCACGAGCTAAGCATGCATATGCAGCTTTAGGCCGCGCGCGTACGTGGATTTCTGCCAGACCACGTGCTAAGCACGCCCATGCTGCTTTTTTCAGCACACGCGCATGGATTTGTGCCAAACCACTTGTTAAGTATGCACATGCATCTTTTGGCAGACGCGCACTTTGTTTTCTGCTAAACCACAAGCTAAGCATGCACATGCAGCCTTTGGCACAGCGAGCACGTGGATTTCTGCCAAACCTCGTATTAAGCACGCCCATGCTGCTATTATCAGCGCACGCGCATGGATTTGAGCAAACCCCTTTCTAAACATGCACATGCAGCTTTTGTTACCACGCGCACTTTGTTTTCTGCAAACCTCAAGCTAAGCATGCACATGAAGCTTTTGGCAGAGCGCAAACGTGGATTTCTGCCAAACCACGTGCTAAGCACGCCCATGCTGCTCTTTTCAGGGCACGGGCATGGATTTGTACCAAATCACTTAATCATGCACATGCATCTTTTGGCAGAGTGCGCACGTGGACTTCTGCCAAACCACAAGCTAAGCATGCACATGCAGCTTTTGGCAGAGTGCGCACGTGGATTTCTGCTAAACCACGTGCAAAGCACACCTATGCTGCTCTTTTCAGCACACGCGCATGGATTTGTGCCAAACCACTTCTTAAGTATGCACATGCATCTTTTGGTAGACGCGCACGTTCTTTTCTGCCAAACCACAAGCTAAGCATGCACATGCAGCTTTTGGCAGAGCGCGCAACTGGATTTCTGCCAAACCACGCGCAAAGCACGCCCATGCTGCTTTTTTCCGCGCACGGGCCAGGATTTGTGCCAAACCACTTGTTAAGCGTGCACGTGACTCTTTTTGTAGACGCGCACGTTGTTTTGCTGGCAAACCACAAGTTCATCATCGGTGTGTCGGACACAAGCGTCGGTGTGTCGGACATCGAAGGCTGGGGTACAATTGTTCGTAGTTTTGTTCTGTTTCGCGCACCTGATCATCTGTGCAGGGGACGTCGAAACAAACCCAGGTCCTGACAAGGTAGATCAAATTATGAATTTTCTCAAAGAACTTTCTGCGGCTAATGAAAAACCTCAGAAAGACATGTGCGTCAAACTCAAGGACATCCAGTCGAATATTACAGATGTCAAAAGACGGTTGTCACAAATTGAACAGCGCCTAGAAACAGTTGACAGCGTTCACAAAGATATATCCACAGTGGGGATGCTTGTGCAGGAAACTCGGGATCAGGTTCGAACCATTGAACTTAAACAAATTGAACAAGCCAATCTTGCCGTGGATGATCTGAACAACCGAATGCGGCGGAACAACCTTATATTCAAGGGCAGCCCCGAGGAAAGAACTGAGAAGTGGAATGACACGGAAAAATTAATTACAGAGTTTATAACGAATACATTCGACATTCAGCCTAGTGGTATTGAAAGGGCTCACAGACTGGGACAGGAAAAGCCGGGATATAATCGCCCCATAATAGTTAAGTTTTTGAACTTTAAGGATAAAAACAATATCCTAAGGAATGCATTCAAGCTTAAGGACGTTGCATCTGCTCGAGTATGGGTAGAAGAAGACTTTTCACCGCGCTTACGGCAGATCAGAAATAAACTCCGCGATTTTGCTCGGACTAACCGCCAACCCAACGAAAAATTCAAGCTAGTTTTTGATAAACTAATTCTTGCCAATAAGCACTATACGTTTGATTCCTCGACCAATAAGGTGGTAGTTCTCCCAGACCACCAGACACGTAGAACAAACGAATGAACCTGATAGAACCCATCCGAATAACACCTTGTCAATCATAGTATCAAATTTCCGAAGTCTGTTAAACAAGCAAGATCATCTGCAAGCCTTTATTGAATGCTGTTCCGCGGACATAGTCCCTGGTACCGAAACTTGGCTTTGCTCTGATGTAGCTGACAGCGAACTATTGCTTTCGAATAGTTTTTCCTTGTTTAGAAAAGACAGAAGCACATCTCGAGGCGGTGGCGTCATAATTGCTGTAAATAAGAAGTTCAGTGGGCATCTTGTCGACACTTTTTCGTCCTGGAAATATTGTGAATCGCACTCCGTTTATCGCCGTCTGTAACTTGCGTTATCGGGGTTTGCTATCGGCCACCCAGTTCTTCAGCTGACTTTGTTGAATGCCTTCATGATTCTTTAAGCATTATTCAAAGCAACTATCCATCATCAGAAATAATACTTGCAGGTGACTTTACCTATCCCGGAATCGACTGGCCGAAATGCAAACCTGTCGAGGGCGCAAGAAGGCATGAATGTAGGCAGTTTCTTGATGTTCTTTCTTTGTTTAATTTGAGCCAAATGGTATCAAGTCCCACACGTGGTGATTCAGTTCTAGATCTTGTACTGACTACAGATCCACAAAGTATGTATGTACGCGTCCTTGACTGCATGAGTGACCACAATGTTATCCACTGCGAGTACACCATAAAATATGAAAAACCTCGTAATGCAAAGAAAACCATATACGATTACAACAGAGGGGATGTACGCGGACTGAATAACGACCTACTAACATTTTCTACGCAGTTTTTATTGACCTTTTCCGAGCGTGATACAAACGAAAATTGGCAGATCTTTCAAAGGACGCTCACTGAATTGAAGGAAAGATATATTCCAAGAATTACTATCAAATCTTCAAACAAAAACACGTGGTTTACAACACATGTCAAGCGGTGCATTAATAAGAAGAAAAGAATGTATTCAAGGGCAAAGCTTTCGACCTCTGCCGACGAATGGGAACGCTATCTCGAACAGGCGAGACTTTGCAAAGCAGAAATTGAAGCAGCGAAGGAAAAATTTTACAACTACGACTTATCACAAATGTTAAAAAACAACTGTAAAAAATTTTGGGAAGTAGTAAATCCGAAACCATCATCATCCTTCCTTGTGTCGATAACGAAAGATGGTGAGCCTCTTCTGCAGTCCGATGTTGCGGAAGAATTAAACACTTTTTTCTGTTCGGTTTTCACATCGGAAGAACCAGTGCCACCAGATCTGAACTTTATCAGCCTAAATACTTCAATGAATGACCTCATAATCACTCGCGAAGGTGTAGAAGCTGCTATAGATCATCTACCAGTCAATTCGGCACCCGGACCAGATGACATTTGCGCAAAATTGCTAAAACTTACAAAACCAGCTATATCACGTATCTTGGTTGCTATATTTCAACAGTCAATTAATACAGGATGCGTGCCTGACGCCTGGAGGTGTGCCCGTGTGATCCCCATTTTTAAGTCTGGTGATCCCTCCTTAGTCTCAAACTACAGGCCCATATCATTAACAAGCATCTGTTGTAAATTACTAGAGCACATCATATCATCCAACGTCATGAAATTTCTATCAGATCACAATTTCTTCGCTAGCAATCAGCATGGTTTCCTTCGTGGTCGTTCCTGTGAAACCCAACTATTCGAATTGGTAACTGACCTCCACGAAGCCGTTCATGGTGGACTAAAAATAGATGCTATATTTATTGATTTTGCAAAAGCATTTGACAAAGTTCCGCACATCCGCTTAATAATGAAGCTAACGAATCTTAACATAAACAGTAGGATTACAAATTGGATAGCTAATTTTTTAACCAACCGAAGTCAATCAGTCTACGTGAATGGGTACTCATCTTCACTTTCGCATGTAAAATCTGGTGTACCGCAGGGTTCGGTCCTGGGTCCAATATTATTTCTCATCTATATTAACGACATAGGAAACACTTTATCTTCTACCATAAGGTTATTCGCAGACGAGTGTATCATCTACAGACAAATGAGTAACGCGGAAGACAAGAACTCATTACAGGTAGACCTCGACAAACTCGCATTTTGGTGTTGCCAGTGGCAAATGGAAATTAACGTTTCTAAAACTAAGGCCATGACGTTCACGAGAACACATAATCCAGAATTAAGCTATTACACGATTCAGGGAATCCCTGTTGAGAAAGTATCCACATTTAAATATCTCGGAGTTCATTTATCCTCTGATTTATCTTGGAACGAGCACATTAATACCATAACCAGTAAGGCATCTAAAACACTCGGCTTCATTAAACGCAACTTATACTTGGCGAACTCTGCTACTAAATTATTGGCATACACTACGCTTGTTCGTTCCAAGGTAGAGTACGCATCCATTATTTGGAATCCGCATCAGACCTATCTGATCGATCAGCTCGAAGCATTACAAAATAAAGCAGCAAAATATATCACAAAAAATACTCGCGAAACTACAGTGTTACGGACATCAAGGAATCACTTTCATTGCCCTCTCTTCAAAACCGCCGACTAATAACATTGTTATCACATTTTCACGCGCTTTATCATAGTAGATCCCCGTTCCGCGAATCTTACATCAATGCAGCTCATACTATTTTTCAGCGTTTTGATCACCCATTTAAAGTGCAACCTCTTTTTGCTCGCACTAATCTGTACCGTCATTCACCATTACTTTTGGCAATATATCATTGGAATAGACTACCGAGGGACATTGTATCTGCCATTAACCATGATATTTTTGTTAAGAAGTTGAAGGTTTTCCTAAATGTGTGATTATTTCTGTGTTGAGTGCCTACTTGCGTATGTTATTCTTTCTGTATATAATTATTTCACTGTCACTGTATCTTACCAATGTTCTTTTTCTACACGTTTCCAATTGTAACTGGCTCCCCCCCCCCTATGTAATGCCCGAATGGGCCCTTAGGGTATATGAATAAATAAATAAATAATAAGCATGCACATGCTGCTTTTGGTACAGCGCGCACGTGGATTGCTCCAAACCACGTACTAAGTACGCCCATGCTGCTCTTTTCAGGGCAGGGGCATGTATTTGTCCCAAAACACTTGTTAAGCATGCACATGCACCTTTGTTAGACGTGCATGTTGTTTTCTGCCAAGCCACAAGGTAAGCATGCCCATGCTGCTTTTGGCAGAGCGCGCACATGGATTTCTGCGAAACCACAGGCTAAGCACGCCCATGCTGCTCTTTTCAGCACACCTGCATGGATTTGTGCCAAACCACTTGTTAAGCATGCACATGCAGCTTTTGGTAGCACGCGAACATTGTTTTATGCAAACCACAAGCTAAGCATGCACATGCTGCTTTTGGCAGAGCGCGCACGTTCGATTTTTTCCAAACCACGTGCTAACACGTGGTTTATAACTGAGTCAGGAGTCCTGAACTTATTACTATCAATAGACACAAAAAAAGGAAACGGCCCGGACAATATTCCCAACACTTTTCTTCAAAGATATGCCGAAGTCAACGCGAAATATCTACATCTAATATTTAACAAATCCTTATCAACATGTAGCCTTGCAAAGGAATGGAAAATAGCGAAAGTAATCCCCGTTCATAAAGCAGGAAGCAAAAGTGATGTTGGTAATTACAGACCGATATCGCTAACGTCCACTGTAGGGAAATTATTAGAGCATATCATATTAAAGCATATCACGAACTATCTAGAGCAAGCAGAAATATTATCGCCTATCCAGCATGGCTTCCGGCGGGGACTTTCAACAATAACCCAATTACTTGAAGTAACGCATGACTTATCCCAAAGCATTGATAATCAAAAACAAGTTGACCTAATAGCATTAGATTTTTCAAAGGCGTTTGATAGAGTAACCCATCGAAAACTAATCAGCAAACTGAAAACAACTTTAGGCGATGGTTCTATTGTCAATTGGATTGAAGATTACCTAACCAACCGGTTTCAGTATGTTGTTGTTAACAATGAAATTTCTTCCATTGTACCAGTTACATCGGGGGTGCCTCAAGGGTGTGTCCTTGCTCCCACTTTATTCCTTATATTTATTAATGATTTACCCTCTAACATCCGCGTTAAAATGAAGCTTTTTGCCGACGACTGCATTCTTTATAATGAAATTAACTCTATGAATGACCACGTTGATTTAAACAGCGCCCTTCACGAGGTAGTGAAGTGGTGTAAAAAGTGGCAGATGGAACTGAACATTAAAAAAACTGCCTTTTTATCTATAACCCGCAAAAAACATAGGTCAGACTTCGAATACACAATCAATAATATACCGCTCACCCGAGTTCATGAGCTTAAATATCTTGGCTTGATCATTTCACATGACCTAAGATGGGAATCTCATATTAACAGTATCATACCATCTGCTTTAAAACGGCTGTTCTTCCTCAGAAGAAGACTTCGAGCTGCGCCACCGGAAATTAAACTGCTATCATACAACGCATTTATTCGCCTAGTTCTCTAATATGGTAACACAATTTGGTTTCCTTATACACAACAGCTTATTAACAAACTAGAAGGAGTGCAGCGAAAGGCAATTAGATTCATCTTTAACAAATACAAGAATAGCGATTCACCTACCCAACTGCTAAAACAAGCCGGTATTCCTACTCTGCGAAACCGCGCCAAGCTAGCAAGACTAAAATTATTGTTCCAATTGATACACAATGCATTACGAATAAATACTTCGTTGTATATATCCCTAGCTGACACCAGACCTTCCCGCCATAAGCATTCATTAACACTTAAAGAATATGTATTTCGCACTGACTGTTTTAGATATTCGTTCCTTCCTCTTGCAATAAGAGAATGGAATAGCCTGGACCCCTTCATAACGACTAACACATCGTTGCCGAAATTTATAACCCTTGTAGAAGAGCTGTTGTGCAATAATTAGATTACGTTAGCCGGAAATAACACCACTCAAGTCATTGTAAAATGAAATCTGTATGAGCATTGTATTTGCCTATGTTATTTCACCCCCTTTTGCCAAAGGAAATGTACCCTTGTTTTATTTCCTACCATATGTGTAAATCTGCTTTGTGTCGATTGCAAATATTGTTGAAATCATGTAAACCTGTTTTTATCGCTATTTGTGAGTGTATAATATATGCCCAACCTGTAATAATCCCGCTGGGATTGACAGTATCTGAAATAAATAAATAAATAAAAAACAACGAACATGCTGCTCTTTTCAGCACACACGCATGGATTTGTGCCAAACCACTTGTTAAGTATGCACATGCATATTTTGGTAGACGCGCACGTAGTTTTCTGCCAAACCTCAAGCTAAGCATGCACATGCAGCTTTTACCAGAGCGCGCACGTGGATTTCTGCCAAACCACGTACTAAGTACGCCCATGCTGCTCTTTTCAGGGCACGCACATGGATTTGTGATAAAGCACTTGTTAAGCATGCACATGCATCTTTTGTTAGACGGGTACGTTGTTTACTGAAAAACCACAAGTTAAGCATGCACATGCTGCTTTTGGTAGAGCGCGCAAGTGGATTCCTCTGAAACCACGTGCTAAGCACGCCCATGGTGCTCTTTTCAGCACACGCGCATAGATTTGTGCCAAACCACTTGTTACGTATGAACATGCATCTTTTGGTAGACGCACAAGTTGTTTTCTGCCAAACCACAAGCTTAGCATGCACATGCAGCTTTTGGCAGGGCGAGCACGTGGATTTCTGCCAAACCACGTGCTAAGTACGCCCATGCTGCTCTTTTCAGCACACCCGCTTTGATTTGTGCCAAACCACTTGTTTAGCATGCACAGCCCTCTTTTGGTAGACGCGCATGTTGTTTTCTGCCAAACCACAAGTTAAGAATTCACATGCAGCATGCGGCAGACCGCGCACGTTGATTTCTGTTAAACCACATGCTAAGCACGCCAATGCTGCGTTTTTATGCGCACGCGCATGGATTTGTGCCAAACCAATTTTTAAGCATGCGCATGCAGGTTTTGGTAGCACGCGCACGCTCTTTTCTGCCAAGCCACAAGCTAAGCA